>NC_137454.1:311578420-312234006 GCF_964235325.1 Thermobia domestica | reverse complement strand
ATGGAAGTGGATAGAAAGAGAGGTAAAGAGACACTAAGAATGAAATGAATGGACATGATTAAGAATTACTTCTGGTGGGAGGATTCCGGGACAGACTTTATAGAGAAAACTTTAGAGAAACGTCGAAAAGATTGAGAGAAAGAATACTAACTTAATTAAAACTTTATAACACGGGCTTCTCGCAAGTTTACGATTTCTATAGACTAATAGCTACAACATTTATTTTTGCAATATAGTCTAAGATTAGACTCTCATTAGAACAAGATCCAAACTCCGATCTATCGAGTACTTCGAATCGGATCCCATAATAAAGATTTAGCTGGAATCAATGGCGCACGCAAGGAAGGTTCGAGGTTTAATTCCTCTTGAGTAAGATGTAATGGAGGAATTTACATTATTAGCGTTTAACGAAAAAAAAAAAAATGTCGAAAGATGAGAAGTCTACTAATCGACAGATCTCATTAAACGAAACAAAATGATATGGGTGAGTGTAAATCCTCATGCGTAGTTTCCGATAAAGCCGAGAAAACTAATTTATTTGTAAACCTACAAATGCATGTTGTATAGAAACAGTAATCTATTAAGAAGTTCAGCTCTAGGTTACGATGTATTTGAAAGCGTATGTGTGAAAATATTAACTGTACCTATATCAACGGCTCGGCTACCACTGAGAGATCTTACAGCAGAACAACACCACTCAGAAAACGACTTGGAGTCTCATCATCGGACTACAATGCATGAGGATTTGTGTTGAAGGAGAAAATGATTGTAAGTAAAGGATTTTTAAATTTAGTTTCTTGAACAATATGCACCTAAAAGGTAGAGACGGATCAGTAAGGTTAAAATAAGGACAGCCTTTGCTACAATTATTGTATAATTTTTTTATAAGCAAAACGGTGCTACATTTAATAATCTGGTACAGACGTAAATCGTCTGGTATTAAATCTAATATGATCAGGCATTTGCAATAAAATGTAGATAATCATATAACTTCTAGATATAATAAGTTTTAAATAGTTTCATGACTCATTACTCTAATTCGAAAAAATGAAATGAAATCTTTGAGTTTTACGTCCCACAGTTATGCCGGTTAGGCAAAATGAGACGGTGATGATGAGTAATAAATGGAATGAAGAAAGTGGGAGGAAACGGGAGGACCCCGAGAAAACGCACATACACGGTGTTTGTCCACCACGAAGTTCACTTGGCGGGGACTGGGATCGAACCCGAGACCCCTAGCACCAGAGGTGAATGCTCTACCACTGTACTCTAATTCGAATTAATGTAAATAAGCTTTAGGTCTTGTAAAGCTTTAGGTATTAGGCTTAGTACAAACTAAAATTTCTTTTATCTTTGCTATTCATTTAAAAAAAAATCGAGGAAATAATAATAATAATAATAATAATAATAATAATAATAATAATAATAATAATAATAATAAAATAAGTTATAATATCATTGAAAATATAGACGTGGCTTAGATATGTTTGCATTATGATAAGACTCTTCATTTTAGTGCAATGTTCTAATGCAACTTTCTTCGTTCTTTTTAAAAGTAAGGAGAAACAAAAACAGTAAAAAGTGTTAAAAATAATCTTGTATTATTTTATAAAGTAACCACACAATAAAACTCCTGTGAATTTCGTTATTTTAAAATAGTAACGCTAGCGTTCAATATTTTTTTCGGAAACAGGGAGCTAAAACCAAATTAGCAATAAATGTGATTTTATGACAACAATAGTATTACATATCGAATGAAAAAAATGTTTGGGTTAAATTTCCTGGAGGGATGTGGGTGGTCTTAAGCCATACGGGCCTCTGTAAATACGTCTCTTATAGTAATTCCCATCATTTCCCTTACGGATCCGAAATACCCCCAGAAAGATTTTTCTGGAAGAAACTCTGGCACATACAACTTTTAAACATTGACTACATTGAGATAAATGAACAAAAATCTCGCTTGACCTGAAAGGAAATGAGATTGAGTGCATTAACGCCTCTCCTTGATCAAACCCTGAGAACGTCACTCACTGGAATCATTATACAGCACATATCATTCGTTCTCACTGAACTTTAGCTGTATGAGTAAACAGAGAACAAAAGTCTAGATGGATTCTGATGTCTGTAGCTTTAGATTCATACTAGCCTTTGGTTAGCTGGCGGCTCCGCCCCCAGAGCCCAGACCCCGCGTTTGCTCGGTCTATGGCCTCGAATTTCTTGTGTATCAACCTTTGCATCAAGAGTGAATTTCGTGTATTTGCTCTTTAATTACATTTCCTGAATTTGATCCACCTGAGGACTTCGCCCACTGACTCGGCCTACAGCCTCGCACCTGTTAAACCCATAATTCTATCAAATTCAAGTTTCTTTTCATATTTTAACTACCTAAAAGTTAAGATTTTGTATCCCAAGAAAATGTCCATTTAAATAATATGGGAATTTCTTCGTCCCTATTTAGTCCCCTTACAAACTAAAAATATTCAATTTTGGCATTTTCCTGTGGGTTATTCTCGGAAGGCTACAATCATGCCAAATTTCATCATTGTAATCCTGCTGGAAGTGTCTAAATATTTTGGGGGTGTAGAAGATGTCCCATAGAAATAACATTGAGAATATTTTTTAGTTCCCCATAAAACAACTCTACAGTTGGAAATTTGTATTTTTGACGCTTTACTTAGTTAACGCTAAGGAAAATGTACAAGCATATCAATTTTCAAGTATTTATTCCAAGTACCTAAAACATGAGATTATAGGTCCCAAAAAGGGCTCATTTACATAACATGGGAGATTTCTTCATTCCCTTTTAGATCCCCTAAAATTTAAAAATATTCGTTTTTGGCAATTTTCCTGTGAGTTAGTCCCGAAAAGCTACAATCATGAAAAATTTCAACTTTCCACGTCAACTGAAGTACCCCTCTATTTTATGTCAGTTCATTAGTTTTGTTTATAGTTAGAATTAGGATAGGATTTTTTGTAAAAGGCGGATACAAAACTAAATAACTTTGTTCCGACTTTAATTAGGTCATTTCTACCTCAAGAAACTGAAATAAATCTTTTCAGTTTTACGTCCCATTCATATACCGTGTATATATGATGAGAATGAATACAATGGTGGAATGAAGAAAGTGGGAGGGAACGGGCAACCCAGGGAACACTCAAAAACACGATGTTTGTCCACCATAAAGCCCATTTGGCGCGAGATGGGATTAAACCAGAGTCCTCATGCACCAAAGATTTTATTTTATTCTATCTATACAAATTTCTGGGCATTACTCGTATCTATGGCTGTAAGCACATAACATATTAGAGATCACATCTTTCGGCGAGCATAGTATCCGGGAAAGGAGGGAAGCGACCTGGGACCTGTACGTTAGGTATCATCCCGGCATTTGCCTGGGGTGAATAGGAAAACCCCACTCAGGATGGCTGGCTCGGAAAAGTTGTTACGTCTTTTCGATCGAGTGTCCCCACTGGAATCGAACCTCGGATCACTGAACCAAAGATCAGGATTTTATCACTTTCTAAAAGTTAACTGATTAATCGAACATTCCTAAGTAACTTTATTTCTGTAATTACCTCTATTGTACCTAATTTCACGCGACAGGGACACGAATACACGAATGTCGAAGACAGTTAAAATTTTACATATGCTTTCCCATCTGGAATCGAACCCAAGACTATGTGAACCATCACGCACTAGACTATCAACTCGGGGTTTCATTTTCTCCACAAAAGTGTTCCATAGTCATAAATATGCTCACTTATGAAAAGAAAGTTTACGAACGAAAGGAATTTATTCCAGATAAAATCTGCGACTTCCATCCAACTACCAGATGACATCAAAATGTCCCAATTCAATACAAAAGCTGTGAACTAAGCACCACCCATAACATTTCTTTCATTTGCGAAGATTTTGTTTGGCGATAAGATGACACAAATCCACCACCCGCTGGAATTACTCGCTCTCCCCTCGCTCTCGCTATAGTGGTTGAAGGGACCGTGCGGTATGATCAGTCACATAAACTCTTGTTCTGCATTTGTAGTTTTACAACCCCTCATAGAGCTGGAAATGATTCATAAGGTCAAACAGGTTTCAAATGTTTCTTCGGATGTAGCAACAGCGGATATATGGAGAACGAACACGGTTCGTCGCAACAGAGCTCAATTCAATTCCCGGTAGGGACTCATGTAATTCGGAATGCACGTAATAAACTAATAGGGTCTACTACTACTACTACTACTAAATAATAATAATAATAATAATAATAATAATAATAATAATAATAATAATAATAATAATAATAATAATAATAATAATAATAATAATAATAATTTGGTTTTACTATATACCTGTATTCCTAATTCGAATTCCTAATCTATCCAACACCTATTGGAGACCGCGTTGGCTCAGTGGCAGAAAGCTCACCTTTGTTGCGTTTGGTCTCTGACTCGATCCCAGATCTCATCAAGTGAGCTTTGTGTTCGACAAGCACTATGTGCGTGGACTGTCTAGGAATTATGTTTGCTCCTACTTCCTGCATTCCAGTATTTCTTTTGTTATCATTCCCATCTGCCTTTCCTTTGCATAGGAGCATGAAGGTGGAACGTTAAACTCGAAGTGAATATTTGTACTTCAGGTTTTTTTTTTTTTTTTTTTTTTTTTTTTTTTTTTTTTTTAGTTTTAGTTTTTAGATACATGTGGGAAAAGAACTGACCAATATATCAACGCTCTGTGGCCCTTCCCTCTTTCCTAGTCGTTAGAAAGTGCGCCTCGTGTGAAGAATAAAATTTCCTGTGAAAAAATAACTGGAACGCAAATTACGGTGGTTCATATCGTATCTGAAATTTTAGGTCCAAATGTACTACTGTATAATCTCTGTACACGATACTGAAAAGAGACGCTAAAGTTCAACTAGCAACAATCTCTCATCTACGGTGATAGTGACTCCACCAAACGACTTTAAGAGAGCCCACCTTAGAGCAACCTAGAGGTGGATCTAAAAGGCAAAAACTGGGGAGGGGAGGCAGCGAGAACGCAGCTTATGACATGTATATCATGAGCTTATTATAAACTTTCAAAAATATATAAACAATAAACAATAGCTTGATAATTTTTGCTTGATTATTTTTTTTACAAACTGAGACTAGGCCCCCGGCCCCGGGATAGGTCCGCCACTGGAGCAACATACTCAGACAGGAAATATTATCTATCTTTACTAAAAAAATGTGTTTAAAAATTTGCTCTGAATATCCAACCCAATAGGATAAAACACCCTCTATAGCCTAAATACACATAAAAGTCAAACTCTACAGGTTGTTCTGTTCAGATGGATATTAAATATTTGTCATCACGTTCAATGCTTACATCACGCTCACAATTTACAACAAAGTGCGAGAAATGTTTTGTTTCGATTCTCGTCTCGAGAAGGTTAATACCTATTTTTTAAGTTCGAGACGAGATGAGAAACATAATTAATCTCGAGGGGAACTCGAATTCACCCACGTCCTACATCTCAAACACTACTTTATTGTTACATGATTCATAGCATAAAACTAAAAATTGGTAAAGTGATTGCACGAACACCATGAAGATCATTTATCAATGTTTAAAGATGCACAAGTCTTATATAACTAACTAACTATAAGAACAGGAGAGTATTGAGATTATTTCAGGTTAGATGAAGTGGGACACATGTCTGCAATCAGGGACAGCGCTCTACTGTTTCTCTGGGTGGGCCAGATGTAGGCCATAGAACAGTAGTGATAACCTATGGCCTATGGAACCCGGAGGTTCAATGCCGCGTTCACAAAAGCTCTCCATTGACTTTTATCCTTAGCCAATTGGATCCAATTTCTACTTTGTATTCCTGTCTCTGCGAAATCCATCTTAATATTGTCCTCCCATCTGCGCCTAGGTATTCCTAATGGTCGTTTTTCGATTGGTCTTTCAGACAAGACTTTGAAAGCGTTTCTACTTTCTTCCATCCTAGCTACATGTCCCGCCCACCTAAGCCTCCTAGACTTGACGACCCTAACAATGCTGGGTAAACCGTATAAATTATGTAGTTCCTCGATCTGAAGTTTTCGCCATTCCCGTTCCTCTTGGGTCCGAATATTCGTCTCAGGATCTTGTTCTCAAATACTTTCAGTCTATGTTCTTCCCTCAGAGTAAGCGACCATGTTTCGCAACCATACAGAACAACGGGCATGATTTTCGTTTTATATATTTTAACCTTCAAATTCCTCGACAGAATTCGCGACGACAAGAGATTTTGAACTGAATAGTAACACGAATTCCCTGATGCTTTTAGTCGACATTTAATTTCTTCGTGAATATCATTTTTGTCTGTTAATATTGATCCTAGATATTTGAAAGTATCCACTTTATCAAAAAGTATTATTTAATATTTTAACGTATTCATAATTTGCTGTACATAAACATTCATAAGTCATATAATATGCTTTAATAATAAATATGGCTTAAATGTTGTTACCTAGATACATGTACTCTTCCTGAACGTGAACCTCTCTGACACGGAAAAATTCTGCTAACTTCTAGATGAAATTAAGAAAGAAAATCAGGCCATAGAATTTAGTTGAGTTTAAGTTTAACCTCGCTTTCACCAGCGAGGGTATACGAGATGGAACCTACTGATTAACGTGGAATCCGAACCACATGAACTCCCGCTGGGAATCTAACCCTGATTTCTCACGCCAAAGACGCGTACGCTAATCGTTAGTCACGAATGAGCTTGATAAAGTTTATGTATAAGTTTACGAGAACGAGAAAAGTTTATCTAGCATCGAGACTAGATGAGAAAAAATGTTTGAGAGTCGAGACAATACGACACTTTCACCAGACAAGACGAGAAAATCGTGCCAATACTACTAATTTTATACTTACCTAATTAATCCGCCATTACACTTAGTCGACCTCACACGCATTGTCATAATATCATTTCGACATTACGCTTACTCAGCATCATGATTACAATATAACTAGAAAATCACACTCAGAACACCCTTTCGAGCGACTTTACACTCACTCATCCTTACACTCACATCACTTCGACAATCGACATCACGCTTACAACACCTTTTCGACCACACGATCACTTAACTTCATACTCACAACATTAACATCTATCACATTCGACCTCACACTTAGAACATCCTTTCGACATTACTCAGACGACTTTATACTTACATCATGATCTTGACATCACGCTCAATAAACTCACGATCAGTTCGTGAGGTTGATGTCACGTGCGCTTGGTATCAACGCTATTTGTATTATTAGATGACATATTTACGAATAGACAATATGTTTGTCAATTGATGTTGCTCATAAATGAGACGAGACAGAAAATAATATTTTCTCGTCTTCTCTTCTCGTCTCGAGACCCATTATAGAACTGTTTTCTAGTCTTGATTTTCGGAATTTTTTCTCGTCTGGTGTCGATTTTTCTTGTCTCGTTTTGTAATTTATGTAGAAAATGTATGCTCTGTTGGTTTCTTAATTTAATAAAGAATTGATCAATAGCCTTTCGCTGCGCAAGAACTCCTCAAGAGTAAAATGTAACAACATTTAAATATGTTTATTATTACAGTATATTGTATACTGACTTGCATATCTTCAAACATTTATTAATGCTCTTCATTTTGTTCGTATAATCACCTCATAAACTTACAGTTTCTATATTACGAATCATGTAACAATAAACATTGTTTGAGACCTAAAACTTGGACGAACTATTATAGCCCACGAAAACTACAGAAAATTTACGACTCGTCTCAAATTTGAAAATCTATTCCACTAAGTCACTTCATAATCATTCACTTTTATTAATAATGTTTTACGGTACAGACTACACGACATAACAGTGAGCTGAAAACAGATATACTTCATTTTTCACTTACAATTGATTAAATACATGTTTTGTTTCCTTTTTCCCTACAACTTTTAAGCTAGGGATGGGCACGAGCGAGTTCGAGCGAGTTTTCTTTGAAACTCGACTCGACTCGAAACAGACATCTTTTAGCTCGACTCGAGAACTCGGCTCGAAAAATTTCCTTCAACTCGACTCGAATTTTGCTCGAGTTTCGGGTCGAGTCGAGCCAAAACGAGCCAAATCCTGTATGTAGTTTCAAGTACTCTCTTGAATTATTCCACATAGACAATATAATTATTATATAATTATTATCAATGTTACTACTTCTACTACAATTATTATTATTATTATTATTATTATTATTATTATTATTATTATTATTATTATTATTATTATTATTATTATTTAACACCATGTATAAACATGAAAGATAGGCAGTTTGTATCTGAATACGAAGAACTAGTTGACTGCGACCTAGGTAGTCGTGAAATCTAGGAGGCAAGAACGTTGTTCATGAGGTTGGAATTTGAATCCCGGGGGAGCAAGTATTCGGGCTCGAGCCAAAATTTGTTAAAAGTTATAGGGCGCCGGCCAAACATGTTCAAAACTACTCTGCTCAGGTTTTTCAACGGCTCGAGCGGCTAGGCTCATAGCTCATTCGCTATGGAGCCGAATCGAGAAGTAGGGATGCGCACGAGTCGAGACACGTCTCGAATTTCGACTCTGTTTCGAGTCGAGACAAACTTCTGTCTCTACTCGAATTTCTCAGTCGAGACACGAGTCGAGTCGAGACTACTCTTAAAAATCTTGATTCGACTCGAATGTCTCGAAAATCTTTGCTTATTTTTCAAATTATTTCGAAGTAACTAATCACACAGAAACGTATTTTCCTTGAAACCAATACCGTACCAGCATTTATTACTTCAAAAAGGGACAGGTATTTTTAAAGTTAATAGTTAACCTTTCGCCAGCGGGCTTTAATTTTCTTCTCATTTCAGTTAATTAAAACTAATAATTATATGTCATGATATCTGATAGACTTTAAATATGCTAACAACACTTAAGTAACTATCCAGATATCTAATGTGTATAAAACTGTTGCGCTAAAGTGAACTTCGTAAATTGTCTAAATGAGCAATTGGCAGTCTATAATAATTTATTGGATTTAGTAAGCATTTAGTAAAAATGCTATATCTGGAGGATTGGATTAATTCTGATTTAATCTGGAGCATTGGATTAATTCTGATAAATCATTATGATTTAAATCAAGATTTAAAACATTTGATTTTCTAAACAATCAAGTGATTATTAAAATCAAATTCCGAAATAAATTAATTTGAAGTGAAAATAAGTAAAACCCCTTTTCTGTTCTGTTATTTCAATTATGGAGGATAATAATCATAATACGATGAGACTCAAATGTATGTACAGCACAGTACGAATATGAGTGTTATGCAGAGAATGATTAGGGAAAATTCCATTTTGAACGGGTAACAAGGCAATCCTGCTTTCTTTTCTTCGTAACATAGGGTTTGTAAATCATAAACTATTCCAACGAGGAAATCACCATTCGAATTTAAGAAGAAAATTCTTTTATGTGCATGTCTGTTTGTTCCCATATATATATATATATATATATATATATATATATATATATTAGATTTTATAACTTTAGGCGAAATTTATAGATTTTATATGTATTTCGTGCCGCAAGCTAGTTCTGATTTTTTTAAAAATATGCCCTACCAAATATTAGTAACGTTTGGGAAAAAATGCAATGTTGATAAAATGCAGTTGTTGTACTTTTTCCGTAATGCTTAAGAAACTTTGTTTGGGGTTGAAATAGGTTGATTGGGGATTAATTGAAAATTCAACCCCGGTACTTTCACTTAAATTGTATAATTAATATTTAATACTAATTCCTAATTTTTTTTTTCTTCAGTTCGCGATTTGTAGTATAAGAGGAGAAAGATTTGGTTTAAATGAAAAAACGATTTAAATAAAAAAATTAACAAAATGTTTTTTTCCACCCTGCATAATTTACATTCATCTAGCATCTTGATTCCCACTTCTAGAGAACAGAAAAAAAAATAGTTCGACCGTCGAGAATTGTTCTTTTTAGTTGAATCGATAGTAGGAGTAATAAAACCAGTCAGTATTTACGCTGTTGTATTGTCGAATTCACAGAAATATTCAAAAATAAGCAAAACGTGATTCTACAAAAGACTGTTTACTACCTACCCATAGTTTTATTACTGTCAACTGAAATCTGAGTATGTGGTTATCTGGAATGTTTCTGTCCCTTTTCAATTTACAACTTGAGAAGGTAGGGGGTATGGACATCAGGGGACAGCCAGTTAGGAGACACCGCTAAAAGAAATGCTTCAGGGCTATGTCGGAAGCGGCATGTTTTGTATATACTTCTTAAAATGTTATCCATTCATAAAATATAAATTCGCCCTTCACTCTTTCCAATACAGAGAACCGACTCTTTCCTGAAGAAAGATATTCAGAGAAAAATGAAACACTCGTTTCAAGCACGAAGTTCTTTATCGTACACAATGAACGTAATTCTTTTAGTTTCTGAGTATGTTCAGCTTACAGATTGTGACAAGTTTGAACCCTCCACGAAAATGCTAAAACCAATGACAAGTGCAAATATGTATGACAAATCTGTGGGAGAATCAAATAATGCAGACAAATGGGAAGATGATTGAGCTCCTTCGTGGTTAAGCGGTTAGCGTACGTGCCCTTGGTGTAGGAGACCCGGATTCGATTCCCGGCGGGAGATCATATGGTTCGGATTTCAAGTTAATAAGTAGGTTCATGTCTCATATAATCTCGCTGCTGAACGGAATATTAAACTCAAAATCAGCTCAGCTCAGAAAATGGGAAAATAAGTTGAGTTGATTTTGAGTTTAACGTCCCGTTCAGCAGCGAGACTATATGAGACGTTAATGGGAAAACGAAGAAGTTTTGTTTGAAGATAACACTGCTTGATGCAGCGCAGTCTACCACTTGCAAAATAGTCTTGAAGTGTTGATATTTGGTATGCGTGTGTGTGTGTGTGTGTATACACTTGTTTCTGAATATTTATATACATTCGTGTCTTATAATTGTTATATTAATATCCATTGGATTAGGTGAAAATATAAAACGGATTTGATGGCAGTCAAATTCACGTCATCTTGGTAAGCCATTAAAAAAATAGTAATATTAAATTAGATTATAGTTTAGTGTCCCTTTCAGGAGCAAAGCTGTATGAGATGTGAACCTACAGCTTAACGTGAAATTTGAACCACATGAGCTCCTACCGTGAATCAAACCGCGGACTCCCACGCCGAAGAAGCGTACGCTAACCACATAGCTACGGGGAGGCTCAATATTTAGTAATATCTATTAAATTGTAAAATTGCATTTGCATAATTTTTACTAATATAATCTTCACAATGTAAAGTCTCAGCTAGGCACATTATCTTGTTTAAAATCAGAAAGTCAATCTCTTGTGGTTCACTCTTGGGTTGGACTGTGGGATTATATAAATCCGAATTAGATACTTTTATACTATTTTGTACAGTACATCCGTTCCTTCATAATCTCCGTGTTTAATAGGCAGGGACGTAAATAAGGGCCCCGCAGACCCCACATTGCGGGGGGCTCAAGCTATCAGGGGCCCCAAATAATGAAGTTGGACGTAGAGAAGGGGCCCCACTCCTCGCTGTTTGCGGGGAGGCCCTCAAGCCTTTAGTTACGCCACTGTTAATAAGAATAGTTACGAATATAAATTTAAGTCACATTCAAATGTATCAAACTGTTCGATTAACTTGGGGATGGTTAAGAAATTAAGTGCGTCTGGAGGTAGACTATTTCGCAATTCAGTGGATATATTGTGAATGTATTAAAAGTCTACTGTTGCAGCCATCAAATTTAAATTTTGAAACAAAAATATTCTCTGTGAATACTAAACAGGATATTTTTTTTTAATAAATTGTTAATTTAAGCTGCTAATAAGGCAGGTTTTGTGAGAAAGGAATTCTCCAGGGAATAATTCCTGAGTTCGTTATATATATGGTGCTATTTATTAATTTATTTTATTATCTTTATGACACAGCGTCATATTACCTTTGTACATGAATACTATACTTGCAAGATTTCTCCTTGCGATGCGAGACGCCACAAGGCTAACTGAAAAAACATCCTGACCAAATGGGCTCTCTCTTTGTGTGTGTATGTTTGAAGAAAGAACAGCCAATGCGTTGTTTTTCTGACCCTAATTGTTCAATTTGTCTCTGTGGTAAAACTCTTATTTCGCTAAACTTGACCAATAATATAATATAATAAAATATAAATATAATAAAAGCAGTAAATTCTAAGGAACCCTGTAGCATCTACCCGAAATTAAATACATAGATCTAGACTATTATTTCCAATTAGAAGTCACTTTCGCTTCTAGGTTACTAGTGACTGAATTATTATTCTTTGTATCTTTGTAGTCGAGAAAATAATAATAATAATAATAATAATAATAATAATAATAATAATAATAATAATAATAATAATAATAATAATAATAATAATAATAATAATAATAATAATAATAAATTCATAGAAGAAATCCAATAAATACGAAAGTAATTCATAATTTCCTTCATAATGAATGCAATTGTCAAGTACTTGCGTATTTATTGGACTTCCCGTATGAATATATAATTTGTTGAGTTGATTTTAGTTTTAGCGTCCCTTTCAGCAGCGAGGCTATATGAGACGTGGTCCTACTGATTAACGTGGATTCCGAACCACATGAGCTCCCGCCGGGAATCGAACCCGGGTCTCCCACGCCAAAGGCGCGTATGCTAACTGCTTAGCCACGAGGGAGCTCCAATATATAATTTGTATCGCAATTTGCTACGTAATATGTAAATTATTTAAAAAAAAGCTTATATGTACGGCATGTAAAGGTTTTAAATATATTTATAATATAATATAATATAAAACCTTGAACAGCGTTTTCTCGAGACGAGTCGAAACAGTTTTAAATCTCGACTCGTCTCGTGCGCATCCCTACAGACAAGTGAGCCGAGACAACAGCTCATCCCAATTAAGCCGGCTCGATCCGATGGCTCATCCCAATCGAGTCGGCTTGAGCCGGTGGCTCACCTGAGCGGAACCGAACCGAGTTGATGGCTTACCCTAACCGAGCACACTGGAGCCATTGGCTCAGTTCAACCGAGTCGCCCCGAGCCGATGGACTCATTTCAACCGAACCCAACGAACTGAAGGCTCACCTGAGCAGAGTCAAACAGAGTCAATGGCTCATCTCAACCGAGCCGGCTTCAGCTACCTGCTTACTTGAGTCAAGTCGATGGCTCATCGCAACGAACCAGCTCAAGCCGTCCGTTTAAGTTAAGCCGAGCCGTTGTCTTATCCCAACCGAGCCGGCTCAAGCTGTTCACTCAGTTGAACCGAGTTGAGCCGGTTAACATCACTTCCCGGAGTGGGCTTCTGCTTGGTCTTAAAACTTAGACCGTGCAGGTCTGAGCCTTGATGGTAAGAACTACAGTATATACTTATATTGATGCTTACCGTATTTGAAGCTGTCTCGTTATAAAAATCTATTGTCGTCTCGTTATCGAGACGAAACGAGATACGAGCAGTGTCCCATCTCGTGAGCAGCACTAAAAATATTCCACATTACTGCTTACAAATCTCATGGCTTTGCTTTATAGTCTAATGAGGTAATGATTTCTAAACGAGCTAAAACGAACTGAACGAGCGAGCCATTTATCAAACTCGACTCGACTCGAAATTCTATCTCAAAACAGCGACTCGGCTGGGAACTCGACTAGAGAAAATTACCTTTGGCTCGACTCGTGCCCATCCCTATTTTAAGCGTTTAAAATGCAAACACGCACAATATATATATATATATATATATATATATATATATATATATATATATATATATATATAATATTCTGAAACTTATTATCCTATATTTTTTGTAATAAAAAATTGAATTTATTAACCAATTGTAAAAACCCGAACAAGGCAATCTCACAATTATTTTATAGTCAGCAATAATTAATTTCCAGATATTCAATAATTGTCTTCTTATTCTTCACGCAAATATTCTCCGTTATCAGTAAGTTAGATATAATTCATTATCGGTACATAATTCGTTATTTGACATCCGAATATTATCCGTTATCCGAATATTATATATCATCTGGACATTATCCTTTATCCGGATATTATTCTTTATCCATTATCCGAATATTATCTGTCATCCGAATATTATCCGTAATTCGGATATTATCCGTTATCCTTCATCCGGATATTATCCGTCATTCGGATATTATCCGTTATCCATCATCCGGATAGTATCCGTTATCCGGATATTATCCGTTATCCGTCATCCGGATATTATCCGTTATCCGGATATTATCCGTCATCCGGATATTATCCGTTATCCGTCATCCGGATATTATCCGTTATCCGTCATCCGGATATTATCCGTCATCCGGATATTATCCGTTATCCGGATATTATCCGTTATCCGTCATCCGGATATTATCCGTTATCCGTCATCCGGATATTATCCGTTATCCGGATATTATCCGTTATCCGTCATCCGGATATTATCCGTTATCCGGATATTATCCGTTATCCGGATTATCCGTTTCCTCAAAAACGGATACCGGATAATTTCTTATCCGGATATCCGTTATCCGGATATTTTGGCCATCCCTAGTAACGTATATTAATTTTATAAAGGCATGTAAGAGTATTATGAAAGTAATTACATGTAAAGAAATATTAATGTCCACTACTCTGAGAGCTTTTTCAGTTTTTATATAATATTCTGTTCATTGTAATGGCAAATATAAGAAGTAAGAAACTCATAACATATCTAACAAGACTGGAATGGATATTAGCTACAACAAAATTCTTCTGTTTTTATGTACAGCAGCAAACTCATTTACAACTTTTTGTAAAGCCAGAACTTTAAAAATTCGTTTTTCAATTGAACGAACAAGTGAATATAGTTTAATATCATCAATCGTATTTCCAAATGACTTCAGGATTCTTAGACAAGAGAGAGTCCTTTTGCACCCTGCAGTTGATGGAGGAATGCACATTGCGATTATGTATACAGTTTGTGAATTTCACTGAAGGCGAGCTTATAGGATTCCATCATAAGCAGCAGTTTCAATCATAGATGTTCATTTTACTTCGACCTCACTCACCCTCGCCCTCGCAGTAGCAGTTGGCCCTCACCCTCGTTCACCCTCGCCCTCGCGAATGGAATTGTCCATCGCCCTCGCGCGCCCTCACCCTCGCTGTCGAAACTTGTCCTCGCCCTCGCCGTCGAAGCTTGTCCTCGCCCTCGCGGCCAAAACTTGTCCTCGCCCTCGCGTCACTGTGGGCGAGGGAACTTGAGGGTGAGGATGCCCTCGAGAGGGCCACCCTCGCGAGGGTGAACATCTCTGGTTTCAACAAGGTGGAAACTCTGATTTGGTTTTCCTTGTCATACCTTTTGATTACTTTTTGAAGCAATTTGATTTCCGTTTACAAAATCTCTATGTCGCATTTAGCGCTGCTAACGGCGGCGAAAGGATTACAGGTTTTAAAAAATAGTCACTACCGGGATTCAAAGCACTTACTCCTTTCAGCATCGAACCGTTATCAGAGAAACTGGCTTTGAGGTCAATAATAATTCTGTCTCATATGGGAAAATAAATCATTGTTTTCAGATCGTCGTCAGTACTCACTTTTCTTTTTCCACTGCTTCTCAGCTTCGTAATAAAAGTTGGAAAGTTCTTGAGGTGTTTTCGAGCACGATCAGTAGGACGCTGTCTGTAGCCGAAACACAAATGCCATTATATTGCGCAAATACTCTTGATTTTTATATAGTTTCATCAAATATTCCACACTCATTTTTTCTGAGATCACTAAAATGGGAAACTTGAGCTTCGACAAGCGTGCTCAGATCATCTCCAGATCATCTCCAGATCATCTCCAGCCATTTGATGCAACTTTAGCAAAATTATAGGGAATGTTTCCTGTACAGCTATACATGATGAAATCTAACAAATATCCATCTTGTGTCGCGGATTCTTTTTAGATCTATAACCTTGTAAGCGTGCCGTTTCTGTAGTTCAATGAAAATTTAATGGACAGCAGAACGAGATATGAACACATAGATGCAACTTCTAGAGAACAGTGAGGAAAGCGTCAACTTCCTCTATTCCTCGGCACTAGGGATGCGCGAGAGTCGAGACGCACTTTATAAAATTCGAGACGAGTTTAGACAAACGTATTTCTCGACTCTAAAAATCTCGAATGTCTCGAAAATCTTTCTAGAATGTTTAATATTATTTTGAAGAAAGTATTCATTCAGAAACAGCCTCGAAAACAATTCCAGCATTTATTAGTTTAGAAAGGTACAGAACTCATAAACTTAATAGTTAATCTTTTGAGATTAAGATTTAAATTTCAGCTCAATTCAGTTAATTAAAACTAATAATTAATATCGTGATATTTGATTGTACTTTAAATATTATAATAATAATAATAATAATAATAATAATAATAATAATAATAATAATAATAATAATAATAATAATAATAATAATTGATTATCTAGTTTGTATAAAACTATTGCGACAAAGTGAACTTCATAAATTCTCTGAATGAGCAATTGACAGTCTATGGTAATTTAGCATAGTTATAATTATTGTGTTTGTGTGTGTGTGTGTGTTTGTTTCTCTCTCTCTATCATGAATCCAATGGGGCTACATAACTTCTGGATTATTCGCTTCTCCAACTATTTTGAGGTTTTAATGTGTTGCAGCATATCACGAGTTCCTGATAATATATAATTTAACATTTGTTGGACATCACATATTATGATACGAGACTATTTTACATAGTATATTAAAAAAAATGAACATCTTGTATGCCAAGAACTAGTACAGATAGGTTCCTTTCACTTCTATAGGTAGGTATTTTTAAAAGGATTTTTGTAAACACTAAATTATATAACAATAAACTACATACAGTAGTTATGATTTTGGTTCCCAACATAAAAGAAATATGGATTGTTCATGATATATTGAACTTCAACTTTCACTCCTGGAAAATTTCAATTTTGGAGTTAGGCCATTTGGCATCAAAGCAGTTCACTGTAAGATAAATACACTCCTCACTTTACTATAGCAGTCTGTATGCAGTCTCGTCTCGTCTACATTAACCAATATCGGTCTCGATCTGAGTATCGTCTTGAGATGGTGAATCCATTATGGTGATGAACGTTGAAACCGAAAGCAGTTTATTTCTACCACCTTCGCGTTGAATACAGGGTTAAGCAAGAAGATGAAATTTATTTTTGGGACACTAAGTTCAAATAGAAAAAAGAATTATCTCTATCTCTTACCGTTTTCAACTTAGATACCTGTCAAGTAAGTGGAAAGACAGACGAGCGGACAGACATAGCCGTGTTATAAAATTCCTATACGAGAATGATTCAGAAAGTAATGCCTACAAGGTGATAACTTTATTTGTGTTTGACAAATAGCACCGATACAGGTATCAGTGGAAAGCTTCCAATGTCAGCTACAAATTGCGGCATTTTTCAACATAGTCCCAATTGCGGGTAACACACTTGCGTCAACGGGAAACAAGGTTTTTCATGCTGTCAGTGAAGAATTGCGATGGTTTCTGGCGACCGTGATACCATTGGCGAACTGGTGCTTCCACCTCCGCGTCACAACTGTTTGAGCCAAAAGTTGCAGGGCACAAGATCCGACTATAGGGAGCATGGGGCAGAATATATATAACAACATTTTGCGGAAGATGGGACAACTTTGAATATTTTAGGGCGGAGGAGAGGACATGTAGCGGTACTCCATCAACAGACGCTTCATTTCCGTGTTGTAATGGTGTATCAACGACTCGTAGCTGGTGACGAATGTTCCTGAGTGTACAACCTTCCCCAGTCAAAAATTCAATGACAATCTGCTGTTTCAACTGAACGTCATCACTGGATGCCTTTGATTGCCCCATTCCTCTGAAACGAGGAGAGAAACAAGTGACATTCTATACCTTAAACATCAGTACATTAATGATAAACAATTCAGAATGTTTGCAGTACTATTGGTTAAGTAGTGGGCTTGGAGGCATTACTTTTTTGAATCACCCTCGTACTTAAGCATTTTCAAGTTTTGAAACAAATAATAATAATAATAATAATAATAATAATAATAATAATAATAATAATAATAATAATAATAATAATAATAATAATACCCTATTTAAACCACTAGTGTTGTACAATAAGGTGGCACAATCTCCTATCCTATCAGCACAATCTCCTATAGAGAAAACTTTAACTATATAATAACCAGGAGAACAAGTAACATTTTTCCTTCTAGGAAGTGCGTGTTTTCGCACTACTAATAGAGAAACTCCAATGAATGTAAAGTTTCTTTATTATGATGTTCTACGGAGGCAATTTTACTCAAATGGATTAATTTGCTGGACTTGGTCCAAATCACTGTAGCAGTAAAGAGTAGTATACGCTCTCCATAAACGTGTCGGCATGCATCATCATAAGAGAAATGAATAAAGCAGGCGTCTCTACCTCCGAGTTATTCTGGAGCCAAAGATAAATTTGATCCACCTGTCTTTCCTTTTCAGAAGTTTCCCTCTAAGTAAGATGGATGGTCTAATTTTATTCATGGCCTTATATTAAGCCACAGACACTTTCAATATTCCTTATAATGTTGTTGAAGGTAAATATAACGTTTATAAACATACAGTAAAGTCATTATAATACCAAACAAGATTTTATGTGACTATGTTTCAGGCAGCATAAATCATGTACAAGAGAAAGTTGTCTTTGGTAAGTGTGCTCTGTATGACGAAAACAATGTTTTTTTTTTTTTTTTTTTTTTTGAGTAATGTAAACGAAAAAAGTTATAAATAATCCTTTGTTAATCTTCATGATTAAGAATGAACTAGCTTTGTAATCAAGAAGTCCGGGTTTGCTCTCCGTTAGTGTGTGTTGTAATTAAGGAGTCCAATGCACAAGGTGTACAGTCTAATTCTGAGGATAATTCAGGAGTTTCGCTACTACAACTAATCCCTGTTTATCTAGGACTGTCATTTTCAACTGAGTGCTCTCTGACGTCAGAGTTTTCTGCTCCACTTCTACACCTCTGAAAATAGATACTCTCTACTAAAGACAATAAAGAATATTGCGTCTATTACTATTATTATTATTATTATTATTATTATTATTATTATTATTATTATTATTATTATTATTATTATTATTATTATTATTATTATTATTATTCAGTATGTTGCCTTTTTGGCAAATCCTGACACTAATGAGTTTTTTTTTTTTTTTTAGTTTTGTTCCTGGAAATGTTTCTTCCACTTTTCTCGATCTTCAGCTTCCTCTTTTAATTCCCAATATTTTCTTCTATTTTTGAAATTTTCAATCAGTTGTGTTCTTCTTCTTCCTACTTCTCACTTTCCTTCCATCTTTCCTTCTATGGCGGTATGAAGAAGACAATTTCTTCGCAAGTTGTACCCAATTCAACTGGCCTTCCTATGAACGATGCTGGCTAAAAGCGTCTTCTTCTCTCCTATCCGTTTTAAAACATCTTTGTTTGTGTGTCACTGTGTTCATTTTATCATCCCCCAACTTCTTCCAACACTACATTTCGGAGCTCTGTAAGATCAAGCCTAGAAGTTTCAATTTCTTCCGGTAGATGTCATCCGTTGGACAATGGTTCTGCCATGTAACTGCTCTATGTGTAACTTCTAGCATTCTATGATTATAAACCTTTCTTTAATAATAGGAATTGGGTCATGGATAGCCACCGCTAAACTCACAAGTACTGGTGAAGATACTAATAAATGGGCTTCATTAACGAACTTTTCAGAGATAATCGCCCTAATTAACTACTGTAAAAAACAGAATTCAAGAGTTTGCTTCCCTTTAACAGTTATCGTGTACAATAATTGAACTACGTCGTACGTATTAACACTACAATCTTATAAGCCCCATCCCAGGGGGGGGGGGGCACTCGGTCGAAAAGGTCTAAAAGCCTTTCCAGAGTCAGGTTTTTCATGAGTTTTCTTCATTCACATCATTCAAATACCGGGATGGGACCTAACATACGTAGCTTCCAGGCCACTTCTTTCCTTTCCCTTTCCTTTGTTCCTACAACAATTCTTCGGGCAGTGTGATTGCCGAGGGACGTTACCCCTTATATACGACGGGCTAAACTTGCCATAGATGCCGTGAGGCCAGAAATATAGTATAATTCCTAATCCTCATAACTACACTTCGGTGATCCTAATAATTACTATCTTTGGCTTTGTTTGAGTTTAAATTCCTTTTTAGCACCGAAGCTATATGAGACGGGGCTTCATGTTCAAAGTGGAATCCGAATCTCGTCTCGAGTTTGTATCCGAAGTAAATATTCTCATCGGAAATCGAGTCATGCAAACAGAAAACATGTATGTTAACCCCTCGGAGCTTAAAAAATGTATGCGTTTCAGTACCTGTCAATGTATTATATAGTACCTGGTTTCAGAACATATTACAGGTATATCTCACCCAAAACTATCTTTACAAATGGATTCCAACCAAGAGAAACTAACAGGAAAACGGGATACGGTGTTATTCTTATATCCCGTCATCGTCCAATCGCTTCATAACTACTAATGACTTTAAATAATGTATAATTGTTTTAGAACGAACATCCGCTAATATGTCCAACATACACTTCATACATATTCTACAATAATCAATATGTTGAAAAACTAACATATGCAGATTCTCTGTATCACTATAGCGCGTTGTCTGTCTTATCTCATTTTTTTCTCCTGAAGGCAGATGGGAAGCAAATTAAACAGATATATATATATAAGGAACAAAATAACTACGCTTCGGCGATACACCTGCGTTCTATTGATTTTCTTATTTCTTTTAATTTGGTACATATAGCTACTCTACAAGTTTGCTATCTTTCTCTTTTATTTTTCAGTTTTCCAAAAATAAAGTTAAATAAATGATGTGTTGTAAGGAGGCAGATGTGTGATGTTAAAGTGTATGAGCTGCTCCGGATGTTTTGACTAGATAATAAAAATGATTATCTTCAAAGTTTTTTTATTCTGCATTTGCTTTCACTAGAGATCTGCTACCAAACTGCAAAAAGAAAATATTTGTGAACCTCTAAATAATATCACAGTTTGTAACAATGTATTCTTTCTTTATCTAGTTTTAAAAGACTTCTTCAAATCCCCGTTTCTCGCACGGGAAGAATGGGTTTTAAAAAATATTTGAAAATTATATTTGATTCTCTCTTCTCCCTCCATAACGTGTGAATAGAAATGACTTTTAAAAAGTCAGCTCGAACCAAGTGCTAAGGATACAGCAAAAAATGATTATGTTAATACAGGTCAACTTAACTCAGGCCAATAAATGGTACAAGTACCACTACCATTTCAGTATGTTACTTCAACACCAATATCCGGTGTTGAGTTTAACACAAGCCCTCTGTTACCGGTTTGACACAGAAACGGTGTTGAGGAACTAAGTGAAATAATTAACGAAGGAATGCGGATATACACACAGCGCCATTGTGTTCAGCTCGCATGATGAACAGAAACCAATGACACACTAATATTAATAACTTTGCTAAGGAGAATGACTTGACGAGGGTATCACAGTTGTCTCAAAATCTTATTTATTGGATAAATATAGCTGTATTATAATTTTTAGCGTGTTAATTGCCTTGCAGGAATATCAACAAGTTATAAGTAACGGATATTGAGAATTTGTATTATTTTTATGTTCAGCTACGAGCTGTATACTAAGGAATGAACAATGTGTTATATTTTCTGTAATCTTTCACGAAAGTATTTTTGTGAACCTATAAATTTTCTAACAGTTTACATTAGTAGAAGTGCTGCCATCTGTTTTTGTATACTCTTACACTTGTTGTCAGTGTATTTAAACCTATAAAAGCTCTTAATAATTGGACTACGCAAAAAAAAATGACATTTGATGTCATTTCCAAGGCTCTTCTTCTGAAATGTGGGTGTGAAGAACAATGCAGAAAATTCCTGGGTCGAGCGGAATACGAATGAGATTGTATTAGACATGGTGGAGAAGAGAAGAAGAATTTTAGGGATTATTCAAAAGTATAAGAGAAACTAGTTGGAACATTAGCTAAGAAGGAACTGCAGGGACATGCTAGAGTGTATGGTGGCAGGAAAGAGAGGAGAGGGCGAAGAAGGCTACAATTGATCGAAGATGTCAAAACAGAGAAATCGAACGTGATGATAAAGAGGTTAGCGGAAGGCAGTGGAGTATGAAAGCTCCTCAATTGCGGCAAGTCATCTGCCAATAATGGCAGAATACTTATGATGAGGATGATGGACTTGTACTCAGGAAGCGTGGTTACTTAATCACAATATTAAAAGTCACTATGTTCTTCTTCCTGGCCAATTCTAATTCGTTCCTAGTTAACAAATCGCACACCTTATTATATCCCATAATTGTCATGTACCGGTATGTCTCAGAAGAAAAGAAATGTTCTTGTATCTATAGTTATTTGGCAATTGTACACAAAATAGCACGAATGGCGTACTACTAAAATGATTCCATATTATCAGTCATCATGTTAGATTGGTGATTAAACCACTCTCATTTTGACAATTTTCTCCAAAGTACGATGAAGTTGAAATAGCACCAGGTATGTGTCAAAATTTAACACAAAGCCATTGTGTTGAATTAACACGGCCATTTTTCATTGTATATAGCCTATTCAAAAATTTATTTGAAATGGTTCAGCCATTTTCCATAATGATGTAACAAAGAACACCACTTTCTCTTAGAAAATGTATATATATATTTTCAGTGGCGTGTCCAGAATTGAGCTTTATACAAAGAAATTTCATGAATATTGAATGAATCAAGTCTCATTTAGATGGACTCTACTACAATCTATTTATACATGGCTCAATAAATTCCAAATTTCATCGCCGTAGAATCTAAAATTCATCGTTAAATCCTATCCACCACTTGCTTGACGCATTACCCACTACAAATCACAAATAACTGTGACACATATTTTTTTAGGGCTCCACTGTGGTCCATGACCCATCGATAAGTTGTCTTTCAAACAACTTTTGGAACTATTTTCATCTCTAACAAGCTTTCATTGTTAGAACTGCATTTGTTGAGCTGGGAGACAACAGTATTCTAAGGCAGAAATAGACTTTGTAGACCCAATAGTTTACATTTTGGAAACAGAAAGAGTGTTTATAAGTAAGTGAATTCATTTTCTACTTTCATATTTCGATAAAGTGATCAAGCTTTAAAACTTACGGACGTAATAAATACACTTTACAACTTGGCTTTTTTTTAGAGCCTAGATTTTTCTTCTTAGTTTTAAGCAAGAAACGATTGCTATAGTGAATAGCAGGTTACAGAAGGTCATGGTAGGGCTGTAGGTGGTGGGTCAAAATGGTGCTGAGTTACACTGGATTACAGTGAATAGTGGGCCACAGGGATGGTAGATCATTAAATTTGACTCATGGCCCTTTAACCTACAATCTGATCACTTAGACTTAGCTCACAGCTAAGGGCTTCCATCATCTCTGATTTTTTTCTTTCCCCATCACATAGAAAGAAATTTTTTAAATAAGTATGGATAACGCCTATATTTGAAGTTTTCATTCTTGGAATCATCTTATGGAACTGAGGAAGCACTCTGTCAATGTTGTGGAAGTGCCATGGGATTCGATCTTAGGACTTCTCAATTACAAAGCGTGAACACTAACCGTTCATCCACGAACGTTTATAAAAATGTGAGCAGGTAGCTCATAAAATAGATTTTAAGTCGTCACATATAATACAAGAGCACTTCTACCTACATACAATGAAGTCCTTCTTAGAACGTTGAGAGTAAAATGAAAGCGTGTATGAAGTGCATACTACTTGAAACCGTTGGAATTCGCCCAGTTCTCATGGAAGATGAAAGTGAATTCGAACGAAAACAATTCTCTTTTGTTCACTCTGAGTTATTCAACTGCGTCTTAAAAAGATACCAACAAACCAAGAACAGCATGCATCCTCCTACTCAAGCACCAGTATCCTCCATCAAGCATCGACAAGTGGATCAAATATCGGTCTTAAAACCCATGCTGAGATTTGAAAGGCAATCCTGTTCTAATCTGCTGTGACTTCCAGCCAGTAGAGGAGAGACAAAGAACCGAGGAGGGGAGGAAATAAATATATGGTCTTGTCACGTCGGATGCAGAGATTTACATCTCAAGAGTTCACTCGATTGTAACAATCTCTCGCTCTCGCTCGCACTCTGAGAGACAAACCACTTCATATCAGGGCCACCGCAACAATCGGATATTCACGGCTAAGTTCTCCACTCTCTCCACATGTGGTGGTTTAGAGCCCTTGAATGTGTGGGTGTCTATCTATATGCATGCAATACATATGTGATCTACTCTCAAGTGATTGAGCTCGTTCATCTTGAGAGGAGGAAGTCAATCAACTAGTGCAACAAATACAAAAGAAACAATACAAAGAGATATGTAAAATATACGAGGTGTATAGTAAAAAGTGAAAGATCAATCGATAAGAGTTACGGGCATCCATAAATAAAGAGTTATGTTGGAAATTATCTAAAGGAGGCAGTTAGGCGTAAAAAGAAAAAAAAAATAGAGAGAGAGATGGATTTACACTGCCTCGATCAGCTTACCTCCACCTCTGATGGCGAGGGTAAGTTAACCTTATCATGCCAGCCTTCCAAAGTTTACGTTAATGCCAACCTGGCCCTCTCCCGTTAATGCCAACCTGAACCGTGGGGACCCCAATCAATAATATTGTTAGTAATCACTTTTCTCATCATCTTTTGTTTCTATTATATTGTTAAATACAGTTGCTTACTTTTATTTACTATAATATTGCTTTCACTTTTCTTTACATTGATTGCACTGTAGCATACTTTACTTCAGAATTCAGCAGCATATATGTTAATCAATTTTTTCAAATGGTCCCGGAAAGCTGGATTACCACAATTAGTGTATCTGCATTACTGCTTCTTGTCCTAGTTCGTTCCAGATCTCCATTTCATATACTTCACTTAACAATTGCAGTAATAGCTTCTTTGGTCATTACTTTGTAACTGCTGGTGATTTTCAATATGCCTCTGGTTTTCTTTTTTTTTTACAAATTGATACCCATAGTTCTTCAGGAATATTCTTCTCTTTTAAGTTCTGTTAGCATCATATTGTGGGGACTTCAATTTTCAAAAGCATCATCGAAGCATTTCATACACAATCAATTACTGTGAAAAAGAGAACCGTAGGACCACTGGCGTCTCTGGCATGTAAAATTGGGGGTGGGGGACATCCAAGAAAGTGGTTTAAATGGTACTACCTAGTCCAACCTGTTTATTAGCTTCGATTCCATTTGTTACCTTTCTGCTTACCTTTACGGGCCCCTAAGGTATATCAAGGACTCGATTACAATCGCTTCACAACCTGAATATTATATTCCAAATAAATATAATTGATATTATTTATATCATATTCTGTCGTTAGTAAATAAATTAAATTAGAATAAAATATTGAATATTTCGTACTTCAAAATATTGGGGGGACGCGTCTCCCTTGTCCCCCCGCCAGAGACGCCCGTGCGCAGAACAATGTCTCGTTTTTCTTGTGCACGTATATAATCTACAGAGACGGTCGAGTGTATTCATACCCGACTTAGTTTCATCACACGTTATGATGAAATCCAGTTTGGTCTTTCTGCGAATTACCGTTTTATCATGTTGCATTCAAGGCAACAGCGGGACCGGTCTATTTTTCTTTGGAATATAGCTCTAATGGGTCAATTCTCCATCAAAGGACAAGAATGACCTTTTTCTGATCGCTCGTGGGTTTTAACCATTTTACTAGGGATCCCCTTGTACCCTTTTGCACCTTATCATTTTTACCAACAACTGTTGTTCTCTGAAGAAGCAAATTTCGGTGAGGTCGGTGCTTGTCAAATAGTTGCCCATGATTATTCCAGGTAAGAACAGAAACTAAAGTTAAAAGGCTGATATTTCTGGAGTTCAGTCTATTATAGAGAAATAAGGGGTGTGCGGTAATTTTACTATATAGAGTTGGCAAATGTGCAGAGTTCCAGCCACTCGCTAGTTGTAGATAAACACAAATGGCAACTCGTTCGGGAAATTGGTCTCGCTAAGAAGTCTACTCAATATTCGATTTCTGTGGGCGAAGCATGTAACTGTAGTTGAAATTCACCGACAGCTAGTAGGCATTTACGGAGAGACTGTAATTCCTCGTCGCTCAGTGGTAGAGCGTTCATCTCTGATGCTTGGGGTCCCGGGTTCGATCCCAGCCCCCGCCAAGTGAACTTTGTGGTGGACAAACACCGTGTGCGTGGGTTTCCTCGAGGTTCTCCCGTTTCCTCCCACTTTCTTCATTCCACCATTTCATTTATTACTCATCATCACCGTCTCCTTTAGCCTAACCGGCATAACCGTGGGACGTAAAACTACAAGATTTCATTTCATTTTGTAATTCCTCATCAGCATGTCGCAGGATGTTGTAGAAAGTTTGCAGCTGCTGGAGACGAGGAGCGCAGTGGCCGACCCAGCACGACATCAACATATTTGAACATAGCTCAGTGCAGGAACTGGTTCAGGACAACAGAAGGATTATGTTATGGCATCTGATGGCAGAAGCACCTAGGAGGCCGTCACTTTGCTTCAGAGGATCAGATGAAACACTTCCTGACAACGTGGCTGAACACGCAAGGACAGGATTTTTTCCCAGAAGGAATCTTTAAACTCATCCCACGATGTGGCATTTGCCTCACCAGGTATGAAGACTTTGGCTAAAAGTAACCTAATGTATGTCTACCTGTTGGCTGTATTAGTTGTATATGATATGATATAGGCTACTGTATACACGTTTCACTACAGGATTTGTGAGCTTACTTTCTGATCACTCCTCGCATTTCTTCCTTTATTTCACCATGGTTTTACAAGTCACTTCACAAGTTCTTTTATGTTGCCTCGTTCATGATCTACTTGCTGATCAACATATACATTTCTCCATATATGTATCGCTCTGCGCCATATCAGAGCACAGAAAACCGTGGGGTCCGCACGAACCCCAGATGTGCTAAATACGTTTTGATTATTAAATGTTCTTATAATTTTTAAATGCAAAAACGTACAAGAAGTAAATTTTGTAAGTGAATTGAAAACATCCTAAAAGGAGATGTCCTGAGTCGTAGACAAGAATGCGACCCCAGGAAGGCATCATAAGGTTAAATAAAGTTTTCATGGAAGCACTAGCCGTGTGCTGAAGGATCGTTTCCAACTCAGGCATCAAACGCGTTTAAAACTCTAGAGCAGCGTTTCCCAACCTTTTTTAATTTGCGGCACACTACAGGTGTAACATGAATTCTCGCGGCACACTTATAGAATTATTATTATTATTATTATTATTATTATTATTATTATTATTAATATTATTATTATTATTATTATTATTATTATTATTATTATTATTATTATTAATATTTGTAAATATAAAATAGCGTGGATTTTTTTCTGTGATAACAGACATCCTTCTCACGGAGAACAAAGCTCGATCACTGGTATTTCCCCGTAATAAATTTTTATGCTTATTTTTCATTGTAATTTAAAGATAGAAAACAATTGCAATAAGATATAGGACTCAAATTTTTAAAAATACACTTTCTTTCTCGAAAACTATCCAACCTTTCACTATGAAGGAAGATCACTAAATAACGAACGATCAAACAAATATATCGTACTTTTAAAACACAAATGTAGGTAATTTGTATGCATGTTTGCTTCGCCGAAAGGATTGAATGTTATTTTAAAATTTCAAGTTATGAAATAGTTTGCAACAATAAGAAGCAATAGTGGTCATAACAATGAAAAAATACCTTTTTCTAATACAATGTGAAACTTAGTACGAAACACATTATGAAAAGTAACACAATATGGAACTTAAAAATATAGATGATTCATAGTAATGTGAATTACAAATATACTTTTTCCCCCCTTGGTCTTACAATTTGATTGCTATAGAATTAATAATATTGTTTCGATTTTTTCGCGGCACACCAGCGACCCATTCGCGGCACACCAGTGTGCCGCGGCACACCGGTTGGGAAACGCTGCTCTAGAGGTTTCTGTTAAATTGATAAGGATCTTTATGTAATATGCTCGTAAATTGAAATTAATACAATTATCTAATATAAATACAATTAATCTGTTCTGGCCACAAAAGCAAGCTACTCTATTGTATTTGTTTTTTTTTTTTTTTATTTTTTACTTGTAGGTGTTGTCTTAAATTAAATAACATACAAACTGTAAAAAATGAACAAAAACTGGATTTGTACTCAGCACTCTGATACACCAAGTAATGTTCATGACAAATTCGCGAAAGCACTACTGAGTGCGTGAGATCGTGGGTTCAAGAATGTTTGTGTGATTTTTGTGTCCCGTAATATCGTTCATGAACCAAGAGAAAATTGTTCACAAAACTTGTTCGTGACCGATTTGTAGGGGTTCGTAAACCTATGACAC
The DNA here is from genome assembly GCF_964235325.1 of Thermobia domestica. Classification (NCBI taxonomy): domain Eukaryota; kingdom Metazoa; phylum Arthropoda; class Insecta; order Zygentoma; family Lepismatidae; genus Thermobia; species Thermobia domestica. The sequence continues at coordinate 312,205,430 of NC_137454.1, read as the reverse complement.
TCTATGTATGTATGTTTCTGTATGTTTGTATAGATGTGTTTATGTGATTTCTTACCCCGCAAATATTGTTCATGAGCCAAGGAAATAATTGTGCACAAAACTTGCTCGTGACCGATTTGTAGGGGCTCGTAAACCGACGATCCACTGTATGTATGTTTGTGTGTGTTTGTACGTATAGGTAGATTGTATGAATACGAAAGACACAATTCTATTCACTATGTTGTTTTCGTTTCATCCCTGATGAATGAAACAATATATATAGGTAAATATTTATGGACATTAGCATTAATCTTTAATTTCCTTGAAGATATATTAGCGGAAATATAAACGAGAGGAACCTGTATGAAAAAAGGAAGAAGAAGAAGTCAGAAACAAATCGCTTCGCAATGGTGATCACACAAAATGTCGGCAGCGTGATTGTGTCCAGTGCCATCTTCGTACGAGTCCCCAACTCCCTAATCATTTGTTAAACCCCTTGACAGGTAAAGGCCACCTTTTGTCTTTAGCACCGCCACAAAGCTAAAAGGAAGAGAAAGACGGTAAATCCAGAAAACAATGGGAGCATTCGTAAATGCCATACATTCATTTGGGCAGTTTTACTGTCCCGAAACAAAAGATGAAATCGCTACACAACAGACAAATGAAGAACGAAAGAATCCGCTCTTCCAGTCCTTTAGGGAATTTTTTTTTTTTTTTTTTGTCTCACTCTTTTTTAACGGGTTTCCATTTCGTGATAAGAATAGACAATGAAAAACTGATTCATGTTGTGACATCACAACTCACAACACTCATGATACTGATCCTTCTTCGAATCCAGGTGATCAACTCAGCAACTATTGAATGGAACAAGTTCTAACTGTTTGATTAAAAATAAACGTGCATAAAACTGTCGTGAATAATTCTACAAGTGTTGGCGTTTAGCATTTTAAAATAGATGTAGTGGCATAGAGAAATCTTGGACCCCTTGCAAACAAAAATTTCTGGAGGCGCGCCTGACTGAATGAGAGTCCTCATCAGGTTAGCATCCAGAAATTTTTGTTGGGTGGGATTCAAGCTTTCGGAAGAGGGGAAGTTCCAACACTAGAAGCCACTACGTCCATGTACTATTGAACGGTTATTATTCTGCACCCGAAAAGACCATAAGTACAATTGTAAAATACCATTGTAAAGTACAATTCCATCTACATTTTCAGAAAAAAAAATGATAGAACTAGATTGTTTTTATAAGAGAAAGAGTACAGATGAAGCGTACACAGAAAAAAGAACGCATGTGCCGTACGTAAAAAGGTAGGTTACATGCGTAAATCCTGTAGTTTTTGGACTTAACGAACGACTACAGGTAACATCCTGCAGTAAACATGTAACCGAAAACATGGGCGGTGATTAGGGGGGCAAAGGGGGCAGTTCCCCCCCAGTTTTCTGAAATGGCCTATTAATGTATATAGTTTCAACCAGGGAAATATTGTATATTAACATTAATATACAAATATTCAGATCATGTCTTGCCCCTCCCACTTTAACGTCCAATCGCCGCCACTGACCGAAAACGTATGTTTTATATACTAATACTTTCCTTGTAAATGTTCCATCTATACGTACTTTCTGCATGAAACAAAGAAATTTATATAGGCGGTCAAGATCTCACCTACAGATGGACATATATAACATATAACTCACTTATGTAACATGCGTATGTAAAATCTAAGCGGGAAGAAGGCAGTGAGTATGTTGCATAGGGATAACATATGCTCTGTACAGATTTCCGTAGTAAAATTATGGATTTCGTATATTTGTACAATAAAAATGAAGTGAAATCTTTTCATTTAAAGTTTTTTCATGAAAAGTTTTACGTCCCACGGTTATGCCGGTTAGGCTAAAGGAGACGGTGAGGATGAGAGATGAGTGAAATGGTGGAATGAAGAAAGTGGGAGAACCCCGAGAAAACCCACGAACACCGTTATTTGTACAATATATTGCTGTATGGGTAACGAATTTTTCTCATGTAAGTTCAAATTTTCATGCTACATCAATCATTTTCCTGGTAAACAAGTAAAATTTTATTGAGAAAATATACAATTATACGTTGAGCTACAAAGTTTGGGGGCTCCATACCAGGCCGGTACCCAGCACAAAAATGTAAGAGGGGGCCGGCTGAATTTAGGGGTCCCGATCCAACCATATTATAGTTCATTTGCAAGCATACTGTGAAAAAAATTAGGGGTTCCCGGCCCCCCTAGACCCCTTGGATACGGGCTTGCTCCAGACCGTGCGTGCGCTTCTGGTCCGCATGCATAGTATTGAGAATAACTGTTTTGTGAACCTAAAAATAGCTGCTGTACTATAACCACGCCATGTATTAACATGAAACAGATACAGAAGTATACTGAGCCATATCGGCGCGGCGGTGCACCCACTGTTTGAAGTTCATATCACTGAATACTTGAATTACCTTATTATTTATTTTGTGTATAAGAAATCTGTCCATTATACAATTTCAGATTAAAAGCAAACTTATTTTGATTGTACCCCCTCCCCCCGAATCATCATTATTAAAATGCAATTGTTCTTCAACAATTAAAAAATTTTTAAATAATGAAACGATTAAAGTCGCTCCCATTATAGAAATCACAATGTCTTCCAGATTATCTTCGAGTTTAGGCTGGGCTTTTGAATGTAGAATAACCAAATGGGCAGTAAGACGACGGCGAAACCAATCTAGATATCATTAAAATAATTATAAAAACTTTATGCGTAATATGTCTTACTCATAGTACAATACTCCACACGAAGCACTTTGTGAGTATTTTTCCCTACTTTTTATTCAAGGACCTACAAAATAGACATTTCTTCCTCTTCTCTTCTTGCTTCTTTGTCCAATCCTTTCCTTGTTTTTATTTGAAGTTTGCATTTTATATCTTCACTAATAATGCTACCCAGGTATCAAAAACTAGTCACCTCTTTTCTATATCTCCTCTTGCTTCCATATTTGACCGCTTGCTTCAATCACCATGGATTTTGTCTTTCGATAAAAATCGTTTTCTTGATTTCGATATTGTAATACTCCTAATAATTTATCTAGAGCCTTCTTACTTCAAGTATACCCTCGGAAAGTATGTGAAACATACTTCAGCCCCACCCTCGCCGCTCTCTTAAGGAGAAAGCCCTCCCTTTGCTTAGGGGAAGGAAGTGAATGACCTTGGCTGTGTTGCCAATTTGTCATTCAGTCGTTTGGCCTTGATGAGTGATGATCGTAGGCTACTTAGAACACGTAGTTAACAAGACAGCGGACAGTGAAGTTCGTGAAGTAATTCATTGTGGCAACGCTGTGCATATCCAATAATTGAAAGGTCTCAGCTAGGGATGGCCAGAACAGGTTCCTGGCGGAACCGGTTTTCGGCTCCGAACGGATCCGGTTTCGGAATCGGTTTTTCGGATCCAGGTTTGGAACCGGTTCCGAGATCCAGTTCTGGAACCGGGTTTTCGGATCCAGGTTTGGAACCGGTTCCTAAGATCCGGTTCTGGAACCGGATTTTCAGATCCAGGTTTGGAACCGATTTCTAAGATCCGGTTCTGGAACCGGGTTTTCGGATCCCAGGTCTGGAACTGGTTCCGGAACGGTTCTGAAAACCGGATCTCCAAGAACCGGTTCCCGCCGGAACCGAAACTTTGTGGCCATCCCTAGTCTCGGTCACAGCAATTTGTTCCTCCCCTTTCGAGAGGGTACGGGAAAGCGCACATCGACAGCAGCGTCAGCAAGAGACACACTTTAAACAGAAAGAGTCTAGTTATTTGAAAATTTACCGAGTTCGCAAAACTTCAGGTAGGAGCTTGAAGAAACACTTTTTTTTTAAGAAGTATCCCGTTTGGAGCCTTTCACCTTGTTTATCGTAAGTCTACTTCATAAGTAATTGAAGAAGATCTGTTCCGAACTTATTGACAAGAAAACCTGTAAGAGAAGGTAAACACTTTTCTATTAGTGCTGTACAATGTGTACCTGCAGATCCTATAGATATTATTAAATATAAGTAGACGGTATATTAAGTAATCGCCATAACTATAAGAATCATGTTTGTGAAAATCGATCCAATAAACAAAAACCAATTGATAAAATGGTGTATACTGTTGCAACGAAATAAAGTATCAATGAAAGAAAAGAAAAGAAAAGTAATTGTAATTGAATGGAGGAGAATTCGTAGAATTGAAGATTTCTATCATTGGCGGTTGAATTCCAATAGAACAATACACGACAAATGATTAATTGTTTATTGGAATCATTAATCATTCGCTCTTGTAATTGCTTAATGCCTCAATCTCCTTTTAACCCTTCTTCCTCTGTGCTGTTTCCATTATCTACAATACTTTCGTACGTAGTGTGTACACACAAAGGAAGGGAGAGAGAGTAACGTTCCCGATTTTCGCTTTTTCTTTGTGTATGTGTGTGTTTGTTTTCTGCCACAAAGTTTGTGTTCTATTAATGTAGAGGGAAAGAAAAATGGGGGAAAAGGAAGAAATGAGATAGATACAAATCATCATTGCGGGAGAAAAATCAGTGAGCTTTGGGGTAATCTATCAACATCCTACGCACGGATCCTTTGCTCTTCCGTGAGGTCATTTCATCCCATCTTTTCCAAAACATCACTGATTGATGCATGTTCTGGAACTTCCAATGATATTTGGTTCCTTTTGTTTTCTTATTCTATTTGCTACCTTGTTCACTACAATCTTTATCCTTGACATATCATGGGAAAATGTGCTATCAAGGGGAATCTTGTATTATGTTCTTGTGACTAATCGATCGGTCTTTCAGCTCTGTGTGCTCTGTAGTCAAGGTAAAGGTAAGAAGGAAGGAAACATTTTGGTGCTACACCCTGCGAAGAGCTACAGCTGATGTTCAACGAGATGATACGTGGTCAGCGTCTTGATTCTTAACGCAAATATTGTAGGTTTCGTAAACAAGAGTTCGCTACTTCGTAATTCAGATGTTCGTTCAATTCCCTCATGACATTGACATGACTCAACACCGAAAACACATGCTTAAGTTAGAACTGAACCCAGAAGTACGAGCGTTAATTAATCATTCAGTTACACTAGAATACAAAAAAATATTACAAATATATATTGTTGTGGTTTACTGGATCATATTTTATTGGACCTCCAACATTGTGCACCATCACACGGCACCGCAGTTTCCATTGCAGCAAGCTTCGGCGCAGGACAGGAATGGGAATTGTGTCCCATTCCTCTCTGCAAGCTTTCCATAGACCATCCAGGGTGCGTGGGCGGCAATGTTGAAGACGTCGTTTCAACAATCCAAAAGCGCAAAAATCCATTGGACTGACATTTGGGCTTTTCACAGGAATGTTTTCAAATGGAATGACACGAATTCCTAATCCCTCTGCCATTTCCTGATAAATACATAGTGATGTTGTGGTAGTTCGACTCGAAGCCTTGTTCATATTGATCATCGCCTGGTTCGCTTCCATTTCATACAATTGTGGATCCGAATCCTGTAACAACCATAAAGCCACTAGGGAAACTCCCTGCACTGACGCGCAGTTGTTGCGCCCTTTGCCATCAATGTCACGGTATATGATCTCCCGAATGTGACCACCAGTAGTGAGATGAATATATGTTATGCATTGTGACAACATTCTTCCATTTGGAATCCGTCAGGTACTTTTCATACTGTTTCTTGCAGTTATTCTTACGTTCGGCAGTGTGATATGGTGACAGGTGGTATACAGGGTCCTTCCGCACACACTTCAACCTGAGGGGCTTGTGAATTGTTTTGTTCACAGTTGACGGTGCAAGGTGGAATCTGTGGCCCATATCACGTTGAGTTTTTTTTTTTTTTTTTTTTGGCACACTAATCGATGAATCCCCCTTAGCACTACGGGTGTTACATTACTTGCAGCCCGTCTCCTGGTGGCTTTCGCGGGCGAGTGTTTCGGAAATTGAGCCTATTGTGTCTAACGGGCCACAATAGCTTTCGTAGTGGTCACCCCGAGTGTTGACCCATTCTTCTAACACTGCTTCACAATGCGTACATACGAAAATTTATCATGGAAAAGGGCCATTACGTAACCCTCTCAATCCCGGTTGATTTTCAACACCATTTGATAACACTTTCTACCAACACTCACTCACCTAGAAGGTCTGACACAACATTACTCCCGCCAGCAAACCCATAATTTCCGCATGATACGCTAGGTGACAGCACTGAATTGAAAATGGTCTCATATACAGCAAACAACCTTCTGTAATACATAAAACACGGACCAGTAATAACTGGAAGAGAGTAGCTAATATTGTCCGATGAGTCATCTTTCTCCTTGTTTCAAACAACAGGTTAATGTATAGTGGATCCCCAAATAGATGTATGCTCTTGACTGTCTACTTCGTAACGGGAGCTCCGTGCTGGTGTGGGTTAGAATCTCATGGTATTCCGATTATCCTATGTGGACATTTTAGGTAGCGAGCTGTTGAGAGTATTTGGAATGGTTGGTTAAATAATCGGAGAAAGTGTTGCTTAAAAAAGGACGTTCCGTTATATTGTTGTTGCTTATCATAACAACTTCGCTTTGCCGGGAAGGAAATTACGGATTTTGTGACAAGTTAGCGTCAAGAGTCGACTGAGCGTCTCGAATTCCTATTTTGTGCAAATAATTTATTTAATAAAGTTATAATTTGAACTTATTTTATTATGTATGCATTTAAAAAAAATAATCTATGGACATGCCTGGCGTCATATTTATTATCTTCAACTTATTTGCTTTGTAACAATTTGTTATTTAGTGCCGTGGGATTTGGGCTTATGTCTGCGCTATCCGCCATTTTGGTTATGACTTTTATCGTGAATAAAAAATACAATTTAATACAGTTTTTCAACTTTGGTTGATTGATTTAAACTCAAAAAAGCAAATGAATCAATCAAAAATATATAGTTCAATAGTGCAATAGTCGACTTGGCCAAAGTTCTGCGACTGTAATATTAGGTTTCAGCTGCTTTTCCCGCTGAAACTAAATTACGTGAGTGGAGATCGTGGCGCCGCCACTCAAAGCCGTTGGGTAGCACGAACTGCTGAAAATAAGAACGAATCAAATCACTCCGAGCGTATGAGTTTGATAGAATTAGCGAATGATACATTTAACTACTGCCAGTAACGGACGATGCAATTAGTTACAACTTTAGCCACTAATGTAGCCAATATCAGTTTCGTTGCATTGTGGGAACGATTGAATTTCAATTAGGTATAGGACCTATAGGGAGTGTTTCATCAGGATGATGAGAGGGTTATATATTGTGAGTTTATTGGTGCATCAAGTGCCCTATTAAAAGAATTCATTTAATAAAGTAATAACAAGAGAAACAGAGGAATTTTGAATTTGCACTATGAAATGTAATACAATATTTAAAAATACATATATTTATAATTGGAACTCTAACAAGGTGCATCCTATGACACATTAAATTTATAGCTACAGTGGTCATAACGCAGCGACAATACTGTATTACATCAATTTTAGTCATTAGTACGGTGTTTTATTAAACAAAGTTTTAAGAAAAAGAAATGTGGAGCTAAAATGAAAAGGAAGAGGAATAAATCCTAGAAAAGTAGAAACTTACAGAACTCGTAACTTCACAACGAGGAATGTGAAGGATTTTTGGTAGGGGATCCGTGGAGAAAAATTGAACTTATTTATTTATTTATTTATTTATTTATTTATTTATTTATTTATACATAGTTCTGAGCATTATCGGCAACTATGACTTTAAGCCTGTCACCTATGAGGGATGATTTTCCTCGACGAGCCCATTATCCGTGAAAAGAGGAAGGAAGAAAGAAAATGGGAAGGAGAGAAACGGCCTGAAACCTGTATGTTAACTATCATCCCGGCATTTGTGTGGTGTGAGTAAAAAAAATTTCAGTCAGGATAATGGCTGGGTGATAAGCTGTTACACTTTTTCGATTAAATGTCCCACCGGCAATCGAAGCCGGGACCGCTCACATCAAAAACGGTAGGGTCAGCAACTACGCCACGCGCGACCTCGGTGATTATAGAAAGGACCTGAGTCCATTTTGTATAGTTTTGGTGTATTAAACAACTAATATGTTTTCTTATAGCGTAAAAAATCATACTTCAACACATCTTTATTACGATACACACTAATTAATTCCCTAAATATCTTAAATCTTAAATCAAAATCCGAAATTTTGTGGTCAATAACTCGGGAAACAAGTCTCCACTTGACCAAATTTGAAATGTCGATAGATCTTAACAAGCGTAAGGTGCATATGAAATACCGTGATATACAGGCTTCTTGACTTATTAACTACCAAATTTGAAATTTCGACTATTCAGTAAAAATCCCAAATTTGATTGCAAATAAGTCAAAAACTAAATATTTGTACACTATTGTAATTCATATGTATGCGAAAATTTAACGACGTCCAATTCGAAACTTCAACTTTGATGGAAAATAACTTGAGAACCAAGCGTATCCACTTGACCATATTTGAAAAGATAGTAGATTTGATGATATTAGTAGGCACATGAATTATTATGTTGTGCAGGATTTCTACTCCGAACTTACTGGCCACCTGATTTGAGGTTCGGACGTTATAATACAATGAAAGTAAGTTCAAATTCAAACTTTGATAGCCTATAACTCGTAAATCAAATATTTACACACCATAAAATTTCATATGTTTACTAAGGTTATAAAGATCTGCTGCTATACTAAATTTGATCCAAATTGGATGAGTTCTATTAATTGCGCTTTAGTGAAATTTCTTGATTTCGCTGAGACTCAGTTTTGATAGTCAGTTACTCAGGAAACAAAGATCCACACACCATAATATTTTGTGTACTATTCTCGAATATGTACAGAGTTTGTCAAGTTCTACCACCATACCAAATTTGATCAAGGTCGAATAAATTTTATGATTCATAATTTAGCAAAAATTTTTCACTTCGTTAAATTCATACCAAAATTTAATGATCAATAACTCGAAAACCAATGGTCTGCATTCCATAATATTTCACATATGTACTAAGTTGTGAAAGGTCTGCAACTATGCCAAATTTGGTCAAACCAGCAGCGCATCCAGAAATTTTTGTTGGATAGGTCCAAGCTCTGTGAGGGGTCCAATACTGCAAGCTACGTTTATATAGTATTGAACAGGTATTATTCTGGATCCGAAAAGACGAAAAGTAATTGTAAAATACTTCCACTTATATTTTCAGGGGAAAATAGTGGAATTAGCATGTTTTTATAAGAGGAAGAGTACAGATGAAGTGTAAGATCAAATTTTCATGCTACATTAATCATTCCGCTGTTAAACAAGTATTGTTTTATTGAGAAAGTGTACAAATGTATCTTGAATTAGGACGTTTGGTGGAGGTCTTGAGTCGGTACATCCCCATGCGTGCGTCCTGGGTCAAAATTGGGTTAGTATCGTCAGTAACAACCACATAAAATATCCTTTCACAAAGATCAACCCCAAATTTGATGGTTTATAACTCAGAAACCACAGGCCTGCACACTAATATTTTATATAGGTACTAAGAGTTTAGGTTTCTATCACTATACCAATTCTTGCTAAAATTGGACGAATTCCATGCCTTTTCAGTGAAATTTCTTGTTTTTACTAACTTCAAATCTAACTTCGATGACCAATAGCTCGGAAACTAAACATCTGTACATCTTAGTATTTCATATTATGCTTGAATGTGTACAAAACTCGTCAGTGTTCGCCTTCGTGCCAAGTTTGTTCAAGATTGAACGTGTTCGATCGATCGCGATTTAGTGAAATTCCTTCATTTCATTGTAAGTCCAAAACCATATCTGATGGCCAATAACTCTAGAATTAATGCCATATTTTACATACGTATTAATCTATCTTCGCTATCATGTCGAATTTGATCAAGAACAGATTAGTATTGTCGACAGCATATTAGATATATTATTCCTTCGCTAATTTCAAATCCAAATTTGATAGTTAACTCAGGATTCAAAGGCCTGCATACCATAATATTACATGTGTGTACTAAGCTCACAAATGTCTATCACCACGACATATTTGATCAAGATTGGGTAAATTGCTTTGTTTGCGTACGATATAGCCCTATAATCTACTGTCTTAGTAAGTGATTTTTTAAAAAGAAAAATCAATGAACAAAGAATGCAGACAATTCTCGCGATCAAGTTATAGTTCAATTTTGCATTTAAATAGTTGTAACACCTTCAACAGCTGCTCTTTTTGTACACAAAGTTGAGTGTACCTTTAGAGAATGGGAAAATTACAAAACTCAAATTTCAGAAAAATGTGAATCAGATCCTTTCTGCGATCGTGGATATAATTAAAAATATCAATCCTGACTGCACTGACTTGGCCCAGTAACGGAAGCATAAAGAACTTTTAATTTCTCCGAGAATGAAACTTCGGAGTTAGTTCATGGAGACATCACATCAAACTTTCAATAAGAAAAAAGAAATAAAGATGCAGAATAGACGGAAAATATATCAACTTTTCAAAATAGTTGGAGTACACAGCAAAAAAATGAGGTGTTGAAACAACACAAAATGACTACCACTTTGGCCTGTTACTTGTGTGTCAGTTCAACACCAAGCATATCACCTTCAGAGCATATCAGAAAAACCTCGTTACTGACTGAGTATTTGCATTGTTTTTTATTGTTTGGTATGAGCAAAGCTTCGCGAAATATATTTCGCATTTGTTGCAAGTAACTAATATAGTTTCTATAGTACATTCTATAGTATACTAATAAATACATTCTATAGTTTCTGTAATCGGTCACAATAATATTGTTGTAAACCTGTGAATCATCTGACAACAGTTACATAGATAGCGGTACTTCCATCTATTTTCTTTATCTGTTATTCTTGTGTCTTAGCACTTATGAACAGAAGATGGCAGGACTGTTACCTAAATAAGTGTTGTCAGACGATCCACAGCTTTACAACAATATTATTGTGACCGATTACAGAAAACATATAACATTATTCGTTACTTGGCATAAGTGCCAAATATATTTCGCAAAGCTTTGCTCATATTAAACGATAAATACCAATACAAATGCTCGGAAGGCGAAGTGCTTGGTGCTGAATTAACACACAAGTAACACGCTAAAGTGGTAGTCACTTCGTGTTGTTTCAACACCTCATTTTTTACAGTGTAAAATGGTTATTTCGACAAAAACAATATTGACTTCATTCGTAGCTACATGCCTAATTCGATTGCGTGAGACTCGGATTCAATTCCCGCTGGCCCATTGAGATCTCTCACCTGTTTTGGAATTCACGTAAAACTTAGATCCCTATCATGTAGTTCGGTGCTGAAAGGAAGTCTAGACTCCAAATCATCCAAAATCAAATATAAGGTTCAATCAAATTTTCAATGGATGCGTTAAAATATCGAATAATACTTTCGACAAAATGGATCCTTTCAAATGCCTAGAGTCAATATTAACAGACCAAAACCATATCCAGAAGAAATTAATTGTCGACTAAAAGCAAGGAATTTGTTTCAGTGATCAGTTCAAAATCTTTTGTCGTAGCGAACTCTCTACAGGAATTTGTAACTTAAAATATATAAAATAATAATCATGCCTGCTGTCCTACATGGTTGCAAAACATGGTCACTTACTTTGAGGGAAGAACATAGACTGAAAGTATATGAAAGCAAGATCCTGAGGTGAATATTTGGACCCAAGAGAAACGGGAATGGTGAATGGCGGAAATTTCATAACGAAGAACTACATAATTTATACGGTTTGCCAAACACTGTTAGGTCAAGTCTAGGAGGCTCGGGTCGGCAGGTCATGTAGCCAGAATAGAAGAAAGTAGAAACGTTTTCAAAGTCTTAACTGGAAATTCAATCAGGAAACGACCATTAGGAAGACCTAGGTGCAGATGGGAGGACAATATTAAAATGGAGCTCGCAAGAATAGGAACACAAAGTAGAAACTTGAGCCAGTTGACTAAGGACAGAAATCAATGGGGAGCTTTTGTGAACGCGGTATTGAACCTCCGGGTTCCATGGGCCATAGAGTTAGTTAGTTAGTTAGTTAGAATAAAGACCATTCCGACAAAAAAAAAAAAAAAAGTAGTAAGATTACCTTGATCCAATTTTCCTCTGTAATAGTTTCTGCACAATTAGGTAAAACTAAATAATAAAATTAAAGAAATCAATCAAAGGAAATTGTTGTTGTCAATTGTAAAAGACACGCGACGATGTCACAAAAGGACACCAACAGTTTTCCATAAGGTAAACTAGGTCGCATCGTGAGGGCGAAATCCATTTATAATGACGATGTAACAACAGTTATTGTGTTCGGTTTTGTAATTGAATCTGTGGTAAAGAACAAACACGGCGAGGTCCTCGTAACCTCTAGAGAAAACAGAAATCGTGATTGAGCGTTTAACAGTATATCTGCACATTTTTTCCCTTTTATTACCTTTTATTCGAAGGGCAAGTACAACTCTCATGACCCTGTTACCTATTGTGAACCTAATACCGTTGATATCATATCATTTACTTGTAATGAACGCAAAGACATGTTTACTATTATTTCATGGAATCGGAAAATAATGTAGTAATGGAATAACAAATGAAAAAAGTCCTTTCTTATACTAGTCTCAGATTGAACGAATCTCCAGAGGGATGAGGAGTTGAACGTTGATGTATAACTTAGTGACTGACCTCCTTGCCTCTCCAAGAAATCGGAAGTCTTGTAACTAACTTGATTATGCTATGTTCTGATCTATATCATTTTTTATGATCAAATCGTGAGTGATTAAAAAACTGTTAGGAACACCACTTAAACAAGCGGTATCGCTCCACACAATAGTTTCAGCAATATCTATAACAAATCAGTGAACAGTATTAACAGAGTACGTATTGATTCCACTGGCTGCACTGGAATATCACTTTTCGGGAGATCAATGAAGTCAAGGAGTACCGAATCTGGTCAGAGGATAGAACGTAACCGTTCGTGTTCACTAGATAATGTTTAGCGTGGCGGTATCCATTCAGCTGCCTGAAAAACAATTGGGAGTCATTTGAAAGAAAGAAGTATCGAACTCTTGTCTAGAAAGAAAGCAATAACGGTAAAGGGATCCGATGTGCTGACCACACATCACTTGAAAAGCATAAGTGGGCACGGTGGCTCAGTAGTAGAGTGCTTATCTCGGGTGCGGGTGCTCTATGGTTCGATTCCCAGCCAAGTAAGTTTGTGGTAGGCAACACTGTGTCCTTGGGTTTTCTCGGGGTACTTACGTTTCCTCCCACTATCTCATTCCATCAATTCTTCCATCATCATTCACTTGTTTTAACCATCGTCTCGCTTAGCCTAAAAGGACATAATTGTGGGACGTTAAACTCAAAGATTTCATTTCATTTTTTACAATGGCATGAGTGACACTAGATCCGGCCCGTTAAAGAATGTTACGTCAGAAGGTTCTTTTTGTTAGTTACAATAGTTATAGTGCGTATTAGTAACATATATGAAAAAAAAAATGTGCTGTGATGACAAATATATTGGAGGTTCAGGCTTTAACATAACATTCATAAATCATTGTGATAATATGTAGTTGTTCGTTTTAAACTCATATTTTTTTATTTATTATTTATGAGCTTCCTCGTGGCTAAGAGGTGAGCGTACGCGCCTTTGGCTTAGGGGACCCGAGTTCGATTCCCGGATGGAGCTCATGTGGCTTCGGAACCCACATTAAGCTGTAGGTCTACGCCTCATATAGCCTCGCTGCTGAAATGGACGCTAAACTAAAATCAAATCAAATTTATTATTTATTTATTTCAAGATCAAATCGCTTGGGAAATGTGATTTTTTCTCATACAATTTGTTATAAAATAAAAATATAAGCTCAAAAATAGAGAGGGCGTATATATATATATATATATATATATATATATATATATATATATATATATATATATATATATATATATATATATATATATACATGTGTCTAGTTTCGGTACTATTGACTTTGTGATTTAGAAGCGTCATTTTTAATAACAAAATGGATAATATTCACAATCACATTTAAATAATTTCTTATATTTTCTCTTTCAAAAGTTTATAGTAATATCAAAGAAGTGGCAAGCGTTCTCCTTAGTGTCATTTTTCACATAAGTACAACGTTGTTTTCAATATCAACAACTAATATTGTAAAAGAGAATTCTGGTGTCCCTTAAGGATACATGTTTGGTCTACAACATGAAACTATAACATGTTTGGTCTACAATTTATCAGTAGACATTAGCATCAAAGTTGCTGGTTTGTGCATTTTCTCGTTTTGTCAATCATAGGATTAAATTAACATTCTAAAAAGTTAGTTTTTTATACAGGTTAACCAATATCCCGCCATCCATCCCGCCATTTTAATGATACGTTTTCTCATTGGTTACTTTTTTCGTTGATCTTTCCTGACTTACTAGAAACAGGTTACTATATTTTCTAAGATAAGGAATCTGGTAGTAATTTACCTTTTATCAATCTTTTTCGTACATATTTTCACAAATTTATGCACATTTTATGCAAGATACAAGAAAATGATGACTTGTATTTTTTAGTTACTAAAGAGACTTAACGAGCATGGTAACTAATCTGAACATATCAGAGATATTAGCAAAAATCGACACGTAATCTTATTACAATACAAGAGCCCTCTACGAGTAACAAGTATTAAAAGAAAGCTATTGATATCAACATTAGTGATGTAAATGACCAGATATGTAATGTTTTAAGTACTTACAATCCTGTTAGGTTCTACAAACTATAATATTCCAGAAAACACGTTCATTATTTTTTTTTCGTTTCTGACTACTCCAGTATTGTTTTGCATATGGTCTATATTATTCACGTATATATTACATATCTTCTTGCTAATGGGAATTTAATTTAGTAATCAGTAAACTTGCCTCCGTAAGTCTTGTTTTATTTTATTTTAATTTTTTTAAATATAGCTTTAAGGCTAACGAGTACGTTCTTTTAGTTATTTTCTTTATTTTTATGTAGAAAAAATATTGGACTGAGGCTAAATATACTTTGAATATATGTTTACCACCTTGATGGTGTTAAGAAGGAAGGAAAGGCTGATTTTGTAATGTTTCCTGTTAGCATCTTGGCAGAATACACCTTTTTAAAAAATGAGAGAAGCAATTGTGGTTTAATGTGTTTGAATAATGCGAGAAAAGAATTTGAATCTTCTGCTCAAGGCATAATGTTTCCTGAATATTTACAGCTGATGCTCTATCCTATAGGGTTGTCTTCAAGTTTAAACGATCTTTTATTTTCTTTAAAGCGTCAAACAACTATTAAGAAATCTGTTGTATCCTGAGTATCATTTCTTCGTATAATGAACCCGGCATATACAATATGTCACATGCATACGAGATTCTGACGCAGCAAAAACAAGTATAGGGTTTAATTCTGAGGCTTGGAGGAACGACTCAAAAGAAAAGAATTGTATACCTTTTGGTGTTAAATTACACATAATAAGCATTCATTGTAGCATACCTCATTCTTTCCTAAGATTTTTTTTCCTTTCTGTTCTTTGACTTCGTTTTACAACCATTAGACTTCGCTTGTTATTAGAAAGGCCTAATTGTTCCAAAATCTGGAATAATTTTATTATTTTTAGACTTGCAAACTATGCTGTGCAGTCTGTGAAGTATCAGAACAGGTTCGTCCGTCCATCTGTCAAAAGGTCCTCCAAGGGCCCACTCACGGGGGTCCAGCGGGTTCGGAATCCCCCCCCCCCAGCGCAAAACAAAAAAACTTCGTAGTTCGACTAACATTTTTACACTTTCTTAACGTAAGTATAGTTGTTCAACAGCGAAATTATTGATGTGGCCTAAAGATTTGATTTTACACCTCGTCTGTACTTTTTTTCCTTATAAAAATAATTTAGTTCTATCAGATTTTCTGAGAATATGGGTGGCAGTAATTAACAATTACTTACCGTCATTTTGGGTGCAGAACAGCACACGTTTAGTACTACATAGACGGATTGAACCCCCTGGAAAAAACTTTGGGTGCGCGCCTGCAGGTACCAGAGCAAAAATGATAATATATAGTGAGTAATATTTTTAAAATCAATTCACCATCTCAAGTAGAGATGCAAGAGCTCAAAGAAAACTACTTTTTTTTAAAAAAAAAAACGGAGTTTATTCCGCGGTTTTTTGCCTGAGAGTTTTGAGCATTTTAAAATCAATTTTAATGAACAAGTAAAAGTACGTCCCGCCTTTATTTTCCCATTATAACACGAAAAAGATGTTTTACTACTGTATTCTGAGGCAAGATCATTTTTTTTTTAATCCTTAGCCTCAGTGGATGACTGTAGGACGTTAAACACAATTTTAAAATGAAGTGTTAGCAATAAGCGTTCTGAAAATGTAATAAATTTCGTGAAACAAAATTATCATTTAAAAATTATGGATAAACCAACAGTTAATCATAATTTATATGAAGTAGTAACTGCTCCCGCGCATTACTGTGGACAATCTTTTGCGTTCTTCCTTCTGTGTCTTTCATATAAAACTCGTCCGAACTCAAAGACTCACACGAAACTCGAACACTTTAATAACGCATTTTGGTCAACCATATGAAATTTCCAATCTGGGTCGAATGTCAAAAAAAAAAAAAAAATCAAACAGGTATTTAATTATTTCAAATGAAAAAACCAACTAGCCTTGAGGAATCCCGAGTTATGGGCACTCCACCGGACACCTTATTATAATAATTGTAGCACCCGACGCTTTTACCTTCGCATTCTCTTTCTTTCTACATTAAATATTAAAATACACTGAAACACGTATCCACTTATTTTAAATGAGAAGTTAAAATACAAATTTCGTGTTTCTAATCATCAGTGATTCGGAGATATGGACATTTTAATCTAATAATTTCCAGCACTTGTCCTTCTTTCTTGTTGAATTTCCAAAAATTCACTCTTTAGTGGTACTTTACGTCACAAATGCTATGTGCTGTCCAAATTTGAAGTTCCTAGCTTAAGTGATTTGGCCTGGGTGTTGATCAGTGAACCAGTCAGTAAGGACTTCTTCGTTTGTATTTACACAGAAAGGTAAATTGAAGCCTCATTAACCTTTATTGGAGGGTTAAATTCGAAACTGAGAAAGTTAAAAACGCTACCCCAAAATTTCTTATTTCAAACATTTTGACAAGATGTAACAGCAAATAAGGTAGGAATTACATGAATAATAAAATTTTACTACTGAGTTAAATTGACATCATACAGAAAATAGCTGTTTATGGTTTCAATTTTTTAGACTGAAGTCATATTGGTTTCTAACAGAATACTTGAAGCTTCGAAAAAAGTGTATTCCAAACGAAGTATGAGATATAAGAAAAAATTATACCAAAACAAAAAGTAAATGCTTTTGTACCTGTTTCTTAATTTATGGTACCTTTTTCTTGTCCACTGGTTCGAATTTAAGCAACCACTAAAATACATATGACAAGGTGTACAACTTTCAGACACTAAGTAAGATGGTTGCATAACTTACATTTGCTGACAGAAATACAATGTCAGTTTAAGAACCAATCAAGGTTGCTAGCCCTGGACTGAACATTTAGTACCGACTCAAGGTATTTAGTGCCGTTAACACACTTTCTTAGTTGTAGAATCCAGTATAGGAAACAAAAATGGCACTCGAATTAAAAAAATAAATAAATAAAAAGCCAAAAAAAGTGAATATTCTCGTTTCCCCTCCCAAAAAGTTGAGGTTTTATGAAAAAACTTCCGTCCCCGAAAAGATACTTTTTCTTTTTTTTTCTTTTTCTTTTTTGCATCTCATGTCCCAAGCATATATTCTATGTTCACCATTATCTCTCTACTAAAACCAGAAGTGGTAAAAGTCTACTACTATAGATATAGGTCTACCACATTGACTTGACACACAGTCTTCCGTTCCAGGGCTGTAGTCGGCTGAAGGAATTCTACTCCCTTTCGCTAAGGCTCTCTCGCTTAGCAATAGTTGAACCCTTATTGGCTCAACGCGTAGGTGTGCCGAGGGTTCGAGCTTTGTTCGCATTTTTACCACGCCTCAAGACATTTTGGCAGCACTATAGTTCCAGTTCTAATATTGGTTTCCATAGAGGTTTCCATATGCCCTTCACGCTAAGGAAGACAATGATTAAGGCACGTGAATGATGATGGAAGAATCTTGGTGGAATCAGAATGTAGGAAGAAAAGGGAGTACCCGAAAAAAGTCACGGAGACGATGTTGTTTACCCCAAACTTACTTGACCTCGGATCGAACCACGGATCCAACGCACTAGAGGTAACCACTGTACCATTGAGCCTCGTGGATCTCCCAGAATAGATGTAATCTCAATTCTTCTTCTTCTTCTGAAACTGGAAATAGTAAACCTTTCTACAATTTCTTGTGTCAATATATCGGTTTCTATCTTCTTCTATACTTATGAAAATAAACTAATGTATATATATATATATATATATATATATATATATATATATATGTGTGTGTGTGTGTGTGTGTGTGTCTGTATGTGTGTGTGTGTGTGTGTGTGTGTGTGTGTGTGTGTGTGTCTGTATGTGTGTGTGTGCGTCATTAACATTTTGCACAGTGATCAGTAACCTAAGAACCACCAATTTCGTACACAGATCTAATTATTTTCGATTTTCAGATATCGATTATCGAGGATTGCTTGAGGATCAAAATCAACTGCAGACGAAAAGCGAGAATACAACTAAATTATCCTACAATATGCTGCAACCAGAAATTCAACAAAGCCAGGTGGGTCGCATATAAGGAGGAGATGAAACTTTTTTCATTTTAAAGTAAAAGATGAAATACGGTTGGATATGCCCTAAGTGTTGCAGCAGTTTTAATACCCCTTTTAAGGAGAGAAGAGGATGGCGGGTAGAAGGGTATAATAGTAAAAATATTGAAAAAAGTCGGATATTAGTGTCAAATCCATAGTTTTTGTGGTCACTGAGATGAACAGTGACAGTCTCCATTACATTTGAAAACAAATAGAATGGGCATGTTAGTTGGCCTGAGAATTGACAAGGGTAACACAGAAGACGTTGCTCTTCTTTATTTATTTATTTATTTATTTATTTATTCTACTAACATTTACAGGAACTACACCGAATATTGCTACCTTGATTTCTTCTAATGTATTTCGACAACCCTACGGAAAAGTCGTGGCTGGTCTTTCTCGATAATATTATTGTTAACTTCACTAACATGTTTCTAAATAGAAAAGTTAGCATCACGCTTTAGCGGAGCTCTTAATAGGGCCTACGACACTAAAGGTGACTATGAATAAGGCCCAAAAATTCTAAACTCTCTTAAGAGACCGGCACCTTCATTGGATCAAGCAATCATCTCTAAGAGAAATGATTGGATTAGCGAAAGTGTAGCGTATTCAGTTATCAACAAAGACTAGCTGAATCTCGAATGTTACAATTCTAATGAATGTCATGAACCTGGTCCCATCCAAACTCGCACTAATTTTAAAACATATGCCAAAAATTAGAGCCCAATTAGTGCTGACGACCTGAAGTGTTTAAAAAAATTGTGCTGTTACACGAACGTCAAAAAACAAAAAAAAATCTAGGTTTTTCTAGATTCACGCTAGCTCCACCCACTCAAGCGATTAAGATGAAATCCAGACACGAAGTTAGTGTTCAATTAGTGCTGACGATACTGCATAGAAAGAAAATTAGTCCTATTGTCGGAAAAACAAAAGTTACACAAAAATATTTAATGGCGGCATCATCAAAGAAAACAATCGATCCCTCATTTTTATGATAAGATGAATAGTACTAGCCCCACCCAGATTTTTTCGGTTTTTTTTTTTTTTTTACGTTTGTGTAGCAGCATTTTTTAAGCACTATAGGTGGTCAGCACTAATTTTTGGCATGTTTTAAAATTAGTGCGGGTGTGGTTGGGGCCAGGTTCACGGACATTTCTAATGAAGTTTGCTGCCTGGCTCTTATTAATACGTTGGTAATGAGTACATATCAAAGGCTTTTACTTTACAGAAGAAATTAACAGATTGTAAACAACTTTTACTAGCATTTCTTATGTTAGGGACATGAGCAAAGAAACGAAATTGCAACCAATCGAACACTCATTCTGTTTCAGTGCTTGAAAGGTATTGTCAGAAAGTGTAACAGCACGTACGGCGTCGTTTTGTACGTGCATAAGATCATCGTATCGCCAGGCAGAGCGCAAGGGCAATGAGTAATCTAAAAGGTTGGATACGTATTTGCGGTTCCTGGGCTCTCCCACGGCGGACCGAAAAGAAAGAGAAAAAACTGTAATTTTTGTACGAGTGTGGGAAAACTGAGAAAACGCTCTATTTTTGTGGTCGACACTCTCAGCCGCTTAAAAATCGAAAGTGAATAAACCATTTGTCATTTTCAACAAATATTTTGGTTTTTTGGGTAAATTCGTACGGCCTTGACATTCTGGTGGACATACAAGGACAAGAAAAGCAAAACAAATGACCACGTGTGTATTAATAGTGTAAAATTCTATTATATTATTAGCATACTTGTATAAAGAAATAAATAGAACTGTCACAGTTTATACCCCGTAAAGGACTTTGGTTTACTTTTTGGTAAGTTAAACTCCTTAACAAGCTGGATTTTTACCAATATAGTATTTTATCTCAAATTACATGAAGACTACTTTATGATGAATGGATATTTGAAAATAGGAAATATTTGTTTTTAGATTTAGCTAGTAGGAAATAATTTAGTTTCATTCCAGCGTTGTTTTCCACGGGCAGATTTTGTTTAGTATTTTGCATTCTGAGCATTATACAAACCCGCTAATTTCAGCAGTACATGCGGGTAGTCTATCAAGCAAGGATGGCATCCACAATTTCTTGTATAGGAATGTATGGGGGAACCGTTTTTCTGATTATCCATATTATCAAGGCTACGCACCATGACTCTCCCCAACATTCTATCAAAACCGGAAATGATTCAAATTTAATATTACTTCCGGTTTTAATACTGATATACACAGAGCAAAAAACAGCAAGAGACATCAACATACTGCTTTCTGCAATCGATTCATTGCCTCAAGAATATTTTTCAATGTCTTCATTAAGGCTCTACTCACACGAGAAGTGGTTACAATTAGTCATTTCCAGTTTCAACACTTGTCGCTATAGAACAAAAATCGTAATAGACAGCAGCAAGCGGTTTTCTGTAATTGATTCAGTGTCTCAAGGGAGCATATCAGAACACCCACAATATTCTACTAAAAACCGGAGATTGTTAAAATTTACTACTCCTTTCGGTTTCAACACTGGTTTTCATAGAGCAAAAACTAAGAGATATCTAGATGCAGTTTTATGCATCGATTGAGATTCCTTAATCATCTGAAACTGGTTCAAATTAATGATTTCCGGTTTCAACTTTTATCTCCATAGAAGGAAAACAGTAAATTATAACGAGTAATGACTTTTTGATATGGATTTAACGTCCAAGGAGCAACGTCTTTGATCCTTTTAATCTATATTTCAACCAGTAGTTACAGATATTCTATTCAAGCTTAAGTATTGGATTCGCATTGTTTGGAAGTCTATCGTACTTTCACACTATGTTGTCGTCTTCCCTAATAGCGGCACACACAGGTCTGATTGTCTCGTTCTTGTGATGTCATATAGAAAAATTGTAATAATTGAAATTGGGATGTAAAAAATAGTTTTATCGCGAAAATAATGTCTCATTGCAGAAAGTGTATCTATTTCTATTAGAACAACTGTGTCTCGTCTCATATCTCGTTGCAGAAAAACTTTTGTCTCGTCTCGTGGTAACCATATCACCTACTGTTACCGTTTTGATATGTTTACCATTCCTTTAGTCTATTCCTATCTTATTCCTTTACTCTATCAATTATTTATTATTCAAGTAATATTTCACACAATATTTATTTCTATAATAATTGTTATTCAGGTATGCGTTAAGAGTGGTTCTGTCACCATTACGAAATACAAATAACAATAGATACAATCAGGAGCGGATCCAAGGGGAGGGCTATAGGGACTATAGTCCCCCCTGACTCTCAGATATACACTGGATAAAATGGGCTTCAATATTACTTTGTTTACACTAGATGAAGTGGCAAACTATGACTTAGCCCCTCTTTGATCATATCCTGGATCCGCGCCTGGATACAATGGCTGGTTAACAATGTAATTTCCTAAAAATAAATAAATAAATAAATAATAATGAAAACTCTTGATTATTATTATCATTGTTAACGAACATGCTTTTTTCAGCGCCTCAAAAGCTCATTTTTCTCGATTTTGTCGAAAACTTAAATATAAGACTTTACCTTCAAGCATGCTGTGTTGTTAACCTCCACTGCTGTACGATTTATATTTGTAAAATATCTGTTTGAAAAAAAAAAAAAAGATTTAATAATCAGTTGCAGATATAAAAGGTAAAAAGGGGGGAGGAGCCAGAACAAAAACTATGATAGACCATAGATAGATTATGAATTTACAATTTTTCGTGGGTCCTGCAATTTCAAACTTAAGTTTCTCCCGATTTATATCATGACTAGGTTGGACGTTGACATTGTGGACTTCAAGTATGGTGTTACATTACATAACAGAAAAATTGCAACTGAAACTATATCCAATATTAAAAAAAAAAAAAATACAGAATAAAGGCAACGCGTACTATAAACTTTTAAAAATATTTAAATAATAATCTTCAATTCTTTTGTCACTCAAAAAACTGCCGAGCTAGATCCCTAACTGTTAATTATAATTTGGGTTATATCTCATTAACCGTGATATTTACTGTCATCTTGGTAGTGTCATAATGATCTTAATAATGGTTTATTTCAAGGACAATTTTATCTCAAACAGTGGCATGGTTCTCCAATAGCATCAATTTTTTAAGTTTACAAAGTAGAGATGCAAAAAAGCCGGCTTTTTTGAATCGATGGTTTTTTTCACATAAAAAGCCGGCTTTTTTGGGAAAAAACGAGAATTTTGGAAATTTTGGCTTTTTTCATTTTCATGATTTTTCTATCTAAATAGCTTTCTTATAGTATATTCTATAGTTAGAGACGAATTCCATAACCTAAATACCATATTTCGCTCTGAAATTTACCATCAAGATGGATGGAGCACGTGTTTTACGAATTAAAGCTAACACGAAGAATGTAGTATTTGAGGGCAATTTTAGAAGCTATTTAACTTTATTTTAACTTTCGAGCTATCGACATTTTTTCTTCTCTAGATCATTTCAGTTTGTCATCCGTGTTTCATTTCTAAGAGCTTAGTACTCTAGCTTCTAGCGCTAAAGTTAAACTTACGTTTTTCTATATATCCGTCAAAGCGTACGTTTTTCAATATATATCAGTCAAACCATAGTACTTCACATTTCTGTTATACTACAGCTGTGCAATGATTTAGCAATAATTTTCGGGATACAACCTTGAATACCGTTATACAAATAATCAGTAGCGGATTTAGAAAAGTACTTTGGGAGGAGTTCCTCTGATTGCTTCGTTTTCTAAAAAGTCCTAATTTTATTTGGGAGGTGCTTGAAGTTTATGAGTACAGGCATAACTAATATTTCGTTTCGTTTATATATTTAGCAATAATCTTCCGGATACAACTTTCAAGATCATTTTATACTGAGAATCAGTGGCGGATTTAGAAAAGTATTTTGGGGGGGTTTACTAATGTTTAGTTTTTCTAAGCATTCGTAATTTTTATTTGACGGGAGCTTAAAGTTTATGAGTAAAGGCATAACTAATAGA
Source organism: Thermobia domestica (assembly GCF_964235325.1). Lineage (NCBI taxonomy): Eukaryota > Metazoa > Arthropoda > Insecta > Zygentoma > Lepismatidae > Thermobia > Thermobia domestica. The sequence continues at coordinate 312,181,590 of NC_137454.1, read as the reverse complement.
TATTTCGTTTGTTGCAGACATTCCGTAACTTTGGGGAACAAGCTTCAGTTCAAAAGACCGCCCCCCTAACCTTCGTAAAACCGTCACTGCTGGTAATTAGTAATATTAACGATTTAAAAACAATAAGAAAGGAAGTCGGCCAACTCACAGTACACGCACTATTTCTACATTCACAGATGGAATGAAGAAAAGCTTTGTCAGAATGGTCGAATGCTGGGTTGAATCCCGGACTTCCCGATAGAAGCACAAAAGCTAACTACTCAGTCATGTTTGTTGTGCAGTTGTATTTAGCTTAAATATATTCCGTAGTCCTTTTTTTTTTTTTTTTTTTTTGTAGGGGGGAATTCCGTAATGATATGTTGAATCCCTCTTGTTAAAAATTCAGAAAACTTGAGGATTGGGTAAACCGTGATGGTGGTTATGTAAAACTTAACTGTAGAATGTCAAGATTATACAGAACCAAAAGCTCTAGATGTGCAGCCTTTAAGTGTATCATATAAATCTAAGTATTTCTCTCATGTTTTAATTTTATTTTGTTTCAAAAAGAGGATATGGAATATTTTGAAGTAAAAATACTACATACAATGTTGCTAGTTATTTGTGTATATTTTAAAGAAGTGTTTACTTTTAGAGTTGGCTGGTTTACACCAGCTGTTTTCTTTTTTAAATAACTGGTTTAAACCAAAAAAATAAAAAGAACGAAAAATGCGAATCGTGTGAACTTCATGGTGGCGTTTCTACATATCAAACCATCTGCATTAGTTTTATTTCCTTTCCACCTTTTAATCAAGGTGTCCCATGTTCAATTCTCGCTCGAACCACAACCTTTCTTTCATGCGTAAACCAAGTAGCGGTTCGGATGTCACTTTAAGCGGAAGTCTTCTTGATAACCTCGGTATCACGTAAGGATGTTAAGCCTAAACATACGAAACGAAACCAAATTGTATATTTCTGTATGCCTGAATGCCTGCTGTTTTATAAAGAATCCAAGGTTGCATAAATATATTGATAGGAATTGGCAAAATTTATCGATTCCCTACGTAGCTTCCAACATTAGCTTGGATTGGTCTTTCAATGATATTTACATACTAAATGTATAATTTAATACCTCAGTTTTAGCGTACTGATTATGATACGTTGACCTTTAAATTTTACATGCAAAGCAATAACAGGATTTTCCCGTTATTGTTTTACATTTAAAGTAATGACGGGATCTTCCCGATGACTAGGGCGGGAGTTTCTCAATTTAAGAAATTTACTGACCGGACTTCTTTAAGCTTATGGACTACTTCCAGCATAACCCCGTTGTTGCATAATAACACCAAGGCGAAACAAACTTATTTCTGTGAATATGTAATATGAATACATAACGCAAAATATCTACATCAAAAAACCTGGTTTAAACCAAAAAACCTGGTTTAAACTCCCCCCCCCCCAAAACGGACCAGTTTTCCGAACACCCATGTCCCCCAATTACTTCGGATAATCGACGCTCTACTGTACATTGGTTAATCCTTTGGAATTCATAACGTAAATATGTTGAAGAAAAATTGTTTGAAATATCTTTTCGAAATTCATGGTTAATTTTTGAGGTTTTATATTATTATCGGCATCAACCACCAATTAAATGACTTTTTGTGTTATAGGGAAGCGAAACAAAGTCTGCTTTATCAATTTAAAGCACAATTTTGAAAAAAGCCCAAAATTTCCCAAGCAAAAAAGCGAAGCAGAAAAAACCGAGTTTTTTTCAAAAAAGCCTTTTTTTTCGAGCCCTTGCATCTCTATTACAAAGTTATTATTACTTTTTTTGTCATTTTCTCGAGCTGTATGTTCAAATGTACTGATCTATGTTTTACCTTTGAACATTGTTTCTTTTCTTCCTTAGATGCTAATAATATTTTAGTATTTATTCAATCCATCATTTGTCATTCAAATATCTATTTACACAGTTATTCATTTATTCAAACGATCATCTGTTATTCAAATAATTATGCATATAATTGAAGACTCATTGTAGAAAACAATATAAGTGTCACCTTGAAATTGTTTCACTTATTTTATTTCTTTAATACGTTTATGTCTTACGTTGGTTAGATTTCCATACACAGCTTCACTTCGTTATATGCTAGGTTGTATTTCTAAGCAATAGTATTTTCTATTTTGTAACGCTTGGGCACAATTTACTATCTTTTGTCTCTACTGTTACTATTCTTTTTGGCACTTACGTTGTTTTCTACAGTTTATTCGAGATAACCGGGTTCGATGTCTAATACTAGCTAATGTGGTTCAAATTGCACATTAAGTTGTATATCCACATCTCATATAGTCTTGTTGCTATGAAAAGGACACTAAACTCTAATCCATTCAATAATTATTCATACAATTATTGATTAATTAGGAAATCAATTACTCGTTATTGCAATAATTGTTCTCACAACTTATTGATTTATTACGAGAACAATTACTCGTTATTGCAGCAATATGTTCTAACAATTTATTGATTTATTACGAGAACAATTAGTCGTTTTGCAGTAATATGTTCTAACAATTGGTTTATTTATTTCGAGAACAATTAGTCGTTATTGCAGTAATATGTTCTAACAATTAATTGATTTATTACAAGAACAATTACTCGGTATTGCAATAATTGCTCTCACAATTTATGGACTTATTATGAGAACAATTTCTCTTATTACAATAATTATTTGTAAATTACTGATTTAATAGAACAGTCATTCAAATGCAATCGTTTATTATTCAAATTACTATCCGAAGAATTATTCATTATTCAAATAAACATTGACGAGGTGAATAATGATTTGTTTCTTTGAATATATTAATTAAACTATTATTTGAATAATAATAATGTCCAAATATTCAAATAACGAGCACTCGAAGAACGTATGGTTCGAATATTTTTAATTTGAAATCATTATTCGCATTTTAGGAGCACAGCTATCTGTGATTCATTCTGTGGAAATAAACCAAAATTATATCTTTTAATTCAACGTCCCACAATTATGTCCCTTAGGCCAGTGGTTCTCAAACTTGTTGTTGCTGCGACCCACATTAAATAATAAAAAATATTTTGCTGCCCACCTACTTTTATTCAAATAACATTGACATTGTACGTAATGATAGTGTATTTCAAAGCAGTTAAATTTTGTAAATCCTATCTTTAATTCCAGTTCGTTCAATAACAGCCCCTATTAGTAGTTAACATGAAAATTATTTGGGAATGTTGTGAACATTCCGAGCGACCACGAAATGTTACAAAGTAAAGCTTGATGCTTAAATTTCAATAAATCAAAATATAGTTGGTTTCTTTAATATCTACCGTAAATACCTCACTTTCAAACTAAATTGTAATGTGAATTTATGAATATAGTGCCTCTGTCGGTACAAGAGTATCAGTCGATGACGATCGAGCAAGTGTAATGTGAACTTCTTTCTCAATGACTGATCATATGAAATCGTAAGCATACGCAGGGGTGCCCACAAGGAAGGGGGGTTATGACGCAAACTGCGTCATTGAAATATTTGGGGGGTTAAAATCTATATAAATATGTTTGAGGGGGTGTAAAAATTAATCGAAAAGATTTTTTTCATGGAAGAACACCTATAGATAAACAATTGCGGGGGGGGCGTCATGGACATAAGGAGGGGTGAGCACCACTGGCATACGCAAGAGGGTTAAATTGTTTCCATAAGAAAGGTAACACAGAGCTAACACTACTCCTGACGCAATGTCCTACCCCGTGATAGATTTTGACTTCCCAACTCTCTTTCCATCCTAACCCAGCAAAACACTTCAAATTTTCATTTTAATGAATAGTAAGTACTTTACAACATTTGTTTCTGCATCAAAAAGCTTAAAGGAAAAACTTCTCGCAACCCACGAAAAATCGTCCCTGGACCCACCAATGGGTCGCGACCCACACTTTGAGAAACACTGCCTTGGGCTAAGGGAAATGGATGATTAAGGCAAGTGAATGATGATGGAAGAATTGCTGAAATTAAAATATGGAAGCAAACGGGAGTATCCCGAGGAAACCCACTGATATGATGTTGTCCACGACAAAGTTACTTGGCCGGAAATTGAACCAGGGACTCCATACACCAGAGATAATCGCTCTGCCACTGAGCCATCGTGCCTCCGATTCATTCTGTGACTCTATACCGTCATAAGATGTATAAAATTGTACAAGAACATATAAATGAGAATTTCTTGGACTATTTCCACTCTAAATAAATTCTTGAATACTTGTACATATGTGTAGCCCTATGTTACTTATTTCTTTTTGTATGTGTTAAGCAGAACATGAAATGGAGGGTCAACGGCATCTCCGATCGACCATAATGGCTTCAATTCAAGCGATATTCACACCGTGTTCTCTCAGCACCCACTCTATCACCACAGCCATCCTTAAGCTTTCAGTATTGTTCCCCATAATCACAGCGCTACATTATACTCAACTGTTTTTCAATATGTCACGTTTGCTTCTACGGATAGCAAAGGTATCGTGTTCTTTTCTCCAAAGAAGAACAAGTTGACCTTGTGGTGTGCTGTGACCGTTTTTCTCTTCTTCTATTCTTTTGTTTCTTGGTTTCTTTTTTTGTTACACCTTGCACTTACGTTGGCCAAAGAAGTCCGAAAGAAATAAAATGTGTAAGAAGGGACTTCTCACGTGCTGTTCTCACGACGCGTTCTGCTTCGCCATCAGCCATTGCTTGCTCGCTTGCTCTGCTACAATAGGGCTCGTTTTGTTGTGCTTTTGATCAGAAAGTGAAGTACTAACGCAACTAACGAAGCTGCAATATAATTAGTAAAATGAAACTTCATTTACATGTGCTGCACAAAAAAGAAAAAAAAAGTGATGTGTAACAGAGATGAGCTCACTAATCTCGCCGGACATTCGCTCACTAATCTCAATGGGACTTGAAGCACACGCTCACTATTCTCAATAGAACTTCGAGCTCATGCTCACCAATCTCAATGGTACTTGGAGCTCGTGCTCACTAATCTCAATAGGACTTCAAATACCTGCTCACTAATCTCAATGGGATTTGGAGCTTGTACTCACTAGTTTCAATAGAACTTGGAGCTCGTGATCACTAATTTCAATGGGACTTTGTTCTCATGTTTACTAATCTCAATTAGACTTGGAGATCATGCTCATTAATCTCAATGGGACTTGGAGCTCGTGCTCACTAATCTCAATAAGACTTCGAGCTCCTGCTCACTAGTTTCAGTGGAACTTAGAGCTCGTGTTCACTAATCTCAATAGGACTTCGAGTTCCTGCTCACTAATCTCAATAGGACTTCGAGTTCCTGCTCACTAATCTCAATAGGACTTGAAGCTCGTGCTCACTAACTTCAGTGAGACTTGATCCTCATGTTTACTAATCTCAATTGGACCTGGAGCTCGTGATCACTAATTTCAATAGGACTTGAGTTCATGATTACTAATCTTAATAGGTTTCAAGCTCATGATGTCTAATTTCAATGGACTTGGAGCTCATGCTCACTAATCTCAAATAAAACTTCGAGCTCATGCTCATTAATCTCAATGAGACTTGAAACTTATGCTCACTAATATCAATGGGACTTGAACTTGGAGCTCATGCTCACCAATCTTAATAGGACTTGGAACCTGTGGTAATTAACTTCAATGGGACCTGAGCTCAAGTTCACTAATCTCAATAGATTTGGGCTCGAGTTGGCTAATTTAAATGGGACTTGCGTTCAGTTGGGCTCGGGTTCTATACCCTTAATGGAGCTTGCTCTCACTAATCTCAATGGAACTCGTACTCAATTATTGAGCTCGATCCCAGTTGATCTCTGACTTGAGAGTTGGGACATGTCTAGTCTATAAGGAAGGTACTTTTCAAGTTTACAAAATGTCCGTTCTGTCGTTATTCATTATTGTATGGTTTACAATAGTACTATCTATGGCAGTTGTTTTCAAAATGGACGATAACGCCCTCAGGGGCATTCTCGTTTCCAAAGGTGACACTGGAACAAAAAGGGGCGATTGGGGACGATAGACTCTTTAGGGAGAATATGAGATTTCATAACTTCTCAGACTTTTTATATTATTATTGGACAAAGTGTTTATGCATTTTACAAAGTATCAAAAGTTTCGATTTTTGTTTTCTTTACGAATAATACTGTACATTCTTCAAGGTTGATTTTAAGATTTGAAGCCGTATTCTGATTGTTAGACTGTTTCATCCAGTCTTACGTTCAGCATTATGCATCGGTAGATTGAGTTAAGATGATGGGGAAGTGCTTAGGACAATCGCATTCACCCAAGGTGAAGCTAGGCCCTGAAAGATTGAGAATCACTGATCTACGTGATAATTCTGTTAAATACTGTAATTACCGGTCAATTATGCGCTGTTTATCTAGAAATTGTCTGTAGTGGCACCTTACCGTGTTTAGTTGTCTGATATACTATACAATATAAGTAATTTAAATTTGTTTTTGTTTTGATTCCAACAGAACGAAGATGAAGTACAGTAATTACACATCAAGAGAACAATATAAAATAAGTAGCACTGTCATATGTGTACCATATAAAGGAGTTTAGTTAGAATATAGGAACTAGCTATATGGTATGCAATCAACTTGATGTTTTGGTATAATTGGGTTGCATACTACCAAGATGCAATTCGTCTATGAAAAATCCCTATGGGAATACATGGTTATTCACATCTTGGGATCAACTGCATGGATCAAGTTATCAACAAGGTTATTCCCAATTTTTGACCACCTAGATCCGGGCCAAAATTGATATTGATCCATGAAGTAAGTCTGAAGACTTATCCTCATGGGACAAACGGACAGACAGGGATAATGAGTTGAGTTGATTTTGAATTTCACTTCCCGTTCAGCAGCGAGACTATATGAGAGTAGGGCCTACTTATTAACGTAGAATCCGAACCATGTGAGCTTCCGCCGGGAATCGAACCCGGGTCTCCCACGCCAAAGGCGCCTGCGCTAACCGCTTAGCCACGAAGGAGTTCTAGACATCGTTAATATATAAGTGTCATGTAAGTTAAACTTTTAACTATGAGGAGCGCGCACCATACTACTGATTTCCCCAATTTCTCTGTCATGCTCCAACTACAAAATCTAAGCAAATAGAAAATTAGGAAACCATTAGAGAACATCTTAAGTGGAAATGTCTTCTAATAGTAAATAAACACTGTCCGGGTAGCACTCCTATAAGAACTGTCGCATATAATTTCTAGTGCTGCCTTCAAGACAAGATTTGAGACTGCCTCGTCTCGAAAAGATATCCTAAAAATTCAATCTTGTTTCGGGAAGTACTATGGATTCTTTCAGAAGAACTTTATCTCGTGCTCGCCTCGGAAACGAATTTTTTTTTTTATCTTGTCTCGTCTCATGAGCAACACTAATAATTTCCGTTATCAGGTAATGTCATCTGCATATTATTCATTATCCGTCATTTGGACTTTTTCCATTATGCAGACATTATCCGCCATCCAGACATGTCACCCCTAGAAGCTATTTCCTGTAACCTCCCTATCGTAAAATAATTTACATGTATTATCATGTGTGTTATTTAGTTTATATAACTATTTTAATTTCCATATCTCTGTTTATCATATTATCCTATATGCTATATCCTGTCAAGAAGGCAACAGAGATTTTTTTTTTTTTTGTAGTGCAATGTACAACGTTGATTTTATAAATGTATTATAGGTCTAGTTTAATCATATTTCAGGTCATTGCATACAAAAAGTTAGCTTGTGTTCTGAGAAGAGAAAAATTCTCGATAATTAAGCAGAAATTAGAGGTAAACATCTTCCCTCATTTTGTTAAAGGGGTGGAGGGCAGCCGATCAATAGCCACATGTATATTTCCTCCTTTATAGAGAACAGTGAAATAAAATTAAATATTTCAATTCAGCGTTCCACGATATGCTCTTTAGGCTAAGGGAGACAATGGTTAAAGCAAGCGAATGATGATGGCAGAATTGGTGGAATGAGAAGGTGGTAGGAAACGGGAGTACCCCGGGAAAATCCACAGACATGATGTTCTCCATCACAAAAACTTACTTATCCGGGATCGAACCACGTACCCCACGCATCAAAAGTAAGCGCTCTACCACTGAGCCACCTTGCCCCCCCCTCCTAGAGGACAGTAAAAGCCCTCTTCAATTCAGAATTTCTTGCAAACATAATCCTTTCATGCAGTACAGTAGTTAATAACATTTGCACAGTTGAATTCCATTCCTGCACTTTTGAAAGAGAAACCAAAGGTTCCATAAAATTCCAGTGACAAAAAGGAAATCATCCATAAAAGCTACTGCTGACTCGTAGTGTGTATGCTCTTTGGTGCCACCGTCTGAAAAATTGGGCGCATTTATTGCCTTTCTGAGAGTCACGTGACTTCTTTGTCTTCCATCACGCACGTTTAATAAGCTCGTCCGACGTGCCTGTATACGAGATGAAAGGTGCCGCCTCCCAGAGATTTTTCCGGTAGCATCGTGCCTCCGTCCGTCCATACTCTCTGGAGCTGGAAACAGGAGAGTTTCTTCTTAGCCACAGGAGGGGGCAAAGGGGGGAAAACTGATTCTCCCTTTCGTCACCAATTGGCCGGCTAAGACTGGACCTCTCTCTTTATCCTTTCGACTGACCTTCTGAACCTGTGAGAACTATATTTTTCATCTGTCCACCTTTTCTATTGTTACTAAAAGAATAAATTTGTTTCCTTTTTCTTTCTTTTCCTAAAGTTATATTTCCTTACCTTGCACCGTGAGAGTATTCGGGAGAGACCTGTTTTTGCAGGCTGAAACTCGAGTCAGGTGTTTTTTAAAGCATTCCAAAAAATTATTACGAGAAAGTGTTCTTCGGATCCGGACCAACGAAAGAAAGAAAAGAGCTTCTTGTAACGTCTTTGCTTAAATAGAACAATGATAAATATTTGAAACACGAGACACCATTGCGAAGAGGTTATTGCTCGAATATAATATAAACCAACCTTACTCTCACAACTCCTAGTTTATTTAACAGGGAGAAGCGTGGTGGCTCAGTAGTAGACCTCTGGTACAGGGGATCCTTGGTTCAATACCCGCCAAGCAAGCTTTGTGGTGGATAAACACTGTGTGGGTGAGTTTTCTCGAGATTCGGAGTTCCCCCGTTTCCTCTCACTTTCTACATTCCACCATTTCCTTCATCTCTCATCATCACTGTCTCCTTTAGCCTAGCCGCTCATTCGTGGCACATAAAAGTTATAAAGATTTTTATTTTACAGAGAGCATGGATTTGATTTTAAGTGAATTAATATTTTGTAGCAAAAGAAATTTTTAAAGCAATGTTAAATTCTTAAAATACTATATACACAACAGGTAATCATGAGTAAAATTGTGTAAATAAGTACGCTACCAAAATTTTAAGCTTCTTCCTTAAAACGCCTGTTCATGGCTAAGTGGTTAGCGCACGCACCTTTGGCTTGGGAAACCCGGGTTCAATTTCCGGTGGGAGTTCATGTGGTTCGGATTCCACATTAATCAGTAGATCCACGCCTATAACATCGCTGTTGAACGGGACGTTAAACTCAAAATCAACTTAACTCAAAGCGTCTGTTCTATCTGGCCAGGATTTGAGGAGTCTTATTAGGGAAGATTAGATGCTAAAAATAAAATGAAATTAAATATTTCAGTTTGACGTTCCAAATGCTCTTTAGACTGAAGGAAACGACGATTAAGGCAATTGAGTGATGATGGAAGATTTGATGGAATGAAAAACTGGGAGGAAAGGGAGTACTCCGGGAAAACTCATCGGATACGATGTTGACTACCTCAAACTTGCTTGATCGGGGATCGAACCAGGGACCCAGCCAAGTAAGCGCTCTACCACTGAGCCTTCGTGCCCCCAAGATCAGATGATATTCACAATGCGAGGGACAATCATTGTTGTGAGGACAATTGTAGAGTAATGGACTCCAGACAAGAAAACCAGAGGAGTCACGACATGCTGACCATCACATTTTTTTCAATTAACAACCTATTATTATTATTATTATTATTATTATTATTATTATTATTATTATTATTATTATTATTATTATTATTATTATTATTATTATTATTATTATTATTATTATTATTATTATTACATGAAACTTGTAAATAACGGCCACGGATGGAACATTATTATTTGCCCGTAAGTGAGAAGTGTCCGTTACAGAGTGTTTACACAAATTCAGATTACTCACAGATACTGTAATTTTATGCAATATGCAGTAAATATATTTGTTTTAAATGTAGGTCTAAAGTAGGCTGTATATCGAAATACTGCACTCGGTGTTTGAATTACTGGGAATTCATCTCTGTGGAGCAGTGTTTGAAGTGAAAAAAAAAAGCAGAAGTGGTATGTTTTATTACGATTGTAACTCGACATACCGGCTATCTAAATGTTGAAATACAGTGAGAGTATGTTGTCTAAAAGATTGCATTTCTATTTACATAATGAGTGAAAACCACTGGAGAGCTTCTCTTTAGTTACGGGGGTGGGGGGTAAAGAGACTTTGATCCCTCGCCAACAATTCTAAAAAAGAATTAAACATATCCCCTTATGTTGTATTATAGAGAATTATACACGAAAATGTTCAAACCCGAGTTTTTACATTAATTTCCTGCAGGAAATCTCCCGGACTCCCCACTCGACTGACAGGTATTCCAAATCCCTGGAAGAATCGCCCCCACAGCAGACAACCCCTAAATCCGCTCATGTTCAAAACAACAATTATACATACATACACAAGAAAGAAACAACTCAATATGGCACATCAAAATATAAACTAGATGAACTTCTTTGAACCTCATTTTAAAAACAAAAGGTAGGGAAAATATGTCGGTGTTGTCAACTTAGAAATTATTTCTACATAAGAAATTAACTCTTTTTACGTGCAAAGCTATTCGTCAATTACTGTGTATAAAAATTGATTTACTAAAGGTATTTAACATCTACTCTCTAGTGACGGTATGTCTTGATCACTGTAAAATCAGAGGCGGTATGCCTTCATCACTGAAAAATCAGAGGCGGTATGCCTTCATCACTGAAAAATCAGAGGCGGTATGGCATACCACCGCATACCGTCTCACTTCGACCACTGCTGTGGGGAAAGAAAATTATCGCTGGGGTATGTAGTTATACGGACTTAAAAATAAACTGCGTGTAATCTCCTAATTTGCATACTGAGAGTACTAAAAGAGGAAACGAATACAATTAGAACATGCAACTTTATTTATTAAATACTGAAAATGTAGAGAAAATGAAGAAAAAAAAGAAATTTCAAATTCAGCTCGCAATTAGTCTACTTTGCGTGGTATAATAGTTCAGTAGATCATTGACTTACAACAAGGACATTTTGTAATCTAGGGATTTTCTGTTCACTTCGCTGTATCGCGGTTTCTATTTTCAAATTTTAGAAAGTATTTGCTATGCTAAATACGTATGAACTGAGAATAATTCTTGCCTGTTATGAAAAGTTTACTAAAACATTGGCTCAGAAGACGAGTGTCTTTGTCTGTATTTGAGAATATCAATAAAAGAGTAGGTTATGTTGTGTATTTGCCGGGACAACAACAAAACACTCTGTTCTCAGGAGGTATATAGCTGTCCACTACACACACACACACACACACACACACACACATATATATATATATATATATATATATAGTGGCGGATCCAGGATATGATCAAGGGAGGGGCTAAACCATAGTTTGCCGCTTTATCCAGTGTAAAACAGGATTGAAGTCCATTTTATCCAGTGTATACCTGAGGGTCAAGGGGGCTATAGCCCCTATGGCCCCCCTTGGATCCGCCTTTGTGTATATATATTTTTAGGATTCCCCCCCCTAGGATACAGGATTTTCTGATGGGACCAATAACTATCACAACATTTGAATTATATTTGATTTTTTTTCATTGCTTTCAGGTATCCGTGGAGTGACTGAGGAATAGTGTTTTGCTTAGTGATTGCTTTCCCTTCAGCCTTCACATAAAGCGACTTAAACTATTGCTCCCGATGCAAGACCAAGACCATATCTGCAAGACAAAGACCAAGACCAAGACTCTTGAGCAAGAGTCTTGCACGAGTACCGGTCAGTGGTAGAGCGTTCATCTCTGGTGCTGGAGTCCCTGGTTCTATCCCAGTTGGCACCATGTGAGCTTTTTTGGTGGATAGAGACCGTGTGGGTAGGTATTCTCCTACTTTCTTCATTCCGCCATTTCATTCATCTCATCATCACCATCTCCCTTAGTATCGGTGTATAAAAGTGGTACGTAAAATCAGATATATAATTTCAAAACATATTAGTGGTGTTCTTCTTCCAAAATTAAAGAGAAATTCAGTATTGAACATCGGTGACTCCGTATACCTTAGGTGCCGACTACATGGGTATGGCCTTGGCTACAAGGATGAAGCATTCGTTAGAGATCTTTAATGGGTGCTCAAAAAATTAATATCGAAATAACATTTTCATGACATTGACAAAATCTTAGTGTATGTGGTCGCAAGTTTGATTTTCATGGGCGAGTGCTTATACATTGAATAATTGTTTATCAATATAACTTTTAGTCTTCTCAGGTATATTGCACACGAGGATTGAGCGATATAACATTATATAACAATAATAATCCATATTCACATGTGAAAGTGATTTTGTACCGTTATTTCAAATAACTTGGAATTTGATGCTGTGTTTTTGTATTTCTAATATAGGGCAAAAGGATTTGTATAAATAGAGTTTACACAAAAGAAATGGACAGTTCAGTCGTTTTCAGTTTTTACTCAAGTTATTCTAAAATATTAAAAGGTTTGATTATAATCATTATTAATTTATTTTCTCTCTCTTTTATTTGGCGAATATTGCTAACATATCATCATCATAGCTATTCTGTCATTATTGGCAGGTCACTTGCAACTCAGAAGCTTCGATGTACTGTGGTCCTCAGCTAGACTCTTCGTCTTGATGTAGCAATTTTCTGTTTTAATACCTTCCTTCAACTACAGTTTCCTTTGTCCCCTCCCTCTCTTTCCTTCTACCATACCCTCTAACATGTCTCTCATAATAAAGTTCCTCCTCAGCCAATGTCCCAACCAGTTCCTCTTCCTCCTCTTAATTATATCTAAAATTCTTCTCTTCTCCCCTACTAATACTATTTCTAACACCTTCTCATTCGTTTTCCGTTCAACCCAGCTCATTCTCTCCTTTTTTCGAAATCCTCCAATATATTTTCATCGCTTTTGCGTAATGTCCATGTTCCTGTTCCATAGAGTACATATTGGAATCAGTAAAACTAAATCTCAATGTTTAATGGAAGTTTGTTAAATACAAAGATGAGCTAATCTTGGTTGAAAATAAAAATTATCTGACGCATTTGGAGTGTAAAAATAATTTAGCAATTCATGCTATTTCAGTAATCTGTGCCGTCTTGATTTTCTTTCATGCGTCTTACGAGTGGCCTCTCCAATGTTTGGGCACCAGTGGAGTATTGAATATGTTAAAAAAAATATAAAAAGATTACGAAACGTTGTAATTTATCTTATAAGTAGTGAAAAGTGGGGACCCATTGAAAAAGAAAATAAAAGTGATCGCCTATGTTGTACACTATCATCATAGTTACACGAATGTGAACTATATTACATTTAGAGACATACATTGTATTTCCGTTACTATTGGCATTTGTAGAAGTTATCCAGAGTAAAATTTACGTAATAAAAAGCATAAGATTTCTTAAAAGCAAGACTTGCAAGACTCTTGCACCAAAACTAAGACCAAGATTAAGTATTCCAGTGCAAGACCAAGACCAAGACTGAATGTGCAAGACCAAGACCAAGACCAAGACCAGCCGGGTCTTGATCTTGGTCTTGCATTTGCTCATCACTAGCAGAAAGTTTCAGAAAGTGTTGCTATTTTCGCTGTTTGCTTCTCATTTTATATAGTGTATATTTACAACGAAGAGGGTTGCACGTGCACCAGTGCACCCCCTAAATACGGTATATATCCTCCAAGCCTTTGACTCCTGCACCTAGCGACATCCGTTGGCGTCAGTAGAAGGCAGCTCATTTAGCGACATCTATTTTACTGATTATTAACTATTAGGAGATGACGTGATTAACGGAGTGAGAACTCTTGTGTTCATTATAAGGTTAAGTATATATAAATACTTTCGCCTATATGTTTATGCAACCCGTACGTCTGGCATGTTTTGAGGTTTTGCATATTAGCGGTAATCACAAAGAGTTTTTGCTTTATTATTATTATTATTATTATTATTATTATTATTATTATTATTATTATTATTATTATTGAAAGTACTTTCTTACTGAGCATCAAGAAGTTTCAATGAATAAACATCACCACCAAACTTCACCTCAATAGGTAAAAGGATTTCGAACATCAAGTAGTCTTCCAGTCGAGTTATACACTAGTGTTTCTTATTTTCATAAATTAAAATATGTATATGAAGATATTTTTGAAATTGTCTCCACCTTCCATGTTTAGAAATTTTGGTACTTCTTTCAGTGTTTTATTTTCTTCTTACAACATCTCTGTCATTAACACATTGAATAATAATATACATTATTGCCCACGATAAATATAGCTGTACTATAAAGTTGAATGTGTATTTCTTGAAGGAAAGACCGAGAAAGCAGAGGAAACAATACTGCTATGATATGTAATGATTTTCACATAAAAATTAAAGCTAACGGCACTTTTTCGCAATAATAATAGCACTTCACTCCTCATTCTGTAGTGTAGGCGGGATGTTATACACGCACGACTATTTTTGTTGATTTCCTTCATGCAGCACGCACAGAATTGAAATTGAACGACTGCGGGGGGAAGAGGCAGGGGGAGTTGGAAGAACTAAGACCAAAAGAATATGCTACTACCCAAACTGGTAGAAATCAAGCAGTCGTTAGTAGTTTTCCCTCTTTTCCCCTAATTTTCCTCCTTGAAGGGCCTTCGTTTATAAGCTTAATTCCCAATTTTTCACACCAAACGCTTTGATTATGGTTTTTACCCCTTTCGACATACAAGCTGTTGAGAAAAAGTATAATCAGTTTTTCACATGAGCACATATAGCGTATATTCAAATATTCCATTCCTGATTGTATAGTAGAATTTTCTTTTCTTCACAACTTGCGCAATATTTTTTTTTTTTAACATATGGTTATTTTGTATAACCTAAAACTAAACAACATTTTTCACGTTAAAGATAATAACTAGTGCTATAAAAGTCAAATACGTGAGATGTGAGTCGCTAACCAATGCCTTTATTTACATACGAAAATCTATCTGTATAATCACACGTGTCTACATTCACTGACCTTTACCAGTAGTTTTATGAAAGTAATATGAAATTATCGTTAAGAACTTTGGCTTAGTAGTTTGAATTAATAATTCTACAAAAGACGGAAATTTCTGTCTGGTTTGACTTATTTCTTTAAAACATGGGATTTGTATGGGAAAGGATTTTGTTCTCTTCTCTTGAATATGGACTGGTTTTATTTTTGCTGATTTACAAAATATTTGCATAAAGAGCGTCGCCGTTAATTTTTAAAGAAAGAAACAATTGCCTGGTTAAAACTGTGCTTCTCTACATATGCACTGGTATGTACAGTATTTATAGAATACTGTGCTACACAGCATATAAATAAATTACATATTTACAAAATTTTCATCAGTCCCGGGTTCGATTCCCGTTGGGTATACTCGGTAGAAAAAGTGTTAAAGCTTTTTCAGCCCTAGCATTCTGCGTGAGATTTTCCTGAGTTTTCTTCATTCACACCAGGCAAATGCCGGGCGGTACCTAACATATAGGTCCCAGACCGCTTTCTTCCTTCCCTTTCCTCGGATAGTGCGATCGCCGAGGGGTGTCATCCCTCCTACATGACGGGCTACCATGGCCATAGATGCCGAAAGCCCAGAAATCTAAATCCTAATCTGATCCTACAAAATATTCATGTGTAGTTTCATTCAACAAAAGAAGAAATATTGTCAATTATTATTACTGGCAACGAAAAACAGATTTTTTGAAGCCACAACACTTTTTTTCGATTTTCTCGAAAACTACGCATGATAATTTACCCTAAAGTATCTTATTTTGTTCAGTTCAACGCGATCCATTGACTGATATAGAGTAACTTGGGTAAAGATGCCCCACTTTTTCATTATTACCCATTTTCCACTCCTGCAATTGAGCTGAAATTGTTGAATTTGTGATCATTTAGAAGATTGATGCCTTGCTTGTAATATCTCGAAAGACAATTTTATTTCAGTAAATTTAAGAACTTTAAATAAACAATTTAGAAAAACCTTCAAGTGGGGCTTCTACGACATGCATGTGGGGGAAAGATGCCCCAGTTTCATAATTTTTCAAAATGTGTTCATAAACATCATAGAAACAGGCAACTACGGTTTTGTACTACTAATATTACTAACTTTAATTTCTACTAACTATCTATCTAATTATAAAGAACATTTTCAACAAAATGACAAGTATTCTCCATGTACAGTATATTTTCTAAATCCGCTTGTAAACAATGGATAAAAAATAAAAGAGAGAAAAGAATTGTGAAATTTACTTATTACTATTATTATTATTATTATTATTATTATTATTATTATTATTATTATTATTATTATTATTATTATTATTATTATTATTATTTGTTCATTCTTTTCTAAACTTGGATTCTTGCGATCACAATTAATACAGTGACATTGCAGTGAACCGACAGTTTAAATCCAAACCACCGTAATGGTTCAAATTTTTCAAGGCGTTCACACCGGGAATCGAACCCGGGACTTCTTGCACCGAAGGGACACATACTAACCACTAGACCAGAGGGGAGGATAGTTTTTTTTAATATGTATAAACCTGCTCCCTGAAAAAGTAATGCCTATCTTAAAATTTTAATGTTATAAAGTGGGGCATCTTTGCTTCGATTTCACTGGGGCAACTTTCCCAATTTTGAAGCAAATACGCCCTAGTCGATCACGTGACATACTCATGGACGCAGAAACACAACAAAATACACTAGCGTTTGTAAAAGACTGAAATTTTTAAGCAATTATGTTTTATTCATATACTTCTATTTAACTACCGTCAAGAGCATTACTACGTTTCACTCTCTAAAATTATAGACACTGAAATAAGAGTAACTTAGCTTTGTGAACGGGCCTGAACACAAGCAACTTCATTCCCAGAGGCAACTTCCACATATATTTACTCAAGATTGTGTACCCTTTCACCTGCATGGCAAGTCCTGTGACCACGAGTCACAGGCTTTGAGCAATTTGAGCAGGGGCGTCTTAACTCAGTGTGGCATCTTTACCCAAGACACTATGTGTCTTGTATTTGGGCAACATTTTACTTAAACAGAAATTAAAATCTAAGTGCTAATGTTAGTTTTTGGCCATATCTCCTAGCTGTGTACCACTGTGTGCTATCCAGTGATGGAATGGGTCATGAATCTTCGTGACTGACCTGTGACCTGGAAGGTACAGAGACAATCAGACCCGTAACTTGGTAACCCAGACAGACTCAAAATTAACTTCGATTATGTTCCTAGAAATTTTTGACAAACAAATCTCTATAAACTCTCATGACCCTCAAAATCAACTGTAAAAGTTGGTTGATTGGATTAAAGAGTTTAGCGTCCTGTTCAGTGGCGAGGCTATATGAGACATGGACCTACAGTTTAACGTGGCATCGGAACCACATGGGTTCCCACCGGAAATCGAACCAAGGTTTTTTCGCATTAAAGACGCGTAAGTTAAGTATATTGCTATGAGAAAGCTCTGGTAAACTGAGTATTCAAGTAATTGGATATAACATTCAACTTTATGAAATTGCTTTCTCAGAACTCTTTGATTTAATATCTCCTGGAAACGCAGCCTTATGGGTCAGAATAGAACAAAAAGAACTTGAAGAGGTCGAGTACTTCAAGTATCTGGGAAATATTTTGACAAGAAACGCTTACTGCACCAAAGAGATAAGGTCAAGACTTGCTATAGCCAAAGAAGCACTCAACAAGAAAATATCACTCTTAACTAGCAGGCTTAATATTGGACTGAGGAAGAAGTTGGTTAAGTGTTATATATGGAATATTGGACTGTATGGTTCAGAGACTTAAAGACATTATGGAAGTTAGAGAAGAAATATTTAGAGAGCTTCGAAATGTGGTGTTGGAGGAAGATGGAGAAAATAAGATGGAAAGAGAGAGCAACAAACGAAGATGTTTTAAAACGGATAGGAGAGAAGAGGAATTTCCTAGCCAGCATCCTTCGTAGGAAGGTCAATTAGGTTGGACACATTTTGTGAAGAAATTTTCTTCTTCATACCGCCACAGAAGGAAAGATGGAAGGGAAGCGAAGAATAGGAAGAAGAATATACTGATTAGTGATTTGAAAAGTAGAAAGAAGTACTAGGAGTTAAAAAAAAAAGGAAGCTGGCAATCCAGAAACGTGAAAGAAACATTTCCGGGCCCAAACCAAAAATTAAAACTCATTAGTCCCAGGACCTGCCAACAGATAGCATATTTAATAATATAATATATTTTAACACAGAATCTTCATCTGTTCACTCCTTTCCTCTTATCCTCCAAAACCTTCGCTCCTCTCATTAATATAATTTGCAATCTCTTTCACTTATTGTTATTATTATTATTATTTCTGAAGGCTAAGTAACGGTGCACCTTTTTTTCCGTAAACAAGACAGTGTACGTAGGCAGAGCGTTCTGCATTGTTCCAGAATTAACAAAAGGCATAAATTCTTAGTTAACCCAAACTTTTGTGACTTTACATCTAATTAGAATTGATTTTCAGATTGGAAACAAAAATACCAGTCTACATATACATTTCATTGTATATTTGTCGACAGAAGTACAGGGAAAAATAAAGGATTAACAAATGCAGGTGGGCCTTCTGAAAACATCCTTTAACGAAAGGACCATTCCATTGTAAGCAAAGAACGCATAGTTTTTTGGATGGAACGTCAGTGTGGTACGCGTCAATAAATTGAGAAAATAAGAATTAGACGTCAAAAGAACTTGAGGTCTAGTGTTTTTCGAGTAGGCGTGGTGCTAAAAACTTAATCCTAAAACAACTTTGGACACACCCGAACCATACTGCGCTGCTGTTCTGTTCTTCCTAGAAAAAACATCCTTCGCAATGCTTCTTTTCCTCTTCCTTTGCCAAGGTCCTAAATTGACTAAATCTACAAGAACACAAATTTCTTGCCCACTTTTCCACGTAGGTTCCTTTCATTGTTAATGACAGATGGACAATACAATAAGCCATTTCTCATTTAAAAAAAAAAAAATCTTTTCTTTTCCCGCCCCACCTTTCACTGATTTCGTTTACTATTGCTTCGGGGGCAAATGAACTGAAATATGTAACAATTTGGGATTGGAATTGAAAGTGAAAGTTTTTTTTCCCTCTCTCTCTCTCAGCTCAAGCGAGAATTGTTGATTGGAATCTGATGTAGTATGGAAAAAGCACAGAGAAATGTAGATCACACTTCCTTCTTTCTTTTGCTTTAACATCAACTCTGCTTCCTCATGATTCTTGCATCACGTCATTCAGCACTAATTCGGTGATTGTAATACTATCTACACGTTTTCTTTTTTCATTTTAAAGTTTAATTTGAATTTGTGACGCTTATCTTCATCTCAGATCTTACCTCGCCTGGGATTCTTTATTTGTTAAATTCACATGTTACAGAACGAATGATTTAGACCTATCAGTAACATTATACAAGCACTTATAGATGCTAGCATTTAGTCTCTTTCTCTCACTCACTCACTCACCCACTCACTTACCCTCTCTGTTTTATATGCTGAGGACAACACTTCTAAGTACAGATAAGACTTCAATGAGGGTTAAAATTTAAAACAACGAAATGTTAGAAATGAAAATAAAATGAATCTTTTAGTTTAACGTCCCACAATTACGCCTGTTAAGCTAAGGGAGACGGATGATTAAGGCAAATGAATGATGATGGAAGAATTGGTGGAATGAGAATGTAAAGAGAAGCGGGAGTGCTTCTAGAAAAGTCACGAACACGGTGTCGTCGCCCACAAACTTACTTGGTCGGAGATCAAACTAAGGACCCCAGGCATCTATATATATATTAGAGATGGTCTTTTTCGAAAAATCTGTTTTTCGATTTTCGGAAATTTCATTTTTCGTTTTTTCGTTTTTCGCTTTTTCGAAAAATTTTTCGTTTTTCGTTTTTTCGAAAAATTTTTCGTTTTCGTTTTTCGAAAAAAATTTCGTTTTTCGTTTTTCGTTTTTCGAAAAATTTTTCCTTTTTCGTTTATCGAAAAATTTTTCGTTTTTCTTTTTTCGAAAAAACTTTCCTTTTTCGTTTATCGAAAAATTTTTCGTTTTTCGTTTTCGAAAAAGCTATTTTTCGAAAAAATATGGCCATCCCTAATATATATACAATTTTAAAATAAACAAAACATTAAAAATGTGAGGCCTAATCTTTAAAAAAATATTTAAACTTATTTCACAGTTATTGAGAAATAATAATAGAAATATGAAAAGGTAGGCCCAAGAAAAAAGTGTTAAAATTTACAACTTCTAGTGTTTGAAAAATCCTTGATAGATAATTGCTTCTGTTTGGCAAAATAGTATTTTCATGAAGGTCTTAAAAGTCGAGTAGTTCATTAAAAAAAAGTATTAGGAAACGAGACTGTTCTTATTTATTTATTTATTTATCGTGAAGTTAATTTTAGGACGGAAGTTTTTCATAGTGGTGAATCTTGATTGTCATCTTGGAAACACATGCAGAAGTTTTGAGCTCGACTGGTTGCCAGTGTGGGGTTTGACGCGGCTAAGTTTGTAGACCGGCGTTTGATACCTCGTCATCATTTTAACAATGGGAGAAATGGTGAACATCAGTGTTAGTGCGTACTTAGGGAAACCTCCAACGGAAACATTTAAGAAGTTGAGGAAAGTTTTTGAGGACAATTGCCACTCTCATTGACATGCTTTTCAGTTGTCTAAGTAGAACTTGGTTGATTTGATGTTTGGCGTTCGGTTCAGCACTGAGGCTATATGACACGAGGATCTAAAGTTTAAGTTGAAATACGAACTACGTGAGCTCTCACCAGGAATCGAATCCAGATCTCAAGTGCCAAAGCCGCGTATGCTAACCATAGGAAGTTCATCAAGCAGGTCTGTCAGAATTAAGTTCAGGATAACACTTTGAATGATCGAAATGCAAGTCTCAGGGTAATAGTATCAGACCTCTTGGGGATGAAGGAGACTGCTCGGATAATACAATAACAACAGAGAATTTAAAGAAATGGAAGCTGGTCCATATTTTGTCATATTCCTTAACGGAGGAGCAGAAAATTAAAAAAAAAATGATTGTGATACTTAGGATCCCCAAAATGTTTGTGTGTTACCATACCGCGCATAGAATACTCGCCAAAAAGTAAGTCTTCTGCAGTTACTTTCTGTTCCGTTAGTTAAAATTACTAGGGTTACTTTTAGACAATGGTTTCATCTTCCAGCAATCAGTCACGAGGATATTGGACACAGGATTACAGTCCCGAATTCCAGAAGTCATTCCATGGCTGTGTGTGTGGCCAAAGGAAGTTCCTGCTTTGAATAAATACAGGTAAGTTGATTCCACTTATTATTCATTCACTTTTACATATTCGGTCTCATTTCCTAATTGCCGTGTTGTATGTGTGCTACAATCAAAAATACTTTGTTTTTATGTCGAATTGTCCTACAGGTACGTACTCTTCAGCCTTTCCTCCAAGACTGCCATAGGTAAAAGCAGTGGTGGCAAGTCCTTCTTCATCCATTACTCATGATGACCAGAAGCAAGCTTTGGAAGAAAAGCAGCTTGTGAACGAGTTTGTTTCCTAAGTAACTAACATTAACTATTCCCTTTGAGCTACGTCGACCACCGTTACAGAAGGGGGGAAAAGTAGTTATTGTAAAACTAAATTGAGTTCTGTGCAATTCAATTACTCCTGTGCCTTTTTTTTTCAGTTACTTTTCTCTCTGTTTCTTTCTTATTTTTTCTGGTGTTGATCCCATTGTTCTTCGAAAGCCAAGTCGGCTCCGAACAAAGGAACCTCATAAAATCACATTTCTTACTTACCTTTAGGCAGACTTTAGATCTGGAGAAAAAGAGTTTTGTCTTATTTAATTAACAAATTAACCTCATTGAATAGATACGATTCTTCCAACAACACAATACAATTCCATTAATTATTGCCTTTTCCTTTTATTTTCTCTTCCAAATCAGTTTCAAAATTAAAAAAAAAAAGTAACGAGTGATACTACACCGAGAAAGTTTTCATCTGGAAATGTATAAAGAACTTTGAAGAAATATATAAACTATAAAAATAATATATATTCAGAAAATAAAGTGCATCATACAAAGATTGTGTTTGTGATTCAAGTAACAACACTTCATTGTAACGAAGATAAGATACCAAGTTTCCTGGTGATTTTTAGACGATGGAGGACTCCTAAATAATAAACATCCTGAAAATAAAATGTCTTGTCCAAAGATTACGTGCTCCAACATCAAGTGACACGCTTTCGTTGAATATTTTCAATGAAGCTGTGGTTATTGCCCAAACTTTCTGCTGATCTTTAGATGGCATATAACCAATAAATATATACTCAGAAACAAAGTACCTCACACAAAGATTATGTGCTTTCGTCAAGTGACACACTTACATTGCATATTCTCATTGTAACAATGATTAGCTACCAGTCTTCCTAATATCTTTTAGACGTTGTAAGTCATTACATCCAGAGAACAAAATGCTTTACACAAAAGATTGTGTGCTCAAACATCAAGTGAGATGCTTAACCTGAATATTTTCATTGAAACTGAGGTTAGTGCCCAAACTTATAACCAATACATACACAGTGGCGAAGGGTGATAGTTTCAAGAGGGTAGGCCCAAGGTTCTACTACTACTAATAATAATAATAACCAGTGGCGAAGGGTGATAGTTTCAAGAGGGTAGGCCCAAGGTTTTACTACTAATAATAATAATAATAACGATAATAATAATAATAATAATAATAGTAAAATGAAACAGATTAGACATAAATATTTTACTACAGAAATACAAGAAGACGAATTCACATAAATTTAATGCAATTGTAGTTCATAGGCATGACTTATTCGATCCGGATCTCAATTTTCAAACTGAAATTGACGTATGTGACTCATAGATGATCTTAATTCGCCATAATACAATTTGTTTTAATTGGCGTGATCGGGTGGGGAAGATGGACTATCACATTGTCTGCGCTTCACAAGAAACACATGTTGTTTAGTCTACATGTACTGAAACAAACTCTGCTTGTAAAATTTTGTCTTTAATTATATTGTTCAAAACACATGACAAGCATTCAGTCAAGATATTTTGTGTATATATATTTGTACCAATGCATGCAGAACTCTCTTGCCCTCTGTTTGTTCTATTTTCAACACAGGCGTTAGTCTTCGTTCATTAATAACACATTAATTTTCAAACACTGGCATAGAAGGTTTTTAAATAGGAATTACAGTGTATTACGTATATTCATATTCTCCACTTATTAACATTTTCTCTCATTCACTTTTGCAAATGTAAGAAAAAAATCACTCACAATATCTCAAAAACATACACTCTTTCTAATGAACTCAATGAGTCTGATTTCGTACAGGTTTGCGCCAACGCAACGGAATAAAGGGGCATTAGTTTGCGATAATAGGCGTAGGGCCTTTAGAATTTCTTGCTCCAGTTTTTGCGTTGCGTTAGAGTCCGCAAAATTAAGGAAAGTTGGAACGGAATGGAGCCCACGTTATCTTGCTCTTTATTTGTTTGATATATCGAATCGAAATCGAAGGTCTCGAGAGAAACTAGTAGGTAGAAACGAAAGTCGATAAGCGCTGAGGCCGGTCTCTTTCGCAGGTTATACGCTGGTGAAGAAAACGTCATTTCCAACACGTTCTCTCGCGGGATTTTCTGAGTAGCTTGGCGGTAGTTCTACTGCATGCCTGAGACACTGCTCGGTGAGCCTCCCAGCAGTGGTGCCAACCATGATTTTTTTATCGAACTATTTTTTTTCAACTTAAAAAATATCATGCGTTCTGTGAAGGAAAATAAATTAATTATAAATTATAATTTCTGAAAGTAAATGGGTAGGCCGGGCCTCAGGGCCTCTTACCACCCTTCGCCACTGTACATACAGGACCGAATTTAAGAGGGATACACCGGTGCACTTGCACCTCCTCCCCCTTCGTTGTGAATATACACGAGATCTATCTAAAAATGAGAAGCTAGCAGTGAAAACAGTAACACTTTCGTAAGAATTCTGCACGGTACAAATATACATTATATTCCAAGTGTCCATGCCATGATTAAAGAAACTCCTGATCTAAAGCAGCAAGCTAATTATATACTGAAAATTATAAACGATGCAAAGCGGCCGTGGCTCAATTGGTAAAGCGTTGGTTTTGCATTCGGGAAATCGTGGTTTCGATTCCCGAGACCAGAGTATTTACAGGGCAATTCCTATCCACACCACTGATGCCTAAAGGTACTAAAAATAAAATTTAGTTCAAATGTACTAATAGTTAATGATGGACCCCCCCATCAAAAAATTCTGGATAGGACCCCAGAATACATATGTATCCATAAAACAAAGTGTCTTACACAAAGATTATGTGCTCACTTCAAGTGACAAGCTTTCATCATATATCTTCATTGTAACAAAGATTAGCTACCAAGCTTGGTGATGGTTGTTAGACAATATAAATCATTGCATCAAGAAAACAAAGCGTCTTTTACAAAGATTAAATATTCTTGTGTCCAGTGACACGATTTCCTTGCGACGAAAGTTTGCCATTGAGCTTCCTGATATTTTTGAGTTGAAGTTGTGGATAAATCCATGTCTTCTTTCTTGACTTGCTTTTGGCGTTGAACAGACCTTATGTTTTTCCATGGCATATTAGTTATTGTGTTAAATATTCTACAAGACAATATTGATGGATATATTTTGAATTGAAACGCTAGATGTGCATGTACATACTGGCAATGTACTCAGTGTATGAGAGCTTTAAGGAATACGCATACGATGCGGAAACATTTTCTAAGTCACAAAACTTAAAAGATTAACGTTATATATATACAATAGCGGATCCAAGGGGGCTATAGGGGCTATAACCCCCCTTGACGCTGAGGTATACACTGGATAAAATGGGCTTCAATCCTGCTTTACACTAGATAAAACGGCAAAATATAGTTTAGCCCCTCCCTTGATCATATCCTGGATCCGCCCCTGTGTATATATATAGCGAGAGAGAGAGAGAGAGAGGGACGTTTTTGAAATACGTACAGAGCACGATTAGATTGCGCGGTGACTCAGTGGTAGAGCGTTCACCTCTGGTGCTTGGGGTCCCGGGTTCGATCCCAGCTCCCGCCAAGTGAACTTTGTGGTGGACAAACACCGTGTGCGTGGGTTTTCTCGGGGTTCTCCCGTTTCCTCCCCCTTTCTTCATTCCACCATTTCATTCATTACTCATCATCACCGTCTCCTTTAGCCTAACCGGCATAAGAGTGGGACGTAAAACTCAAAGATTTCATTTCATTTTTTTCGATTAGATTGTATTATTCCTAAATTCCACCTCGAGACAAGACAGGCACGTAGCCAGGATTTCGTGAAGGGGGGGGTCCGTGACATGAAATACTGTGGTCATCACACCCGGGGCTCGATCATTCTAACCTATTTTACTGGAACATATACTGGTTCGTTTGGCCAGGATTTCGTAACGGGGGGGGGGGGGAACATGAAACACTGAAGGCCCAATCAACCTAAATTACTTTACTATCAACATATATTGGTTTGTTAAAATGAAGATATGTTGGTAAGTATTTTAATAACAAACTACGAAGAAATCTCGAGTAAAATGAAAAAAAAAAAAGTGTTGAAAATGATTTTACAATATTTACGGTCTTCCTCTGTTCATTCAAATATATGACAATTTTCCTTTCATTACGACCTCAACTATTATATTAAAAAAAAGTACATATTCACTGTTATAAAAAGTACACTCATGTCCAAAATGTTTGTCTCATACCTATGACTGTCTTCTTGTAAGAATATAATTTGATAATGATTTTGCAGGGCACTTTTAATACTGATACCATGTGTATAATCGGGAAATGTATAGACCTTATTTGTGGAAAATTTCATAGGAAAAGAATTATACTCTTACAACAACATATTTATGGACATGCGACTATAATTTTGGACATGAGTGCACAAACTCAATAATGTCTTGTAAAATATTTTACAATATCTGCGTTCCTTTCTTTGTTGAATCAAATATTAACAGAACTTTCTTTTCACATTTTTTTTTTTTTTTTTTTTTTTTTTTTTTGTTTTTGTTATTCCTTCAACCACTCACTGTCTGTTCCAAATGCCAGGTTAAAGGAGCAGTAGAAAAATGTTTCTGAAATAACACGTTTGATACTGCAAGGATGCGATGACGAGAAATTATGATCAAAAATGTGCACGCTGTTACACAACCGGCATTATGCTTTCAGAAGCTTAAAATCTCCCTGACTCTTTCAGAATATCCCACTCATCTCACCACCATGTATTACAAGTAATTCAAATCTTCTCATAAGAAAGAGTAACGAAAAGCTTTCTGTACTCTTTTTTAATTTTTAACGCCGATTCTTCTTTTTCTCATTTCATTTCATTTTATCCTTCCTTATTTTTTCTCATTTCTGGTCTCGAAGGGGGGGGGTCCGGACCCCCCGGACCCCCCCCTTGGCTACGTGCCTGAGACAAGAGACGAATGCAGTATGAGAAAGAGGAAATATACAAAAATTGGAAGTGAACACATAAAAAATGGCATAATGGGATATTTGCATAATGAATATTTGTTTGGATAAATTCTGGAATATTCGTCCTGCAAGGGTGGAAAAAAGTGAAATTTAATTGCTTTTTACAAGTTGATTCAGAACCATTGCAATTAAAATTACAAAATTTGGTATTTGGCTACGAATGTTGGAATATTACCTCGAAGAAGGTAGAAGACGGATTGAATATAATGGTCATAGGGGAAGTGAGGGATTTTTAAAAATATTTATTTATTTATTTTAACATTTGACATAAATGCACGACATTTTATGGTGGCACTTCGAGTTCCCTGTAAAAGCTGTGAGCAATGAAAGGGCTGCGGTGTTCCCATATCTTGTTACCTGTTCGATTTGCGCTGAAGTGCATCTGCTTAGCCATACTACTTTACCACACGACAATGTTGTGTCAGACCCTTCATTCATTCGCCTAGCCCAAAGCTCACGCGCCATTGATTGTAACCCATGCTGTAGTATATGGGTAACATTCGATACTTAGAGCACATATATTACTTTCTCTTGTAAGAATTTATGAAATGCTACTCTGAAAGGGTGAGAAATAGGGCTTCACACAAAGTGAGACGAGACAGACCTTTTCTAATAGAAACATACACAGTTTTCAGGGCACATTTTCGAGACAAGACATCCTCAACTCCTATCTCGTGCGGATCCCACATGAGAACGGTCAATTTAGTTATCACGATTGTTGACATGATTCTTCTGCACCGTCGTACAAAAACACAAAATATTGGTATATGAAATGGACAGAACACAAATGTCTATTCATTCTATGGAAAATCCACACCGAAACGTAGAAAATGGTTTCAGCATGGAAAACACTGTAAGCGAGAAATTATTTTTTCTGAACCCTTAGATATACGTAAAAACAAAAATGACAGCTTCTCCATACAGGAAACAATAATACCAGTTACTTGCATGAATTTATAAAATTTTCAACCCGGGGGATAAATTTAGCTATTTTTGTGTAATTTTAGAATCGTTGTACACAAATGCGAGCAATTTGTTATGAATACTTTGTTTTATTCTGCAAGGGAATCGGACATACAGAACATAAATATCTGATTCCCCTGCACGAATTTTAAAATAATAACACGGAAAATTGGAGGAGGCGAACTCAATATGGCAAATACAAGGGAAAAAAGATAATATTTTTTTTACTATTAGACGTACAGACACAGGCATACATAGGGGTGTTTTAATACACAGAATAGAAATATCAAATTAGCGTGTAAAATTAGTAGGTATATATTTTAAGCTCAGAGGTGGAGGAGAGGGCAATTTAAATAATACTATTTACACGTTTCTTTCGAATTGTGCCTGAAGACCTAAAAATATGAAAGATAGAATAAAGAGTAGTGCTATTAACATCATTCGAATAGTCATTATCCTAATACTGCAATTCTTCGAATAAAGAATATTTTTTAGAAACCATTATTCGAATTATAGTAGCACTAATACAGGACTTTTTAATACATATAATACGGATATTATTTCATTCACTTGCACAAATTTTGCTAACTGTACCTCAAGGAAACATAAGGCTGGGAAGGAGAGAAACTTACTTACTGTTATACGTTTTCTTCTACAAACATTGTTAATGAAATAGCCAAGTTTGAAATAAGGGCCTCTTTTTTTAGTGTAACTGGCATAAATTGTATATGACGGGCACTTTTTTCTTTCCTGGATTGAGAGTCAACTTTAAGGTGGGGAGTTTCTTCTGAAATTGCAGTGAATTTGGACTTCCATTAACAAGTTTCTCAAACCAGAAGTCGGAGGGTTGTATACGTTTCAAAGAATGGGTACTACTTTAGTAAGAATAATATGAATATACCAAGTCCTTGTCTTCGCAGAGATTGTCATCTCACCACACACCTAGAAAACTCATTTCCGCGGATATATTTTACTAGTATTCAGTGACACAGGGCATTGTCGTCGAGTAGAGAGTGCGGGGCGACAATCAATTGCGGAGTCAATGATGTAAGCAAGAATTTCATATTCAGTCCGAAAATATATATATATATATATATATATATATATATATATATATATATATATATATATATATATATATATATATATATATATATATATATATATATATATATATATATATATATATTTTGTGCCAATCTTGACTTCTTTACATCAATAAAAGTGATATCCCAATATGAGTGGACTTCGCAATATTAAAATAGTATACAGGCGTAAAAATGTCTTACAAAATCGTGGTTCATCATGTCTCAATATTTTGAATCCGAAGAATGAATTACGAATAGTAAACCCGATACTTTCCACGAAGGAATTAAATCTATTCTCCTATGCAGTGGTTCTCGAACTTTCCGATAACACGGACCCCCTGTTCATTCAGAAAGTGATCTGCGGACCCCTTGCAATGCTATCTGAAATTCGCATGGTATTAAAAATACGTATACTAATTAGAATTACCATTGACAAGAAAAAAAGATTTTAAAAATAATGCAATAAGTAATTTATTCTAAAGATACATGGTTGTTTCCTAATGAACGAAATTTCAATTAAAAGTATAGTAATTTTCAAGGCTGAAAATTAATGTCTTTTAAGAAAATCCATTTGATAAATAATGTTCTCAACTGTGGGGTCATTAATGTGAGGAATGAAATTCTTTGTGTTTTTCCATAATTGCATTAAAATTTGTAATAAGTTTTGTTTCCATCAATTTTAGGTCCGATTCCACATTAAGACAATTTCACTTTAAGGTTTCAATACTGCAAAGAGCAGAAAAGGTCTGCCCACGTAAGTAAGTGTTAGGGAAATGCATCTAATATTGCAATGCATTTTTAGACAACTCTTCATACTCACAACGCACACGCAACCAAAAGCTACAAAGTTCATTTTCTGTGAGAACGTTTCTCCATGAAGTTCCAGGATAGTTCCAATAGCTGTTCTGTGTTAGAGAGATTCATACCTTGCATGTCATGGATTTCTACATTAGTGAAAGGATTTTCAATCCAACTATTACCAGGTTGTGGTACAGGGAATTATTATCGAAAACTTGCAGCTAATGCTCTGTCCTACAAGTGTCCTACAAATGTTTTGTGCACTTTAGCAGAGTTTTTCACCTGAAGAACCAATGAAATCTTTGAGCACTGGAAGTGATGAATAACTTATTGTTTTGTACTCGTACTGCCCAGAGCTGCACTTTCTTAATTTTAAAAATATTTCTTGCATAACACTGTAAGTTCTGGGTGGTAAGTTTAGGAATCATTCTAGGAATGTTGTTTGTTGATCTGAAAAGATTACTGGTCAAGCACTAGCAAAGACCCCTACCATCTAGTCGACCAAAGCCATTGACCACTCACTGGGGCCTTAGGTGCGCTAATTATTACAACACATTTTAATTTTTAGACGTCGCCGACCCCCTGGCTAGGTCCCGCGGAAACCACTATCCACTGTATGACATAGGGCTCCTCTAACGCGAAGCCTGGCGACCGCCACATTTGTCCCACCAATGACATTACCCTACCCGCGCATTAGATAACGATATATCAGGCGATTATCAACGTGCAAGATATCGGTGAAGCATTATTTGATTCATCTTTGACAGCAATAAATTAGATTGTCATATCTCGCATACCTTAGTGTAATCCCTAATCACCACCTTGAGAATAACAATGTTCGTAGTTCGTAGCTCGAAGCACACATTTATTAGACAAGTATACTATTTTCCTTTCATTGCAATTGGTACTTCAACCTTTGCGTATTTCTCTTTAACTCAAATGCTTTGTCCACTTAAATGCCCGCTAGTCCGATGACCGCAAACTTTTCTTACGTAGCATAGGGCTTGTAATGGCTATTTCGTTTTCTTCTTTACTTCTTCTTCTTTTTTCTCTCTTTCTTTTACTTTTAATCTCGAAAAACGAAAATCACACTTTAATAGTAGAAAAACGTTTTCACGCGGTAATTGTCATTTTTATTTCCTGTACCGAAAAATTCTTCCTACGTTGAGGTAACGGTGCCTCGTGCCAGGGATGACCTGGCAAAGCTTATTTTCGCTCTTAATTTGGCGCCCAATTGTAATGTAGGCGTTGCTGTGTGTTGTATATATACGTCTCTTCAATAAACACACAGACACACACAAGGCAGAAAGAAAGAAGAATAAATGGAGAGATGGGGAAACCGCTAGGTAGATTGGCATCCAATTGGATATGCTTCGTCCTAACGTTATCGGTGGGTGAGATTCTTCACTGTCAGAATTCTTCCACAGATAGAAACAAAGGCTTGTGGGAAAAAAAATATTCTGCAAGGATAGTGCAGAGATTTACGTGTATATTGAAAAGAAATAAGAACTAAAGCGAACATTTGATTTTTTTTTTTTTTTTTTTTTTACGATATTGAGTTCCCGCCTTATTTTTGTTTATTAGCCGATTGGTTATATGGAGAAGTACCGTATTCGTCCCTTTTCTTTGAAAAGAAATGGTGTAATTTCTAGTTCATCGTCCTACGAATATGCACCGTGATTAAGGGGGGGGGGCTGTAATGAACAGGGCTAGAATTTATATGTACTAACAAGTGGCTGTATACGTACAGTCAATGACAAAAGTTCTTTCCGTTTGGTAAAATTTATTTTGGGAATAACAGTCGTATGGCTGAAACCATGGGCGCCCGAAGAGGATGGCAGGGTGGTACCCTAGCCCCCTGGCTCAAGAAAATGTATATGTAATATAGTAAACCATACCAGAAATATTAACCATATATTAAATACCAGAAATACCAGACGTAATATAGAAACCATGGAGATGCCCCCCTAGAAAATTTTCTTCGGGGGCCCCTGGCTGGAACGTACAGAAAATTACATTCTCTTTAATTTACTGAAAACTATTTAAATTGCACTTCCATTCTGAAGTTATTTACGAAACTAATTTCATAAATCGGATAGGACTTTTGTCGCAGACTGTACATACATACATATGGTCTAAAATTTTGGTAAAATATGGATTAGTATGTGTAAATAACAAATTAAGAAGACTTTTTTCGCAGTGATTTCCAAATTTGTGTATGATTTCAAATAAAATAAATAATTGCAGCGCCCTAATGCTTTAAAGTGGCAAGTCACAGACACCGAAACTAACTTGATCGAATAGGTGAGATTGTAAAATTAATTTTACCAAACATTGTTAGGGTCATTAAGTCTAGAAGGCTTAGGTGGGCAGGTCATGTAGACATAATGGCATAAAGTAGGAACACTTTTAAAGTTTTGACTGAAAATTCAATCGAAAAACGACCATTAGGAAGACCTAGGCGCAGATGGGAGGACAATATTAAGATAGATCTCGCAGAAATAGGAATACAAAATAAAAACTGGATCCAATTGGCTAAGGACAGAAGTCAATAGACAGCTTTATGAAAGCGGCATTGAACCTCCGGATTCCATAGGTCATAGAATTAGTTAGAGACTATAAAATACAACCTGTTGTAAACTTAATATAAATTTAATTAAGGAAATAATAATTTTAATAAGGAATATTTTACATAGTTCTGAATGTGCTCAATAACTTTTGTTTTGAGTAACAATTTAGCAAAGCATCTTATAGAATATGTTTTGATATCGTTATTCTTTTCACCCATCTTTTATTTTTTTTTATTTTTATTTTATTTTATTTTATTTTATTTATTTTTTTTTTTTTGTACTGCTAGTTCTAAATTGAATAAAGCAATGAGTATTTGGCATTAAATAGTTGAACGCATTAACAATCTTCCATTATTCATTTCAAAACTATTTAAGAAAGCACTGCTACACTATTTCACGTTTATTTTACGAGTGTTAACAAATATCGGTTTAACAAATTACTTATTGGGATTGCCAATTTGCAAAGCAATGCGTTACAAAACATTGTTTTAAGTTTTCAAAAGTGAAACTTCGTTCTGTTGTCTCTCAATATTGCTTTACGAGTACACTGACTGAAAGATATATTTACGTCAAAAGCAAATGGGGTCATTTTAAAGTTGCCAATATCTTGATTGTCAAAATGAAAGTTAATGAGAACCATGTAATACATTTCTTATAGAAATTATTCTTTTCTTAATTAAATTTATATTAACTTGCAACAGAGTATATTTTTCAATCTCACCTATTCGATTAGGTTAAGTGACTTGTTATCTTGTCTGTGGCTTAATGTCTTAAACCATTAGTAGGTCTATAATTGCAATAATAAATTCTTTGTTTTGTATGAAATCACACATAAATTTTAAAATCAGTATTGTAATATCCCACAAATCCCCAGTGAATCACAGGTGTCACATTGATTTCCTGTTGACTTTATAAAGTTAGTTTCAAACGTTTTACACAAATACCCATTGTACTTTATAAGTCACACATAAACCTTTGTAGCTAGCTTTGTTTCGTTCCTTTGCTTCAGGTTTTAGCAATTTTATTCAACTTTTCTTGTCAGTAGCTGCATGTGGCTCATGGAGTTCTCGAGCGCCTTTCAGTTTCCGGATATATTTTATTTATTCCTATGATAAGTAAGTATTTAACTCCCTAATAATTTATTTTTCTTGCATCTAAAATTGTCAATAATTACTCTCGTAAAATAGTAATTGTTCATGTACTAAATTAAAGTTGTAAACTACGTCTGATCCTCGCTGAGTCACAAGTGTCATATTGGGTTTCCAATTCATTCAAAAACACTTTTTTGGACATTTCTGTTATCTAAGACCCTCATTTAGTGAACCATGAAAGTTTTGTTCAAAATTCTTACTTGAACAATGTTTGGGTTTTGTGGGATATATTTACGTACGTATATTAGTCCATATTTTGTAAAATTCTAGTTCATGTGCATATATACATATAAAGCCACTTATTAGAACATGACATACCCTAGCCCTGATGATAATGAAGAAATAATGGAATGAAGAAAGTGAGAGGAAACGGGAGAACTACATGAAAACCCACGCACATGGTGTTTGTCCACCACAAAGCTCACTTGGCGTGAGGTTTGATCGAACCAGAGAATATACCACTATCACGACCAGCGGGACAATATTGTGATTATGCGAAAAACCGCGTCAGTTACGATCATTTTCTTCTGAACGTCATTTAGAAAATATGAATTGCGACAATTGGAATCAGATTGTTAATCATCTTATAAGTTTGTATCAAACTTAGGATTAATATTTTATATAAAATCTAGCACATAGCTAAGGTCGCTACTATAGCACAACATTTTTGTATGGTTTGCTTACAAAACCGAAATATTAAATCTGATTGCTGAAGCTGTTAATTTGTGGCTAATAGGACGACAGTATTTGTTAACCCTTGATTAGAAAACGCAATGATTCTCGACCCAATGCTACTTCACACCCTGGATTGGCCAGGTATATGTACTCATATGCTTGTAAACTGAATCATAGATGTATTTTGAATGACATATTACAAGTCGCAGTTTTGTACAGTTGTATACATATGTTAGCAAATTTGTCGACTTCCTTTCGAACTTCCATACGTAATCCTTATTTCCGGTATACGTCTTTCTTTGGATTTTTTCAACAAGCACACCTGTTGGCAGAAACAACAACTATATGTTTGAGCCATATAGAAACGGATCTATGCATTTGTTTCTTCTTTCCTGTGACATATCGCAGTCGGCATCACCAAGTGGTCGGAAAGCCACTTGCACATCTTTCTCAAGGGGAAGAGAAAGAAATTTGATATGATACTTCCCTCTTGGCGTTTGCAGAGAACAAGGATCAATTTTAAATGATGCGATCCGGACTCAGAGGCACCGGCTGAAAGCACTCCACATCTTCTGACAAGCAAGAGAGAGGGGATCCCGAATGAGTGACCAGCTTATCGTTTATTTCCTGTTGCGAGATTGGCTCTTGTGATGCCATTCAACTTTAATCACAGATTAAAGCTAAATCCATTTTATATTGCTCTTTCATCTTGATTTGACAAACCGTGGAGAAGTTAACAAACTTATTCAACGAGTGGGCTTGTTGATTAGAAACCATTCACCTCATAACTTTCAATCGAAAGGGAAACTAAATGAAATCGATTGAATGTATCAACAGAGGATTTTAAAACAGAAAATTCCATTTCATTTTATGCAATTCATCTACAATAATTTTCGCAGGGATACTCATATTTAAACTGCTTCGTGAAAGAACACTTTATATCATAATTTATCACAACAAATTATCACTGAAAACATTACATTTCTCAATAACAAAATATGACTTGTCTTACAATGAGTCAATGTTCTATTTGATGAAGTGATATCAATTTTGAGACTGACTGTACCAGTTAACGCTTCTAGCACCAGCAATAATGCTGCCCTACATAAAACCAATACATTGTGGCCCAAAAGTAGGTATATACCTCTACATTGATCAAGTATAACATTCTAGTTTATGGGTTTATTTGCTTTACTATTTATGGTCTAGTATAGCAAAAACACATTAAGAATAAATAATACAGAAACTAAATCTGCCTGATGGATAACAATCCTAGGGTAATTAGGGATGTCTCAGGGAATTTTTAAAAAATATACTTCTATATAGGGAAAAATGGGGCATTGTCGGTATATATATTTTTTGGCGGGCTTATTTTTGAACGTTGAAGATTGAAATTTTGCACAAACATTCAGTCCAACGAGTAGTATTTACCAGATTTTTTGTTCCGATGTCAGTGTTAAAACAGGAGGGGACCAGAGGGGCAAAGGGTTAAAAAAAAAAGGGATTTTTTACCCCAAAAATCCCGTTTTTCGTTATTTTCCCGCCTCACATACATGATAGGACCACGTGAGTCATACCGCCTGAAAGGCAGTTCCATTCTGAAGAGAACGACGGTCGAATTATTATTCTAGGGTAATTAGGGCCGTCTCAGTGAATTTTTATCCAAATATACTTCTGTATAGGGTAAAAGTGGGGCATGGTAGGGAAATTTTTTCTGGCGGGCCTATTTTTTCACGTAGAAGATTGAAATTTTGCACAAACATTCAGTCCACCGAGTAGTATTTATCAGAAGTTTTTTCCGATTTCTGCGTAAAAACAGGGGGGTCCAGAGGGGCAAAAGTTGAAAAAAGGGAAATTTTGCCCCCAAAAATC
The DNA here is from genome assembly GCF_964235325.1 of Thermobia domestica. Lineage (NCBI taxonomy): Eukaryota > Metazoa > Arthropoda > Insecta > Zygentoma > Lepismatidae > Thermobia > Thermobia domestica. Next base: position 312,145,530 of record NC_137454.1, on the reverse strand, counting down.
CCTTTTTTCAGGAATTTCCCACCTTAGAAACATGATGGAGACATGTAAATGGTACCGCCTGAAAGACAGTTCTATTCTCAAGAGAATGATTGGCGGATTATACTCCTAGGGTAATTAGGGATGTCTCAGAAATTTTTTCCCTGAGATCATAGTGTTTTATGGTAATTTGGGGCATTGTGGGAATTTTTGATAAAAATTCTCCCGCCCTTACTATTCAAGATAGAAACTTGAAATTTGGCACACACATTCAGTATACCAAGTACTATTTATCAGATTTTTTTAGATGACTACAAACACACAGTGGGGGTCCAGGGGGGCCAAAGTTCGAGAAAAAAATTTTTCCCTCCGAAATTTTCACTTTGACATTTTTTCCCGCTTCTGGTATATGGTATGAGCATGCAAGTGGTACCATTTGAAAACCAGCTCTATTCTGAAGAGAATGAGGTATGAACCATGATCCTAGGATAAATAGTGACGATACAGTAGCTGCTTGACTGAAAGTCTAAAAAATAGCCCAAAAAGCCAGGATCCTTTAAGGGCTATACCTACTTTTGGGCCACCCTTGTACTTTATAGAAATTTATTGTCTTACACTTTTATAATTTATATTATGATTATTAATTAAAAATTAAACAAGTGTGTTGATGTCGGAAACACTGGAACCACTGTCCGAAACCCTCATAGGACTAAGTGTAAACATTCCACTGTGCTAGAAATGCCTACCGAAACGATATCCTTTCTAAAGCATGAAATGTATTTCAATTAAGAAGTAGGCTACACATTTTGATATTTACTTCTAATACCCTAGTTTATATGATTTATTTTTCAGAGAAGATAACACTATAACATTTGTGTATTTGCAAGCATAAATTGCGTTTAAATGTATTCTTTTGTTGAGAACATAACACAACACATTTGCCAAACATTACCAGGGGCGTGGCATGGGGGGTTCCACCGGGTCCGGATCCCCCAAAATAACTTCTTAACTTAACATATATTTCTACATTTTCCCGATAAAACTATATTTGCTAAACAAGAAAATGATTGATGTAGCACGAAAATTCGATCTTACACTTCATCTCTACCCATTCTCTTAGGAAATATAGGTTTCTGAAAATATAGATGAAAGTATTTTACAATTACTTATCGTCTTTTCGGGTACAAAATAACACCCGTTCAATACAACATAGACCTATTGGTTTGTAGTAATGGACGCCCCCCCCAAGCTTGTACCCCTCCCAGTAAAAAATTTGAGTGCGAGCTTATGCGAAGAATAATACGCTTGCACTGTTAAAGCAAAGGACCCCGCACTTTTCTTATGGAAAGTGGCTTTCGGCTAATGTTGTTGAAACTTCGCTGGTTGATAGTTCTTAACATGTGGATCAAAAGTCTCAATGGGCACAAAGACCGAAATCCACTCCTTCCCCCAAAAAAACCGCCTCCAAGTAGCTGGGGGGGATTGAACTGATTTCAGCATGTAAAACAATTTGTTGTTTTAATCAACTCAACAAGGACCCCAAACAACCACATGTTAGACTATCAAGCTACCCCACTTGACACCGCCCTTTGCCCCCCACATATCCCTCCCGCGAATTACCTTACGGATGTTCATATTACTGAAGTTTATAGTTGCGCGTATGTGTTGAAATACCTACAGTTTTGGTCTCACCGACGATATAATGGGTTTCACGTATCGCTTTACGAATCTGAGGTGAGAGTTCTAGAATTCAAGATGGAGGATCAATATGGCGGATCAAAAACACGAAACTCCTGAATGTAGCCACAAATAGCTGTTTACTAGGGTATTTTGGGTCGTTGGTTACGAATCTGAGGTCAAAATTCTTGAATTTAAGATTGCAGATCCAATATGGTGAATAGAAACGTCGAAGTCACAAACCGTAGTAGACTAGAGTGGTTTTAGATCGCTATTTAAGTACGCAATATTCCTTGATACTTCAGACACCATGTAGAATTATTCTGCACCCTTGCCCTTTACCAAAACCCACCACAGATATCTTAATGCTGAACGGTGTTAAAATAATTCATCAATTATCTGTTCATTATTTTCATAATTTCGGTTTGCAGCATGTAATGTGGTACTTAGCAATGAGTCATCGGGATATCTAATATTCTGTAAATGTCGTGCATGGTCTAAATACCACAAGACACTTGCAACGTGCGCATATGTACCTAATGTACGGGCACCGCTTTGGCATGTACAGTAGTAACTTTGAATAACATTTTGATCATAATCCTGGTCATCTTCATCATTGGCTACATATGCTATGAAAACTTGATGCTTAGTTGCATTGCGGAACCTTGAGTAGAGACGTATGCGCAGGAATCCCGGTTCAGTTACGTTTTCGTCAAGCTGGAATTGCTCATCCTTATCTCGTATTCGTTTATCTTGGACGTAAGAGGATGAGAGATCTACTTGATATGTGCCTACAGTGAAATCTCGTAAGTAGTTTAAGTTAAGTACAGAGAAATCAATTAGGCCTTGATTATTCAGCGGTACCCATTGACAGTTCCTTCTAATAAGATTATCTACCTCCACTCTTGCTTTAACAACGTTCGGCATGATTGACCTATTTCTCATTTCTCTAGCTAATTCAATGGTTGCATCTTGCATGAAAATAACGGGATGGTATCTGTTCAAAATAGCTCCAGCTATGCGATAGAAACTATTCAGTTTCTTTGCATATTGCAGATTCAACGTTTGTGCTAGAAACTTAAAAACAGATCTTAGATGCCCGTTTCTTGCCTCGACTATCCATCGACTTTTAGTAACTAGTTGAGAAGTATTCGCATCTTCTGTTGATAGTTGTCTTTCACGTGGTGAATAATAATGAACAGATAATTGATGAATTATTTTAATGAACACCGTTCAGCATTAAGATATCTGTGGTGGGGTTTGGTAAAGGACAAGGGTGCAGAATAATTCTACATGGTGGCTGAAGTATCAAGGAATTTTGCGTACTTAAACAGCGATCTAAAAGCACTCTAGTCTACTATGATTTGTGGCTTCGACGTTTTTATCCACCATATTGGATCTGCAATCTTAAATTCAAGAATTTTGACCTCAGATTCGTAACCAACGACCCAAAATACCCTAGTAAACAGTTATTTGTGGCTACATTCAGGAGTTTCGTGTTTTTGATCCGCCATATTGATCCTCCATCATGAATTCTAGAACTCTCACCTCAGATTCGTAACCAGCGATACGTGAAACCCATTATATCGTCGGTGAGACCAAAACTGTAGGTATTTCAACACATACGCGCAACTATAAACTACAGTAATATGGAACATCCGTAAGGTAATTCGCGGGGGGGGGGGTATGTGGGGGACAAAGGGCGATGTCAAGTGGGGTAGTTTGATAGTCTAACATGTGGTTGTTTAGGGTCCTTGTTGAGTTGATTAAAACAACAAATTGTTTTACATGCTGAAATCAGTTCTTCCCCCCAGCTACTTGGAGGCGGTTTTTGGGGGGAAGGAGTGGATTTCGGTCTTTGTGCCCATTGAGACTTTTGATCCACATGTTAAGAACTATCAACCAGCGAAGTTTCAACAACATTAGCCGAAAGCTACCTTCCATAAGAAAAGTGCGGGGTCCTTTGTATTTGTAATAAGCGAAGAAAATAATAAAATCTGAGATATCTAATTGGATCCTGGGGCGGAGAGGAAGTATTTTGTACCCAGTACCTGTTCGTTTTATTCTTATTATTCACTAAGAAATACATATATTGTACTCTTATTAACACAAAATAAAAACGCTGTAGTGGAACGAAATGAAATCATCATTTTTATTTCACATCGCCCCTTCCTTGGTCCTGTTAATGTTAATCAGAGTTAGAGACAGAATTTTGCAGTAAATGCCCGAATCTGGCTCTTTGGCTTGCGAGAAACATAGCCACCTTAATTGTACACGAACAATGAGTCTTATTCGGTCTTGATTAAATTTTGTATGCTGGACTGCTGGTAGACCTTCATAAGCTTATAAGTGTGACACCAAAATTGGGGTTTGGCACTAGTGAAATGCAATGAAAGCGCCAGCTTTAATTTCTTGAAGCGGGGGGGGGGGAGCAAGAGAAGGAGTAGACATTTTTCAGGGAGGCTACTTTTTGTAGTATAGCAAAAATAATAGTTTTGTATTACTTGACCTACATTGGGTATATATACGAGGTGCAGTAGAGAGTAGATGTCGCCAAGCACCCCTTCCTCTAGCTTCGTCACTGGAACAATGTCGGAAAATAAATGATTTGCTATTTAGAACAAATATACACGTAAGAAATTTGCTACTAAACGTTAATTTGAAGCATAAGGAAGTCAATGATCGAACGGTTGATTATCAATATTGTAAATGCAGTATTTAGTTACAGTAAAGATTTGCTGGATAAGAAAATGTTTGATTTTTATTGTGCAAATAGGGAGATTTAGTACTGGTTTACATAAGTAAAACAAAAGTCTATTATTATTATTATTATTATTATTATTATTATTATTATTATTATTATTATTATTATTATTATTATTATTATTATTATTATTATTATTATTATTATTATTATTATTATTTTGTACTGTTTACTTGTTAACATCGTTTAAGAAGCTGCTATAAAGCATTTTACAACTGTAAACAATTAACAATAAGACATGGTAAGAAAGTTAATCAAGGGTAAGACTAACATTCCAAATGAGACTAACATTGTAAGATAAAAACACCTCGGTCTCGATGACGCCTAGTGATTCAAACCAGAGATATTCCAATCAGAAGAGGAAGGTTAATTCTTGTTCTTCTTTGAACACGAGCACTCCCTTCAAGTTTCAACAACCGATTTATGCACATTTATTATGCTCATGATGTTTCTAGAAATCCTACATCTGTTAATACATTTGCCGCTTTTGAACTTCCTACAAGCAGTTTGAAATGCATTTACTCTCATTTCCAACTGGTTCATGTATGACGTAGGAGAGAGATTTTACAATCTGAGGAAAGTAGAGAAAATACAATGAAGAAAGAAGGGGTGAGTAAATGCTGGCAGTGTATGCACTTTTTCTTCTATTCATCCCCGAGTAGTAAGCCTGTAGAATCATTGACTACGCTATCACTGTTCTTGTTTGCCTGTCTGCACTGTCTTTTATCAATGGCTAATTAGGTCTACCTGATAGCTTCTTCCTCTCTCCATGTGCTTTACTGAGAGTAGGAATAGAAAGCTATGACGTCACAGACCATTCAGTTGGAAATAACTACTATATACTAATCGAATAAGCATTAAAATTTGTCGCCGTGGACTTGGATGGGACAACATAGTTCATATCTTGCCGCGACAGCGCCACAAATAGTAGCACATTCTCGCCATCTACACATCTATATAGTAACTACTTTCGGCAGAGGGCATAAAGATCGTAGTTACAGTTCCCGTTTCATTCCAATAGAAGAGCTCGCGACCACAGTTGATTCGAAAGGAGGCACGGTGGCTCAGTGAAAGAGGCATACCTCTGGCGCGTAAGGTTCTTGGTTCGACCCCGGCCAAGTAAATTTATGATGGACAACGTCGTGTCTGTGAGTTTTCTCGTGGGTTGACTGTGCAGAATTTCTTACACATTTTAATCTTCAGTAGACCTTATAATAATATAGCAATGGAAAACAACATTCTGCTTCTATCGGAGACTCTTGCATTCCCTACCACCAATCATTACCTAAAATGACGCTCCTAAACTGCATGTTGCAACAATAATGCTGTTGATCCATTCTCAGTTTTCACTTAACGATCCTCCAGAATAAAAATGTTCCCAAAGGGCGTGAGTGCGAATGCGAGATCACGTGCAACGAAGAGGACCCACTAACCACTAGGCTACCAAAGAGCCTCCATTGCAACAAGTTTCTGTATATAATGAAACTTATAACACTGCGCGATCAAGCATGAAATTTTAGAAACAAATTTGTGCTATTGTATTGCAAATAAGCCTGATTTTGCTTTTTGAGTTAGCATCAGCGCTATTCTGTGTTAGACTGTTGGCGATTTTAATGCATGGTTAACCTGTACTTTTTTTTCTTTTATTGTAGTTCGAAAACGTTAACACTTTGATCCGAGAGCGACTTAGAGCATTAAGTTGGCAAGTATAAAAAGGGCTTTCAAAACGCTATCACAAAACGATATCGTCTGAAATGAAACTGCCGAGCAGTGAAGAGTTAAAATGCTTGACATTCCGCCCTCCCTTTGCCCTCCCCGACGTTCTTAAAACGCATGAACACGCGAGTGCTTTTTAAGTAATCGTGAGTAAAGACTGTACAGACATGTCTTTCCCCCTCCCTCTCTCTCTCTTTAGAAGCCCAAGCATTGATGTCAGAGGGGATTTCTGGAAGCCTTTTAGGATAAGATGATGATTCATGCTTGTGGCTCTTTGGTCCATTATAAATCACCCCATGTTACTCCCAAGTCCAAACTGCAAAGAGTGGTCATTGGGTTGGTTGGTCGTCATGCTAACAGTAAGTCCATTTTATGAGGCAGGCTTTATTTTGATTTTGCCTCTCACGCATACAAAGCTTATGTGATATCATACACGCATTAATCTTAACATTTTTTTAAAAAGTAAATACTTGAGGTACTTCAGCTGGTATAACAATGAAATTAAAAATGGATTAAAGTAAGAATTATTGTTATGTATGCAAAGCTCAAGGTCTCCTTCTAAGACACCTTACGGTCTTCGAGTTAACACTACTCGTCTTCTTCTTCATTTTAATAGGTTCACAATACAAAATGAAGCAGTACCTCCTGGATAATTATGTAAGAGATGGATCAACAATTATATATCAAAGCATTCCTTTTAGCTGAATTTCCTGCTGAGTTTTATTATTCAACTTTCCCTCCCTAAAGACGCATCAACAATGGTATTTGCATATTTTGGAGCCTATTTTTGAAACAATTTATTTATTTAATGCCGTCTCTGTACTTAACTTTACAGAATAACAAATAAGGTTTAATGAAATATCTTCTAGTTTACTATGTCAGGTGAAGTTATTTATCATTCTTTTAGCTGCTTATATAGAAGAAAAAAAGATAAGTCCTATGACAGCCACGCGTGCAGCAAGGTGGTTTACAAGGACACAACAAGAACAAGAAATCGGGAAGGTGCAAGAATCAAAAACAACACTTGTTTTGTTTTGTTTCTTGTAGTAATTTTTGGCGTGATCTTGAACTACTTTGAAGTTATTTTTGTCGCTTCTGCCTATTTCATTTAACCCTCTCACTCCCTAGTAATTTTTGTAACACGAGCTATCATGTGTGTGGGGGGGGGGTCATTTTGTGCCCACTTGTTAAGATTAAGAGTCTTCATCCCGGCGAAATTAAAATACCGCTAATTTTACAGTAATTATGTGATATCTCCAAATAGATAAAAGATAATCGAAATGTGGAACAAGAGCGCCCTAGACAATATTATTTTACATGAGAAACAGTTATCACGACTCACTTATCTGCTTTCGATTTCGAGCCATTTTGAAAATCGGCATTTATTTTCGTGTTTCTAAACAGCTGAAAACGGAAAGCACTAGGTGACTTGTGATAACGGTACCTCACGCAAAATAATTTTGTCTAGGGCGCTCTTGTTCCACATTTCGATTATCTTTTATCTATTTGGAGATATCACATAATTACTGTAAAATTAGCGGTATTTTAATTTCGTCGGGATGAAGACTTAAAATAAAAGAAACAAGTTAGAAAGTCTCACAATTATTTACTGGGATTGTAGTAAACAGTACACACGATAAGATTAACAGCTATTTATTATGTTGCCACCTAGGAGTGACACTTCCAAATGTCAGTCACATCTCCTACAAAAGGGGGAGGGTACTTTGTGCAACTTAAAATAGCAAATTTTATGAGACACACTAACATTCAATTTGAACCACAGTAAGGTATACGCTTTAGCTAAATATGTTGAGCAATAACATATGTTCTTATAATTTTAAAGAAAGGACTAGAAAAGCAATTACAAAAGATATACTGAAGTGGAACAACCCCCCCCCCCCGTTGATATTCCGAGGGTTACTTTTTAGGATTTAGTAGTTCTGTATCAAAAGTTCTTAGTCTTTTTAAGGAGTTTAGTTTACCAAGACTACTTTATACGAGGGTTGTCATAAATCGTAACTATTTTCTCTCTCTCTCTCTCTCTCTCTCGAATGAGGCATAACAGAATATATTGAAAGATACTCGTTGAAAAGCTTCTGGCATGTAATGTCTAGTGGTCCCATCAAATGATGCATGTGAGTAGAGCTGCATATCTGAGCACGCCTCAAAATTCAGTAAGTGAATGACAGTAGTCCGGAATAGAGGTCATGAAAAGTTCTTCCATACCCACCATATTCTTCTGATCTTAGTTCATGTGATTATAATCTGGTCCTCAAAATGAAACAGTCATTGCGTGAAAAAAACGGTTTACTAACAAACCAGACATTATGACAGCATTTCGACGCAAGCTGGCTCACTTCACATAAAGCAGATGGTATTCAACGCCTTCCTCATCGTTGGCAACATACCATCGATGAACTTCGAGACTACTTCGGAGGTTACTAAACATCCAGGGTAACTTGCGAGACCTGTACGGTGTACGATTGTATAGTCTGTGTAAGCAGTTTTGTGTAACCGTTGCTCATACGATAATAAATCAATGTTATTCGATTGCTTGTGTTTTGCTTGTTTCTCAAGAGCAGAGATGTTCACCCTCGCGAGGGTGGCCCTCTCGAGGGCATCCTCACCCTCAAGTTCCCTCGCCCACAGTGACGCGAGGGCGAGGGAGCGCGAGGGTGAGGACAAGTATTGGCCGCGAGGGCAAGGGTGCGCGAGGGCGAGGACAAGCTTCGATGGCGAGGGTGAGGGTGCGCGAGAGCGAGGACAAGTTTTGGCCGCGAGGGCGAGGGTGCGCGAGGGCGAGGACACGCTTCGATGGCGAGGGTGAGGGTGCGCGAGGGCGAGGAAAAGCTTCGACGAAGAGGGTGAGGGTGCGCGAGGGCGAAGACAAGTTTTGGCCGCGAGGGCGAGGGTGCGCGAGGGCGAGGACAAGCTTCGATGGCGAGGGTGAGGGTGCGCGAGGGCGAGGGCGAGGAAAAGCTTCGACGAAGAGGGTGAGGGTGCGCGAGGGCGAGGACAAGTCTCGGCAGCGAGGGCGAGGGTGTGCGAGGGCGAGGACAAGCTTCGATGGCGAGGGTGAGGGTGCGCGAGGGCGAGGAAAAGCTTCGACAAAGAGGGCGAGGGTGCGCGAGGGCGAGGACAAGTTTTGGCAGTAAGGGCGATGGTGCGCGAGGGCGAGGACAAGCTTCGATGGTGAGGGTGCGCGAGGGCGAGGAAAAGCGAAGGCGCGAGGGCGAAGAATTCAATAACGAACTTTTTAAATGAATTAAATGTAGACATTGTAAATTGATTACACTTAGTGTAATCCACTTCATCAAAGTCAGTTATTAGTTGATCAATAATTTTAATTGATCTTAAATTAGGATTATCTTATAAAGCACTACTGTTAATGGTTTAATTGAATTGTCAATTTTGTAAATAAAATCTCATTCTAAGATAATTACGTTAAGTGTAGATCGCAACTATCTAGGCCAGCCCACAAACCGTTTTTAATTGAAATCCTATCCGTTTTCCAAGTACCCGGTTACAAAACTATTAAGTCAATACTGAAAACTAAAATCGAAAATATTTATTGCAATTAAACGATTAACACGATTGGTATTATTGGACGGGAACACGTTGGCTCAGTTCTACAGCCAATCTCTGGTTTCAGGGGTCACTCGTTCGATCCCAGGCCAAGTGAGTTTGTGGAGAACGATAGCGTATACTTGGGTTTTCTCGGGATTTTCCCGTTTCCTCCCGTTTTCTCATTCCACTTATTCTTTCATCATCATTCACCTGCAATTCCATCAGTTTCCTTTAGCCATCGATGGCATAACCGTTGGATGTTAAACTAAAGATTTATTTATTTTTATTTTTTTATTTATTTATTATTATTATTATTTTTTTAAGATTGCTATCTTTGAAAGCGTTTTTAATATAGTGTAAGAATATGCAGCGCACAGTCTTGAAAGGGAGACTATTTTGGGCGTCCAGTAGGCTTCTTTCTGTGATCTGTTACCCTTCATTATCGACGTTTTTATTATTATTTTTTTTCGCTAAGTAGGATATTAAAATAGAATGATTTGGTTCTATATCGCAAGTTTTAAAGCTCCCTGACAACTGATATTTAGTCAGCAAAGCATAGGAAAACTTAGAAATAAAGAAGCAAAACTACCTGAAGTATTCGGCTATGGTTCATCTAATCATGGGCGTCGTAACGAGGGGCTTGGGTGGTCGCGTTCCTCCCAGATTTTCGTCACACGTATGTAAGCAAACTAAGAAAATAAAAGCATATATTCAGGGGTGTAGTCGAGAGTATACGAACGTGTATTGCTCAATCTTAGTCATTTGCGCATACTTTCTGCTTCAAGACGTGTAGTACTATATTCAAAACTAGCATATATAACCTGTGAAATTTGTAAGACTAGCATATACTCTGTGAAAATTTTAAGACTATGGTGTACGCCGTGTGAAATTTTAGGACTTGAGCAGGAAGTTTTTGATAGTCTATTATTGCAACACAGCCCCTGCCCGCTGCAGCCCCTAGTTATTCGCCTCTACTTTCTAAACATTTTCTATATATTTTACATCCCTGGAGTTGGTGGCCCCGCATCGTGGAGGTTGTGGGGACATTATCTAAGCCTTTGGTCAAGTGACCTTACATTTACATAGATTACTATTGAGATAAGTGGGTAAAACTGCATTCAGGTTTACACCTATAATTTCATGATTCTTAGTATTCATCCTCCCGAAGGGGAACTTTCGAAGATGTCCTCAATTCTAACTATAGAGAAACGTTCTCACACAACAGAATAAACATAATTTCAAACCTTTCATGATCTATATTTAGAAAAAAATAGCACTCTACTAACGTAATTTGCTGTTTTGGAAAATATAAGTTTTACTTATGAATATCTGGGAATCAGTCGATCTGTCTGTATTCTGACGTATTAGAGTTAATGTCCCTTTATAATTCATCACCGATGCCGATGCTAAATGGTACGTGAATCTATAGTTTATGGTAGGATCCGAACCACCATAATGCGTTCAAACTTTACTCAAGGGAATCGAACCTGAGACTTGCTGCAAAGCAGACATGCTTGCTAGACACTATACTAACTTCCTTTGTATATTTCAATATCATTACTTTCAGTAATCACCGGTAATCGACCTATAACCAGAGTCGAAGTCTAAGAGGGAGTTATTGAAAATGTTTAATTATCCTAATTTTTATGTAAATATTTCACTTTAGAATATTAGCGTTTAAATACTCCTCTCCCCCATACAACCATTACACATGCTAATACTATGTAACAAGCAGTAACGACTACATATTATCAGGTGCAACATTTAATCAATCAACATATAACATATAAAGCTTATAAAATTTTAATTAGTCAGCTGGATTACATCTTATGAAAAAAGTTGAATAATTTCCACCTTATATGTTAGTTGTTTGACATAACGTAAACATGAAGGTAAGCTTAGATCTTTGTTCGAAATTCACATTGAAATGATATTCGCAAAGAATCTTCAGTGAGCTGAATCTCTTTCGTTCCAGGTTGGCTACAAGACTGCGGTAATCGTAGGACGTAAAAATGAAGATTTTATTCCCCAGTCAGAATTTTTAAACTATCCTATCTCTTCAAGTCAATAATTGTCTGTTTTGCATTATTACTTTTCAACCACAGAGCAAAATAACTCAGTCACTCTACTCCTGTTTTAATGATGTATGGCAGCGTGTAACAAATTGTTGCGAGGTCCTGGGCAAGAAAAGTTTGTGATCGCCCTTTCAGTTTTTAATTGCTAATTATAATAAAATTTCTGGAAATCAATTAATCTACACATTTAATTATTTGTGCTAAAGAAAATAAAGGTTTGTTCTCTTACTTTCCCGTTCCACCATTTCTTTCATCATCATTCACTTGCAATTTCATCCATCTCCTTTAGCAGTTACATAACTCTGGGGCGCTAAACTAAAGATTTCATCTTTTCTTTCATTACTACAATCTTAAAGTTTGCACGTATTAAAGTTTGCACAACATTATTAATTGTTGAATTGGTGGATTTATAAAAGTCAGTGCTTAATCATTTTAGGCTCGATAATCTTTCCAAGGCCCCTGGAGGCGCTAAGCTCTGAGCGTGCCATTTAGGGAGGAACGGTGGCTCAGCGATAGAGAAATTACCTTTGTTCGAAGGGTCGCATGTTCGATTCCCGTCCAAGTAAGTTCGTGGTGGAGGACATCGTGTTCGTGGGTTTTCTGGGGATTCTCCAGTTTCCTACCACATTCTCATTCAACTATTTCTTTCATCATTCACTTCTGTCTCCTTTAGCATTTATCTTGCATAATCGTGGGATCTTAAACTAAAGATTTCATTTTTCATTTGCCTTTACGTATTTGTAGTGTAAGGAATCCTTGAGACAATGATTGAAAGATATCATTTCATAATTGTGGGAATTACTGAAAATAAACTTTCCAACAATGATAGCTGCCAAAAATGAACCAAGACCAAAGTGATAAAGTACACAAATTGGCCCCTAGGGTAGTTTCTTAAGACAAAGTTTCATATTTATGGCAATTATTGAAAAAAATTAAAAATTTTAACATTGTTAAGGTAGGACAAATGTATCTCTATTAGTGGTGAATATTAACAATATTTGAGCATCGAAATTAACCTTACAAGCACATTGACACATTTCAGTTTATATTTTAAGATACCAATTGACTTAGATTCACATTCAAATCAATGAAGTCATTCATGTTATAGGTTAGAGTGGGTATATATTTCCGAGTGATAATTCAACAATAGTGTTCTGAAGTATTTTATTTGTTTGCTGACGGAGTTTCAAAATTAAGCTCTTTAGATCTTTCCCTTTGAATTTGTTCAAATTCCTCAGTTACGCTACATACATCAGGGATGGCCAACGTGTTGACTGTCAAATTCTGACAGATAGTCCGCGGCAGTCACTCTACCACCACTCATCAAACCTTGATTTCACCCTCACCCTCATGAGAGCCGCCCTTGTGTGGCTGAATACTTATGCTTGCATCGTAGTTCAAGGAACATTTTGAAGTAAAGGCATTGGATACTGTTGATAAATGATGTAAACGTCACTATCGACCGAGATCTCTATTGTAACAGTTGTTCCATTTTAGGTGTTCCACAGTAAGTTATACGATGATATGTTTAGTTTCCTTTCTTTAGGACGTATGTTAAGCAAGGGCGGATCCAGGCTTCTGGTGGGGGTGGTGGGTTGTAATACTGCTACTTAGAGCTACTTTTAAAAGCTCCAAACTCTGGGATGCGTTTTATTTGTATAGCCTATATAAAATAAAGAAGTTTCCTCTTCTGGGGGGGAGCGATCGCCCCCCTGGATCCGCCACTGACGATAAGGAAATAATTCAACAAATAGGTTGAATAATTGATGCTCTGATCCTCACAAAGGAGGCCCTCTCGAGGCCTCCTCACCCTCAATTACCCTCGCCCTCAATGATATGAGGGCGAGGGTGCGCGAGGGCGAAGAAAAGTTTTGAGCACGAAGGCGAGGGCGAGCGAGGATAATGAACAACTCCTATCGCGAGGGCGAGGGAGCGCGAGGGCGAGGACAAGCTTCGATGGCGAGGGTGAGGGTGCGCGAGGGCGAGGACAAGTTTCGGCAGCGAGGGCGAGGGTGCGCGAGGACGAGGACAATCTTCGATGGCGAGGGTGAGGGTGCGCGAGGGCGAGGACAAGCTTCGATGGCGAGGGTGAGGGTGCGCGAGGGCGAGGACAAGTTTTGGCCGCGAGGGCGAGGGTGCGCAAGGGCGAGGACAAGCTTTGACGGCGAGGGCGAGGGTACGCGAGGGCGAGGACAAGTTTCGACAGCGAGGGTGAGGGCGCGCGAGGGCGATGGACAATTCCATTCGCGAGGGCGAGGGTGGACGAGGGCGAGGGCCAACTGCTACTGCGAGGGCGAGGGTGAGTGAGGTCGAAGTAAAATGAACATCTATGCTCAAGAGAGCTTCCTTTATCCAATCCTCTTTTGGAAAGGCCATTCGACGGTCCATTTAATAAGCTTTCCAACGTGTATCTTCGATCTCTCCTGATATGACCCATTCTAAAGAAAGAAAAAACATAGTTGTCATGACTTATGACTTAACACTCGTATATATATCCTTTCTGTTCAAGCGTGTATCAAGTCAGTCCGAGAGACAAAAATACTTCATGAATCACCATCAATTTTAGACAGAATGTAGCGGGTCAAAAGTCAGAAATCTAGCTTGTTGACACTGATGGCAATCAATTATTGACAGTTTTAAGGTTGATCCAGGGGCAGATTCAGGGGGAGGGGCGATCGGGGCGATTTTCCCCCCTCCAGAAGAGGAAACTTTCTTACTTTATATATAAGCAAAACCCATCCCAGAGTTTGGAGCTCTTAAAAGTAGCTCTAAATAGCGGTATTACCAAGGATGTTATAAATAGAGGATCTGCCGATATGTATCTTCATCCTATTAAATCGGTGAAGCCAAAAATCAACCGAGCATCGGCACGTCTGATTGGCTACTCTCGTTTCTAGCATCCTCTGATTGGCTACTTTCGTTTCCGCCATGATTGTTGGCTCAAAACATTGCGATCCTATTGGGTGGAGTGGGCAGAGTAGAGGTGGCGAAACTGTGACGTATGGCTTCAAGATTCTGTTGTAAGGGCAGATCCTCTATTTTATAAGATCCTTGGGTATTACAACCCACCGTCCCTTCCCCCCCAGAAGTCCGTCCTGGATCCGCCCTTGCGTTGATCATCACTTTAAAGAACAACGATACTAGCGGAAATCGGTTTCTTGCAAGAGCCCCAAGAATACGCTTAATCTCCATCCTTAAATCTCTACTAGAATTAGAAGTGAGAAGATATCCATTACAATTTTCCGGCTTCAATATCCTTGATCTGCATAGAGCTTAAATTATAAGAGAATGAGAAGATTTTTTATAATCTATTTAGCGTTCTATGAATAGAACAGGCTGGTAGCCAGCCCAAAAATGTAGGGGGGCCCGGCTGAACTTAGGGGGGTCCGAATCAACCATATTGTAGTTCATCACCATATTAAAATTCATTTGCATGTCTACCGTGAAAATTTTAGGGGGGCAGCAAAAATTTAGGGGCAGCTACTGGCAACACTTCTCTTCACCTACTTTCCCACTTTTTCTCCATCTGTTTCTCTCTATCGCTGCTCTGCCATAGAACCCTCTGGATGCGGGCCTGGAATAGAATATATACTACCTTCTTTCTTAACTCTCTACTCAAACCAGATGTGATAAGTGTCAACTACTTCCAGATTTAACGTTGATCGCTATAGAGTAGAAACGGTAATAGATAGTGAAAAGTGGGTTTCTGTAATCCATTAAGGTGATGGTCCCAAGAATATATCCTATTTGCACTCTAATCTTTCTACTAAAACTGAACGTGATAGAAATCTACTACTACTTCCGTTTTCATTATTAATTGAGGAAATATCACGCTATACAGACAAACTCTTTGACATGGTGTACACGTGACATTGCTACCTGTTCTGTCGAGTGCCTTTTTTTTTTTCGTAAACTCTACAACCTAGATACAAATTCGTTTATCTATATAATATATCCTGTATTTTGTTTCTCCTATTCTCAGCTAAACAAACACAAGAAGAAGACGAGAAATCTGACATTGAAAACACAGGGGTCTATTTAGAAGCAAGAACATCATAATGGTTTTCATCTCCTGCTAGTGAAACCATAACTACTCGTACACTGGCACCACTTCTCTTCGCCTACTTTCCCACTTTTTCTCAATCTGTTTCTCTCTATCGCTGCTCTGCCGTTATATATATATATACTTATCAAAATAATGAAAACATATAAGTTGTAACACGTAAGATGATAACATTGAAGTTGCATATGCAGTACCTAACCGTTGTTAGTGGTATATTCGTCTGTAGTACGTCAGGAGGTATAGCACCTTGATGTGTGTTGGGGCGAGCAGAAACGTGTTTATATGCAAAATGGGAAACCTCTGCGATTTCAAAAGGCTTACGGGTTTAACGTTCCTTTCAACACTGAAGCTAAATGAGAAGTGAACCTACAGCTTAACATGGAATTCAAAGCACGAGCTCCTGCCGTAAATCGAACGTAAGTCTCCCGCGTCGAAGACTCATACGCTAAGAGCGGTTAGCTGAAATTGTATTTAATGTGTTTAGTGTATTCGACCTATTGTGACAAATAGTGTCCAAGGTGACAGTGGAATACAGAACTGCGTGGTTTCATGAACATTGGAATGAACTACAACGCCTCCACTGGCCATCCCAATTCCCAGACCTCAACATTAGTAAACACTTGTGGTCAAAGTCTCTTCTCCCTCGCTGATTCTCCTCATATCATCCTCGTGGTTTGAACTGACTGATCTATTGGGGAATAGTGCAATATTCCTATTGATATTATTCATTACTTTTGCTTATATTTCACTCCAGAGTAAAAGTGATGGAGAATCCGGGAAGACGGCGTTCCCCCACTTTCAGGAAATATCTATGCCGTCCCTGCACTTGCTAAAATAAAGAATCTGCAAAGATAGGCACGGGGAATGGCGTGACGTCATACGTGCCCCTACCTTTTCAGATCCACTTTTACTCCTGATTTCACCACGAATCAGTAATCAGGTAAGTTTACTTCCTTTAGGTATTTAAATTATTTTTATAACTACTTATACATCGACTAGTTGAAAATGTTCTCTCTGTAATACGTAGTAGTATCTAATATCTGTAGAACCTAGTAAAATGTAGTACTTAAAGACGCATGTGATCTTAGGTTCGATTTCAGATGGTGATTAGTTTCAGAAAGATTGAGATGAGAAGTGAATTTTGAAATTAAAGACAAGACGAGAAACGTTTTCGAGATGAAAATGAAAGCGAGTCGAGAAATGTTTCGAGTCGTGAAGGTAACACTAGTTCACCCAAGTCTTAGATTTCAAACACTGTTTTAGTGTTATGATTTATGTTTTTTTTTTTTTAACTATAAACTGATGGTACGAACACAATGAAAAACATTTATCAACTTTAAAGATACACAAGCCATAACTTTAAAGATACACAATATACTTCAATAACAAAATGTGTTTTAAATGTTGTTATATCTCACCTTTCGCGACCCACATGTAATGTAGAAAGATTCTGATAACTTCTAGATGAAATAATGAAAAAAAATCAGTGCATAAATTATGTACATAAATTTCTCGTACGAGGCCAGATAAATTTCGAGATGATAAAGGCTTTCTGAGAATTGAGACGAGAAAGGATACTTTAAAAATCGAGACGAGACGATCTTTCAGCAAAAATTACTAGACGATATTAGAAGACTTTACTTCTCTTGTCTTCGTCATCTCGTGAGGAAACACTATAGTGAAGCACTGGGTATTCTTTTTTTTTTTCATAATCTAATTTAACCTAAACAAAGTTGCACTACCTGATGATTATCTGTCAGTAGCTTGCACACTAATAGCTTGCTTTTCATAATCCCCATCCCCCTAGTTTGAAACATTGTTCTACCTTAATAGAAGGGGTCTTGAATAGTCCCGAGTTAGAACAGATATGCTCTGTAAACGAGGTTCTGGTTTCAGTTTCTGATGTCAATGTAGCTATATGATTCCAGTTTCATTGTCAAACTATAAGTTAATGTATTAGTTACGTCCGGTGCTGGAAAGGAACTTTAACCTTTAAAACGCCCACTGATGCAGCTGCTGCGTCGGAACTTTAAATCTCAATAGCTCAGCCCCTAATCAAAGTCGGAAGAATATTTTGGTACCAATGTATTTCTGAAAGATGCAGCTTTCTACCAGTATGCATTTTATGTATGTGGAGATATCACGGCCGAGGGGGAAGGATAAAATTCTTTTTTTATATATATATTCACGGAGCGTTTTTATAGGAATTTCGTTATGAATTTTTATCTCGCTTTTTACTGCAGCAATGGCTACCATTTTTTATATTATTGTCACAAGTGCCTGGCCTACATATTAGCATAATTTTGTTAACGTAGGGTGACTGCAAGGGTTGCCAGAACCATGCAAAGACTTTTTTTATATATTTTAAATAATTTTTGTTTCTTGTTCTTTTTCTATCAATATGGCGGGAACTACAAGAATATTACCTCTTTGGAATCTGTGATTTTCCAATATTGTATGAGTCATGACTCTAATAATTACGGGAGTCACCAGAGCCCCCAACGTGAGAGTCTACGATTTTGTTAAAAATCCCTAAAGGTTAAAGTAAAAACACACAAGGTAAAAAAGAGTCTCTTTATGCAAAACGTTAGTGGACATCGCTCATTGAAAAAGTATTTTATGTATCCTTCACTGTAGTCAACGTTTTTAACGGGTTTTAAACCAAGATCGGTGGATTGGTCCTGTAATCCAGCAGTCTTGGAGTCGAGATAATGAGGTCAGGAACGGTCTATATTATGAGGTTTGAATGGTCTGTACGAGATATGGGCATTCTCACTCATTTTGTTCTCATGAAGACAGCCCTCACTTCCAGTTACAGTTATTTGTGTATGTGATGGTGACGTCGAATGAGGTAAGAGCATCACTATTGTTTGAGAATGACAGTAAGTAACGGTGAAGTTATATTTGATGGAGAGAGCGAGTAAGTGTGACTGTGAATGAGTGAGTGTTAACAAAAGTGCCTATGGGACTGCCAGCTACAATAGATGCAAATCTCAGTTGTGTTTCGTAGTCCACGTTAATAGCACCAGGTGCATTCAAGTTACAACTCCTCCATTTTCTCTTCTCACGTCAGGACTGGTAACATAGGAACGTACCGTCTATTTTAAAATACGTGAGCCCTCGTTATCAATGCGTGACACAGATGACAACACCGTACGTCATACAGAATTCTAGCGGCAGCGGTGAGAATGATGGCTATTTTTGATACCGGTACTTACGATATTCGCGTAGTGTGACACCACTTGAAATTCACCGCAAATTGAGTGAGGCATGTGATGATGGTGTCACGGGGTATCTAATGTGTGTTCGTGCGTTCGACAGTTCGTGAGGCAACAAACCAAGACAATCTCGACCTCGCACAGACCGGTCTGACGACATGATGGAACGAGTAGAGAAAATTGTTTTGGAGGATCGCCGAATGAGTGTGGAACACATAGCCTCCAAAGTAGGCATTTTCGTGGACTCTGTGCACATTGTCATCAGACTGGCTTGTGCAAAGTCTTGGTTTGGTTTGTTGTCACACGACCTTCTGCCTTCTTTGAACTGTCACCCCTATGGACGCACATTAAACCCATCAATGACACTATTATCACGTCTTACTCAACTGGCGATGAATTTCAAGCGGTGTTACACCGCACAAATGGAGAGAACGAATGATTACATGCTGTTATTGTAATGAAAACGTTGCCATTTTATCAAAAACAGTCATCACTCTCACCGCTGCCGCTAGAGTTCTCTGTGGTGTACGGTGTTCCTATCTGTCACGCATTAACAACGAGTCCTCGCGTATTTTAAAACAAATAGCGCATCTCTATGTTACCAGTCGTGAGAAAAAAAAATGAAGGTGTTATAACTTGAATGCACCTCGTGTGTCAGAATTGCCTTTCATAACCTCGAAAGTCAAGGTTACTTACGAGACAAGAAGTGTTGCTGTCTCATCTCGGAAAGGTGTCCTGTAAGTGAAGTCACGTTTCGAAAAAGTTATATTTTTATTGGAAGTTGTCCTGCGTACTAGTGTTGTTCACGAGACGAGACGTACCTATTTAAATTCGAGACAAGAAGAAACACATTGCAGTTCTCGTATTGTTTTTGAGACGAATATCGAGACGAGACGAGTAATTTCAATGAGTCTCGTAAGCAACGCTAGTCCACTTGAGTTTTAGATTTCAAATACTATTTTAATGTTAAATGATTCATAATATAAAACTATAAATTGATAAGGTGATCGTACGAGCATAATGAAGAGCATTTATCAAAGTTTAAAGATACGCAAGTCATTACACAATCTACTCTAATAATCAATATGGTTAAGGTGTTCTTATATGTTATCCTTCGTGGGCCTACCTTGAAGCGAGAGGATTCTCATCATCATCATCATAGGTATTCTTCCATTATTGGCAGCTTCCATGCTCTACGGGCTTCAACTAACCTCTCCGTCTTCACATATGATATTTCTGTTTTGATACTGTCCATCAATTGTAGTCTTCTTCGCTCTCTCCTTCTTTTTCCTGCTACCATACCCACTACCACGTCCGTCATGATACAGTTCCTTCTTAGCCAACGAGAGGATTTTGATAACTTGTAAATAAAATTAAGATTGTGATTAGGACATAAGTTTTGTTCATAAATTTACAAAGCGAGACCAGAAAGAATTTTTTGAGAATCGAGACGAGATGAAAGGTAGGATACATAAACATTTACGAGACGAGATTAGAAACTTTTATTTCTCGTTTCGTGGACAAACACTAAATTGGAACAGCTCTGTCTCTGTCTTATTTTAACTTCTGACTTGTTAACGACCGTTACTTCTGTATAAGAACGGGGTAGAACACAAGACTACAAACTCATTTCAAGATATTAAACAACCACGTGCGATAGTCGACCCTAGGGCCGCTGCCGACCCATTTAGCCCTTTAATCCGGCTCGCCTAACTAGTTGTTGAAAATGAATTTCTTATGTAGTCTTTAAACTGAGCTGGAAGTTTTCCTTGGATAACTGATGTCGCCTTGAAAACATTAGGGGAAATGGCCACAAATTTCCGATTCCGGCAGAAACGGTTCTTGGCGATCCGGTTTTCAAAAGCGGTTCCAGACCTGGATCCGAAAACTCGGTTCCAGAACCAGATCTTAGAAACCGGTTCTAGATCTGGATCCGAAAGCCCCCAAAGACCCGTAATGGAGGTACAAAGTTCACCTTCAAAACACTGCAAAGAGGATCACGCGATTGTGCCTTCCACTCCCAGACCCGCTTGTGCCCTCTAGAAAAAATTTTTGGTCCACCAATGGATGTTTAGCCAAATGAGTTTATCAGTTTGCCTGTTTAGCCGATGAGTTTGCCAGTTACCCAGTTCGTTTAGCCAAATGAGACATGCGGGCCGCCGCCTGGGCGCCTGCCTGTCGCTTCCACCATTTTATCTAGCACACCGTTCACAGTCTGCCAGCAGCTCGGGTTTAGCGTAGGAATGGCCACGAAGTTCCAGTTCTTGGAGATTCGGTTTTGAGAACCGGTTCCGGAACCAGTTCCAGATTTGGATCCGAAAAAACAGTTCTTGACCTGGATCCGAAAATCGGTTCCAGACCTGGATCCAAAAAACCGGTTTCGGAACTGGATCTTCTAGAATCGAATCCACTCAGAGCCGAAAACCGGTTCTGGCCATCCCTATAAAATATCCTCCGCGTTGGAACATTCAGTGTAGAGTGTACCATTAAACATTGGCAGAGTGGTCCACTAAAATGGTAAATAAATAGATTGTTCTGCTTTTCTTTAGTAAGTAAATATTTTCGTTTTCGTTATAACAGTTTTTATGTTCCTGTGATAATAGTATACGACGAAAGATTTTATAAATTGAATATGGCTATTCAGTGCTTGTGAAAAATGTTGTACATTATCTAGTACAGCACTCGACGCCAGTAAGTCGTCTGTGGTTGTCCCACTCCCTGTTGCAATTTGCACATGCCTGGTATAAAGGCTTACTGGAGGTTCAGTTTATCAAGAGGAGAATATACCAAAAATGAGTGAAGTTTTCCATATAAACTTATTTCTTACACACCACCAATAAATAACAATAAATCACTAATTTGTAGGTAAAGAGAATAACTAATAAATATCTTGGAAACAAAGAAAGAGATGATGAGCATAAGTAAATTTAACCTCTTGACCCTTCGCACCTAACAAACATCCTGACCAACAACCCATCTTGTTAAGCATTATAAGACATTGGAGCAAAAAGAAGAATAAAGTGCTGTATCCATTATTGAAGCTGAAAATTACGATAAAATAACTAGTACAGTTAATGATCCATATTTTTTGTAGTTGTCATGTTACAAAATTTTGATACATCGTACATTATCACAGCCTGAAGGTAATTTTTGCAAATGGTACAGTAAATACATAAAGAAAACTCTAGTGTTTGAAATATGGTAATGTTTACCTAACGCATGCCTACATTTTATATATATCTATAGAACTCATTTAAATTATGTAACTTTCGCCTGTACGCTTCATATAATGGTCCTTGTTTGCTTGTAATAGCGTATAGTAACCTCCTTTTTTATCTGTGTTGAGCTGTCTAATAAATAGAAGCGAAGAATTCATAAGGCTTTGCGAATGAAGGCCATTGCGCCGATTACATATGGTGATACAACGCGTGATAATCCTCAAAGCATCAATTTCTAAAAGGCCCCATCACTCATATATAGCGTGCCTCTCTCTCTTTCTCTCTCTCTCTTATACACACACACAGACACTGAAACATGTACACTTATATGCTTCGAAACAATCCGTCCAGTCAGCACATTCTATGCATTGCCTCCGCTTTCACTGCCTCGAACCACTCTTGTATTGGAGACGAATGGAACAGTTTGTATCGTGTGAAGGAAAAGAATATATATTCATACAATTGGGTCCCAGTAATTCATTTCGTCTTCTCTCTAATTCATAGTATGTAGTAATGAAGACCTATTTTTGTTTTCTTTCTTTCTTTCCCAAGCAACTTCATAGATTACTATCTCACAGTTGCCAACTCATGTTTGTTTTGATTACGACCAAAGCACTGTACCTTTACACAAATTCTACAGTTTAATATCATTTAACGAAAAAGTGAAAGTCTGCAAAGATGAGAAATATACCAATTGACAGATCTCATAGAGCTTAAATAAATTAATTTATAGAATGAGGGTAGACTCTTAAGGGAACTTCTAAATAAATTGTGTTTAAATCTACTTTGATGTTTTCAATCTTTTTCTTTCAAACTTACCCAGTTACTTAAATTTGAACGAAGTACGAACAATTGCAAGATATTACACAATCTGATAAATAATCTGCTTGCTACTAATCGACTGCAGTGGCATCACGCGGCGTAATCTGCTCTGGTTGACCAAGGCTAAACACTGGTGATCACTTTCTAGAAAAAGGAAACGCTTGTTTTGTGAAGATCAAGTAAAGGCCACAGAAATTTCCATAAGTTGATAAATGTTCTGAAATATATTTGTTAGAATAAAGCTACCGAAATTTGTCACTTCCAACCTGATAACCCCCATTTTATTTAAAACTTATCTTTACTTATTCTAGTCTCTTGTATTTTATAACACATTAGAAATGGAAAAAAAGCCAACCAGGATGGAGTTTTTTTTTCAATTTAAAAAAAAATTGAAAAATGGAAAGTTTTGCTTCTTTTTCAACTTTTCTATGGATTTTCTTTTCAAGTATCATCTTTGTTTATCTGTAGTGAATTCTACAATCAAAAAGTATCATTTTTCATTGCTTATGAGATTTGTCTTATGAGTATACTTATTAGTCCCAAAATCTTAAAGACTTCCTTAATATAGCCCACTTTGTAAGTGCTACAAACAACAGAAACAGTATAATATACTATGAAAGTGTTCCGAAACTTGGCAGAACCCCTTTGCTCCTATGCAACCATAATCACAATAACGAATGTGTGGTTGCATACAAACATCTTACTTTACCGTAATTAACCCAGTATCTGTTGAACTGTCTCATAGTCTAGATCCAAAGATGAACCTATGTAGAAGTTATGCGTGAACATACCAGGTGTATCAAAAGTCTGGACCATAAACAAATTACATTATGACTAAAGGTAAGATAAAATGAAAAG
The DNA here is from genome assembly GCF_964235325.1 of Thermobia domestica. NCBI lineage: Eukaryota > Metazoa > Arthropoda > Insecta > Zygentoma > Lepismatidae > Thermobia > Thermobia domestica. The sequence continues at coordinate 312,121,576 of NC_137454.1, read as the reverse complement.
AGAGAAAGTTATTGGAAATAGATGGTTCTTAAAACTAAAGTCGTAGAATTTTTACAAATTGCACTAACCTTTTGAGCTCCACAGTTTTAAGGTGCCCTATGTTAAATGAAAAAGCAACGTTGTCAATTCAGCAGACTATTGGGTCCTCATCATACCAACAATACAGCGTTGTCGAGAAACGAATTTGAGATGTTCTAGGTTCCCCCAGACAATAGTGCACGTTCATGGTGTCATGTTTGTCTGCCCTTACGTTCCGTTTGAGCAACCTGCTGAACCGGAAACGTTATTTTGAAATTTAATATATGGAATGTTACCAGTGTGGAATCGAAATTGCTGGCGCGATTGAAAAAAAATCCACCATTTTAGATTGAGAACCACCTTTCTTTCCAGTAACTTTCCTTTTTTCATATTATAATGGCATTGGCCCAGGGCTTTTGATATGTCCAGTATATAAACGGGTTGTATTAAGAACCTCCTCCTCCTTCTTTTTATTTGAAGTAGATTAATAAAAAATTAACGCAACGAGCAATATACTTCGTAGCACCTGTATTTGTTTTTTCGATTTTCTCAAAAATTACGCATCCATAATATACCTTTAAAAATCTAATTTTTGTTCTGATCGATGTAATTTATCGATTGATACATGTCGCATCTCTGGACAATTTATTGTTTAAAAGATTAAAAGCTAATGATGATTTGCCCTATATCTTATTAACCATATTGTATACAACAGGCGCACCCCAGAATTTTTTGTTGGGAGGGGTCCACTACTACAAGCCATTACGTCTATGTAGTATTGAACGTGTATTATTCTGTACCTGAGATGATGATAAGTAATTTTAAAATACTTGCACCCATACATTTTAAGGGAAAAAAATGATAAAACAAGAATTTTAAGAATGATCCAAAATGGATCAAAAGATCGCGATCTTGGCCAAGATTTTAGAAATCATCCCAAAAAATGCTCCATAAGATTGCTATTTTGGACAATAATTAGTTTTTGGATGAGGGGCCACTAAATTTTTGAGCGGCCCCTAAATCAAGTTTTCATATTTTTGCGGAATAGCACATCATACTGAGTTAAGTGACAGTTTGGATTTGGCTACACTATAGGCATATGTAGTTCTCCAAATATAAGGCGTACAAGAACATTTTTGATTAAAAAAAAATATATTGATTTTTTTTTTTTTTTTTTTTTATCAGGGGACAAAATTTTTGAATAACTCCTAAGTCGAGTTTTCGTTTTTTTTTTTTTAACGAAATAAACACATTATGCTGAGTTGAGTGATAATTTGGATTTGACTACACTATTATGTAGTTCTCCAGATATAAGGCCTGCAAGAAAATTTTTGATTGAATAAAATATATTGGATTTTTTTTTTTTTTTTTTTTTTTTTGGATCAGGGGCCACAAAATTTTTGAATAACATCTAAGTCGAGTTTTCATCTGATACATAACCTGTCTGATACATAACTCATACATAACCTTATATTGTGTAGTATAGCTTGAAAGAACTTAAGATATGCAAGTTATTTGCGAGATAGTATATTTTTCTTCTGTCATTACGATTTTAGCACATCTTTTCCATGCTTCAACCTCTTGAATGCAAAGACTTTACAAGTGAAAAAGAAAGTAATCACACATTTCAGTCAAGGATTATGCTATGAACATTCTTGTTCAACTTTAAGAGATATTTCTTGTCGGTTAGAAACAGTCGTGTATCTTTAGAGGTGCCATATATTGTTTCCGGCAACCAGCTTTCTGCACGATGGTTCCTTTCATCTTCCATCTGGACAGAGAACACGAAAAGTCGGGACAGCTAAAGAGAGAGTGGACTGGTTCACCTACAGGCGAACGGACACGCTACAATTCATATGTCTCGTTCGGTTGATGCTCTGGTTTCTAACCTCCCAGCAAAGCAATTAATTCTCTATGCAATGGGAAACAGGAAAGGGGGGCCTTTTAAGAGATGAAAAGGCAGTGAAATACTACATGCACGATTGTGAAATTATAATTTGGCAAAATGTATTCGAGAAAGTGGTTGTTGTCAATAGAAAATGGTAATTTCTTTCCAGTGATGGTAGGAGATAAGCCATGATAATCAGCTTAGATAACAATCTTTCAAAGTATCTGCACCAAATGTTAAATTTGGTCCATACGTAATATTCTATAGAGGAAAATAAACCTTTCCTTTCCCCCCAAATAACGGTAGATTACTTGAGGATAATTTTAAGGCGAACTTCTCGAAAACGGTTCTAATAATCTTTTTTAAATTTCAAAAATTCATATTATATTTTCAAAATGCAGAAGAGGCAGATTACCCTTACGAGAAAGTTCTTTTAGGACGATTAAAAAAAACTCGAGCAATTATATAAATATTCATAAATATTATATTATTATATTCATAAATAAATATTTTATTAATCTTGTAATAGGGGTTTAATACCTTTTGGTAAGCCTAAACGGGATGCATTTGCCGAACATGTACAGGTTGTCAGTTTTTCATTCCCAAATTTTTACATGAAGAACAATTTATTACCCCTTTAAGCAGTGTGCGAATTAGATAATCTATATTGGGGGGGGATAAAATTAGGCCAAAGGACATAGTCTGAAGGTTCAAATTTCAAAATGAGACAATAAATGCCTTACCTCCCATATATATATATATATATATATATATATATATATATATATATATATATATATATATATATATATGTGTGTGTGTGTGTGTGTGTGTGTGTGTGTGTGTGACATCTGTAATAAATAAGAGATTTATTAATTTAATAAATCTACCGACAATAACTATGCACATACATATTGTCTGACATACACACACCCCACTAATCCTTTTAATGTTGTACTCACTCTTGTCCCCGTAGCTGTCTAAGGTTTATTTAGTTAATAATTCGGCTCGAGCGATAGCCATGATCATAAGCATATGTTAATTTTTCCACTCATATTGAAAACTTCCACTTTGCATTAATACATACAGGTTGCGAAAAGAAACCTACTTCAGTCTTGTGAAAACCATTAAAATTATCAGTTAAACCGGACATATCTTTTTTTTTTTTTTTTTTTTTTTTAAAGAAAATCTAGATATTAGCGTATCAAATAAGAAATGGATTGTTGCTGGTCCCGATTTCTCGCATCAAGGTCAAATCGAAGGCCAAATATTTAGAATCTCTCAATTCAAATTTCGAGCTTGTGCTTCTACTTCCCGCTAAAGCTGTGCTCATTACGACTTTTTTTCTCCAAATATCGATTCCGTGATGGGCACAGAAAGTCAACACTTAAAAATTACTTTACTGTTAGGTTGAAGATGAGTTGATTCACTATGGGCTACGTTATTCAAATAAGGTAAAACATTACACTGAAGTTTTTCAGACAACATTAATTGCGTGGACAGCAAACTGTACAGCGAAAAGATGAAAAAATGAAGGGTTAACTTTAAAAAAACCCGCTCCAGTTGAAATGCTTATACAGACACGGACAATGACACGGAGAACCAGTCGTATTAACAAATGCTGAAACAAATCTTGAATTATTTGCTTATTCACCTAAAAATAACCCTCATTAACATGTCTGCTCACTAGGAGCGTATCCCCCAGCGTGTACGTTAACATATACTTACGAGAGAGTACCTATATCTCAGATTTTGAGTACAGTTTCAAAAGTTCATTTCCGTAAAATGTAAAAGCAGTGATTACTATGCTAATTATCACAAATTAAATGCAACTTTTGAGTTGCATACACACAACCTACTAGGGAATGAAGACCATGTGCTAACAAAGAGTACACTGGAAAATGAAATAACATGTTATAACAAAAATTAAAATAAGATGATAATCGATACAAATATAGAGGATGAATATGACATATCCGAACTTCGCCAAGTATGGTAGAAGAAGCTATTTGTTTACTTCTTCTTGGCCAACCGCTAAGAACATTTATAAATCTATATGTGGCTTTGTTATACGCAATTAGTACATTCAAATTCACAAACGATGACGAACTGAAGGGTACGAAGGTACAGTTGCAAGTAACAACCGTAGTCATAATAATATAGTTCTACTAAACAACGTTGAAAATAGTGGGTAATTAGGTGGTAAGTAGAAATGACCAAAACTGAACAGTTTACATCGATCATTTCGAAATACAGCTAGAAGATTAAATTTACAAGAAATAGCAAAAATCAGTGAAATTTGGAGTTATACTAAGCATAGTTTGAGGGGGAAAGCGAGCATCCCCGGTGGGGATACTTCAGCTGACTTCTTTGGGGGGGAACAAAATGTGATTGAGGGGGGAAATCCCCCTCATCCCCCCCGGTAATTCGCACCCTGCCTTTAAGGACTGCTTTCTTTTTCCTTCTGAGAAGGAAAGGGAAAAAAGAACTCCATAAAAGCCATCCAAGCCTATATGATTGGATATCAAATGACTTATTTGACAAACTAAAATGCAAATGAGACGTTTACAAACTACATCAGTCCTCTCCGTGTAGCTATTGTGTTTATATGGACGGGTTAAAATCATAATGGCGTAAGTTACCTTAAAAAAAAAAAAAAAAAAAAAAGAGTTAAGGCGCAGAAACCAAATGTAAATAAATCAATCTATTAGTATAAAATGTAAATCAGGGTTTCATTCAACTGTCAATGTATAACAGTGTAAGTTCTAGTAATAAAGGAAAGAACTGTTTTGTTCTCGAATTCATTAAAGTGCCTTCTGCAGTAATTTCTTTTTTAAAATGTGGCTTACACCACTGCGATTTTAACCCATCCATATACCACAATGATCAGTTGCGTTTATATGCCACGTCCGCCCGTAAAGGGCAAAGAATAATATATATTCATGAGTTTTTTTTATTATTATTTTAAATTCGGGATGTCCCATCTAATTCGGGACAGGTGGAGCTCAAAACTGTAACGCAGCGTAAGTCAGTTTTCGTGAAAAAAGTTGTCAAGAGATCTTTTAGGGTGGATTTTTATGAGATGGTATTTCTAAAAAACGACTTTGGGATTTTCTTTGTATTTTGTAAATAACAACCTTACAATATAGTATAATTCATTTCTCATAAAAAAAAATACACAACTGGTAGTTTACTCTTAAGGTTGGTGTAAAGGAATAAGTTTTGCCGATAGATGTCACTACGGTCTTCGTATCTCTCTCATGTATTTTTTACCTTTTAGGAAAATTTACAATTTCTCTTACAAACTTCAACTTGGAGACTTCAAATTTTTAGAAAAGGAACTTCGTAACCTGTCGAAGGCAACAATCCGTGCCGATTTTTGATTTAGAATTTTCTTCATTGTTGAAACACTTCCATTGTTAAAGGTTTAGATATCCAACTAAAATTTTGAATTTCTTATTGTAATAGACATATGTTTATGCCCATACGAGGCCTGTCTAAAAAGTATTCGACCTTAATTTTTTCCACGCAAAGTAGTGATTCTCAGGCGGCGCCACCGTGCACGGTGGAAGGAGGAACCTTAGTGAGCATGCTTGAATTTTTTCACCGCGTTCGCGTGTGCCAATCGTGAGCTGGTGGTCGCGAAGTGAGGTGCTGTTGGTAGTGTTCGTCGGATTTAGTGTTTCTCGCAAGATGACTGAACGAATTGAGCAAAGATACTGCATCAAATTCTGTCAAAGGCTAGGTGATTCTCAAAGCCAAACAATTCGTAAGATTCAGCAGGTGTTTGAAGAAGATGTGATGGGTGTAACATAAATTAAACAATGGTTCAACCGATTCAAAGATGGCCGCACATCAGTCGAGAGTGAGCAGCGTAGCGGCAGGCCCCAAACTGCTCGGAATCCATCTGTTGTTGAGCGGGTGCGAAATTTGGTGATGGCAGATCGCCGTTTGACAGTGCGGGAGATTGCGGAAGATGTTGGAGTGAGTAAAGATTCTGCACATGCAATTTTGCGTGACGATTTGAACATGAAACGAGTGGCTGCTAAATTTGTACCCAAGTTGTTGTCTCAGGAACAAAAGGACACCCGTTTTGACGTTGCACAGGACCTTCTGGACACCACCAACACTGATCCTGGGTATCTGAATTCCGTGATAACTGGAGATGCGTCATGGGTGTACGGGTACGACCCAGAAACAAAACAACAATCGTCTCAATGGAAGCATCCCGATTCTCCAAGGCTGAAGAAAGCGCGGCAGGTGCGAAGCAAAATCAAGGTGTTGCTGACTGTTTTCTTCGATGCCCGTGGAATTGTGCATCACGAGTACGCACCGGAAGGACAAACAGTGACAAAGGAGTACTATCAAGATGTTCTCAGGCGACTCCGTGACGCAGTCCGGCGCAAAAGACCAGACATGTGGACAGCGAAGAACTGGAACGTCCATCATGACAACGCCCCAGCACATTCATCCCAATTGATCCACACGTTCTTAGCCAAACATGGAATTACAACCGTTCGCCAACCTCCCTACTCTCCAGACCTGGCTCCTTGTGACTTCTGGTTGTTTCCAAAATTGAAGACGCCTCTGAAGGGATCCCGTTTTGAGAGTAGAGAAGACATAATGCGGAACACGACGACGGAGCTGAACAACATTCCAAAAGAAGACTTCCAGCGGTGTTTCCAGCAGTGGAAGGATCGGTGGGCTAAGTGTGTGGAAGCACAAGGGGCCTACTTTGAAGGGGATTAGGGTCCCAAATCTGTCAGGTATTCGCAACTATTTTTCTGGCCAAAGGTCGGATACTTTTTAGACAGTCCTCGTACTTATTGTCAAGTACACCAAAGAATTGTTAAACAAATTTTAAACTATTAAAGAATTTCATTTTTAAAAAAAACATTGGAATAAAAGAGGAATGAAATTGGCGAAAAACTCTATATTGAAGTACAAAAAGAAAATGAAGGTCCATACATATGCAACCGTAGGCGATAAGCAACAATAGTCAAAATACGTATTATAAAATGGAAATTACTTACGGGTGTCGTTTGCAAGATGATGTTTTAAAAAGATAGTTGTGATATGCAATAGGTTGAGAAAGATTGGATTAATTAATGTTATAATCTGTTAGACTTGTTAAGTATACACTTTGTTGTAAAATAAATGTTTTAAAATTATTAACAGAAAACAGTTCAGTTTCACATAAAGCGAGACGAGCCAAGACAGAAGTTTCACAAAAAGACAGAGCTTTTCCAATATAAAAAGAGACGAGACCGCCACAATTCTTGTCTCTTAGTCAACCTTACATTTTTTTTTATGAAGTCGGTGGGGAAAATAAAATGAAATCTTTAAGATTAACGCCCCACAATTATGCTCTTTAGCCTAAGGAAGACGACGATTAAAGCAAGTGAATGATGATGCAAGAATTAGTGGAATGAGAAAGTAGGAGGAAACGGGGTATCTCGAGAAAATCCACGGGCATGATGTTGTCCACCACAAGTATACTTGGCCGGGGATCGAACCAGGAACTCTACGTACTAAAGGAAAGCGCTCTACCACTGAGCCACCGTGCTGGCGATGAAGTTGGTGGGAAAGAAACCTTTTGGTAAAGGAGAAGTTGAGCAGAAACTATAAAGCAGCATATTTCGGAAACGGATAACAACAATAAAATTCTATACTGAATATTCTTTTATACAATGATGAACCTTCAAGAAGCTCGGTTATCTTTTTATGAGCATTATGCTGATAATGAAATTTTCAGAAAATAGATACAAGACATATTACTCAGAAGTATGTATCTTAAGTCATAAGGAAGGGCAGGGCATTTAGACTCCCTTAAGTTTTAAACGAGTTCACCCCTTTCGTTCTCAATTATGCTGCTTCACATCAAACATATAAGCGCAAACATACACATTCATTTGTATAAATATAGGGGAAGTTGAAGTTACGAGACAGCGAAAGGCTTAAGGGCTCCCCCGTCGCATTACCTGCTAAGAGGGTAATGCATTAATCATGTTCGTTTTAGGTAATCCCCCCGTTAAGCTCTCAATGGACCGCTTTCTTCCCTTGTTTTACGTTTTGGGGATACCAGAAAATGGAATAATAATTCGAAGAGCAGGGAAGGGACGTAAGAGGCACTTGAAATGTGGGCGTGAACTTCATTCGAGAAGCTTAGATACCCCGACGTCGCTCACTTAATCCATATTAGTGTCCGGAATCATATCTTATTTATGCTAATTCCTTCAAGCATGAGGGACAGAAGGGCGCCTGACCCCTTGTATAAGAAATACAAGCATAAGCGGGGAGAGAAATCCCATACTGAATGGCTTGACTCAGCATATGGACACGTAAACAAATCAGCTTATGATCAACATTGTTGCTGAAAGCGAATTAAGTGGAATCATATTTTTTTATGATAGGTTTATAGGCTTAAATTTTAGTTTATAGCAACACTTCTCGTCAATGGAAACGTTATATATATGAAATTTAAGTTTTTCAAATCAAAATGGAACGATATGCTCTGCAATTTTTACGTCATAATTAAGATATTGGCAGAGAACTGGAGAGCACAAAACAACCTATCTTGCTACAAATAAAAGTGAATGATTGTAAAAAAAAAAAAAAAAAAAAAAAAAAAAAAAAAAAGCTAGAATGAAACCGAGGTTATGAAAAAAACGGGAGAACCTCGAGCACAACCTGTATATGATGTTCACCACAAACTCGTATGGCAAACATCGAACCAAGAACCTCTTGTATCATAAGTGAGCACTTTATTACTGAGCACCGTGTCCAATTTATCTAATTTTCTAGTTTGATTTATATGAAACTGAGATGCTGAAAACAGACCTCAAATCAACCAACTAACGACGAATCAAATTCCGGGATCAGAGAGCAAAAATTTTAAATTAAGAAAAATTTTCATAGTCAGGATCTAATTTGATTTGAAAACTGTTCGCAAAAAGAACATATTCAATTCAATTTCATATTTCGAGTTATATACTATCTAAACATTTCGGGAAGCTTCAGCAAAAACAGTTGAAAATGCTCCAAGAGTATTCCCTGAACGAACTTAAAAAGAATTATTTTTTCTTATTAACTTTTACAAGCTTTACATCAATGGTTCTATGTACTTTATTATTATACTCATTAAACAATTCTTGTAATATACAGTATTAATTCATTTATAATTTCCTTCAGTACTAAATTTTTCCATATGTTTTATTTAGGAGTTCTGTTAAAACGTTCTGCGATATGTTGTTTTACGAAGACACGTGCTCAAAATGGAGGTCTCAGAATTTGAAAAATTCGCAAATCACACACACACACACAGAGACAGAGAGAGAGAGAGAGAATTCAACAACGAATGGATATTGTAATGTACGCTGCTTATAATTCTGTTGGGGATAATAATTTGAATGTAACGACTTGGTGTGTTTTATGTCGAATTTATAGGAGTTGTCATGCTTAATGTATGATCAACAGGAAGTCTTTTCGGAGGAGACACTACCCTGCTGATTAATTGCATTGCTTGCTTGTTTACGAGAAGTTTGTTATTGTAATAACGTGGAAGCATGGTAAATTAAAGGTCTATGGAAAAACAAGAAAATGAAATGAAAATAAATTAAATCAGTAATTTAATGTAACACAGTTGTGCCTTTCACTTAAAAAAAAGAGGTTGAATAATTAATGAAAATTACTGATTATGAAAGAACTAACGAGATGAAAACTTGGAAGGAAATGTGAAAAACTTTAGAAAAGTCATATTGTCCACCACAAAGTCACATGGCCGGGAATTGAACCAGGGACCTCTCACACCGGAGGAAAGCGCTTTACCACTGAACCACCGTGGCCCCCACCAATTTTAAAAAGTTGATTATAATTTTGAGCTACATCTAATTAAACACTTTGAATCATGCTCGTACTCAGAATTTTTGGTTTGGAATGATCCAAAGTTGGAGGAAGTCCAATAACACAAGACAGTATGTCTATGTTGTATCGAACATGTGTTATTCTGTGCCCGCGGAGAAGGTAATGTTAGGTATTGCCACCTATTTTTCCAGAAAAAAAAGTTATAGAACTTGATTATTTTTATAACAGAAGAAAGACTACAGACGAAGTGCAAGAGATAATCTTTATGCTACATCAATCGTTTCTATGCTAAAGAAGTAAAGTTTTACATTTTACAAGAATCTTGTAGTTGTCATAAAAAACTTAAGTGACATACAACATTTTTTTTCATCTTGCAAGTAGTCAAACCATGTGCAACTTTCTGGGTCGTCATGCTTGCTGCCTGCTATCGACCTCCCGCTTACGGATGCGCACGAGACAAGATTTGTGGCTGTCTCGTCTCGAAAATGTACAGTAAAAGTGATGTCTCGACTCGAAAAATGTATATTACACTATTGGAAGAGCTGTGTCTCGACTCGAATTTTGTCAGGAAGATCCTGTCTCGACTCGTCTTGTGAGCATCCCTACTCCCGCTGATATAAAGAAAGAAAACAGTTTTGGCACTTCAGAAAAGACGGATTGTTTTAAAAGGGAAGGGGGACCGCGCTAAAATACACGTTTTTAATGAGGAGGTTCACTATTTGTCCACTAGAGTGCAGTGCTGCATAGGTAAAGATATCGTTCTTGCTTTCAGAAAGTTGTAATGTTTAAACAGTAAATAGAAAGATCGGGTTGCAATATTTTTTAATGACAGCTACAAGATTCTTGTAAAATGACGACCTGGCCTAAGAAAGTATATATGCCTACATGTATGTCGAATTATGAAGTTTGCGGGGATCCGAACCAGGTGAACCCCATCGCGTGGGTGCGCCTCTTACTGAGCTATATCTGTTTTTATCTTTTTTTTTTCCAGACGGTCAAAACAAAAATTAACGTTTATTAGAATGTGTAAGGGCTAGTGTCATGCGGGCGTCAATTAAAAACAATTTGTCACTGATTTCCGATACGGGAACACTCATTCTTTCACTGCGATCCCATTTTTCGTGTTATCAAACAGAATCTAAAGAAGTTTGATCGCTGTTATACTCCTAAACAGTATGTTGAGGTAATTGCTATCAGCATGCATAATATAACAGTAAACAGTAGCAGACTTGCGCCCGGAAATTTTTGTTGGAAGGGATCAAAAATGTTGGGGGATCCAATGTTACAATTGTTGGGTGAATTACACACACACACACACACATATATATATATATATATATATATATATATATATATATATATATATATATATATATATATATATATTTGCGAGGGGGATCCAATACTACAAGACACTATGTCTATCTAGTATTGAGTCTTGTTATTGCACACCCGAAAAGATGATGAGAAGGTTGATTAAGTACTGTCATCTATATTCTCAGAAAAAAAATGAAACAACTAGGTTGTTTTTATCAGATACTTTGCTTTTTATAAAAAAAAGAAAGAGATCAAATCTTTAAGCTGCACCAATTAATTCTCTGCTAAGCAAGTACAAATTTATTAATAAATGTTCACATTTACACTGAGGGAAAAAAATTGTAGGTGGCGTACTTAAAAAGATAGATGACATGCGTAATTCCTGTAGTTTTTGGACTTAACGTACAACAGACATATAACTGAAAACGCATGTCTTATAATATTTTCCTTATGAGTGTTCCATCTATAAGTTCTTTCCATATGAAACAATGTAGGCGGCCAGAATCTCAAATACAAATGGATGTAAATAACATATAGCTGACCAAGGTAACATAAGTATATGCAAGTGATATACGGAAAACTGTTAGATGTCAGACATCGTACTGATAACGTATCCTCCGTACTGATTTCTATAGTAAGCAAAAGGAAACCGTATATTTGTACAATATACCGCTGTCCGGAGAATGGATTTTTCTCTGTGTATGTCGAGTTAAGAAGTTTTGGAGAGGGCCCGGACCCAGCGGAATCCTCATGCAAGTGCTTTCCTGCACTGAGTAATGTCTTGTTACTATCATGACGAAACGTTCGATTTTCCTCTTAATACTTGGCGTGATTATCGTACAGAAGTTTTTTTTTTTTTTTACAAGAAAACAGACTTACTCGATTTTCTCAAGAACTACGCAAAAGGATTAACATCCACTCCAGGGGCGTACCCACGGGGTATCCACAGGGTCCAAATTCCCAAGAAACTTCCTAACTCAACATGCATTTGTACACTTTCTCAATAAAACTATAACTGTTTAACGGGGAATTGATTGATGTAACATGAAAATTTGATCTTACATTTCATATGTACTACACTGAAAAAAATACGTACTCCTTACAGCGGTATATTGTACGAATATACGGAATCCTCTTGCTTACTACAGATATCAGTACAGAGAATACGTTATCCGTATGCTACATAGGCACTGCCCTTAGATGTTACATCATGCCGTTGCAGGAAGTCTGACATCTAACAGTTTTCCGTATATCACATGCATATACCTACGTTACCTTCGTCAGCTATATGTTATATACGTTCATTTTCATGTGAGATCCTGACCGCGTACATTGTTTCATATGGAAAGTACGTATAGATGGAACAATTATATGGAAAGTATTATAAAACATGCGTTTTCAGTTATACGTCTGCTGTACGTTAAGTCCAAAAACTACAGAAATTACGCATGTAACCTATCTTTTTAAGTACGCCACCTACAATTTTTTTCTCCTTTTAAAACAATCTTGTTCTGAAAATATAGGTTGAAGTATTATACAATTACTTATCGTCTGTTCAGGTGCACAAGAATATCCGTTCAATACTACATTGTAGTGTTGAACCCTCTCCAACGAAAATATCTGGGTACGCGGCTGATCCACCTTTATCACTTTGTTCAGACTAATAAGATATATCTATTAGTACATGTCTCATCTTCGGATAGTTTTTATTCGTTATACGCTAATATTCAAGAATTTGTTTTTCCTTTGTACTTCTAATGAAGAATATATTAAAATAGGAAAGTAAAGCCATTTTTCACTAAGCGTCTATGAAACTTAATAGTCCAAATTGCAAATTGAGCGAAATCCATCAATGTCGCTGACGATACATAATTTTAGTTGTTACTTTCAATGTTAAGCTATCATCTTAAGACTCCAAAAACACCAGGAAATGCTGGCTAAGTACTAAGCGTTCGTTCGTCACCTAAAGAACCACGTTAGAGAGAGAGAGAGAGAGAGAGAGAGAGAGAGAGAGAGACAAGGGATGAAAGATGAAAGATGGAAGAGCTTAGTGTTCCACTCCATTTCCCCTAGAACTTCTTACACATCGCCTTTAGAGCATTGACAAGCATGAATAATGGATGTAACTGTGTTTCCTTATCTTAAGTCCACCCAAAAGATTTTGGCATCTCCAGAAATAACTTCTTTCGTTTTCCTAATACCTTTTCTTTCTTTCTTTTTAATATTGTTTTTCATGTTATCCATCTCCCGCTCTTGTCTCTTGTGTTTTTATCCCATGTTCCAATTTGTGAAGTCAAGAGAAACGAGTGATGTTGATGTTAGGGTCACGACCATCATAACCTGTCACTTTCTTCCTGTTCTGATCCTTCTTACTTTGAGTGTTTGGGGAGACTTTACGGGTGTTTGAGGTCTTCGGCTGAATGATGTGGAATTCTTGATGAAAGATCTCTGGAAGTTGTGAGGACTCTAAATATGAGGTTTGATCTCAAATTTTCTCAACTTTCAAAATCAATACTTTGGTCTTTTGATAATGGGCATGAGGCTCAATAACAAAGCGCCCACTTCTGGTGCGATGGGTAACTGGCTCGATTCCTGTCCAAATGAGTTTGTGATTGGCTCTTGTCTTTTCTTCCACATACTCATTTCACCAATCTTTCATAAATATACACTTACATTAACGATCTGTCTCCTTCAGCCTCCAGGACATAATCGTAAAATGTAAAACTAGAAATTGCATTTCAATTTATTTCAAGTCTTTTGAGATTGAGGAATGGTAAGTTGATGTACCTTCGTGCCTAACAGTGAAGAAAAAAAAAAAAGATTAAATGATATTTTCATTGTATTACTAAATGTAGCCTATGTGTTAATATGAAAGAATGCTAGAACATGACGAAAAGAATTATTAAAGAATAGATACTTTTTTTTAAAAAAAAAAAGTATTTAAAAAGTATTTATTTACAACCATGTTCCAAAAAGGAAGAAAGGAACACGCACCTCATTTGAAAATTTTGTACTTATTTACAGGACTAGCTGAGACCCCCTACTTCGCTGGGCAAAATACAGTTTAGTTACACTTTTAAAGATTGTAGATTTATTTCGTTCCACGACTTAATGTTTGTTGAAGCGAACACAGCAACCTTCAAGGATTTGACTCGATTGGCATCTTATCTGTTTCACGATAACTTTCGTAGAACTTCCCAAATTTAATTAAACTGGGTACTTACGTTTCTCCAAACTTCAAAGAAAAAAAAAGTTTATTGTTTAGAGTTGCAATCCATGAAGAATAAAGAAGCAAAAGAGGGTTCCAATCCATCCCATGTTGCAACTTTAAGCATATGCATACCAAACAATTTTGCAGCATGAAATACGTAAAAATTATTATATTTTAACAAAACATAGTGTATAATTTCTTTAAGGTATTCCGATCATACTGCAGTTTGGGGTTAAGATCTGTCAAAAATGAAAAAAATGAATTTACCCCCGTTCTATTAAAAAAATACATGTTCCACTAGGTATTTTCGTTATTTATTTAAAGTGTTCGATTTTGAGGCGATATGGCGCACATTTTCTTTGAGGCTTTCCAAGCATTGTGTCTGGGTGGAGTTAAAATAAATCATCCCCCCTGCTTTTATATATTCCAAAGTACTTTCGTAGTATATATATATATATATATATATATATATATATATATATATATATATATTAAATTATTAAATTTTGATGCAATATAGCGCATGCTTTTTGAGGCTTCACAATCATCATTGTACTTGAAATCAATTGAGAATGAGAAAGTAAACTTCTCTCTTCCCTCCCCCGGTATAAAAAAATAACATATCACACTTTTACATAAATTGGGTACTGGAAAAAAGATGGCAAACAAGACAATGTGCAAAACATATAGGGATATAAATTATATATAGTATCCATAGGATAATATTCATATACAGCAGAGTCCGGAAAACTCTGCACTTGATAACCCAGCAGTCCGGATATCTCGACCACATCCTGGCAGGGCGGAAAAACCTTGTTCCCGTGTATTTTTCTGGGATCTGTCTTATAGAGACCTGCACGGGCCGGACTTGGGCGGGCCGACACTGATTTCTCTTCAGGTCGGACCGGGCTGGGGCCGATTAATTGCAATTCTTTAATAATTATTGATTTCCGTTAAACGATAATTAGAATAAAGGCAAACATTGAAGAAGTGTGTCCGTGAATAATGTTACAAAATGAAACTTTTAAAATTTATCGGGCCCGGGCCGAGCATGGGCCAAGAATTTAAAAAAAAACTTATCGGGCCGGGCCGGGCCTAGGTACATTTGGGCTGGATTGGGCTCGGCCCGTGCAGGTCTCTACTGTCTTATGAGGTAAATTACTGTACAGTGAGTATTCATTAATTTTCATTTTCATGTATAATAAAAGGCTCTATGCCTTCATAAAATACGTGCTTTTCCTTTGTTTAAGGGTAATTGGGCAGTTTATTGTCTGTTGTATTCTCAAACAACCAATACGTACAAGTAGAGTACTGTATTTTCTGAGGAAACACTCGTACTTGTTCTTTTTTTAACCCAATTCTCCATAACTCGGCATTTTCACAAACTCGGCCACTCTTCGGTCCACATTAAACGGAGTTTTCGATACTCTACTGTACTCACCTTTTGTTTTTTAAAGTATGACATCTCATAGTTGATACAACAGGTAATTATTATTATTTAAAATCAATATAACATGAATTAAGAGTAACCTGTTTTATAACATAGGTAAAACATCTAAGTTAGTTTGCGATTTCTGTAAGTACAATTGGATTTTTTAAAAATTTTAGTTAAGATTTTACGTTTATGCTCTTTAGGCTAAAGGAGATGAATGAGTAATGAAAGTAAATGATTACGCAAGAATTGGTGGAATGAATATGTGGGAGGAAACGGAAGAACCCGAGAAAATCCACGGACCCTGTCTTGTCTACTACAAACTGACTTGACTTGAAATCAAACTAGGGATCCGTAGCACCTGAGGTGAGCGCTTCATCACTGAAAGCTCAGTAGCACAAACACGTAGTTTCTTTGTAAATGAGAACAAAAATAAAACACTAACCTGCTAAACAAATAAAAATAAATACTTTACATGTTACGTTTCGATCATCTAACCAAGATCCAAGAGTGTATGCCTGATGAAGATCTTGGTTAGAAGATCGAAAAGTAACATGTAAAGTATTTATTTTTGTGAATAGTACAGTCTTGTTCAGCAGTTCAGTGTTTTATTTCTGTTCTTATTTGCAAGACGTGCAGCAATGCTGTGTTGCAAAAATGAGAAGAAATCAAGCAATAAATGAAAATAATTGTACTAACATAATTCCAAAACAACTTGTGTTCTTATAAACATATTCGAGAGTATTGTGGAAAGAAAACAAAGAACAGAATAAGGAAGAGTGCAATTGATTGATCATATTAAAGAAGATAAAGAGATTGAGGAGAACCACGGCGTATGGAAACTTACTAGGTAATCTGTAATCTGTTAATAATAAAATTAGAGTATACTAATTTAAAAACACAAATTACTTACAGAAATGTCAAAAAAACAGGTCATAAGGTTGGAGCTAGCATAAAAGAATTAATAAAATTTTAATTAAAGCGTGGGACACAATTAATGGCGTGTGGGCTAGGAGAATGAAACGAAACCTTTGATACGATGTTGCCGTTTGGTAAGGGAATGTAGTTAAACGAACGCGAGGGAATGGTGAATTGCTTCTTTTGTGCACAAACTAATATGGATGTGTACAAAGACGTGGCAACACCGCAGCTGGTTCATATGCTGACAATGTTTAAACAGTACTCGGAGCGCCACCTTCAAACACCATTAAAATTGCCCCTTAGCATAGTCAATATATTTTTTTTATATATTTGGTCAGTATTTTTCCTGCCTCAATTCAGACACCTCAATGGGTCGGAGAACTCACATTAAATCAAATTAACTTTGCATTAGGAATAACGGCTCAAAGTTAACTTTCTAGTTGTTCATATTACCCGAAGTACACTGTAGAGAAGATATACAGGACAGCCCAAAACTAGGTATACAGTACCGTACTGATCAGCTCATTGCATTTTATATAATTTCTTATTGTTATCCTTCAGGTAGATTTAGTTTCTTTATTATTTGTTCTTAATGTGTTTTTACTTACATCTTAAGCTCGGAATAGCCGAAGCAAACAAACTCATAAACTAGAATGTTATACTTGATCAATGCAGGGGTATATACCTACTTTGGGGCCACCCTGTATAAGACGTTAAAGTGAATTTCCTTTCACTTTGCCTTGCAAGATGATGATGCAAGATGAACTAATATAATTTAAACTACTATAATAAGTTTCCTATTGCGGAAAATATTAGTCCTTCGTGGATTATTTTGTAATGCAAATCTTCTAAACACAAACTTCATTTACAACGTTCCTAATAGACCATCTCGTCGTTAACCTCCTTATACTTTTCAAATAGGTCTATTCCATGTATTCTTGTTAAAAAGAATATTAGATTTGGTTTATTCTTTAGTTTTTTATTTCAATTTATTCATTTCCTTGCAAACATTTGAGTAAATTCAGACCCCAACTCCGATGGTCTATAACTCAGGAATCAAAGCCCTGTGCACCATAATGTTTCAATACCTACTAAACTCTTTCAGGTGCACCACCACGCCAACTTTGGTCAAGATTGGACTAGGTTCATATGCGTACGATATATGTGCTATCCTTTTCGCTGATTTTGAAAATGAAATCATTGAGTTTTACGTCCCACGGTTATGCCGGTTAGGCTAAAGGAGACGGTGGTGATGAGAAATGAATGAAATGGTGGAATGAAGAAAGTGGGAGGAAACGGGAGAACCCCGAGAAAACCCACGCACACGGTGTTTGTCCACCACAAAGTTCACTTGGCGGGGGGTGGGATCGAACTCAGGACCCCAAGCACCAGAGGTGAACGCTCTACCACTGAGCCACCGCGGCCCCTTCGCTGATTTTGAGGGGCATAGTAGCTGTTTATATATTCTCAATATTAATTCAGTTATTGGTTGGTTTGTATGGGCAGGAAGTTATTTTCGTGTCACTCGTGACACTCTCATTGCTCTACATTGGATATACGGGAGCTTATAGCTCATCTCGATACCCATAAACGGAAGGTGTTCTTCTTAGCCAATAATTATAAGTAATATCAATTTCCTGACAGCATTATACATCAATGGTTTTTGTGCTGGATGGCGTTATTTCGAGCACCTAATCTTCCTAATTTGTCGTACTTCAAATACACTCCTACACCCATGTAGCTTAAACAATGCTTACAACGTTGGTCATAAATACCTATGTTGGATCCTATTAATTATTCAAATATAAAATTTCTGACATTGCTTACCGCATATTCAGCAAAAGATTGGACTATGATATGGAACAATGTTCACAATGTCACCCTATCGACCCACGTAAGGAATACCTGGTGTCTGATTATGAATGAGCTTGTTCCCACTAATGTTAAATTAAGACATATTGGTATGCTACACACGGATACTTCTCAACATTGTGATCAACCAGATACGATGGAACACAGATTGCTATTCTGTACTCAATCACCTGGTATCTAGAAAACTGTAATACGAATGTTAAATTGTGATCTACCCTTTACATGCTACTGCGTTTGACCATCAATGTATACTGTTTCCGGACCATCTCTTTTTTCCGATAACAAAACACCATACTGTTAGTTGGGTACTTGGTCAATCAATGTTGTGTATTCTAGACGCGCATACACATGAGTATAGGTTTGATTGCATGAATTTTCTGGAAAAATGTGAGTAAGCGATTTTCTGTTTAGGTAGAAAACAAATATTTTGCTCGATATTTAAGAAAACTGTATCATGAATAAATGAACTCAGATGTTATAGTTTCGTGTAGTGTAAATAAATGAATAATAAAAAAGTGACTCAGTGGTTGAGCGTTTACCTCTGGTGCATGGGGTCCCTGGTTCGATCCTCGGCAAAGGAAGTTTGTGGTAGACAACATCGTGTCCGTGGGTTTTCTCAGGGTACTCCCGTTTCCTCCTCCAACATAATTCCACCAATTCTTCCATTATCATTCACTTGCCTTAATCATCGTCTCCCTAAGCTCAACAGATACAATCTTCATACGGAAAACTGAAAGATTTAATTTACAGGGCGCAAAATTTCCGGTCGCCACTGGCGTTTTAGAAATATAGAGCTTGTGACCAGTGTTCAGTAGGTCACTGGATGATTTGCAGAGCAGACAATTTCCATCAATAGCCTTTCATTTAAGAACTTTGATCCGAAAACTGCAATCGATAACTGGTACTTCATGTAAAAGAGAGAGCGTTACACAAACGTTAACTCTTAAGTTAAGATTTTTTAACATGTATATCAACTGTCCAATTCAAAATTGATTATCCTGAATCTAATTGTCTGGTTTTGAAATTTCATGCTCTTTCGCAATCTCTTTCTTTGTCAAGCTAAAGGCCGCAGGTGGTGACTCTCATAATTTGTACGTGAGAGATACTGGCGATCATAATTTTTGGATTGACGAGTGAATCTGACTTTGAAATTTTGCGCCCTGAATTTTTTTTCTTTCCATTGATTTCGTTTATGAAAAACCAATGAAGAACGAGAAATGTTGGAGAGGAATCAAAAATAGTTTAAACGAACGGGACCCATACAATATGTTTTATAAGCAACCTATTCACAATTGAAACGATGAAAATGTCTATTTACTAATGTACTTAGAATCTGAACCAAATGAATTGACTCACTCCCAAACTTATAATCGGACAGATAAACATCTAAATCTAATGCTTACAACAACAGAGATTAAATTATGAGTTTAAAGAAATTATAAAGTATTGCTTTCACGAAACAAATGATCTGTTCTTAAAAGTACACTGTTACGGACATTAAGAAATGAGGACCCTTCGTCACGGTACAATACAACCAACAGACTTTTCAGCTTTACCAGTGATAATTATGAATTTCCAGTCTCTCTGAAGGACATTTGTCATTTTCTGAAAAGATACAAAACAAGTAAATAATTTCGTATAGAAATATCCAAGCCACCTGTGGCTCTAGAGTCAATGTATTGTCCAAGGCTCACAGAATTAGAAGACAAGCAACCATCATGTTTGGTCCATCCACTAATCCTCAACTAATGTGCCAAGTCATGCTGCTGTTCTCTCCTGTCAAGTCAGAAGAATGACTTTTCCCCTCTCTTTTTCGTAGGAAGTTAAAGTTTAATGAAAAGGAAGAAAAAAATACATACCGAAGACCTTATAGGTAAACGCCACGACCTGCCTTCACTTCTATTTTAGTGAGTTAGGTGAATTGAATATCTTAGGATGTGTAATGGAAATACGGTTTTTATATTTCTGCCAAATCATCAAATGTTGTTTATCACTCGCTCCCAAAGAAAAATATCAAAACATAGTAATATTAAATAAAAAAAGGAAACACAGTAAGTTGCTAAATTGGACAGGAATGAAAGCTGTGTGAGTCACCTTGTTTGTAAAGTAACGGTATAGTATACACAAATAAATGACTGAAAACCATTACGGTATACATATAAGTAACATTTAAATCAGAACTGAAATAAATTCATAAAAAGATGCAGCTGACACACTCGTTGAAGCGAACTCAGAAGCTTTCTGCGTGCAAACGTGTAGGACGCAACCTCTGCTGGAGGGCTACTTGCCCATCAAATTTCGTTCAGATTCGGCTAATAGCTACTGAGAAATACATTGAGTACTACAAATAAGGCGAGCTGATCGTAGCTGAGCCCTTCACTAACCGAGCTCGGCTATCAAATATAGCGATCTATATTCCAAAGATGATGTGCTATGTGTCCACTAAATTTGGTTTAGTTCCGACCAGTAGTTACCGAGACAAAAAATACTACATACTAATCATGGGCTATTTGCCCACCAAATGTAGTGTCCTTTATTCCTTTGATCATATGCCATTTACCCATCAAATATAGCAATCTATTCCTTAGATCATGAGCTACTTGACCACCGAATTTCGTTAAGATTCAGCGAGTAGTTACCAAGAAATATGGTACCATGTAAAATACAAAGTTTGCTGGTTCCTAGCCGAGCTCGGCCACAAAATATAGCGATCTTTATTCCTTTGGCAAGTAATGGGCAACAGGCTCATAGCCAGCCCAAAAATATAAGGGAGCTGATAGAAGTTAGGGAGAGGACGATTCAACCATATTGTAGTTCATCATTATATTATAATTCATTTACAAGCCTACCGTGCAAATTTTAAAGGCCAGTAAAAATTTAGGTGAGGCCCGGTCTCCTAGCCCCCGGGGATACGGGCCTGATGGGCAAAGGAGGGGAATAGACATAAAAGAAAAACCTTGACTCAGGTCAATGCAATTTATTAAAAACAACAATGGTACTTTTACAAAAATCTTACTAGACAGAAATAAGATATTACACACACACAAATACGCCTGGAGCAAAACTGTAATCTCCCGCATAGTCCAGTCAAAGAAGGAAAAGTAGAAAAAATAAATCGTGTAGTTTTTAAAGGCACAGTAATTGGGAGAAGTGCCTTAAATGACATACTGAAATAATCCAAAATTTGGTCAATTCAAGATCTGCACATACCCCACTCTTTCCGTATAATATGTTTAATACAAAAGCTAACCATTAAGCGATACAGTGCTTAATGAGAGGACCAGCGAAATTAATGTATTTTTATATATGTAATATAATGGTTGACAACAATGAAATGAAAAAATTACCATAATAATAATAATAATAATAATATAATAATAATAATAATAATAATAATAATAATAATAATAATAATAATAACGTATTATCATGAATAAATGGAAAGAAAATAAGGGTAAAAACATACCGAAGATACCTCGCGGTCGAGGTTTTGGTCGTGGTCGCTGCCTAGATGATGGCACAAACCCATGGATTCAAATGGGTAGGCGCATGCCGGAGATATACACTACATCGCAACCTAGAAGTCAAACCTCAATGCTGAATTAGTGGTCGCGATTATAAACAATCGAGTTTGTTATTACATCAATCGCTGTAGCTCGCGTTCTCATTGGTTATCCCTGAAGCACTGAACGGAATAAAATCTTCATTTGTTCAGAATTTCGTCTGCAGAAGATTGTGTGTGTCTATGCTCGACAGGTTTTACTGCACTGCTAAATTTGACTATGAAATTCATGTTAATAGAAGTAGTGAGGAATAATCCAACAATAAGTGATAAGATGCACGAACATCATAATAATAGGCACGTTTTAAATAGAGAATGGAAGGAAACAGCAATTGAAATGCGAATATCAGATGAGCTATTCATATTTATTTGAGAATCATACTGTAGTTTATTAGGATCTATTACATAAGCTAGTGGCGATTATGGGGAAGGGAGCTTTCGGGCTGAAGCCTTCAAATTCCGGAATTTCTAAAGAAAAAAAGAAGCTAGTGTTAATGATACCTACGCTTAAAATCCTCAAGTCCCCACCCTCCAAATTCCGAAAATAATAATAAAAGTAGAATTTATTCTAAATTCGTTACTGACATAAGATCAGTAAATACCTGTAAAGATAGGCACGTAACCATAGGAAGGCAATGTAGAATAATGGAATTGCAGTGACGAAACTTCACTTGGTGAAGTAAATACCCCCTCCCCCCGAAACCTGATGGCATACCTGCCTTTGATTTTACTAGAAAATGATTTTCTCGCCCGGGTTCTGAAAGAGGGCATTTGAAATAGAAATTAAATTGAATTGAAAATTGAAAAAAAAAAAGTAAAAGTCTGATTTATTGATAGGGATGGACAAGAGATGAGACTCAAATATTTTTGCGAAACATGACACGAGACTTTGGCATTTGTCATGTCTCGTCTCGTGTCCATCCCTATTTATAAACTGTTTGGTCGTTTCAATTTCAAAATATGATTTTACAGTGATTTTTATACATTGACGGAATAATTTCACACACATTACAGGAGCAATGTTTGTCCTCAAACTGAGAACTTACAGCGAGGACGCGACCTCTTCGCCATGTGTTCTCTTCATCCGTCTCGACCTAAACATCGAGGTAGCGACCGCGACTTAAACCTCGACCTCGACTTCGCGGTACCATTAACTGGCATGTCTTTACCCTAACATGCATAAAGTTTTTTTTTTTTTAAGCAGGGCTAATAGTATAGATTAAAGTTATAAATAAACTCTAATCCATTAGGATGCTACTTTTATCCTAATGGAGAGACGAGACCAGCCATTTTCAAACGGTATGTCTCTGCATACTAGTGTAACGCGACGGATGATTTCAGAAGGTTTTCACCCGGGGGAATATCAAGGGGTTAAAGTAGTACTGTAAAAATACCAGTCATCCTTGTTAAGCACGCACCGAGATCTATCTCGGAGGAATTTCTGAGTGCCTCCGCCACCCTTGAAATCATAACTGGTTAGCACCCTTTAAAGAAAGTTTTATTATAGTTGCGATTTGCATATTCTGTAGTCCAGCACCGATCGAACCGTTCTTTTTTTTTTTTTCGGATTCTGTCATTTGTTAACTTTGACCTCCAGGTCGCACCTCTGCTCTGTCCTCGTTTTCAGTTCGTTCAATGTTTATCGTGACTATCAGTTTTCATTTTGTACAGTGTTTTCTGTCTTCTAGCGGGTAATACATCACCTTTCCAAATGTTTTAATTGTTTGTATTTTAGACTATAGTGATTTATCTTTGAGATTTCAGATGAAACTTTGTAGACGTTCGAAAATTCAGCAAAATCGCTAATCCAGCATCCGAATGTGCCTAATTAAAGAGTGCCTACTGTATTAATAATTTAAGAAAAATCAGTGAGTTGCCTACGGCTGAAGACTAGATTCCAAATATAAAACTGTCTAATAATGTCCCAGATATAAAATTGCCCAATATTGTTATTCCTTTTCCACAACTGTCAAGTCCACTAAGAAGTCATACTAAATTAAAATTTCTCCTGGTCAGATCAAATTAATGTAGTTTTCAAAAGATTATTTGGTATCTTGCATATATTAAATTGACTAAGAAAATTCTTGTCGATATCTCTAAAGATCAAACTCGTCAAAGGACTCTTCTTTCCCCATCTTGACTATTGCTACCCTGCTATTCTGACCTTCCCGGCAATCAATCAAAGTGCTAGCAGTGCGAGTAGAAAGTGCCTGCTCAGATTTGTTTTCAGTTTAAACTACAATGGTCATCTCACACCATTTTATATCAAATTGTCATAACAGACTGTAGTAGAAAGAAGAAATTTACATAATCTTACCCTTTTGAACAAAACACGTACTTACTACGTCAGAGCCATCGTACTTCGCTTTAAGATTCTTATATTTATTGGACTTTCACGAAAGAGGCACAAGAGCACGAGATAGTTTCTGGCTCTCTGCACCCAGTCATAACTTAGGTTAATACTTTAAATCCTTCACAGTAAATACTACACGGCTTTGAAACAGGTTACCTCAGTCAATACGTAACATGTCAACAATTGCCAAACCTTTAAAAAAAATAAAAAAAAGAGAGAGAGAGACTTGGAATTTCTTTCTCTTTGACAAAGCAACTTCGTTTCACCAGAAAACTTACACACTTTATTACTAACATTTTTTAAAACTTTCGATCTACGAAATATTGCCCCGGGGCAAAGACGTATCTGCTCCCATTCCTCCCAATTTTGTATCGAAGTGGCGCCCCCTACATAATCTCAATCAGCTGTAACCCGGGGCAAATGCTCAGAATTGTCCCCCCCCCTAGATCCGGCCCTGTTTCTACTGCTTACACATGCATTAGTATGTATATTTTTCTTTTTAATTACTACTTTAATACATTTAATTCATGTTTCTTTATGTTGTTTTTATTTAGATTGTGCTCTTTCTCCTTATAATCTTTTTTTTTATTTCATGTTTTGTAGCACATTAGCTAGTTTCTTTACCTAACACTGTTTTTGTGTGGCTTAATTTTTGGGTAACTGTTTATAATTTTGTGTATTACTGTATATGAAAACAATGTATGCACGTGGTTAACTGCTCGGAGAAGGTTGCAGAGCCTTAACTTCATCACATGTAAGGGCCGCGGTGGCTCAGTGATAGAGCGTTGACCTGTGGTGCTTGTGATCCCTTGTTCGATCCGAGCTCG
Organism: Thermobia domestica; assembly: GCF_964235325.1. Lineage (NCBI taxonomy): Eukaryota > Metazoa > Arthropoda > Insecta > Zygentoma > Lepismatidae > Thermobia > Thermobia domestica. The sequence continues at coordinate 312,096,312 of NC_137454.1, read as the reverse complement.
CGCCAAGTGGCCTTTGTGGTGGGCAAACACCGTGTGCGTGGGTTTTCTCGGGTTCTCCCCTTTCCTCCCACTTTCTTCATTTCACCATGGCATTCATTTCTCATCATTACCGTCTCCTTTAGCCTAGCTGGCATAAGTGTGGGACGTAAAACTCAAAGATTTATTAACTTCATCACATAAAAGAAGTCATCAATAAATAAGTTAAATAAATAAATATCAATAACTAGTAAATAGTATTAATAACTATTTTTCGTCAGTTTATAGTCAAGCAGTTGCAGTTGTGTAGGTAATATTTTCTTATGATCAAAAAAATACAAAATAATTTGGCGTTTGGTATGGAAAAAAGTCAAACTTTTATGATGGTGTCGTAGGATTGATATTTAAATTGATAATTAGCGTAGTAAATACTTTTCTTTTTAATGAAAGGATAAGAAATAGAACGAAAGAAAAAGAAAAATGCTGGATTAGAGATGTAAACTTGAAAGGAACTGATAACATATGAGGTATGAAAAAGACCGAACTTTTCAAGTAGCACATCAACCGGCACTGAAGTGCGCTGTGGCTACTGAACGCACCTAGAGGTAGGTTTAGACAATAAACTGTCATTTGCCGGATTTCGATATGACCGTTAGTCACCGAGAAGTGAACACGTGTACAAGCTTTCGTCGAATAAGTGACAAAGGGGCAATCAAAGACTTCGAACAACGTATACGTGTGAAATTTCGGCACACGAACACGGCACCTTGGGAACAATTTTACAGTGACATTTCAATTGCTTAACCAAGCATATGGGAAGAACTGTATGAATCGGTCAAAGATCAAGGTGATGTTGGTCGTGCTTTTTCATTGGAAAAGAATTCTTCATCATGAATTTGTATCTGTACCACGTGCTCAGATGGTAAACAAACAGTTGAACCAGGATATTTTAGCGCATTTGAGGAATGCTGTACGTAGGAAGAGGCCTGAATTGTGGGAAGATCAGATTTGGTTTGTGTATCATGCCAATGCGCCAGCTCACACATCGCTCCTCGTCTGCAATTATCTGGCAAAGCTTCAGACTCCCATTATGTTCCATCCATCTTAATCTCCGGACCTATTTCCAGTAAACTTTCTCCTGTTTCACAAACTTAAAACCATCTGGAAAAGACGTGGCTTCCAAACCATAGAAGAGATTCAGGACAATGCAACGAGAAATCTGTGCACCATCCCAGAGGGTGCGTTGTGCGTTCCAGGAAGCTTTCCAAAAATGGATGAATCGTTAGGAACGATGAATTACCAGTAGAGGGGACTACTTTGAAGGGACAGTGCTTAAAATTGTCGTACAACTAGCAATAAAGATGTTATGGCAAAAACTGAGTTTCTTTTTGAACACATGTTGTACTTCATGAAATAAGATTCACAATAAGTGACGTCAAGCTCGTATGTTGCTACTTGGAATCAAACACTGCAGTTTTTCGTCATACTTCGCTATCTTATTTCATCGTCCGTCTTTCAATTAGGATAGAGTTCATAGTTGCGATAGAGCATTAAACTTAGAAAGTAATGTTTATTTTAAGCCTTCAGCAAAGATTATTTCGTGAAAATTTTATGATTAACCACAAATAAAGGCATTTACCTACAACAAAGCCATGCACAATTCCCATTTCTTCTCCTCTTATAAACAAAGAATCAATGCCCCGTACACTCAATGCTAGGATAAGAACATTGTCACTCCCGCAGTGCTTGCTAATTTTCAATTTGTTAATTGAACGTGCAATGTATAAGTAATGAAGCGTTTTTCCTGCAATAAATGAGTGGAATCATTTACAAATACGACGCCTAGGGCTGTCATCAGGAAAATACTTGCATCGGCTTTACCTCTTCTTCTCTTTAATGCATGCGATGCACTGGAAGGTGCCTTCGTGGGTAATAAATGTTCTGTAATGTAATATGCAAGAACGTCTGTTATTAATCCTCTTTAAACATCAACAACATAATGGTCAATTAGATGGTCAACATTACAATCAACATTGCACAAGAAAAATAACCAGATTTTTCATCTTTAAAATAAACTAATGTTAACAAAATCACATGGGGTATATCGCAATAAATTTCATACATACATAAAAACACCATTTTGTATATTTTTTTTTATCTCGTAATGAGGAGGTTTAGAAACGTTTTTTTATACGAAATTTACTCACAAACTGAAATTCTACAATATTTATTTATTTATTGAACGACTTCCCAGATACAGCATAACTTTGACATTTTACACAGAGAAATGTTAACAAACAGGAAACAAACAAACAAGGAACACAAAACATCAGTGTCAACAAATAGTGTAAAAGTAATATTATTTCGCCAAAACTCGTTTAATTGGTCTTTCAAACACCGGGTAGCTAAACAAGTATCCACACCAGTTGTTAAATGATTATAACAGTTCGGTATTCTGTAAAAAAAGAGACCTCTGTATAATTGCCAACCTAGGCAAGATGGAATAAGTGGTTATTTCGGGTTATGTGGAAAGGGATAAGTAAGGATAGTTTATGAAGTAATATTTCCGGGATCTTAAATTTCCATTAACTATTTTATGAAGAAATTTCAAGTCAGATTTATTTCTGCGTACTCCCGGAGTCTGGATATTAAGATATCGCAAGAGTTCCTCCTTAAATCTTACTAACATTTAACGTAAACAACAACAAAAAATGTCCAAAGATGAAACATTTACTAATCGACAGATTTTATTTTGCTGATCAAAATTATATGCGTGAGATCTTTCTAAATCTAAAACTTGATATTGAGCAAGAATATATATATATATATATATATATATATATATATATATATATATATATATAGGGATGGATCCAGGATATGATCAAGGGAGGGGCTAAACCATATTTTGCCGTTTTATCCAGTGTAAAGCAGGATTGAAGCCCATTTTATCCAGTGTATATCTGAGCGTCAAGGGGGTGGGGGCTATAGCCCCTATAGTCCCCCCTTGGATCCGCCACTGTATATATATATATATATATAATTTATTGAGGTGAAATTAGTATTGAAATACAGGGTGGTCCAAAAGCAGGCTTACATCCCTGCATTGATGAAGTATAATATTCTGGTTTATGTGTTTATTTGCTTCGGCTCTTCCGAGCTTAAGATATAAGTAAAAACACATTAAGAACAAATAATAAAGAAACTAAGTCTACGTGATGGATAACAATAGGAAATGATATAAAATGCAATGAGCTGATCAGTACAGTACTGTATATCTACTTTTGTGCTACCTTGTATAACTTCTTTCAGATCTTTATTATGACACTAGATAGTATGTATGATTAATGAGATATAATGTATAATTAGTAATGTTGAAATATAAGACGTACATCAGGATTAGGATTAGGAATTAGATTTCTGGGCTTTCGGCATCTATGGTCATGTAGGACGGATGACGTCCCTCGGCGATCGGGAATGTCCGGGGAATTGGAGAGGAAGGAAGAAATTGAGAATGAAACAATCGGTCTGGGATGAATATGTTAGGTACCAACTCGATATTTGTCTGGTGTGATTGGGGAAAACCCAGGAAAAAACCTCACTCAGGGTGGCTGACCGGAATAAGCTGTTACACCTTTTCGACCGAGTGTCCCCATCATGTCCAAAATTGTTGTCGCATGTCTACAAATATGTTGTTGTAGGAATATGATTTGATAACGAATTCGCCCGGTATTTCTTATAATGTTAGTATGTATATAATCGGCAAAGATAAGTATGTGGTAAATTTCATGTCAAAAGAACAGTAAATAAGAACAATAAAAGGAAAACAAAACTTAGCAACATTTTTTTTACTCATTCTAATTTTCGTATTTATAATTCTTTTCCTATGAAATTTACCATAAAATATACATTTCCCGATTATACACATAGTATCAGTATTAAAGTACCCTGCAAAATGATTATCAAATTATATTCTTACAAAAAAAAAAAAACAAAAAAAAAACAGTTATAGATATGTGACAATCGTTTTGGACATGTGTGTACATCATTCGATAGACCACATCGTATTGTGCCAATATAACATGCGGGTAGGTAAATTTTCATATGTAGTTTTCGAGAAAATTGTAATAAAACAAGCTTTGGTCGTGCTGAAAAGTGTGTCGTTCATTACCAGTTGATTTATTATTATTATTATTATTATTATTATTATTATTATTATTATTATTATTATTATTATTTTGCTTGGAGAAATCGTTCTTTATGTACTGAATATATAGCAAAATACACTGTCAACCAGCAGATTGCTGTTTGTGCTTTCCTAACTGTGACACACATATTCTTTAACACACATACTATTAATCTTTGAACTGCTTGTATGAGTTTGCATTTTGTTCAAACATATGCAAATGCTACATATGGAGCATTGAACTGTATGGTTCAGAGACTTGGACGTTACGGAAGTTAGAGAAGAAATATTTAGAAATCTCCAAAATGTGGTGTTGGAAGAAGATGGAAAAGATAAAATGGACAGAGAGAATAACAAACGAAGATGTTTTAAAACGGATAGGAGAGGAGAGGATGCTTCTAGCAAGCATCCTTCGTAGGAAAAGGAAGAAGAACACAAGTGATCGGTGATTTGAAAAATAGAAGAAAATACTGGACGTAAAAGAGAAAGCGAAAGATCGAGAAAAATGGAACAAACATTTCCAGACCCAACAATAAAAAAAAAACTCGTTAGTCCCAGGATCTGCCAAAAGGCAGAACACATTAGAGAGCTTGCCCACATCATATATGTATTTTTTTTTTTTAAATCTGTGTCTGTGGAAATGTATTCTGGTGTTTCTTAGTCAAATATGTATTCAAAACGGTTTATTCAGTGGCGATTTCGGGAGGTGGCTCCAGATGGATCCCCTCTGCCCGGAGAGACAGTATCCAGAAAATAGGCACGGTGTTGAAGAAGGTCTTCTCTGTACACCATACAGTGTTGTGATACATGGTTCATGAAGTCAGTATCTTCGGGACTGATAAGATACAGTACTTTTCTTCTCTCATCACAGTTAAGAATACTGAGTTCAAGTTTGCACCATATTTAATTGTACTTTTATCATTCGGATGATTTGCTATCGGAACTCTGCGTAATTCGTGAGATAATAATAGAAAATGTATATTTTAAATTCAATAGTATTATTATTATCATCTGCATTTTCAGGACATCTTAATTTCGTTGTTTGATTGGATCAATACATGAGTCATGCAACAACGTTTGATAGTTGTTTAGGTAATAGCTCCTAACTACAATAAAGATTAGGCAAGTCCATACTAATCTACATACTAGTCTGGCTCAGGTTAATGTTTAATTGTTTGCAATTCAATTCGACCAACTTTTGGTAAATTGTCCGTTAGGGTATTTAAACAATACATTAAAGTGGCCTGCATCCAGTCTGTAGCTAGAGAGTGGCCAGAAGAAGTTTAAACCTTCCTCAAAACTTTCAGCTATTTGTTTAAATAAATAGTTATATGGTTAGAAAACAAACAGGCATTTCCTTGCAAGCAAATAAAGTTTCGATTTGGTTGTGGGACGGAATAGAGAACCAAATTTTAAATATTAGTTTTCCGACCTATTGTTTTCTCTAGAAAAAGCGACAGTTTATTATTATTATTATTATTATTATTATTATTATTATTATTATTATTATTATTATTATTATTATTATTATTATTATTATTATTATTATTATTATTATTATTATTATTTTTTTTTTTTTATTTTATTTTTTTTTAAATCGTGGAGGATTCTGTCCTTATTGGCATGACAAAAGTTTCTTGTACCATTGAAGAAGGAATGGATTGAGTTATTTCTTGTTTGAGAAAATTCAAGTAGCTTGTCGGAAGAAGCGTTTTGTCTTTTGTGCTAATCTATCTGCTTCAGTAATTCCATTTTCTTCTTTTCATGAAAATTCCAGATAATTTTGTCTTCGCAGGCAAACATGCTTTATACATCACAATAGAATTATTTTGTATTTTGCAATCAGTTTTCAGAAGCTGCTAATTGTACAAGAATTTTTAATAATTTTGTTTCTAAAGAAAAATCTCATCATGGAAATTTTTTATTTCATAATAACGGCATTTATAGAAATATACCAAGAAACTATGAATGTAATGTAAAATGGATATGGTTCTCCCGCCCTCCATATTATCTTGCCTTCCTCCTCTGTATCTTACTGGCTATGAGCCTGACACTAGGTTGCGAATTTGTAATAATCGAAGTGAAGGCAAGACAGAAATGTAAAGGAACGAAACAGTTTTGCACTGGAATGTTCCCACGTACAGAGTTTACAAATTTGAAAATCCATAATTTTTAAACTGTGTAAGATGAGGAATACCGTTAACCATTAGTTCACCCATTAATTAGGTATACATGTTAATTACACCTGAATTACTGTAAATCTTATGGAAACTTCTAACATTAGTATCACTCTCACTAAGTTGTTACTGCCGAAATTTTCTTCCAAAAATATTAAATGGGAGAATTCTTCCCAGCTTCTCGAGGATTTCGCGGACTGCCTTGCCCTGTATCTATGAATAACATATCTTGATCTGCCATAGTTCTTTACAAGTAAGTTAAACCACATACAACGAAGAATCGTACTCATGAATTAAAACTGAACAGCTTTTAAAACCTTCTGAAAAAGAAAAAAAGCATAAACTTAATGGAGATTTACCTGAGGGCTAAGGGAAGATCTTTCAACAAATGTGACTGGACTGTACATTAACTTGAAGGACAAGAGAGGAATAAAAATGAAGCAAAGACAATAGAAAAATATTGCAACCATATTCCTTACGACATTGAATTTTTGTTGGTGGTTTTCTTTCGGTGTCCTGGAAGACAGCAGTTAAATGATCAGAAATCTGAAATGTTTCTATTGTTCTTCTGATGGTGACACCCATCGTAAAGGACAAAAATCAGGTTATGACTAACTGTTCGTCCATGGTCTCAAGCAAGAGAAATGGCGTTCGGGAAATTCTGAATTGTACGACAAGACAATAGGATGGATTCCTCTGCATACTGTCATGTGTATGTGCTTGTGGGTATCCGCTTCATCAGTAATTCAAACCAGGTTTACTAAACTCATACTTCGGAGTTTGCTAATGCTTCATCTTCTCCATATGTACTACATAGCACTGTTTTCATGGTTTTTAGCAACTGGAATTTTCTCTTCATTACCTATCGAGAATTTTTGCCTTTGTTCTTTTCGACTATCTAAAATTCTTCTTGAATTACAAAGGCAGTTATGTACAGTAAGTAATGGGATCGAGAATGACCACGACTTTTCAGTTTCGACACTGAAATTGAATAAATCAAAATGTAGCGTTTATGTTAGAAGTCAATGAACTAAATACACAACAGTATATTTCGAAGTTTTTTTTTTAATTATATCGCCGAATTAACATTTTGATTATTACTAAAATATAGTTATTATACTGTTATTCTCGTAGCCCAGTCCACTTCTAATAAGACATAAACTGAAGTAACCGATTTTCTAAATGTACTCTTAACTTTACTAAGCAAATTCAATACTGGGATAGTGTCTTTAGAGACTGCAAACAAAAAAATACATTTAAAATATTCAAGGCAATTGCAACCTAGTCAATGAACGCATATGAATTTTATATCATTTGTCTATTTTTTGATTGGATTATTAATGTTTGTCATTTATCATTTTTTTTTTTACAACATTCATCCAGTTGTTTTAGTACTGTAGTGTTCACCTCATCATTTGTATTGATTAGGGGTGTTCATATAAGGCTGAGGACCTATTGAACTTCGGGTCTGAAAATTCATAGAGTTGTCATCAGTTACACGAAACCGTTCAAATATTTGAAATTATCTAATTTTCGGGTATTATCGAAAATTCGAATATTATTGAAAGTAGGTTTCAAAATATTCTAATAATTCTAATGTGATGCTGTACATTGCGAAAGTTGCTTTTCTTTATTATTATTATTATTATTATTATTATTATTATTATTATTATTAGTAGTAGTAGTAGTAGTAGTAGTAGTAGTAGTAGTAGTAGTAGTAGAAGTAGTAGTAGTAGTAGTAGTAGTAGTAGTCGATGTTGTTGTTGTATTTAATTATTATTATTTAATTAAAGAATTTCATCACATGAATCCTTATCAATATCAGTCTCAACTAACATCTGTAATCTTTAATCTTGAAAATCAGAGATTTTCAAGAAAGTTACAGAGAAACTGAAATTTGTTTTTAGATCGGTAGAGGAGTGGAGGATATATTTAACTCACAGACAATTGAGTTGTTTGAACCCCAAGCAATGAAGGATAGGATTAGGATTTTAGATTTCTTGGCTTTCGGCATCTAACGACGGATGACATCCCGTCACGTTTGGAGAAATGACATTCCTCGGAGATCACACTATCCAAGGAAAGGGAAGGAAGAAAGGATTGGGGAAGAAAGGATGTGGCCTGAGACTTAGAATTTAGGTACCATCCCGGCATTTGCCTGGTGTGAATGAGGAAAACCCAGGGAAACCTCATTCAGGATGGCTGGCCTGAAAAAGCGTTGTGCACTTTTTCTACCGAGTGGCCCCACCGGGAATCGGTTAGCAACTACGCTACGTGGGGCCATTCCCAAACAATGAAGATTAGGGGAAACCATCAAAGAGAATATGCATTATATGGTATAAATAGAAATAACGTGGATTACTAATTAACATCGATTTTTCTATTTAATTCGGAGGAACGGGGAGTTAAAGTCACTCTTATTTTGGGCTGATTTTAAAATCAAACAATAGGAACGATTAGGGTGCCATATTACATTAAAATTTACATTTTTCTTACGATGGTTATGGAGCACATTTTTTTCAAATCCAGGATTAGTAACTTATCTATTATTGCAGACTAGATTCATTCCTCAACGATTGACTTTACCCCCAAACAGTGGAGGTTGTAAAGAAAAATCTAAATAATAATAATAATAATAATAATAATAATAATAATAATAATAATAATAATAATAATAATAATAATAATAATAATAATAATAATAATAATAATGTATTAAAATCGAATAAATTTTGCCAAAGTTAACATCAAACTTTAGAATAAAAAAGAAAAACAAATGGGAACTAATTCATCCTCTCACTCTTGACTCCATGTTGTAGTAATAACTTGGAGACATTAAAGAGAATATGCGATATGTCTAACCAAAAATTGAATATACCTTTTACGAAAGTTATTGTGAAATTTTTGCTTTATTTTATTTTTTTACTCAGGAGAGAGCGTAAATTCACTGCTTCAGATTTGACAGATTCCAACTTTAAAACATGTAGCTGATCGGAAAACCTCAAAGAAAATTCGACATATTACTTCAAAATTGAAAATTTTTCGCGCAGGAGCATAATTTCAGATTTTGCTTGGGGGGGACAAGACCCCTTGATATAAGTAAAATTTCGCGTTTTTCACTGATTTACTACTATTCTATTGATAAAATCTATATACATCTCAAACATAGGGGGAAAATGCCCCTCCCTGTCCCTCTAAATGACGCCCCTGTTTTTGCGTAAGTTATTGGCGAAAATATTTTTTTTTAATTGTATTATTTAAACAAGGAAAATTTGAAGTTTGGAGAAGTTGCCCTATTTTACCCGCACATCCGTGACCGATTTCAATGACAAGCAATAAAGATAATCGAGAAGTCCTAAAGAATATTCTATTGTATTTAAAATGAAAAAAAAATTCGCAAGTTATAATGGAAAATCATTTTGTTACCCATTATGTAGCTTACTTATACGTACTTGCAACATGAGGTGGATTTTGAATACCAACTGAAGCGTGTGTGTAAAACAAACCCAAACTAATGTTCCCCAATAACAACTTCAATCAAAAGTGAAATAGTGAAAGATGGTTATAATGATTTTTTTTTTAAAATTGTCAATTGACTATCTCTAGAGCCTTTCCAATTTGACAACAAACCTACCTCAAGTTGAGTAGTTTAACCTCTGTAGTTCAAACTGGCCTGAACTCTTAAAGTCACCTTTTCAAGTCTAACTAAAAAGCCAACCTCTGTGATGGAAGACAAAATATAATCTTCATTCTTCATAATATGACAAGACTTAAAAGTCCTCTGGCACGAAAAGAAATTACAATGACAAGAGACTTAAGGACTTAAATCACTTGTGACTAGCGAAACGAAATTTTCAGCTCGCTTCGTCTCACAAAATTACTTTTTGTATTAAAGCTATCTGATGCTACGACAAAAATACAGAGGGCATCAACAAGCGAAGAAGCCCTTGAACTGCTTCTTCACATGGTCAAGAATAAAGGTCAGTCCTGTGCAGAAATGAAATTCAAGACGCAGTAAATTGTCTCGTGAAGAAGAGTTAGCGCTTTGGATTTTCCGCACTTATTCACATGCCACCAACAAAATAATAAACGTTCCTTTTTCTCCAACAGAACAACAACCATTGTATGTGGAGTCGTTTTCTATGTGACTGTTGGAAATGTATTCAACTGCCTGCCTCCTTGGGAAAGATATAGGATATGCACTAAAGAAAGAAAGAAAGAAATAAGAAATCGTAATTAACTGATAGTCAGGAAGATAAACAATCGTGCTTTCTTTCAGCTACTGGTGTTACGAAGAACAATTTCTAACTTTATCTTTGCTACGAAGCGAAGATTTTTTTTTTTCAACAGAAGTGTCCACTACATTGAATTATGCTTCATTCAATGTTTAGTAATGACTTCCGCTAGTTAACAGTGATTTCTTCCAATGATAGGTGAAATAAGTTTAGCAAAATGACATTGTAACGAGCAGAGACGCTAGTTCTAACAACACTAGCGCCAATACTAATGTTACTAATTCTATCTGCTATTTACTTCCAGTACTACCAATGTAGCGAAAACTAAACATTTATACCACTTCGCCGGCTTCTAGTTATATTACTATAGATGATATCAAGAATTAAATCGAAGGGGAACCCAGTTGGCTGAGCTCTCGCCCAATTTTATAACTCTCGCCGCAAACTCATCTCAATAAATCGCTTAGTTGCCCCAACTTCTAAACTAAACGAAATATGGACAATCAAAAATTGCTTCTTTTGTATCAAATGGAAGTAATTATGGATATCATCCTCACTTTATAGAAAACCCGTAGTACTGTTGAGATTAGCGGGTTAGTATACTTCTCAGGATGTAAAATAGTAATATATACGTTAAATATAACGCTATGATGAAGCAAAATGACTAGACAAATCTAAAGAGTTAAATGTTTTCTATTTTCAAATATTCATTCATCCTGAAATAGACTTGATTTTATCTGAGATAAAACGTTATGTTTAAGCCAAGGCTTGTTAAAATTTAGCTTCTTAACGAGTTTGGTTAAGGAGTTAGAGGGATGAATCACCTTTATGAACGGGGAGCGTGTTGCCACGTTTGGCCTAATCCTCGTTTCGCCTAACCAGTTATCTGGCACTTTCACGACAGATAAATGATAAGATTTGTGTCCGCCATTTTAGGCGAAATAAGGATCCTAGTTTGGCCTAATCCTCGTTTTGCCTAAAACGATGGACTATTAAAAAAATCGCGGAAACAAAATTGGAGGGAAATTACAAGAGAAAATTCCCTAGAAGTATTAAGAAATGCAAAATATATAGTTTCACCAATAACTAACTAACTAACTCTATGGCCTATAGAACCCGGAGGTTCAATGCCGCGTTCACAAAAGCTCTCCATTGACTTCTATCCTTAGCTAACTGCATCCAGTTTCTACTTTGTATTCCAATCTCTGCGAGATCCATCTTAATATTGTCCTCCCATCTGCGCCTAAGTCTTCCTAATGGTCGTTTTCCGATTGGTCTTCCAGTCAAGACTTTGAAAGCGTTTCTACTTTCTTCCATCCTAGGTACATGACCTGCCCACCCGAGCCTCCTAAATTTGGTGATCCTAAGAATGTTTAGTAAACCGTATAAATTATGTAGTTTCTCGCTATGAAATTTCCGCCATTCCCCATTTCTGTTCTTCTTGGGTCCGAATATTCGTCTCAGGATCTAGTTCTCAAATACTTTCAGTCTATGTTGTTCCCTCACAGTAAGTGACCATGTTTCGCAGCCATACAAAACAACAGGCATGATTATCGTTTTGTATATTTTAAGCTTCAAATTCCTCGACAGAATTCGCGACGACAAATGATTTTGAACCGAATAGTAACACGAATTCCCTGCTTTTAGTCGACATTTAATTTCTCCGTGAACATGATTTTCCTTGATCCTAGATATTTGAAATTATCCACTTTATCAAAAGTATTATTTAATATTTTAACGCATCCATAATTTGCTGTATTCTGGTCCCGAGTATAGTTTCAAACGAGGATAGTTTCACAATGAAAATAAAAAGTAGTTGATTAAGAAAATTCAAAATGTAATGCATTGGGACGACAAAAGCATAAGTGAAGCAGAGACGTATAAAAAACTACTAGGATATGAAGAATACTTGTTTATCTGGAGCTCCTTTCCTATGTGTTCGTGCACAGCTGACTTTAATGTACTTCAGAACATTTTGCAATAAAGAACACAAATACTGAAAGTAGTGAAAGAGCTTTGAAATCATTTCCTACGTTTGAGTAAATACTGAAAAATAGTTAATGTCATGTGAAATATACTTGCTAAAAAAAAGCCTTTACAGTAGATTATGTGACTAAATAATTACATAAACAATAGATACATTTGAAAAAAACTTTGAGTTTAACGTCCCACAATTATGCCCTTCAGGCTAAGGGAAACGAAATAGATACATTTGAATTGAATGAAATACCACGCTCAAGCGCACCTTACAAACATATTGCCAGCGGAGTGATTTGGCACAAATCACATTTCGATTAAAGTTGTCCATTGTTATGAACTAATTCAGATACTTCTTGTCAGATCTATCTCAATATATTTACTAATTTTATATTAATTAAAATTATAATGAATCACAATAGCATCACTTATAATGCATGAACAGTTTTTTTTTAATAAAGTGTTGAAGCTGATATTGTGAAAGAATGTGTATTTGTACTGTCGCCCACATTAAAGACTGACAGTGATTGATCTATTATTGATTAATTGATTTTATATCGACACCAACGGAGCACAAGAGCCATTGAGAGAGCAAGGAGCCGAGCCTGTGGACATCAGTCTTGATCATCGAAAAGTGTCAGCTTTTGATCCCATACGTCGAAATGAAGGTATTCCTATCAATGTCCTAATCACCTTCCCTCACCCAGTCTCTCTCTTCTAAGAAATCCTTCTGCAAATTCATTTCTGGATAGTTATGCCTTTTCTTCAGAGGATAGCTGTCCGATCTTAGTACCTGTCTAGAGCTAGAATTCCCATTTTTTTTCTTCTTACGGCTAGCGTGTAAGAGGTGTTTTTGCCGATTTTTCCTCCCTCTTACTCACCCTTTTCAGTATGAAATCCTCAGCAAAACCCACAATAAAATATCTTCTACATCCACATAAGAACGAAACAAACAGAAATGTAAAATACATACTCCGGTTTATACTCACGCAAACTATATTTCCTTTAAGAAATTGTTTAGCAGTAAGTATTATTTAACAATATCAGATATTTGAAAACAAACTACAAACTATAACACTCATGTTTAAACGAAATTAGTAACAGGAAATAAACTACGTGTAACTTATTATTTTTCTCTCATCTCAAATATAGCCACTATACACACTGTGAAAGCATTAAATTTAAATGAGAGGCATATCTAATAAGCTGTCCTCAAAATGGTAAGGAAAAATAACCTAACACAACTCTCAAAGCATTTTCTAAATTACAAATTAGTTATGGTTAAATCAAATATTTCTCAGTTGTTCATATAGTAGGGAACATTCTTTCCAAATTTCCCTCCAGTTTTATTTCCGCGATTTTTTTTATAGTCTATCGTTTTAGGCAAAACGAGGATTAGGCCAAACGAGGATCCTTATTTCGCCTAAAATGGCGGACACAAATCTTATCATTTATCTGTCATAAAAGTGTCAGATAATTGGTTAGGTGAAACGAGGATTAGGCCAAACGATGCAAGATCAACGGGGAGAGTTCCTAACTTTTGTCCTTCTTTGTCCTGCCCGAAATTTATGGCAATCCATCAAGTAGCCCTTCATATTTAAAAATATGTCTCCCGGGTGGACGAACTAACACATAGACAGGCAAGGTAGATATGTAAAGAAGTTTTGATAAACCAAATTTCTCAAGGCTCTTTACGCAACTCACTCCTACTTTTCGAATTGTACCTAAAGCCTTAGTAGTAAAAGGCAATGGAGAAAGGCAAAATTGTAATAATAATAATAATAATAATAATAATAATAATAATAATAATAATAATAATAATAATAATAATAATAATAATAATAATAAACGCAGATAACTCTACAAAACAATATTAAATAAACTAATAACAATTTCCAGACTTTTAGGTATTAGGAATTAGATTTCTGGGTTTTTGAAATATATGGCCATTGTTAGCCTATCACGTATATGAGCGATGACGTTCCTCTCCGATCACATTGTCCAGGAAATTAGAAGGAAGATAGGAATGGGGAAGGAAGAAAGCAACCTGGGAATATTATGTTAGGTGCTATCCCGCCATTTGTCTGGTATGAAGGAAGAAAATCCAAGAAAAACCACATTCAGGATGGCTGGTCAGGAAAAGTTGTTACACCTTTCCGACCGAGTGTCCCCATCAGGAATCGAACCTGGGACCGCTCGCACTCCAGATTTTTTCTTATAAACCATAAATTTGATTGCACAGATTATGTCGCCATAATTGTTGGGAACCCATATTTATATACTTTGCGAAAGGTGTGAAAAAGAATTATTTGTTCTTGTAGTAGAATTTTGTAGATAGCTACTTTGAATCTTTTTCAAATTCTTCATTGTCTTTAAGACAGGGATGCAAATAACCTCTCGCCCACTCGCCCGGGGCGAATGGTTCATCGGTGCGGGAGAGTATTTAATATCATAGCGAAGGTAAGTAAATGATTTCTATTATGTGATGTAGGCTAGAAGCTCTTTTCTTGGGTGAGTAAAATTTTGTTGCTTATTTACATCCCTCCTTTAAGATATTCACAAAAATTGAAAAAAAAAATATGAAATGAAATGTTTAAGTTTAACGCCCCACATTTGTGCCGGCTAGGCTAAAGGAGACGGTGGTGATGAGAAATGAAGGAAATAGTAGGATGAAAAATGTGGGAAGAAACGGGAGAAACCAGAGAAAACCCACGCACACGCTGTTTGTCCACCACAAAATTCACTTGGCGCTAGCTGAGATCGAACCAAGGATCCCACGTGCCAGGTTTGCCACGATCTACCACTGAGCCACCGCGGCTCTCTAAAATTGAAAAAAGTGAGGGTGAAAACTTAAAGAAGAACCTTTAAAAAATCAATTATACATTAATATTAATGTAGAATTTATGAAAACTCGTTTGTACTGGAACTAAACTTGTGGCTCTCGCACCCAGACATGAATCTTTTCTCAGAAACGAGAGAAGGAATTAAAAGTAAGAAGAGATGGCAGATAATAGTGACAGGTTTGGAACAATAATAAAAAAAATAAATAAAAAAAAACTTGCTTGATGAATTTTAGAGCACTGGACAAATATCTTCTAGCCATCAATGTTCAACGTAATAAGATTTACGCATTTCGTTTCTGGAATTCGAGACCTTAGGTTAACAGGTGTTCCATCCTCTTACGAGTAACAAACACATAAAATCTTCAGTGATTACGATCCTTTCACTTGAAAGTGATCTTCTCACAGTTTTAAACGGAGATCATACCAAATGACATTGTCACACTGCAAGAAATCGAGAATACTTTATTAACACTTAATACAAATATTTAGTGACGCCTTGACCAGAGGGAAATTCTTTTATTAGAGGAAAGTATTGTGTATTGCGTAATAGTAGGTAGTTTAACTCGAACTCTTTTGCTGGATGTGATCAGAGACAAGTACGCAACAATTTTTATGCTATGTTCAAGTACGTGAAGTCCTATAAAACGTTTATATCCGTCCGTCTGGCTGGCTGACTGTTGACAGTTACCAGTCTAGCAACGTTAGGAGATAGTGAAAATCAGTTTTCTGATATGATTCGGCGACCCAAGAATAAATTTCTTCTCTGTCCTTATTCTCCTGTTGCAAACAAAATTGTATATATCTGAAATCTTCCTGGTGTGCATAGGAACAACTTCTATTCATGCATTGTCAGGTAATTCTTACGATCACAAAATTATTGGGTTGATGTATAAGTTCGTGCGGTTCTTATATATTTTATAGTTTATTTAAATTCTGCTATTCTGTTAATTCAAATACAACATAGACATAGACATAACATTAACATATTCTACAAGTGTAACAATACATTGCATACATTTTACTGTCACTCACATTAACTCACAATCACTCAGTGATATATTCACCTCTACTATCTATGACGTCCGCAAATGTTCAGGTAACAGTTCGATGTCTTGCCTGTAGAACTGTTTTGGTTTTGACTGGGAGAAATCTGTTAGCCATTGGTCAAGAGAAGCTTTTCTGTGCTGTTCTTTCAGCCATTGCTTCATTCCCGTACACTGCACAAATTGTTCTCCCAGCTTCTGCTGCACTAGATCCTCGGTTAAACTCGAAGAGTAAAATGTAACGGAAACGATCACTTTTCTCAACTTGACATTCCATATTAGTTTGTCTGAAATATATACAATAATACGTTCACAATCAAGGAAACCTGTGTTGAACAACACACAAACTCCAAACTACTGTAAAACAACGGAATAACGATAAACAATCGCTTCACGTCGTATTGAAGCCAACCCAAAAGAAAACCGCACGAACTTATGCATTGACCTTATAATATAATACGTTGTTCCTTGTCAAATGTTTTGCTCGTGAAAAAAAAAAGAAAGAAAGAAAGAAAGAAAGAAAGAAAGAAAGAAAGAAAGAAAAAGAAAAGATAACTAATACAAATTTTCACTGACAGATATTAGATATTTGTGATACCCTAGGAAGGCGATGACCTTGGTACTGAAATAGAACGCTAACAGTAGTAGACACATTGAGTTGTTTAATCGGTTTATTTTTGATGAGAATTCAGTGTCGGGGCAATCCAAATGAAATCGACCAATTGCCAGGTCAAAGGTTGGTGACAAAATTTATTTATTGTTTTAATTTTTTACCTAAGATTGTACCTCATTCAGGAAGTTGAAAACTAGTATTCATTTATTTTTTATCCGCGCAGGTTTGTTTGTAGCGGCCATTGTAGGCGCCTGAGCGTATTTTGCACTTTTCAGAGGATTCCGTTAAACGCTGTAACTTTTTAGGTTTTAAGGATTATAAGTTCAAACCAAAACCATATGAAAGATAATGAAATGGACAACATTCCTTGTTCTGTACACATTGGAACGTACTTCAGAACGTCGAAAGAGAAAGCTCTGAACATTGAGGTTGGAAACCTAGAAATGGCCATTTTGGAATGTACATTTTGAAACGAAATAAATGAGACTCCTTTCATTTTTTGTCTGCATAGGGACTACATAATAGATAATGTCTCAAACAAGTTTCAGATCTGAGAACCATACACTTGATTTTTTGGAAATTTTTTAAATATTGCGAATTTTGGAAATAGGGATGCGCACGAGACCGGATTTTCCTGACAAAATTCGAGTCGAGACACGGCTCTTCCAATAGAGAAATATAGATTTTTCGAGTCTAGAGATCACTTTTACAGCACATTTTCGAGACGAAACAGCCTCAAACATTGTCTCGTGCGCATCCCTATTTGAAAAATCGTGTATTTTCACCATCAAATATCTCAGGAAGGATAGAAGCACTCACAGAAACCCACTCTACTTCACACTTGCTGTCGGCTGTTATGTCGGTTTCAATTTTCAACGCTTTGTCCGCTCCACAGTATGCAAGAGGACAAAATAAAATAAAATAAAATAAAATAAAATAAAATAAAAAAATATTAGTTACGTGCCATACATCTTCTTCCACAGTCTTTGTTATTAGCACAAACTCTGGAAGTTTAGACTTCACTTCAGTTGATGCAACTAGCAAGTTTGAAGAAATTGTATATTGTGCTTGGACTGTCGTCTGTTTTTGAATGGTTTTAGTTTTTTTTTTTTTTTTTTTTAAGAAAAGTAATTTTTTGCATTTGTTTTCTAAGTCACATAAATTACGTGTGATTTACGCATAAAAAACTTAACAAGTAAATTATTTGCCAACCTTGAGTGTGGAAACATGTCCCTGCCCTCTCTCTCAGGAGGTACTTACGTTGTTTGTAAGGCTACATTAATTAAATGCTTCTCCTAGTGCTCGTTGTCATCATTTCACTGCCCCTTAAGTACGCCTACAGTATGCTGACGACTGTTTCCAGCATATCAGTGTGTCAAGCCCACTGACGGCTTATCCACCTTCTTCGGTTCGCCCTATACCTCCGAAATGATACGATACCGCATCGTATGTTGATATAGGCTTTTTATTGCCTATGTTTAGAGGAATCGCCAGCCGAAATTCGGACATAGTTTAACGTACCACCCTGTATTTTCTATACTACTCTCTTGTTTATGGTTTCGTTGTGCGGTTATAGTTATTCGATACCTTAGATAGTTTCAACGTTTCTTGCAGAGATTTTTGGTATGCAAAAATCGTAAAATTTTCATGGCAAAGTGTTTGATTCGTCAAAATGTTTGCTTTCTGAAGACTCGCTGCGAATAGCACTCAACTTTAGCACTCCATCGCTATACGATGCCAAAAATGGTATGTTTTGCAAAGTTTAATTACCTGTATCTTATTTGCTTTTCTTTGAAGAATTTATTTATAAAATTATATCAAATTACTCAACTACAAGTCATTGAAAATATTTTGAAAGCTAGGTGGCTATTAAAGAAGACTGGACAATGGTTACAGTTCTCAAAGTCCAAAGCCATTTTTGCATTTAAGAAGTCGGTGGGATACAAGTACTTTTTTTTCATCTCAAAATACAGAAACATTATCGTGAATTATTTTGTTGTGTTCACCCCGTACATGATACATCTATATTTTCCGAGTATAATAACAGTATTGTACACTTCTATTGTGTCTTCCATGGTCCATTAAAACATTTTGGGTAATCATTTTGGGGGAAAAGAAGAATACAGGGAAAATGAGTTAAAAGAAGACAGATGGAAAAAGAAACGAAGTGAAAAGAACCATTAAATTTGTTGCTCTTCCAGCATAGTGAAGAAAAATAGCGGTTAAACAAGGGAACAAAGGGAAAACATGAAAAGGAATTAAGGTGTGAGACAGCCAAAAGAGAAAAGCGTGGGCAAAACATGTCATTCTGTGGTGAGAGAGGGAGATAGTTTTCCCCTCCCTCTTCTTGATGTAATTTTTAGTTCAGTTCTGTCTGATGAAAGAGAGATAGAAAGAGCGAAGGAGAAATGAAAGCATAACCCCCCTAAAGCCATTCATCCGCACCCACTATGATGCTGCACCTCCCATGTCTTCAAGGAACGACTTCAAAGGTCACTGGAAGTTGGTTGATGTGCACAAGAAAATTAAGTCTTCAGTCTTCACTCTACAAATATACAAGTCAAGCGGAGAAAAAAATAAAAATAAAACCACAATGCAAGGAGATCGTTTCTAGGTAGATGCAGGAGCTCAGCGGTAGAATGTTGGACTCGTATCTAGTCTCGAGTTAGATAGATCTTGTATCGGACCGAGTGCTCTTGGATTGGTTGATTAATCGACTGACATTCACGTCCTTTATCATCAGTTAGGCTATACAGTATGAGACCTTCGATTTAAAGTGGAATGTGAATAAGTGTAGGGAATTTGAAGTTCCTCGAAAAGAGAAACAAACCCAGGACCTTTCGCACCAAAAGTCAACGCTCTAGACTCTAGACTTTGAGAGAAGAGCTCAAAGTAGTCTTCGAAGAAATCTAGCACATTGTGCATACATCTTCTCTGGTTACTTCCATTTTATTCAACTAAATAATTCCCACAATAGTTTCATTATTATTATTACCTGTTTGTATTTCTTGTGACTTGCACTATCTTACAACAATAAAAATGAGCTTAGAACCAATTATTTTTTTTCAGAATCAATTATTTTTTCACAATCATAAATTCAAACTACAATATTTATTTTCAATTAAAATTACTGTTTATTATTAATTTTAAAAAAATTAAAGCAAGTTTATTTAATACTTATTCAACTGATAATTACTCACCAAAATATAAAATCAAATATTTATGGATTCAATTCAATTGGCTGGTAACAATCCAAAAGTGAAGACTTGACCACCTATTCCATAAAGAAGTGTATGACTTTTGCGTCCCATGATTACGCTCTGTGAGCAAAGAGAGCCGAATGATTAACGAAAATGAATGATTATAAAAGAATTGGTGGGAATGAGAATGTGGGAGGAAACGAGAGTCCTCCGGGAACACCCAAAAATACGATGTTGTCCACCACAATCTTCTAGGATTGATTCAGGGACTCCTGTACCAAAGGCGAACATTCTACCACTTTTTAGAAACTTCCTGACTTACTTTCTATTTTTTACACGTTTGAGGACTAGTAGACTCGACAGTGACACTAACACAGATACATCGAAGACAGTTAGAAATCTGACAATGCTCTACACAGGGTCTGAATTGCCTACAGACTTCGCCTTATAAAAATCAACCTAACGTCTCACACTGCTCGGCTACACCACAAGGGCTTACGCGTACCAATGGGGCCCCAAATTTGCAGTTGATTTATTCAAAATAAACAAAAGTTTTATTCAAGCCATTATTCATTATTCTTGATATCCACTCCAACTATTATTCTTTATTCAAACAATTGTTCTTTATTAAAAAAAATCAAACTATTAATCTTTATTCAAATAAGCATTCAAACATATTATTCTTTATACTTCTTATTTTAATTTAAGTCCGATGATAATGCATAGAGGCTAAAGGAGATGATTAATTTGATAATGAGTGAAATGGTGAATTGAATGAAGTGAGAGGAAACGGGAAAACTCGCAATTATTTAAGCAATTATTTTTTTATTCAAGATATCATTCTTAATTCAAATGATCAGTCTTTATTCAAGAAATATTTAAATTGGTATTCTATATTCAAAATATCTATTCATAGTATTATTACTTATTAACTATTACTATTTATTTGAAAAATAGTCAAATTATTATTTTTTATTCAAAATAACTATTCATACTAACATTTTTTTACTGAAACAATTACTTTTTATTCAAACTATCAATCTTAATTCAAATAATCGTTCTTTAATCAAGAAATATTTAAACTATTATTCTTTATTCAAAAATAGTAAAATTATTATTTATTCAAAATAAATATTCAAACTAACATTCTTTACTCAAATAATTATTCAGTTATTATTTATTCAAAAATATCCAAACTATTATTCTTTGTGCAAAATAATTACTCTAGCTAACATTCTTTATTGAAAGAATTATTGAAAGAATAGTTTTTATTCAAACTATAATTCTTTATTCAGATAATTATTCAAACAAATATTCTTTATTCAAAAAATATTCAAACTATCATTCTTGATTCAAAATATCTATTTAAACTATCATTCTTTATTTAAACAATTTCTTTTCACGGAAACTTCTTCCAATGACTGATGTTTCCACTGTTAATTACCACGTGCATATAAACTGAATATTAAGAAGATATCTCATGGTAGTATATTGATACTTTACATATCTCAAAAACCCACGAAAGCATTTAATTTATTTCAACATATTATTTGTCAAATATGTTATCTTCTTAAAATTTACGAATTTATATAAAATATATGTAATGAACTGTATGGTAAGTAAGTTTACTTTTATGTTGTGGAAACCAGGAATTATAATACTTTTTCCGATTAGTTCCAATAAAAACCTGTCGACGTTCAATTTAGAACTTTTTAACTAGTTTTGATTCATATAGAGATTTTTTTTTTCTCTATCTAGCTAATTTAAAAGAGAGGTAAAACCCATTCCATTTTAAAAGAAAACTACATAAAACGTGAGTAATAAGCATAAAAAAGAAAAGGCTAGATCCACTAAATCATTGATTCAACATATCTACATTTCAGAAGATCATGAGCCATTTTGTGAAACCCACATGAATGAACACATAATTGTTCAACTTAATTACAAATATTGTGAATTCAGAGCAAAATTATTATTTACATATTTACAAATATCTTCTTTTTTGTTACCGTTTTTAGAACACGGTGCAAATTACCATTGACGACGCAATATAGAAAACATAATGTTCAAATCATATGGAGAAAATTCGGAAAATATCAACTAAAGCAAAACTGAACGACCAAAATTTCTGATTCGTTACAAGAGTAGATGTCCAACATTAAAGAAAATTTAGTTGGAAAAAGAAATATATCTGCTTAATTGGTGTTGAAGTAACACAAGAAAATAAAATATCTTACCTTTTATAAAAAAAAATAGGTAATAAAAACAGGCTGGTATAGGAAAAGTCAACTTCAACAACGCATTAATAAAAAGGTTAACTACCCTTGTCTTCCGTTTATGCCATATACCCTGTAGCTGTTGTAGAACATTGCACATCAAAGCCCACTTAACTCACGCGTGTTATCTACTATTTGTAATTGGCAATATATAAAATACGTAGTCCACGTGGTGTCTGAACATAAAAAGTAGTTTTGTCGCGTGTTATTCGTGTCTTTATCATTTTTAAAATACAGTTTACCTTTAGGGTCTGACCAGCGAACATTTCACAAGTTTTTTTTTTTTTTTTTTTTTAATTTGTTCACTGTTAATTTTTGTTAACTCTGATATTTATTTCATGTCAATTACTTTCGTATAAACCAAGCAACCAGACTGGCTAGGTTTTGTCCACGACAAGATTCATTCACCCCTTTAAAAAAGTAAATAAATGTTTTACATTTTTGTCCCTTTTTAGTTTCTTATGACTTGTGTGTATGTTATGTAGTACTTATTGTATTTGAGTTAAGTGTTGGGTTTTGTCTGACTGGTACTCCGCGTGCGCGCGTGCGTTTCCACTAAACGTCTTGTCCAAACATGTTATTTACTTCCACAGCCACAGAGACACACAAATATTATTATAAACATTACTTTTTTTAAGTAAGAGAAGGAAAGAGAGAGAGAGAGAGGAATCTCTTGTAGCAAAAAAATAAAAGAAACCATTCATAGTCAGAAAGAGAAACCTCTTTTGAAAAAGCATATTTATCTAGTCATTACCTAAAAGATGTTTAAAAAGTTTATTTTGTGTATTGCAGGAAATGTGTGTTCATCTACCTCTGTCCCTCATTTGCATTAAATTTCATTAATTACAACATTGTCGTACATCGTCCTGTACAAATTGCGGTGTTCCTTTCTTCGAACACTAGCCGGAAATTGGTAAGTAAAATTGTTAATTGGTAGAAAGATCAATGCTCAAAATATGTATATTGTATAGGCTATTTACCTATTTCATGTCTTTAATCTTTCTAGAGAAAGATGTCAATGACTTACTCGATTTAATCAGGTAGGTCAAAGTGATTAAGGAAGTAGAGCAATCACCTTTAGAAAGAGAGCACCTTTGTTCGATCTCAAGCTTTGTGAGTTGATGCAGTAACTTGCAAAGATGAAGTGGGTCGTGCGTCAAGTGGGTCAAGATTTGTGAGTGGGTCGTGAGTCAACAGGACATGATCCACTGCGACCCATCATGACCCACTCTGATCTACCGACCTACTCCCTCAGTACATTGTTTTGAACACTGGTAAATTTGTCTACGTTTTACTTTCAGAGCCTCGATTTTTCTTCCTGTTTCATTTGTTTCTATTTATTCACATGATATGAGTAGATAAGTGAGAAAAGAACTTCAGGCAATTTTGGATATTGATATTATGTAATTGTAATAATGAGTGCCGACTGTGTGGGTGCTCCGGGGCTCCAGCACAAATAATCTGTGCTGCGCCGCACCCACAAACATTTTAGTTTGGTAGAAACAAAATAAAATAAATATTTCTCACTTGCCATTATCAAATATTAATAGGCAATTGAAACATTGAGATGAAGTTAACATTTCTAACCTCTAAAAGATAATTGTTTGTTTCAAATGTGTCTGTGCAAAGGCAACCAAGTAACACACTTAGGTTAGTCATTTTGTGGTTTATGTTCATAACAAAATCCTTGCACAGTTGTTTCTGCAATACCAATATTTTCTTTAATTTTAATTTGTATGAATGTGGTGTTTTCTTTTAGTAACGTGTTGATATCATCATTTCCTCTAGCAATCATTGTGCATCACGTAAGCTGTTTAAAGTATAACTTAATGTTGCGATTACATATGTTGAAAATATTCATTACAGCAACTTATCCTTAACCTTGGATCCGAGTTTGAACCTGTTTCAGTCATCGGTGCTAACGACTGAACTAGGACAGTCCCAACTTATCCTTATAGTACCGGTATATTATATGACTGAACTAGGACAGTCCCAACTTATCCTTATAGTACCGGTATCAAAGGACAGCTCTTTGTGATAGTGTTCATTAAAGATCTTAACTAAAAGGAAATCAATAAAAAATAACGAAACTTCCCTAAAAAAACAAAACACTTCCCACCATTGATATTCACTCACATAAATTTGGGAAAGTCGGCGCCGTTGATTGTAATAATAGCAATAGAACTTCCTACTTGACTTTCGAGACTCAGCCTGTGTGTTTTACACTTTTTTCTACCTTCGCCTACTTAACTTTGATTTGACACTTTCAAATTTCATCCTATTTTACACTGAAAAGTATCTCTAATTCAACAAGTAAATACATGTATTTTATATGATAATTAAATTTAAATTCATCGCAATTTGGCCCATGACAAACACTTTACCATTCTATATCGTAAAGGTCAGATCCACCGGTATTGTAACAGAGCGGTGCGTGTACCGTAGAATCTCAAACACCCATTAATAGAGCAATCCATATTATGCTTTATTGTTTAATTATGCTTTATTATGCTTTATTGTTAATTTCAATCATTGTTTTACATTAATCGTGTATAATGTATAATATTTACTATACATTAGATATTCTAAATATCTTGATCTATTTATTAATATTTTATGAAGCAATTTCTTTCATATTTAATGAACTTTCTACTTAATGCACTGTCAAGAGATATGCTTTACTCGAGTCAGTTTTTTTTTTTTTTTTTTTTAATAATTTGTGTGCGCGTTAGAGGTGCATACATAGGGGTCTAAAGTAAGAGAAAGTAAAAGATGCGACCAAAAAATACAGAAAGTGCTCAAGTTCAAGAGGTACACATAACAATATAATGTGGAGTTCTTGTGCACTTTTTGCACACTTCGAATCATCTTACATAACTGCGCAGTTACACTTAGAAGAAAACTATTGTTTATTCATTGTTAGCGGAAAGTTTTCTTCTTGTTTTCCTTGTTTCTTTTCTCCACTTTAAAGGATTACATCAAAAAGTTTACAGAAATAAAATTAGCTTTTCATTGTTGCATTGTAAATATTGGTTTTAAAAAAAATATTAATGCAGTATGTTAAACTCGCAGTTAAACAGAATTTTCCAAGAATTGTTCTAATAGGATTTTTCAAGAATTGAGCTATATATTTGAAATTATGCTTTATGCTTTATTTTCTAAAATTATGCTTTATTATGCTTTTAAAATTAGTTTCTTCTGGGCCCTTAGACAACCACAACCATGTTCAAGGTACCAACCATATTTGTAAATTATTATTATGCTTTTTATGCTTTTGGGTTGCTCTACCGATTAGTGATAATTTTACAGCCTTATTTTATTACAATGTAAATTCTTTAGTCAGTGGAGAAGAGAGTGTGGATCAATGGTCAGAGTTGATGACGATGGTTTTTAGTGGGTGATTGGTCATAGTGGGTCATAGTGGGTCGTGGGTCAAAGTGAGTCACGGTTGTTGGTGGGTCCAGTGGGTCATGGGTCAAGTTTTCATTGACCCACACCGTCTCTGGTAACTTGTATCTATAGATTTTCTAGCGACTCTCACATTAACAATCCACCAATACTTTCATAATAATTTGCTTGCATGGACTTTGTATTAACTTAGAAAACATTAAACAAATTACATGAGGACGTGAATGAAGTACCTAGCTAACTAACTAACTACCTAACTCTCTGGCCTATGGAACCCGGAGGTTCAGTGCCGCGTTCACAAAAGCTCTCCACTGACTTCTATCCTTAGCTAATTGCATCCAGTTTCTACTTTGTATTCCTATCTCTGCGAGATCCATCTTAATATTGTCCTCCCATCTGCGCCTAGGTCTTCCTAATGGTCGTTTTCCTATGGGTCTACCAGTCAAGACTTTGAAAGCGTTTCTACTTTCTTCCATTCTAGCTACATGACCTGCCCACCTAAGCCTCCTACACTTGACGACCCTAACAATGTTGGGTAAACCGTATAAACTATGTAGTTCCTCGTTATGAAGCTTCCGCCATTCCCCATTCTCGTTCCTCTTGGGTCCGAATATTCTTCTCAGGATCCTGTTCTCAAATACTTTCAGTCTATGTTCTTCCCTCAGAGTAAGCGACCATGTTTCACAACCATACAGAACAACAGGCATGATTATCGTTTTATATATTTTAAGCTTCAAATTCCTCGACAGAATTCGCGACGACAAGAGATTTTGAACCGAATAGTAACACGAATTCCCTGCTTTTAGTCGACATTTAATTTCTTCGTGAATATGATTTTCGTCTGTTAATATTGATCCTAAATATTTGAAAGTATCCATTTTATCAAAAGCATTATTTAATATTTTAACGCCTCCACAATTTGCCGTATTACGGTCCCGACGCACTTCCATGTATTTAGTTTTCTCTGCATTTACTTCTAAACCCATGTCCCTGCAAGCGTTTAATAAGATCTCTGCATTTATTTCTACTGTTCTCCTATCATTCCCTATTAAATTTACATCATCAGCATATGCCATAACCTGGTGAATGCCGTTCAACTCTAGGCCCTGGTTGCTATCTTTGATTTTCCTTATAGCGTATTCCAGCACAAAGCTAAATAATAATGGCGACAACGCATCTCCTTGTTTCAGGCCATTTTCGACGTGGAAGCTCGTGGACAAAAATTTTCCTACCTGGACTTTACTTTGGGATTCACTTAAACATATCTTAATTAATCTAATTAGCTTTCTCGGTATTCCAAGTTCTGTAAGAACGTTGTATAATGTTTCTCTCCTAACCGAGTCGTACGCCTTTCTAAAATCAATAAATAGTTGATGTACCGGGGTATTGTATTCCCACTTCTTTTCGAGTATTTGGCGAATGGTAAATATTTGGTCGATAGTTGATCGATTTCGTCTAAATCCGCACTGATAATCTCCAATAATTTCATCTGCGTATGGGGTCAATCTTGCTAACAGAATATTTGAAAGTATTTTATAGGATGTTGACAGAAGAGAAATGCCTCGATAATTATTACAGTCAGTTTTGTCGCCTTTCTTGTGAATTGGAACAATGATTGATTCTTTCCACTCTTGTGGCAATTCTTCCTTGTTCCAGATAAGGAGAATGAGTTTGTGTATCTTGTTCCACAATTTTTCGCCTCCAGCTAAAATTAACTCAGCCGGAATTTCATCTACACCCGGAGATTTATGTTTCTTCAATTTCTTTATAGCGGCTTCCACTTCTATTCGATTGGGTTCTGGAATATACGGTTCTGCGGTGTATATCTCCATTTCTCCACGCACATTAGTTTTTGGCTGCGTGTTCAGCAAATCGTCAAAGAAATCTTTCCATCTATTTAAGAGGCTATCCGTATCGGTGAGAACTGTTCCGTCAGATTTCTTTAATATATAAGCACGAGATTGATAGCCTTTCTTAAATTCGCTGATCCCCTTATACATGTCCCGAATATTTTTATTTTTACTATTATCTTCAAGTTCCTTAATTTTAGCTTTCAAAAAATCCCGTTTCTTTGTTCTAAAAGTTTTGGAAGTTTCCCGCCTGATATCTGCGAAATTTTGTGTAGTTGTTTCATTCGGATTTTGTAGCCACCGTAATTTTGCCTGTTTTCTCTTCTCTGCTAGTTTAATGCATTCTTGGTCGAACCATGGTTTGTTCCTACGTATTTCCGCGTGTCCCAATTTTTCTATTGCTGAACTTTTAATGCTATCTCTAATTTCAATCCAAGTATCCTCAACACTAGTGCACTCCGAGTCTTCTAAAACCGCGAATCTATTCGAAACTTCAATCTGGTATTCCTCTCTTACCTGGCTCTCTTCTAATTTCTTTAAATTAAATCTCTCCGTTTTCGGACATTGAATATTACCTTTATTCAACGATAATCTCTCCCGTATTATCGCTACTACCAGGTAGTGATCAGTGTCACAATCAGCCCCTCTAAACGACCGGACGTCAATTGTGCTAGATTGTCTTCTTCTATCTACTAAAACGTGATCAATTTGATTATGTGTTTTTCCGTCTGGTGATGTCCAAGTGTATTTATGAACGTCGCGATGTGGGAATTTTGTACTCTTCACGATTAGGTTTTTGGATGTTGCAAAGTTCACGAGTCTAACACCGTTGTCATTACTTTCCTTATGCAAACTTTCGTTCCCTATAATCGGTTTGAAAATATCCTCTCGTCCTACCTTCGCATTGAAATCCCCTAATAGAATCTTCATATGGTATCGCGGGAGTTGGTCAAATATCCGTTCCACTTCTTCGTAAAAACAATCTTTTATATCGTCACCCTTATCTTCAGTTGGAGCATGTACATTTAAAACAATAATATCACACCACCGTCCCTTAAGAGTAATAAAAGAAAGTCTGTCAGTAACAAATTCAACCCGTTTAATTGCTGGTAATATTCGTTTGTGAACGAAAAACCCTGTTCCTAACTGGTGATTTTTATTTCCTTCCCCGTAAAAGAACGTAAAATTTCCGGAATTCTCAGATCCATTTCCTTCCCACCTAACTTCCTGAACTCCTACTAAGTCCATCCTGTATTTCTCTAACTCACTCGTTACAGATTTTAACGCGCCTGCCCTATAAAGACTTCTAATATTCCATGTTCCAAATCTCATGTCCATTTTCTTTTGCTGATGTCGTGCCAAGTTATCAGTCCTTGTCCGAGGCTTTTGTGAATGTTTCTGAACAAGTACCTTTTTTTACAGGATGAGGGTGTTAGCCTTACCCAAACCCCCAAGCTATTACCTAGCTATTTACTTTAATATGTTAGGACTGCTGGTTTTAAGATTCGTGAACAAGGGGTAGAATAAGCAAAACAATACTTCCTTATATTTACACAGAACGAAAATCGATTACATAGTTTTACATTGTCTCTTATGTATTACAATACTTTTACTTTATGAAGTGACTAATATAGAATCTACTGCAAAAGCAAAGCACGTGCAGAAGAAACATATTTTTGCGTAAGTACGTAGCTTATTTTTGTTCCCATTGAATTTCAATAATTTTAAGTTTTACTGATTTTTTTCTTTGATTTATTGTAACGTTGTATAATAAAGTTTAGTTAATGAATTTCTCTTCTTGTATTATACTAT
The DNA here is from genome assembly GCF_964235325.1 of Thermobia domestica. NCBI lineage: Eukaryota > Metazoa > Arthropoda > Insecta > Zygentoma > Lepismatidae > Thermobia > Thermobia domestica. The sequence goes on along the minus strand of NC_137454.1, from coordinate 312,066,716 downwards.
TTTTCTAGCAATTTTATTTATTTATTAAAGTTCCATTTGATACAATTTGTTTTATTTTGTTTGCTTTTCTAAAAATAAAGCATGTATATTTTTTCCTCAAATATGCCACGAAAAACCGTAAAAATCCGAAATTTTGTTCCAACTTGTGAATGTTAATCCTATAATATCGCACTAGATAATCCCGCTTTACTAAAAAGTAAAACTGGTTGCAAACTAAAAGGCTTGATATCGAACTAAAATAATCTAACTCAATTGGATTGAACTGAATTGAATTTGAGTTTTGCGTCCCTTTCAGCTGCGAAAGGCTATATAAGACGTGAACCTACTGTTTAACGTGAGAATCAAATCCAGGTTTCCCCACACCAAAGACGCGCACGCCATCTACATAGCCACGAGCGAGCTTCAAAAGATCAAACTTTATAAATGTATAGAAATATACTAACATAACAACGGATATTATATTGTCATCTAATTTATATTGCTGCGTAAAATTGCATCATAATATGACGCCAGGAATGAATTAAATTAAGAGTTGCAACATTCTAGGATACGGATGAAACTTGATCACCATCTCTTACGAGATTTAGCTACTTCTGATTATAAAAGAGGGAATAGAACTTAAATAAATTTCTTTTGAGAATATCAAATTCATGAGAACACTGTAGCCTAATGGTTACACCATTGAACTCATGTCAGCGTGTTCCCAGGTTAGATCCCTGGCCGGTGCTTTTCAGTGTCGATTTTCGGCGTCCACTCAACGTCGTGAGGCAAACTAGAGAGCCATGTGAATAAAAGGACTTGACGTCCCACAAAGTCTAGAAAGCTCTTGATATGCTTTCATAGAGACAGGACGACGCAGGACGTTGACCACATGTTCGTCACTAAGTTGGACGTAGTTCAGCCGGGCTCTACCAGATGGCGTTGAAGCTGTTGAGGCACACAAAAAGACCTGTTACGCCAAATGTTTTTTAAAATATTAAATTCATATTTAAAGACCAGCTTTCTCGCCATTTGTTATTGGTTTTGCTGCTGCAATGAATTTCAATCATTTCTGGTTTTAGGTGCAGTAATGTAATAGGATCAGAAAGCATGTTTAATCTCGATATGCTGCATTCATAACAAAAGTCCGTTTCTAGCTATCTTTTGCTATTCCTACTCTAGAGATTCCACTAATATTAAAACCGGAAATGTTAGATTTATTCCACTTCCGATTTAAATTTAGGATTAAGGGAGGAGATTAAACCTATTCCTGGAGTGCTGAATCTAATCAGAAAACCATTTCTCCCCCCATTTCTCACCCCCATTTTAGCTCTGATACCTATTGAAAACTGACGAACATAGCCGCTTCTAAAAAGGCATAAAAATCACAGACACTATCTTTAAAAATTCTCACTTTTTTTAAAAAATGATGATTTGTTCTTCTCATGAACAACATGAAAATATTTCGCACATAGGTAAACCACCTCAATTTGCATAATTGAATTGAATAGCCACTAGCCTCTGTATTCAATAGCCACTTTCAACTTCTTTCGGAAAACGAGTTCTTGCAGTGAACGCAACCGATTCCAGGAAAATAAAATATTTTCGTTTTTAAGATAATACTTGCTTTGGAAGTTGTTTTTTCTCTTCTTTAAAAAAAAAATCTATCAGCACTCTTTCGTTTTCTATAGAAGCGTGTATTCGAAGAAAGAGAAGGAGGATTCTGCTTTTTGATAACGGTGTGGAAGAGCACGTTCCTTCCTCTCCATATGATTATTGTCCCAGAGGCAGTTTAGAGGATTTTTGGAGAAGGGGCAATTACATGCAGGTTGAAGAATGGTGTTGTCTTCTGCGCTGGGTACCTCATACGTGCGGATGTCCGTGGTGCATTATCCCATTTCTAGCGCCTCGGGTAATGCGTGTCTTACCAGACAACACTTGTTCTTCCCCTATGGTGCACGAAAATAACATAAGCCTCATGTGTAGACCTAGCCTTTAGCAGTGGTCCAAAAACTGAAAAATATTTTATCCAAAATTCTTTTAACAATTTCTTGTACAGACAGTAACAAAACTTCTCGTATCATCAGAAAACCCAATATCTACTTCGAATTGTTTATTATCTTTTATATATCCAACCAATTGATATTTGATCTTACCTCATTAAATTGTTGAATAATTGCACTATCTTGTATTCAGTCTGTTATTTATATGAAGAAGTATTTCTCCCCCCCCCTCTCTCTCTCTCTCTCTCTCTTCACAATTAAGTTTAAGCTTCACAATTTATAAATTTAATTTAATATTGCATAAATCACATTTGATTTGTAAATATTAAAACCGGGTTTTTAAATAAAGATTTCAGGTATTATTTGTGATAAAAATTGAAAGGAAGAGCCTACAAGACTGCAATGAGACCCGCAATGTTGTGCGGACGAGAAAATTGGGAAATCAGGGTGGTGCAAGAGAAGAAACTAGATGAGGCAGAAATGAAAATTCTCAGATGAATGCATGATATTTACCACGTTTAATAAGATCAGAAACAAAAGCATAAGAGGCGTAGTGTTAAAAAGACTAACTTCATAATTTGTCATTCATTATCTAAAATGGTAGGCTCTCTCGTTTTGAATGTGTCCACATGGAGCTTTGTAATAAGTGATTCTTGAATATCTGTAATCTTGTCAAGTTTCGGGGAATTGGCATAACGCAGCCCACAAAGTAAACCCATATTTTTTATGTCAAAAGCACAATAACTTAATTTCACACAAGCATTAATTATCTAACTTATATTGTAGCCATATGAAGCCCAATCAAATTTGTTTTTCTATTATTTTTTTTTTAACGAAAACCGACCACTACTTTTCTTTTGGTATTTCAGTTGAGTCAAGGCTATATGAGACGACACCTACTGATTAATGGGGAATCCGAACCACATGAGCTCCCACCGAGACTCGAACCGAGGTCTCCCAGATCAAAGGCGCTCATTCTAACCGCTTACCCACAAAGGAGCTCTCTTCTGCTATTTCAGTGAAAATCTAGAGGACGTAGCTAAAATATATTTCTGTGTCAATGCTACTCCAGAGCTTGAAATAATAGAACAGAAAAGGAAGTTCTGATAAATTCTCATGTTTTCGTTAGTTATCTAATGTTGCCAAAAGTGGGTTGACGTATGGTATTTCGAAAGCTCATTGAAGCGCTTTATTTCCACATGCAACAAAATCTCGAAGTACACATCGTTTTCTTGTCATCAATTCTACTACCAACTCTCAAGTAATGTGGTGCATTACACATCTAGTTCATCGTGGATTGGTATGTATTATTGAAAACCAAAGAGACACCTAGAGGGAAAAGTCGGGTTTTCGAAGGGAGGTTTATCAATTATGGATGGAAAGAGAACCCTTCTATGATGAAGAAGAAACTATATTATGCTGTTATTACTATGTATATTACGCTGTTTTCTAGTTTTAAAAAACTCATTTCGATAATTAATTAATATTCATAGATAAATCGCATATTGTGATGCTTTTTTGTCAGCATTGCAATTCTAAGAAAAAAATAATATATATGCATATGTATTGAATATTCAAGTAGGAAGTAGACTAACAATTTAGAAAATGTCACGCTTCGCCACTGATGATCGATGGACAAAATCAATTCTTGACTGTATACCAAGGGGGTATGAAAATTGCTAAGAAACGTCCTTATATCTGATAATGTGACAAAATGAAGAATGAATGCGAAATAATATGGAAGATAATTGCCCACTATTAGAAGAAAGGGGGGCAAAAGTATGCAAATTTCAATTAAACTTATATATTTTGGTAAAAAAAAAAAAAAATAGTTACAACGGAAAAGTTTTACATGGAACACAAAACTTGAATGAACTCTGTTCTACAAAATGTGAACTCAACTTTTTATATACCTCTATCCTTGGAGGAACTAGAGTTCGTAAAATGAAAATATTCAAATTCGTACTCTTGCCCCTGTATGTGGGGCAAGAGTACGAAATTTAAAGGGCAAGACAGTGGCGTAGGGAAGGGGGGAGAGGAGGGTCCGCCCCCCCCAAAGAGGTCCGACAATATACTTTGGTACTTTGATGTTTGTATTTTTTTATATATATTTTTATGTTTGTATATTTTTTGTTTGTAATCTTTCTATATGTACCTATAACAGCACTTGCCCCCCCCCCAAACACACATCCTGGCTACGCTACTGCTGAGGCTTACTACAAAGCTGCAATCATTGATATTGCAATATCCGGCTTTTAAGAATGTGGAATTGTCCCACTGAATCCAGTTGTATTCACTGAAGGAGATTTTTTTCCTTCTACTGTGGATGTTGTAAACCTAAATGTAGAAGCCAGCTCTGAAGATGAAAGCATTCCTGAAGCAACGAATCAAGCAGAAGACCTGAATAGAGCCAACAATCTTCCACCGGAGGAATCATTGGAAGTAAAGAGGAGCCTATGCGGCACACCTACATCAAACACTAACTAGTTCTCCTCCATCTGTTACCAAAGCTTCAGCCAGTAACGCTGGATTCTCATTAGAAGCAATCAGGAACTTATGCGGACTGTCCACATCATACACTCCACTGGTGTTTGTTAGTCCTCCTCTGTCTGCCAGCAAGCCCTTAATCTGTAAATCTTGATCTTCTTGAGGTAAATTAGATATCCTAGCATGCTCTCCTTTCAAACAGAACTTACTTCTGAAACGGTGCCCTCCAAAGTGCAAAGGCAAACATCAACTTGCACCAAGGAAACTAAAACCGAAGATAACTCCTCAGGTCAGTGAGAAAGTAGTGTACGAGTGTCCATTATGCAATATCATCTCAAGCGATCCTCCAACAGAAGACTAGATATAGTGCGCATGATGCAGGAATGGTGGCATGAACAATGCACATCATATGAAGGAGTGGACACCTTCATCTGTGATAAGTGTTAATGCTCCTTTGGGTGCGTACTCTTGCCCCAGTGGCGAGAGCCAGGATGTGTGTTTGGGGGGGGGGGGCAAGTGCTGTTATAGGTACATATAGAAAAATTACAAACAAAAAAATATACAAACATAAAAATATATAAAAAATACAAACATCAAAGTACCAAAGTACATTGTCGGACCTCTTTGGGGGAACCTCCGCCCCCCCCCTTCCCTACGCCACTGAGCCTCAGTGAACAATCTAGCAACTTGGAACTGTGTAATTGGGTGGGATAGATGATTCCTCACCCATTTATCACACGCTGTTGAATACCAGGATTTCGGCAGGCCAAAAAAGGAGTTATCTAATGGTTGCAAATTATGGCTGGTATGGGGTGGCAAACTTAACATCAGAATCCCATTTTACCTGCAGAAATCAATCGCCTTTATTGAAATGTGAGAGGACTGATTGTCAACGAGTAACAATACCTTTTTCGTGACCGGATTTAATCGCAAATATTAGTGTAAATAATGCAACTATTGTACGAAAAGTTATGAGTTGATTAAACCAGAATCAGATATCATTTGACCCGGCTACCCGGCGGATATCAATCGAGTAACTCTTGTTTCATTCGTTTTCTGGGAAATATCAACGCAGGTAGAATGAAGGAATCAGATGCACTCACGCAGGAAACAGCTGTGATGATAACTTCACAATCACTAGATATAATTTTATTCACAACTGATTTTTAGTCAACAACAAATTTGGAAATTTATGAGGAACTTTATGCCAGTTTCGTACATATTGTAGATATCCTGTTTAGGGAAACCGTTTTCTCTTACAAGAGCTTGTAGACAATTAAAAAAGCGTTCAACTTGAAGCTTGCTAAAACCACAAGCTCTTCCCAGGCCAGTCTTTGAAAGCTGTCGCAAAGCAATAGTTGAATAGTCGTTCAACTTGTCTACGACGGAAATACTCTATCCAATCTCTTTCTGCCATTTGATTCACATGGCTGAAGGGATGAGGCAACTGGTTGCGTTCAGAAAAATCGTATGCACTCTTCTTAGATCTTTTAAAGTTAAGTCATAGAAGAGTTGATCCAGTAATGTGTCATATCGCACTAATTCGTTCTCCATTTCTTCGGTAAATACTGACTTTATTGTGCCCAAAGACGCTGCAGCTTCTCTCTGCAAAACAAAAGAAAGAAAAATCCTTAATTCTCCTATTAGTAATGAGAATGCATAGGATACCAAAAAAAAAAAAAAAAATCATATAATATTTAGACCATTTATAAAAATATATTTTCCAACCAGCTTATTTCATCAGTTTCTTGTAGTAAAGAATGCTTGTCATATACGAGGGTAACTTGAAAAGTTCTCGGCCTACCCTTCATGAAGCTACGTATTAACAAATGTTAGGTTAGGGTAGCTTCATATATGTTTATAGGATCCCATACCAAACATTGGACTAATAGAATTTTATTAATGAAAACTATTGACATTTAAAATAAAAGAGAACAACATGTAGCATTTCTGAAACCTGAATAAAATAAGCAAGCGTGCTGATAATCAATAACTGCAGATTCAACTGCCTCAGACTTTTATCTGTTTTGAAAACTCAAACACCACCCTACATATTGTTATGTAACGAATGGTATTTAGAATAACAATTTGTCCCTTGTACATAAGAAAAATATTAGGATTCTTCAGAATTCTTAACGTTATAGGCTAGGCTACATATGGGAACCAGTATTCGTAACGTTTGCCGTCACTGTCTATTACAACGGAGTCTATATTCTTTTTTGATTCTTATATCAAAATCAATTTTTTTTTTTTTTTTTTTTTTTATAGAAGGGGCAAGAATACGCACACGTATCCTTGCCCCGTCGGTATCTGCGTACTCGTACCCCCTAACTACACAATGGACTTTCCCGTGATGTTGCACAGCCAACTGTTGGAAGAAAGTCAATTTACTCCAACCCATCAAACAATGGATATGCTAGAAATTAACCCTTTACAGTACCTTGAAATCGTTATAAAATTGTGTCAGTTATTCCTTAAGTACTTATGTTCCAATATTATATCAAACTATTAGAAAAAACATAAATATTTACCTAGATAGCTTGTAGTTTTCCGCAGCACACTCAAACTTGTTTAGATTCTAGACTCCATTAACATCAAACTCCACGTGATGCATTATTACCATACGCGAATATATTCCCCTGTATTTATGGAATCGTATTCTTGCCCCCCGCGTACTCTTGTCCCCCTCGATTCTAACGGCTGGGAGATGAGTTGGAGGTACTTTCTTCCAGCGGTAGATTGACATTGGTTGACTATGATGATGCTGATCGCAGAATATAATTTTTGCAAAGTAATAGACGTTTAAACAAATTTGAAAAACAAAACAGTCAAATCAGATCGTTAAAATCTCATCTATTTCACAGAAAAAAAATATATATATTACTTCCTCGTACCAATAACCATGCCCTGAAACAAAGGTAGCATAAGTATTTAACAGCCTTAAGAACCAAAACAAATTCTTTAGTTGAATGTCCACACCATTGTTGTACTTCCACAAATTCTAAGTCACTCCATGTTGCTCTATCCGTGATGCATTTGTGCAAAACTTCTCTTAGTTTCTCGCTTCGATACACTTTCTCTTGTCTCCAGTTAACACAACAAACACAGTGTCCATATAATGTCCGATGGACACAGTCTCGTAACTTGGTAAATGATTTCATCCTCTCTCTTAACAACTTTACCACTCCGTGACCTGCGAAAAAGAAAAAAGTCACTTTAGAGTGCACCAGTACAAAAAAAATTAAGTCAAGAATGTGAAACTATCGCATAACAAAAATATTGGAACGAATATTTTTAATTACTTATCTACCATTTAAAAAAAAAAATAAATAAATTTGGAGTAAGGTGACTCGACATTTCGCACATTTTGTGAAAGCTCAAGCAGCCGCCAGTTTGAAATAATGTCATTGTCAAACTGGCATCATAGCATTCTGTTATTCTGACATATCTGAAAACATATTAAAAGTAGCCTCTTTGATTTCTTCATGAAGTAGCATACGATACTAAAAGTTTGACCCTCACAAAGAAAGTGAGAAAAATCAATTTTCACATTTTACTTAATAACTATTCACACAATACGTGAAAATGTGTGATAATCAAAATTAAAGAGTGTTAAATTATCTACCATTCAAAAAAAAAATGATTAAAAATGGAGCAGGGAGATCCGATATCACACATTTGAAAGCTCAAGCCGACATTTTGGAATGACGTCACTGAAAGTGACACCAAAGCATTATGATATCCTGACATATCTAGAAACACATTAAATGTAGTCCCTTGCTTTCTTCATGAAGGAGATGAATAATACTGTGAAGTGCAGATTTAACTATAAAATGTTTTGCATATCAATATTTTAATGCAGCAGGATCTGCATATCAAAATGTAAATTCGCATTACTTCTCCTATTAGTACTTAAATTATTGACTTATAGTTTCTGTATAATTTACATAGTACACACCTACAGATGACTGTACTTATCCAGTGTTTAATTTCAACTTGTTATTACTTGGAGACAAACACCGTGTGCGTGGGTTTTCTTGGGGTTCTCCCGTTTCCTCCCACTTCCTTCATTCCACCATTTCATTCATTACTCATCATCACCGTCTCCTTTAGCCTAACCGGCATAACCATGGGACGTAGAACTATAAGATTTCATTTCATTTTTTTATTACTTGCAAATGTAAAAAAATATGTGGAAGGCATTTAAACCAATTATAAGAATATTTAATATTGATTCCTGAAACAAGGTGTTAGGAGCAATGATATAACAAGACGCTTGTATTATTATTACTTGGAAGCATCTAATTTGATAGAAATTTTCATCGTTTTGTTTACTTGTAGACATATTGGAGGATAAGAACTACAAAAAAGATTTTTCTTGTCTGTTTTTTGGACATTTGATAGCCAACTCGTTTCTTTAAACTTAACCAAGAGAGGTGGAAAAGGTTGACTAACTTATCCCTAATACAAAGATTAAATAGTGAGAGTAACACTAAGCTGGCAGACTATTGTCTTGTCGCCTCTGAGTCGTACACAGACTATTGTTTCTGAATACATATTCATTGCTCTTTAGTCTGATGCTAGAAATACTTACAAAGAACTACCTTTTGGCTCATTTTGAAAGAATGTTTCACCTTTTCTAGCTAAATCGTCTTCTCAACGACAAAATGTAGCGAGTCTATATTTCTTATCCAAAGTTCATAAGTCTCTATTATCAATGGGAAACTACTGAATGATCTAAAACTAGTCTTTAATGGGACTATCTTCATTGATTCTTTTCTCAAAGTCTTTATTTTAATTTTACAATAAAGATCATATTGGATGTTTATGGTGAGAGGCATGTCCGCTCTGTGGAACAGCCTAGTAGTACGGAGATAGAAACAATGGTGTTTCTGGACAACTGGAAGTTGTCATGCATTGTTTTTGTATAGAGTATATACATGTTGTCTATGTAATATTCTAACTTATTATTAATTTTTCAGTAACCTTCTGTTTTATATAATTTTTATTAATGTTTGGATCTGTGTGTGTGTGCTCCAGGCAATCGCCGTGCATAACAGAAGCTTTTTTTTTTTTTTTTTTTTTTAGATGTCATCACAATGCAGGAGTGAAGAAGAGTAGTGGATCTGATGATTTTGTATACAGTAACTCATGTTTAAGTGCTAAATGTTTTCGTTATTTTCATTTTGTATATATAGTGTTGTATATGGTTATAATCTATGATCTATGGAAAATATTATATTAATGGCCCTTACTAAAAGAACACTATTAAGAGACAATCTGGTGGAAAGCACGCACATGCAGTACAAATCATTCGATCACATCTGAGTGGTAGACCATGCAAGAAGTTAGTTGGAAGGGATTAATCCATTTAATTTGGGCTACAATGGAAGCGAGTACTTGTTTCGGTGGTGTACAAAAGTATAACAAAACGAATAGCAACAGAGCAACAACAACAAAAAAAAAAAAATGAAATCTTTGAGTTTAACGCCCCACTATTATGCCCTTTAGGCTAAGGGAGACCAAGATTAAAGAAGTGAATGATATTTTTAATAATTGGTGGAATGAGAATTGGGAAGGAAACGGGAGTACTCCGAGAAAACCAATGTACGATGTTGTGCACCAAAAACGTACTTGAACGGTGATCGAACCAGGGACCCCAAGCATCACAGGTATAGTAGCCTCAGTCTAAAGACAGCCACTTGCTCAGAAAGCGATGCCGCCCCCGTATGCGGTTTCTTTTCATACTGTCCTGTTTGGTTTTCCTCCCCATTGAAAAGTAACTGACAGGCAACAAACTGAACACAAACTGTTGCCAAATCTTTGCCAATGATCCTTTTTCTTTGACACAACCTCCCCATACACATACTGTTAGAAACATGGATAGAAGAGAAAGAGAGGGAGAGAGAAAAAGGAGCGAGGGTAAGAAAGGCACTACCTATGGCAACGTTTAGCTTTTTCTTCTTCCAAAGGGACCACAAACTTTATGACGGCTTCGTTGTGCTAAATCCAAAGTCTCCCGACTGGCTATCATCTGGACGCGCTTTCTATAAGCGATCTCACTGAGCTCCCGTGCCCCTTACATCACCGCGGCTTGTTTATCAGAGGTACCAATCCAACACTAAACATACAAAACAAAAAGAAAACCAAAGAAGAAAAGTAAAAGCCATTTTAATAAATGTTGGTATAGGTCCCTACATTATGGACAATTGAATTGAAAAATCCTATCTCAGTCAAAACAGAAAATTCCACTACCATGTCTCAATATGTTTGGTTTTGATGATAAAGTAGTTAGCTATAGAAATCTAGAGTGCGGTAACCAATTGAGGGGTTTAGCGCAACAGTGGTCTAGCCCACATTTTTAAAAATGGAGAAAAATCAAGATAAACTTAAACACATGTGGTGTTTTGTACAATATAACAAAAATAAGCACAAGTGGTTGAATGCGTCATATATTGTACATACATATGTTGTACAAAAAACACATGGCTATTCTCGACTATTCATGGCTTTGGATTAATTGTTTTAACAAAAGAGACACTGACCAAAGCTTAAAACTTTACTTTATTTTAAATTATAATTTGTAACTGTTTCGGATATCTAGCATATCCTTCTTCAGACACGATCGAAATTAATGATAATACAGACATATATATAAATGTTATAACAGAGTTTAAATTCTTTAACCGTCATATATATATATTCATTGTTATAAAAAAAATTAAATTCTTAAATTGGGTCAGTGTCTCTTTTGTTTAAAAAAAAACACATGTGTATAAGTTTAACTTGATTTTTCTCCATTTTTAAAAATGTGAGTTAGACCACTGTTGCGCTAACCCCCTCAATTGATAGCGCATGGGCGAGGTGAATGAAACGAAGACTGTGATGCAACGTTGCCGTTTCGGTAAAGCACCGCCTTCAAATGCTATAAACGGTCCCTTAGCATAGTAAAAATGTTGAAGAACATGTGCATTAAGCTATTACGCTAACTTTCTATTTATTCACATGTTTCCTTACCAGCATTTTCACGCGTTAAACTAGAAACCAGATATGATTTCTATAATAATACTTACATATAAAACCTTTGGCAAGGTTAAGGTGATATATGTGCTTTATGAATCAAAGTAAATAATTCTTAGTTTTCTGACGCACGAAAACCTCATGATTTTACTCAATGTTGAACAGAGGAAGAACAAGGATATTAAATAACGTCCATGCTGCTACCGTATTCTGGTTGTTTCCCCTCGCACAATTCTCGCAATGTCTGTTCGGTTGTTAATACATTTTATTTTCCTAAATTCGCTACGAGTGCTGCTCATTCTTAGCTACAAATAACAAAAAAAAAAAAAAAAAAAAAAGATAAAAACAAGAATTTTAGGAATGATCAAAGAAATGAATTAAAAGATTGCGATCTTGACCCATAATTAGGTTTTGGATCAGGGGCCACAAAATTTTGGAAACGTCTCTAAATCGAGTTTTGATATTTATTCCGGAATAAGCACATCATACTGAGTTAAGTGATAGTTTGGGTTAGGCTACACTATATGTAGTTCTCAAAGTATGGGTCGCACAAGAAAATGTTTGATTGAATGAAATATATTGACCACAAAATTTTTGAACGGCCCCTAAATCGAATTTTCATTTTTTTTATTTTTTTTATTTTTTTTTATTTTATTTATTTATTTATTTATTTTTTTTTACGGAATAAGCACATCGTACTGAATAAATTGTTAGTTTTGGTTTGGCTACACAATATATATGATTCTCAAGATATAAGACCTACAAAAAAATGTTTTCCTGAAATACATTGGATCTTTTGATTGAAAAAATATATATATACCGGCTTTTTTTCATTTCAAGTTCTCACTAGAGAAAAAAATCATTATCATTCTCAAACGTGCTGCCTTAATTATATTATAATTATAAATGTAGCCGAAGTATAATGTTGAGAAATAAAGTTGTAAACAATAGCCTTTATTCACAGCAAAGAAACAAACAGTAAATTGACTTATTGAATGTAATTAAAATAGCGCATGTAATATGAGAATTATATTATTATCCGCATAGTTTTGAGAAATGCCCGCCGCTCCATGGCCTGCAGGAGCGACGCGTGTGAGGGATTCACGAATTGCCCTGCAACTCGTCACGACATACAATGCAGCACGAGCCTTTTGCAGAGCACACAGTCAAGCGTGACGTACGTTTTATGAGGATTCTGCAGACAAAAGTGGGGGGGCGGTGGAGGAGGAGAAGAGCGATGGATAAATTGACCCCGGGAACTGAAGCGGGACGAATGAAGAACATTAACCATATCTGTATCAAGATGTAACACACCCTGCCCAATATTTCTTTTTTACTTGGCGCAAGACGATTTCTTGTGTTAGCCACAGATGAAGATAATGAAGATACAGATGTTCAACTCTCACTCTTTTGGCGCCAGACTTCAAATCATTTCTTTCTATGAAATCTTAACACATAGTTGCATAAATTTTGTCTTTGTTTCAGTGGCAGTACTTTTATTGCTGCATCTTTCGGTTTAACGTCCCCCGATTATGTCCTTTAGGCTAAGGGAGACGAATGATTATGGCAAGTGAATGATGATGGAAAGATTGGTGGGATGAGAATATGGGAGGAAACGGTAGTACCCTAGAAAGCCCACGGAGACAATGTTATCCAGTATGAACCAGAAACTCCTCACACGAGAGGTAAAAGTTCTACCACCGAGTCACGGTGCTCCCCTTTTATTGCTGCAAACTAAAGGAAGAGAACTACTGGTCTGTTATACTAGTTCTTCCATACCAGCAGAAACGTACCCAGAAATTTATTTCGGGGGGGGTCTAAAGCGTTTCGGGGGGTCCAAATACAATTTAAGGCTAAATTATATGAAAATTTCTAAAATTGTCCCTAAAAGTAGACTACATTTACAAAAAAGTCGGGATTTCGGGGGGGGGGGGGGGGCGGACCCTCAGGACCCACCCTCTGCGTACGCCCCTGCATACCAGTATTAGCACATTAGATGCATCTACTTCCCTTAAGTTTGATTTTTACCCGTTTGACTTCCCTCAAAAGCTGCCACTAGTCTATTTATCATCACATTAATCACAGTGCTCATTCTAAATAGAGCTAATAATATTTTTCTCTGACTGAAAACTACCCTTTTTTACTTCTTTGCTAAAGGTGGAAGTAAAGGAAATAGGGCGGAGCCTCAGCTCTGTGCTGACGCGATCTACACGATAAAAGTGGAAGATATTTTCTGCTTTCATAGAAAAAGAAAAAAACATTAAAACACATTGTTTTGAGAGCGAGATTGTCTCCCCAGTAGATTTGCATGCTTTGCGACTCTCGTATACAAATTACTATCAAGGAAGAAATAAAATACTTTCTTAATGTACTTTACAATTCCGGAATTTAATTGTATTTGATATGTTTACGTAACTTTTTTTTTTCAAGCATTTGAGAAATGAATGAATTATCTTGAAGTACATTTTGAATTGATTTGCCTCTGAAATGTTACTGTGAAAGTAAGCATGAGAAGCCACAGACAAATATGTGCGTGCTAAACTTGTAATACAAATAAATAATTATAAAATATCAGTAATTAGAGACTAGTACTGAAATATTAGAATTGACATATGAGGTGAAATGAGTTGGGGTCAGTTCTCAGGACAATATGTAGGGTGAATTGTACCTGCACACGCAGAGAAAGCTTTTTTAGTATATGTCATCGTATTGCATTGTATGGGAATGCTCAACTTACTTTTTCAATTTACTCGAAAGTTAGGACATTGCTCTTACCATTGTGTTCAACTGAGAGTTCTAATTATGAAATACCAATAAGAAAGAATAGTTAATACTGTCAAGTTATGTGTAAACAGGTTTAACGCGGGGAACACTCACAGGAGTTCAGTAAATTCGGTTCCGGTTAAATTTGTGGAATTTCACGCATATTTTGAAGCTTCTTGGTGGATACATAATCATCAAACAATAATTTTGGACTATATCTCATTAACGATGTTGTGAATGTTGTCTTGCTTGGGTCATAATTAAAATTTTCACGATGGTGGTAATTTCATAAATAATATACACTTTAGCAACACTGCAGAGTCGATGATGAAATCGAGGTACACATTTTGTCAGTTGATGTCTTGAGGCAACAGAACGTGTGCTCTTCCACTCTCTAGTGAACACAGTGTGGCTGTAACAAGTGTTGGAAATGGAGGTGACAAGTGTTTCGGGTAAAGTGTCCATTGAAGATCAGTTATCCTATATAAAGATCGATATTTTACGTGCCACAAACCCTACAGAAATTCAGTGCCTTGCATGCAGTTTGTGGTAAGACAACAGTGGACAGTGATAGTTTCTTGTTGTATTAATCGTATCTGTAGCGGTCATGTGAGCATAAAGGATGATGCAAGTCCAGAAAGGTCGAAATCATCAACCGATGAAAGAAGTGCGCAAGCTGTGGCAGATGCACTTGAACAAGATCTCCGTGTGACATGTGAGGAACTTTCTTACATAACAGGTATTCAATCTACGTCAGTATACCGAATTCTGACAAGTGATTTACAGAAGATAATCATTTCTGCTTAATGACTCCCCCACTTCTTGAGTGTTGAACAGAAGCAAACATGTCTGGACAATGCAAGTGCTGGAACAAAAAATCAACTTTGAAGGTGAGGACTTTCTGCGTCGCATAATTGGTATTGATGAAACTTGGATCAGAGACTTTGAGCCGGATTTGAAGTCACTATCGAATGAGTGGACAGCTCCATCATCTCCAAGACCCAAAAAGAAAAAGCCGCCGATTTCAATAAAAGGGTAAGCAAATAATGATTTTTTTTGCTTAGGATCAGCAAGGCATTATCATAACGGACAGACTCCCATGTGGAAGAAGTGTCATAGCAACGTATTATTGTAAATTCCTGCTGAAATTGTGCCGAAAAATGCACAAAACGCGACCGTAGTTGCTCAGCACGGGTCCACGGATTCTCCACAACACTCGCTCGTCCGCACACCGCTAACGTTGTGCGTCGAAAGTTTCGCAAATACAGTTGGATAATGTTACCTCATGATCCTTACAGTTCAGGCATGAGTCCACCAGACCTATTCCCGAAATTGAAACAACGTACTTGGACATCGGTTTCTATATCTAAAACAACTTTCTTCAGCCGTTACCCGAACCATTAGACAGTTTCACAAAGATGTGTCCTTGATGAAATATATAAACTATCCGGACGTTGGGATTCCGTCATTGCCAAACAGGGAGATTACATTGAAGGCCTACACAGAGATTCTCTCCAAACCACAAATATGTAAATCACAAAAAATTACCTAGGTATTGTGCATTATTTATGAAATAATCCTCGTATCTTAATAGATGGCGTGATTATCGTACTATATCAATACAAAAGGAATTTCCTTTACTCTGTTAATCTCCTTTAGTCTGTCTGTCTGCCCGCGAGATACAAAACCTCAAAAATTACTTAATGGACCACCATCAATTTTGGTCAGGATGTAGAGAGTGAACGGTTAGGAATAGAGTTAGATAATGGAGGTGATCCATCCAGTTGATCCCAAAATAGAGACAATCTAAAATTAGTTCCCCATGCATTCCTATTAGGAGGAACTAGCAGAATGTCCATTCTTTGAACTGGGAGAATACGTTTCATTTTTGACATAAGGTGCACCAAAACTCTCACCGATCAACTTAGGAATTCCGAAAACTATAGATTCGACGCTCATATCGGACATTCCCCTAAGTTGCACTGTCAAAATGAAATAAAAATCATTTCAGGCCCGAACTCCGTCTATTTTGAAAATTTGATCGAGATCAGTCCTCTGGTTCAAGAGTTATTAAGTCACAAAGCTAGTCACTATTACTTTTTATAAATATCTAAGCTGGAAGCATTTGAAATGTGGTGTTGGTGCAGAATGCTCCTCATTTCACGGACCCTAAAGAAAAAGGAATGAAGACGTCCCTAAAGAAGCTAATGAAGGACGAGAGATCATGAAGATAATAGGAAAAAAAGAAGAAACAGTATACTTGGCCATCTTATTCGGCACTCCGATTGAATCATCGTATTAGTAGAAGGAAAGGCAGAAGGAAAAGCAGGAAGAGGAAGACCAAGGATAGAATAACCTAGATGCAGTTATGAAGAAGAGACCTTATCAAAGTAGAAAACAGCTCTCCCAAGAGAGAGAAAAGTTTTAAAATTTTCACGTTGCCCACCGACTTATGGTTGAGGTGAGAAAGAAGATATAGATTATGGATACTATCCTTGCTTGGTAGACTATCCAGAGACACTGCTGCAATTAGCGGGTTTGTATAATGCTCAGGATGCAAAATACTAACCTCCCCGTGGAATACAACGCTACAATGAAACTAAATGTCTTTCTACTCGAAAAATCTAAAAGACAAATATTTTCCATTTTCAAATATTCATTCATCTTACTAAAGATTTTGAGGGGGGGAGTAAAAAGTGAGGGAAGTGCAAAAATTCAAATTTCAATTTTCATGTTGTGCACAGTGATATTGCTACTTGTTATGTTGACAAAACAAAACATGTTTTGCTTTTGACTTTCTCTGAAACTACGCATCAGGATTTACAGTCGCCTATATTAATTTGTTCAAGTCAATGAAATCTATCGATTGGTATGACTCACCTTTGAATTTCTTTTTTTTTTCTTTTCTTCTTTTCCTTTTATTTATGCGATTATAATACATTGTACACAATTTGTTACGTCTTTTTATTTTTTATTTTTATTTATTTATTTATTTTTACAAAATTTACAATAAATCATTGTAAATAGAGGAAATGCAAAAGAAGTACAGGAATGGGAAATGATTTGTAAAGTTCTTGTAAGAGCTCCAGGCAAGGATTTCAGCTTCAGGCAAGGAAATATAGAAACAATAAATCATTGCACGTGTTTTGCCCTAAGAAATTATTGTGCTTTCATCGATACCGGCAGTTGCACTGTTGTGTAAACTGACTTTCCTGACAATTTTCTTCCTAAGTACAATTTATCTTCATATTTATTAGGAATATCCTTTATAGATTTCCTGACCTACACGTGCAATAATAATTTCCATTTGGAAAATTAAATCCGAGATAAAATATATAAATTAGAAATTAATAATTATATCAAGATATCTCGATGACAGGAAACACGATAGCTTTTCCCTCTCTCTCTCTCTCTCTTTTTAATAGTTATCTTTTATTAACAAACTAGCATATCCCTTGTTCTTCACACGCGGGCAGTGCCGGATTTACGTATAAGCTAAACAAGCTATAACTTAGGGCCCGACTCGCTTGGGGCCCAAAACAATTTTTAAAGAAAAATGTGATTGTAATGTAATTTCCAAATAACAAGAAAAAACAAATAAGATAAAACGCACATACAACAATGGTGTTTTTTATTGTTATGTACTAGGCTTTTATGAAGCAAGTAATATGGCTCTATTTCTCAGCCCCACTTGTAATGAGGCCTCTGTTATCCAGTTCTGCTTATATTGGAGCCCCCATTTTCCCAGTCCTGCTTGTAATGGGCCCTTGTTTCCTTTTACATATCAATTAGATCCATAAATTACCATGTAGCATATATTCAAACCTAAAAACAGCGACATTTTGTCGCTGGGAAAGAAAGCTTGACGTATAATGGGCCCCTGAAGCTCAACATATAAAGAGCCCCTTTCAATAGCTTAGGGCCCTATCAAACCTAAATCTGGTACTGCACGCACTAATAGGATTATGGGAAATATTTGAAAGGGTGTGTATGAAGATGAATACCCTTCCCTCTCCTTCACAATGCATATTTCAATCAAAATTGAATTGTAAGAATTAGGCCCGAACTGATGTTCAAACAATCATTTCAAACGGTGCAGTTGTTAAGCTTTGCAAAAGATTTAAATCCCCTTCCCTTTGTACTATACGCACTTCAATCATGAAATGAAATAAATTCAAATTTCTCGTTTTACATTCCACGATCATGGTGATGATAATGAAAGAAGTGGTTAAAGATACAGAAGGTGCAGTTGTTAAGCTTTGCAAAAGATTTAAATCCCCTTCCCTTTGTACTATACGCACTTCAATCATGAAATGAAATAAATTCAAATTTCTCGTTTTACATTCCACGATCATGGTGATGATAATGAAAGAAGTGGTTAAAGATACAGAAGGTGAATAAAATAGGAGGAAACGGAAGACCCCGGAGAAAACTTGCGTAATTGTGAAACGGCATTAATGTTGCCATTGGTCCTTTGTAGTTTCTTCTCTCCTGATTGCCACCACTATGTTATCTAGCCTGTTCTGTATGGTTTCCTCTTCCTATGCTATTCTAAGTCTGTCTGTCATTGGACATAGCATGTCTAGCTTTCCTTCCTAAGTTCATCCGTTTTCTTGCTAGCATTGACTGGTTTATATTGAAACTCTTACTAATACAGGATAGTTATAGTGAAATAATCGATTTTTTGGGGGGGGGTTATTACCTGATATAAAATATAACTGGATAGTCCATATTATACTCTTGATCTTCTAGTCATAAGGAGTAATCGGATATATAGAAAATTTAGGTCAAGCTATTCTATATATTTCCACCTCTGAAGGGGTGGATCAATTCCGGGCCAGGAATTGAAACCTGTTTTGGAACTTGCTCGACAAAGTGTTTTGGAAACTTGCTCAGGAAATACATAGGTTGTCCCCAGTTTTCAATGTTCAATTTTGGAATCATCCCGGTTTAGAGTAGAAACAATGAAATATACTTTATGACTTGCAACAATGAAAAATGGACCACAACATAAATGTAACTAGTGATGCTGTTCATTGTTGAAGCGATCGATCCTCCCTCTCTCTAATTTCTAAACCACACTATAGGAACAAGTCTCTAATTTCTGATGATAACACACAATATTCTACAGAAGTCTGAGTGTGATTAACAAAAATTCAGGAACATATGTTATATGTTATAGAACGCACACCCCCATTATTGACCCATTTAAACTGAAGCAATTGAGACGATTGGAGATTCTCGGTATATTAATATTGTCATTAACTTTATATTGCATTCCCACCTTGAACACTCAAAAGTTCCCTTAAACACTAAATATCATTTGTCGAGTGAGCGAAGGCGAAACGGGTACGAGTATACCCGTTTTACTTACTGATAAAATGAAATTAAGATAATGATGTAAATTGCTGGAAGATCTGTGGGCAAAACGGGAAGACGCCGCGAAAACCATTTTCACACCAGAAACTGCTTAAGCCCAGGAGGTATGCAATCAAACATACACTAGAGAAGCTGTTGTGTTGTATACTTGTAAGGGGTTTTCAAGCTTCAATAATGTATTATTTGCGATTGCATCACTGGAAAAGAACTGAACAGTTTAAAATGAATTTTGGAACATTTCTAGTAAGCTAGATTTTTTAATAATGTTACTTTGATTAAAGGATGTATCCTAAGGGGTAGGAGGTTCAAAATTTAGCCTGACAATTTTTACACTTAATATCAAATACAACAAAGAATATTAAACTGATTAATAAATTAGTAAAGAATTGTTTAGAAAATAATTCAAATAAAATAGGAATGAACATATTAAAGTACAAGAAAAATAAGAATACATCAAAATTTACATTTTGGAATAAATTCAAAAAGGAGCTTAGTCTGAAACCTGAGACTGTTTTGATTTAACCAGACTTCACAAACAATTAACAGCATTTTATAAGGAGTACATGATTCTGTATAACAGCTTTTCCAAATAAATGATCTAACATGCCAATAGAAATGCAGAAGTTAAATTTTTTTAACGGTACATGTTGAACATCTTGTACACGTGTACTATTTTGAGCTTCTCATGTATAATTCTTGAGATTTCTAATTAATTTCTATCATTACATTTTCTTGGAAATGTGTGTTTAAACTTTAAACTTTAAAGATGGGAAGGGAGTTAACAGATTTTCCATAAACCTATTGTCCTCGTGCAAAGGTCGGGCATTTCAGTTAGGGGCGGGAGTGGAAAGGTGATGACACCAAAAACTAATCGAAAACTGCCAACATTAGTGTCGAATACATAACTTAGTTTCAGGAGTCGCTGAGGCGAATAGTGACACTTCGATGCCTTTTGATCCCACGTTCAGCCGCCATCGGCATGGGAGATGAGAAAGGGTGAAAAATAAAATGTCAAAAAACATTGCGATTACTGTCGAATCCATAGTCTTAAGGGTCACTAAGCTGATTGGTGACTATCCCGATGAGAGGTAAGCCGAAATTTAGTCGAATACAACTATAAGTGGACATGTATTCTGGATTTCACGAAAATTCCGCTTCTAAGGATGGAAAGGGGATGATTTCTTTCATTACTTTCGCCACAGTGAAATCAAGGTTATTTGTTGTTTGTGATCACATCACAAGAAAATGGTTGAACTCTTTGACATGAATTTTGCAACACAGTTTATACCTACCTCAAACTGGACTTTTATCGTGTCACATTGACAAAAGGGTACATTCTAAGAGAATAGAAGAGTACAACATTTTATCCAAATATAGAGTATCTTATGTTTTTTTATTTATTTATTTATTTTTTTTTAAATCTACGATTTCACTACGTTTTCCATACACCTACTTCTGATGCGACGGATGCCATAGTGTTCGTGTATCACTCGAACGGATATTTCAGTTAGTATCAATTAAAAATTATATTTTTCGGTGTTCATTTTAAGAATTATAGTAAGACACAACATTTGCAGTATGTTTCAAATTTGGATCCAACACTGTCATCAAACTTTATGCCTTACTCAAGAGTGGCACACAGTGGTAAAGTTCCCGTGCCAAAATATTTGTTGTAATATGTCCACAGTAAATGCTCATTCAAATTCAAGGTAGTCGTTAAGTTTTGACCGATGCTGTAACATCCATTTGACAGTTGAACCTGCAACAGCCAGGTCATGAGACTGCCAGCAGGGCGCTCGACTATCTCGGTTTCTGCAAATGCCAACAGACAGCTTCTAAACAATTCTTTGGGTGTGTAGATTATAAATTGTATTCACTTTTGGAAGCGTGAAGAATCTTTTTTCTTTTAAAAAAATCATGGCAAAATAGCTTGGACTTGGCATATCCATTGGAAGGTTCCAAAAGTGTTAGGTTACATTTCATACAAATCGCATCAGCACCAATGGTACTGACTGTTGGAATATCATTGTTATGTGCTAATAGGGGTCCAGAAGTACTTCTTTTGTTTCGCTACTTCGGATCTGCATGTACGACTAACGAAGCAACAAATAGCCTTATTTCAACTTAATTATCAGTGATGTGAATATCCTAAGCATGAAACTTAACCGATGAATTTAAGAGTGAATATATTTAAAAATAAATAAAGTTGATTTTTTTTTTCTTGCGAATTATCGCTAAAACGCGAAACCAAGACGTGCAAGTTGAGTGAATGCAAGAAAGTGAATTGGCTATTAGCATGAAATTCGAGAACGTTTGTCACGTTTTTGACAAGTAAATGAAGAAAGACGCGCGCGTTCGCCATTTTGGCTCCGTGAAGAAATGTAAGGGGGGGGAGGAGGGAAGCAATTTCAAAGACACTACTTTTGGAGACTGGCAATGAAAACGCCTCACACCATTGCAACAATAGTGAAAGCCGTGCTTAGGACTATTCCATTAAAATATGCATGTGTATGTATAAAAAAAAACATCCGTCCATCCATTAGGTCTATTTGATTGTTTCACAGAAGCAACGCCTCTTTTTGCTGTGGAATTTTCATTATTTAACGGTGTTAATAGTCATGTTAACACCTTTGACGATAGGCGCTTACGTCACGCTATTTTAACACGCGTTTCTTTCCTTACTCCCCCCCCCCTACTCCCTACATTACGATTCTTAAATTTAAAATGACAGCATTCTTCACCGTCGTAAATAAATATGCAATGCTTGCTGGTAGAGTGTGGAAAGAAAGATGGGCAGATTCTTAAATGTTCTTTTCTTTTTTAACGCTTTCCAACTGCAGCTATGCTAAATGCTATATTGCGAAAACGAACGGTGTGATGCGTTTTTGTTTTATGATAGTGTACGCTATTTATGTAACTTAACATCTTAATGTCATGTTAATACAACACCTGTTTTACTATAAGCTGGTGCTGTTCATTTTTATTTTTTTTATTTTTACGTATGTAATAAAAGCTTAAAGTGCGCGTTTGACTTTTTTTTCTTGCTTTCTTACTATGTTCTTTTGCGTTATAGAGTTGGCCCATCTAAAGGATTACTTAGAAGTCATAACATAATAATGGATTTCGCCATAAATTTAAAGTGTAAATATGTTTGGCTGGCTGACGAAGTGGAAACTTCTATGAACGATGATTTTTGAAGTAATGAATCATAATGAAAGAGTTCCTTAAAAATCAAACAACGTTCAAACACTTCAAGTGCTCACTATTTTTTTTTCAGCTTCAGTTTATTTATACTGCACTATACCGTTACTACATATTACAATGCAGTTATGTTAAATTGAGGACAAGGGCTTACTTGAAGCTATGTGGTTATTAGAGTTCTCACCTTTCGCGCCATAGCTTCGGATTCAATTCCCGCTGAGAATACAACATTCAGTAGAGAGGCGCATTCTTGGGGGGTCCACCGCCTCCGACCCCCCCTCCCCCGAAAAAACTTACATTGAACACTTTCTCAATAAAAGTATAATTGTTTAACAGAGAAATGATTGATGTTGCATGAAAATTTGATCTTACACTTCATCTGTACTCTTTCTCTTAAAAAAAAACCTGGTTCTGTCATTTTTCTCTAAAAAATATAGGTGGAAGTATTTCACTATTATTTACCTTCTTTTTGGCTGAAGAATAATACCCGTTCATTACTACATAGGCATAGTGGCTTGTAGTATTTAACCCCACCCCACCCCACCCCACCCCACCAAAATGTAGACCCCTCTTAACAAACATTTCTGGGTTCGCGTCTGATCCAGGGTTTACCAAACTGTGCGGCATGACGCCGTGGTACGCTTTGGCTAGCTTATAGATACGCCACTAAATGTTTGGAAAGTCATTGAAATGACACCTTAGAAAGCTCATGGTGGTTCAATGGTAAAGCACTGGGTCAGCGAGCGCCTCTGGCAAGATCCCCAGCCACGCGAGTTTGTGGTGGACAACATCGTGTCCGCGGGTTTCCTCTTGGTTCTGATGTTTCCTACCTCATTCCCATTTCGCCAATTATTTCATAATAATTCACTTTCGATGATCATCAGTCTCGTGTAGTTTAGAGATCATAAATATATAGGAGGTAAACTTTGAAATATCACTTAACCTTATTTCAGTAAACTTTGTAACCGAGAATTCCATATCAACATTAGTGCTAGGCTTAAATCTTAAGTTTAACTAATGATCAACGGGCCCGTATATGTCACAGGAATGTTCTAGCTTTTCTATAATAATTTCACTTTCCATATATATATATATATATGATTACCTTCCATGATCTATCTATATCTATACCTATATCTATATGTCATGCGAGTCTCTATATAGGAGGAAAAATTGGATAATTACCCTTACCCTAAGACATTTCAAAATATTTTTCTTAGAAAAATATTGAAAGAAAAGTGCGTGACTAAATTAACTGGCTTTTTACTTTATTGTTCCTATTTATAATGCAAAATGTGCATTATTTTGAATCATCTCCATCCCAAGATATGCGAAACCTTAAAGTCTGAAAACAGTTACGGTGCATATTTCAAATTTTATTATTCTCTTTATTACTGTTTGTAGGGACCGTCTTAGGATGGGTGGGGCCCAAATAGGAACAATTTTGATCGAGCTTAAGTTCCCAGTCAACTTGCAATGTGCTTGTTGTACTTGACAAGCCGATAATATACATACTATTATATCTCAGCGTAGGACCCAATCGCTTTAACTTCGACCCTAATTATCTGTATTTCATAATTTACCGTCTATTTGAATAACAATGCATTTTTAGCCCTCCCTGCTGGTCTAGTGGTTAGCACATGCGCCTTTGGTGCACGTGATCCTCGGTGGAAAAGAATAAAAATTTTAATTTCACAATTATTTAGTTTCATTAATCATCTGTCTCCTTTAGCTTAAAGGGCGTAAACGTGGGACGTTAATTTATAATTTCATTTCATTCTAGTTTGACAATATTTTTTATAGTATTTATTCTCCGAATAACGTTCTCGCCTTTGACGCGAGTGGCCTCGGGTAAGGACATTCTGTCGAAAAGGTGTGAGATATTTTTCAGGCCAGCCATCCCTAGAGAGGTTTTCCCTGGACTTTCCCCAGGATTGTACCTAACATACAGATCCCAGGCCGCTTCCTTCCTCCCCTTCCCCTGATAATGTTCTCACCGAGGTACGTCATCCCTCCTCTGCTTCGAGTTGGCTGCCCTTCCACTGGTCAATGTGCGGCCGCCCTAAGAGGCATTCTCCCTGACACCAGCCTAATACTTAAATCAATACCACCTATTCTCTTGTACGCGACTCTGATACAACCCATTCAACTCATCAGTGCTCACTTTTTTATATACAATATGATTCTCTTATATCTATTACCCCTTCACTAGTATGATGTTAAAAAGCAGCCAATAAATTAAGTTTTCTTAATTCTTCATAATAAGTGTAATATCAGCACTTAATGTATCCTAGTTGATCTACACATTGTAAAAAAAATTAAGAAAGATGGTTAGTAAAAAAAGAAAGAAAGTTGAATTAATGGTATGCTTATAGATGTTTGAACTCGTTCGAGTGTCATTTTGTTTCCTCTCCTAAAATTATATGCCCAACCAACTTGGTTTCGTAAATAATTGTCTCTCTTGTTTATTTACAGTATTTTGTCTCTTCATTTACCCTTAACATAATTGTTTCTTCTTTGGAACTAGCCTCTAAATCGTTTCCCGCCACCGACAGGTTGGATGAATATATCAGGAAGATCTGGAAGAACCCGGGAAAACACATGAACATGATACTGTCAACAAGCTCGCAGTATAGGACCTTTTCACAGCAGAGGGAAGTGCTTTATCAGTGAGACATCTATCACCCATTAAGCCTCTTGTATCTTTCCTCTGAATCATGTTCTTCAGTTAGAACGATACTTATATTTGAATGGATAACTAGTTGAATTCAGTGGTGTTATTTGAAGAAAGCAGGGGGAAATTGTCCCTCCTCCTGAGTTTGAGGAGTCCATACCTTTCAATCGATTGTATATTAATATAATAATAATAATAATTAAAAATGAATATTTTATGTCGGTGAAGCTTCTTGTTCTCCCTTCCCTCTGAAATGACACTGCTGGTTGAATTGTTCCCTTAGTATATGGTTTCATCTCCATACATGCGAAAATTCTTCCCTAAACGGTAAAAACAGCAGAAAGAAAGATATTTATATTTATTTGTCAGAGTCTTTAGATTAAAATGTGATAAAAGTATTCCGTATCCGTTAGTAAGAAAATTGTAGTCACATTGATGGAAATGTGATTTGAGCTCGTTGTCTCCTAATTACAAAAAGAGATCCATAACCATTCAATGAATCCCACTCTCTAGATAACGCCTTTTTTTTTTTTTCAGGAGGTACCCATGTGTGGCCAAATATCACTCAAGTTTTCTTTCCGCTTATTCCCACGTTTGAATTCCGATCAGGGTGCCTGCGTCAGATACAACTCAGAGTATTTGTTAGGATTTCACTTTATGCAATAGATCTTGTCTCGAATAGCCTTGGTGCCAAAAAAAAAAAAGTCCAAGAACAAATCTCTCTCTAAGACCAAATCTACCAATTATTATAGGGAAACGCCATAGCATTAACAAATTTCGCGTTTTAATAAAACAAAGCATTAAAAGTTTTATGCAAGACTGAACAATTTAACTAGTGTAAATTTCAATAATAATAATAATAATAATAATAATAATAATAATAATAATAATAATAATAATAATAATAATAATAATAATAATAATAATAATAATAATAATAATAATAATAATGCTATTGTTTTTGCGTCTATAAGTATGTTAAATGACGATATTTTGCTTCTGTTTTTTGACCAAATATTATTAAAGACGACGGGTGACGTAGAATTTATCATAGAACCAACAAGCAGACTACCAGTTTTTCGCACGGATGAATACGTTTCATTTTAGACGTAAAGGAGTGAATTTGGATTTAAACGGCATCGGAAGTGTCACTGTTTATCTCAGTGAGGATTAAACACTAATATTTGTCATTTTTGATCATTTTTAAATGTCTCCTCCTTCCCCCTCTACTACACATTGCACTGTCAAGGTGAAATTAGAAAAACCACCCCAGGCCCGAACATCGTCTATGTTGAAAATTTGTCGAGATCGGGTGGGTGGTTCAAGAGTTCTTAAGTCACAAATATAGTCACTTTCAAGTACACACACACACACACACACATACATATATATATATATATATATATATATATATATATATATATATATATATATATATATATATATATATATATATATATATATATATATATATATATATATTATGATTTCAGATTTCTCCCGGGGGAATTCAAAACGCTGGGTATGAAAACTACAGTAAAAAAATACTGATAATCCACATTGACTATGATGGCCATGGGGTCATTCGTAGCTCCGGGAGGAATTTCCTTCCAAGCCAATCCTCAAATCATCATCATTACTATGTAGAACATCCTTAGATTACTGGATAGTCGTTATCTTAATTTCTTTCTGTGTCTTTGTATTAACAATCTAAGAATTTTGTAATGAGTCATATGTGTTTTGTATGGATAATCTTCACTAGATCAAATTCAGATTCTTCAGTGAATAAATAGAGAGGAGCTATTGTATTGTAATTGGAAATCGAAGTCAATCAGTTCCACTAAAAGTGTAAAGGGATGGGGAGGGAAGTAGAGAAAGGAAGAGTTAAGATTAAAGTTGTTGGGAGGTCTGCAAGATTCCATCTTGGGCCCATCCATCTCATCTTGGGCGCTGCAAGCTCTCGGGCCTCTTGACAGCTAACACTAGACTAGCAGGAGGCGAGACACACCGCTTCCCGAAGCTGCCGGAGGCCCTTAACCATAAAATACGATTTTGCCCCGCCCTTTCTCCAAATAAAAAATAAAAGAAAGAGAACATTTTTGAAACAAAAAAATAACAGAGCAGAAACAACATATCATAATGTCCCATGCAGGTGGAGCCCAAAGAGTGGCTGGACAGTAAGCCATCCATTTCTTCCCTCCGAAGAGACCTATATATGGATGTCCTTGAAATACATAGACCTCTGAAATGCATAATGCCCGTCGTCAATGCATATAACATGCCATGTAAATCTCATTAAAACATTTCTAGACTCGTTTCAGTATATGGTAAGTCTAGAGATGTTTGTGTCGACATAAAAACAACAGATCACAATGATACATTTGTAACATCCGTATTGTATATGTATTTTCAGATCTTCCAATTAAAAAAAAATGTATCGATAACTTACACCGAAAATGTGTTCTGTTTTAAGTGGTTATATATTTATGTATTGCATACACTTTAGCTCTTGTCCTTGTGCTTGAAGAGATGCTCAAGCCAACGTACAATTCAAAATCTGTGAGTAACTTATTAATATATTAACGTATAAAATTATCATCATCATGATATAGAAGTCAACGATACAGATTAACTAAAAGAAAGTATTTGTTATCAAATATTCCATTTTACACTAAATATTTAGTGGTAGAATTTTCATCTCTGGTGTGTGAGAACCTTGGTTCCATCCCAGCTCACATCAACTGGGCTTTGTGGTGAACAAATATTGTATGCGTGGGTTTTCTCGGGATCCTCCCATTTCATTCTGTTTAACCATTTCATTCATCATCAAACACCATCGTTACCGTCTCCCTTAGTTTGCATGCATAACTGTGGGACGTTAAACTGAAAATGTTAGTAGTAGAAGATGGAAAGTAACTGGCTAGGGCATATATGTAGGCGGCAGGTCCACATGACGACTGAATATACTTGTCTTTGTGATGTTAGTATTCTCAATTTGTACCTGCCATTAGTTCTGATATTTGTGCTTGGATGGGTTAACTGGCGTCAATTACGCTCTTCCCTGAGTTAAAATAAGAGAAACTAGCAATATGTTGAGTTAGTCAGTCAAACTGAAGTGCTCAAGATGAGATCGGTCTGATATCGGTCATTTTCGATTTCTTTTATATTCTCCCCTCCCTCTCCCCCAAGTTGCACCGTCAAAGTGAAATGATGAAAATTATCCCAGGTCCAAACTTCATCTATGTTGAAAATTTGATCGAGATCGGTCAGGTGGTTCAAGGGTTACTATGTCACAAACATAGTCACTTTCATGTTTATTTATGTAGATAGATTAATTTACACCAATTGCCATTTATATAATTTAAAGCCAACCAGACATGTAGATCTATATGTTAAATTGAACTAACAATATTCTAATTTTCTAAACTGGCATCTAGGTCAGACGAAAATTAGAGAGAGGGAGAGAGAAACTGAGGGAGTTATAGAATAGGGGAGGAGGATTATGTAATAATAGTATATCTGTTCTATTATATGTTGTATTCTTACGGTGATCATCGAAATTCTGCCATTATAAAATATAGATTCTGGCATAGATATCTTCTCTTAGGACTGTGAAAGTACTACAGTGAGGCTTTGGCTTTGCGTAATTTTCTTGCTCAATTTACACGTTTGTTTTACTGTAGTAAATTCTACTAAAAATGCTTATATAACATACAGTAGTTTTGGCTCCTATGTTCAGTCCAGCGCCAGATATCTTGATTGATTTTGAAATTGGAATGGTATGGTTTGCTTGCACTGTAAGTTATACGACCCAACTAACACTGACGTCGTTTCGGTTGCCTAACTTCCTTATCAGCCCCTAAAGGTTATTCATTCCTTTGTTTAGGGTTGCCTAAATTCAAACTTGCAGCGAGAAAATAGTAGGTCAATCATCTTGAACAAATGAAGACAGATAAAACTACAAGATATATATATATATATATATATATATATATATATATATATATATATATATATATATATATATATATATATATATATATATATATATATATAATTGCTCTCATATCACGTTCTCACTTTGGTAAACACTTTTCTATGAGCTACCAACATTCTATGTAAAGAGTCTAATGTGAATTCTGTTTGCAGATTAAAGAATTTTTTCTTTAATTTTGGGATTTTTCTTTAACTTTCTTTAATTCTTTAAGGTGGATCATCACCCGGAAGTCAGTATATATTTTAGCTCATTCCCTTAACTACTGCGCAATGAAACGTTACATATTATAAATATTGTACTATAAGATAAGGTTATGTTTCAGCTACAACACAAGACACTGATTCATTTAATTGTGTCTTCTGATGTCGAAAAAGATAACAAATAAAAGAAACTATTTGATTCGTTTTACAATGAGCACACAAGATGGCACTTGCTGTTAGATCTTACTAGAACTGCTCAATTTTATGAAATTTTTATTTGTGTGTGTAAAGTATTTTGAAGTAACGATCTTATTACGAAATAGATATATTGTTTGACCGTTTCTCGTGTTATGTTTCACATTTTATTTAAATATTAATTTACATTTAAGGAAATAGATTTTGAGAAGAAACTTTCGCAGTACGCCAAAATGCGTTGTTGCCAATTTTGTACGTTTAATTCCTGGATTCTAGCGTTGCAGTTCGAGAAGCGGAACTTAGCTGTGAATTGCGGTAAGGATCGAAAACTAATTTCTACAGTAACTTCATGATTACTTCTTTTATTATCTGGCACCAGTAAGCACTCGACACTACCTGGCAACGCCGTACTATTCAAGCAGCTTTTAGCATAGCACCGAAAACACCTAGTGATCCACCTTAATTTTGGTATAAAATTAAAGAAACTGCTGTTCTGAGTATTTGATAACTCTAGTACGCTGTAAAGTTACTTTTTCCACAGAATCTCTTATTTCTTTACTGTTTATCACTCAAAATGTTCGAAATGAAAATCTTGGGAATAGCGTGAAAATAATTTCTTTATTTTCAAATTTAAAAGACATCTGATATATAGAAGACTTGTTTAGATTATGCTTTCACATAAAGTGTGACTTTAACTAAACATATGTCTAACTAAAAGTTTTAGCATTAGGATTAGGAATGGCATTTCTAAGTTTTCGGTATCTATGGCCATGTTAGCCCCTCACGTATGAGAGATGACGTCCCTCAGCTATCCCACTACCCGAGAAAAAGGAAGGAAGAAGGGACTGCAAAAGTAAGCGCCCTGAGATCTGTATATTATGTACCATCCCGGCATTTGCTGGTGTGAGTGTGAGGAAAACGCAGGAAAACCTCATTCAGGATGGGTGACCTGAAAAAGGTTTGACAGTTTTTCAACCGAGTGTCCATCTAAAAGTTTCAGTTTACATTTAAATTGTAAATTATATTTCCGTGGTACAAATCTGATCGTTACATTTTCAGTACACATGTTTTTAACTGTTACGCTATTCGCCTTTTTATTAGAATATCTTGTCGTTAAACATTACTAGTCCTACAAAAAAAGAAAGAAAATGGATGAAACTGTAGAACTCACTGCGTCCACATACAAGTGTTTGTTCTTTAGGTTTTCTAAGGAATAGTTGATTTTCTTAGAATCTTAAAATATTTCGTGTTTTCTCTTTAGAAAATGGTAACTAAACATTTCATTTCGTACAAATAAAACGTAGGGTCTACTGTTATTTTTTCATTAGAAATTAGAATTTAACATTCTTAAAAAAGTCCAATATTTCCCGGGCAAAGATGTAGTTTGTTTTTTCCACTAGCTCTTGTGTCTCTAGTAGGTCCACAACCTGTGAAGTAGCACTTTATTAAAATTAGACACCATCTTGCATATACACAAACTAATACGAGTTACTAAAACTTATAACTACTTTAGAAATATTTTTGAAATATTGTCTTAAGGTTGTTGGGGTTAAAAATAAATAAATAGACTTGATTTTGAGTTTAACATCCCTTTCAGCAGCGAGGCTATATGAGACGGGACCTACTGATTAACATGGAATCCGAACTACATAAGCTCCCGCCGGGAATCGAACCCGGGTCTCCCACTCCAAAGGCACATACGCTAACCACTTAGTCATCAGCATTTCACTCGAACCATAAGTTACCATATTGTTAAATTTGTTCCCAATTTTATTAGGACATTTATTTATTTTATTTTATTTTATCTTTTTTTAAATTTATATTGAACTAGAGTCAATTACCACTTCGCTGGGTTAAAAGCAGAAAAATTAGTCAGCCCTTTTTAACTATTATTAAAGCACTCTCTGATATCGGTCATTTTTATATATCTTCCCTCCTCCCAAGTTTGCGGGGCTGAATTTGGATTTAAACGGCATCGGAAGTGTAACTGTTTACCTCAGCAACCCCGAAAACTATGGATTCGGCACTAATATCTATCATTTTCGATGTTTATATATATATCTATATCCCCTCCCCCTCTCCCATGTTGCGAGGCTGAATTTAGATGTAAGTAGGATTGGAAGTGTCACTGTTCACCTCAGCGACCCCGGATACCTCGGATTCGGCACTGATACCGGTCATTTTCGATTATTTTTATGTGTCTTCCTTCTCCCCCTCCCCCAAGTTGCGGGACTGAATTTGGATTTAAACAGCATCGTAAGTGTCACTGTTCTTAGCTACCCCGAAAACCATAAACTCATTTTTCTTTTCCTCTGAGAATGTAGGCGTAAGTACTTGAAAATTACTTGTTTTCACGGGTAGGAAGTAACACCACCAGTTCACAGTCTTGTATAGAATGGGAGTCCTCAACTCCAGACCGCACCAACAAAAATTTCTCGGTGCACGTCTGAGCTCAAATGATTCCTGGTTGCAAAATGGGCAATCTTTGGCACAAGGAACGAAACTTATTGAACATGTGAACGTGCCTCTACAACCGAATGGAAGACATATACATGGTATAATGCTAAAACAAAGTGTGGTTTGATAAAATAGCACTTAACAAAATTGAAACTGGCCTCTTAACGAATTCTGTTTTTTTTTTCTTCTTCTTCTTTCATTTCTTTGGTCTGTTCTGTTCCTCATTACACAGTTCGTTGTTAATACCCTGTAGCCCCAAGGTTTCCGCCCCACCCAGAATCTTCCATTTCTTGTTTTGATTTTTTTTTCCTGCCGTTACTGGCGTAGATTTAAATGAGCCTGGGGGGCAACTGAAACGTAAGATGAAGAAGCTTTGGTGCTAAAGGAACACTTTGTCCCCCTTTCTCTTCTTCACATTCGTAATAGCACACACGGATAGATAGAACTTTTAAAACAAGAGGATAATGAACTTGGAGCAAACATTGCATGGCGCGTGCAGGTGATACAAAATAAGACAAAACATAAAATGATTATTGTGGTCGGCAAATTATTAGAATTACATATCTATATGTATGTATGTATGTTGTTCACAACTTGCACAAACTAGCCCACTGGTCAGAAGATGTTTTTGCCACATTTATTTTCGTACTTGTTTCATTCTTTTTTTTTTTTTTTTTTTCAGCATCAGTTTTGGAATTCTAAAAGCTTGCGTTTCTGGAGCAAGTTTTAAGTACTTGTACAAAAAAAAAAATGGTTTTTCTTGTTGTCTTGGCGTATGCCATGACAAGTGCCGAAAAACGCAAACAAAATTCTGAAGGATCTTTTCAATCTATTATTAAATATGATAATTACGATTGTTATTCCGCTTGACTGACTCCAAATATTAAGAAACTTTAGTAATTCGTAGCCAACAAAATTCCAGATAAATATGATGTTTCTAACACACGCTAGCCATGAAAAGATTCTGAAAAAATTAAATTGTTTATAGTTGTATCACACGTATATTGTTAATTGCTTATACAGAAACAATCATTGTGTATATAACATATTTCTACTTGTAATCTTCATAAAAATTAAGAAAATTACTTATTTAAATTGGCTCCTAAAATGCATCAAAGTATCTTAAAATACCCTTACCACATAGAAATATATGTATACATATATTTTTAATTGTACGATTTTTTTTTTCAGTGGATGGGTTTTCATTTAAGAGAGATAGTCCTCGATTTAACATAGGTATGAACACTTTTCATTGTATGCAAGTGTCTATGAAGTTTATTTATTTAATTATTAAGGAAAATCAAAGATAGCAACCAGGAGTTAAAGTGGAAATGAAATGAAATCTTTGAGTTTTACGTCCCACTCTTATGCCGGTTAGGCTAAAGGAGACGGTGATGATGAGTAATGTATGAAATGGTGGAACGAAGAAAGTGGGAGGAAACGGGAGAACCCCGAGAAAACCCACGCACACGGTGTTTGTCCACCACAAAGTTCACTTGGCGGGGGCTGGGATCGAACCCGGGACCCCAAGCACCAGAGGTGAACGTGGAGTTAAAGTTGAATGGCACTCACAAGGTTTTATAGCTTATGGTGATGATGTAAATCTGTTAGGTGATGATATGAGGACAATAGAAACAAATAGAGAGATCTCACTAAACGCTTCCAGGGACATGGGCTTAGAGGTAACCGCGGAAAGAATTAAATACATGGAAGTTCGCCAGAATCGTAATACAGTGAAGCCTCTGAATAACGGACACCAATGGGACATTAAATTTTATCCGTTATTGAGAGATGTCCGTTACAGAGAGTTTACAGAAATTTAATTTCTCACAACGGTAATTGTGTGCTGTAATATGCAATAAATACATTATGTATGAACGTAAGTACGTAACATTCAATATGAAAATATTCTATTTAGTACGTATTTGAATTACTTGGAGGGACGAAGGAGAAATTCATTTCTGTTAAATAATATTATTGCTGGGGGATGTGTTAATCTATTTTTATACCGGTACTGCAAAAGATAATGCGTGTATGATAGTTTTCTTAAGCACATGTCATCGCCCTCTAAGCGTTTCTCATTTATTTCATATTCTCAGAACCTTCTCAAAAGATGCGTTAGGAACCAACTAATCGGCTAAACTCTCTCGGAGTACATATGTTTATTGACCCATCCCCAATCACAAAGAATATAGTCTTAGAGAAAGTGAAAAGGGAAGCCGGAAAAACTCCAACCCAGACTTGTTCCAGTATCATAAGTAAAAGAAAAATTATACTTTGCCCCCCCCCCAAAAAAATAAATAAATAAAATAAAATAAAATAAAATAAGAGAGGAAACATTGCTCGTTGAAAATGTTATTGTAAAACAAACAATTTTTGTTTTGTTATCTATGAAATTGTAGGGAAAGATGTAAGGCCTAGAGGAAAAAGAACTAAATTTGTTAGGGAAGGGAAGGTAGTTCGCATAGAATTCTTGACCATACGACTGACCTGCATGAGTGTTATCGCGTATTGAATTATTTTTTTAAGGATTTCCACCAGAAAGGGGTTTATTGCGGACAGAAAAAAAGAATTTCAAGTTCAGTTTGAATCTGTTCTGTTTGATGATTCACCAGGTCTAGACTCATGACAAATACGCTTGTGAGAAATAATATATCGCAGAACTGAGGATAATTCCTGTCCGTTATGAAGAGGTTATTGAAACGTCTGGGGGGGAGGGGGAAGGACTGTCCGCGTCGGTATCTGAGAGTGTCCGTAAAAGGGAGTGTTTTGTTCCATAAGGGAACATATACTTTTGCCGTTACAAAAAATGTGTCCGGATTATAGAGGTATCCATTAAGGGAGGTTTCACTGTACTGCAAATCATGGATGGGCTAAAATATCAAATAATACTTTCGACTAAATGGGTACTTTCAAATATCTAACAGGATTAATATTAACAGATCAAAACCATATTCACGAAGAAATTAAATGTCGACTAAAAGCAGGGAATTCGTGTTACTATTCGGTTCAAAATCTTTTGTCGTCGCGAATTCTGTCGAGGAATATGGAGTTTAAAATATATAAAACGATAACCATGTCTGTTGTGCTGTATGGTTGCGAAACTTGGTCGCTTACTCTAAGGAAAGAACACATATTGAAAGCATTTGAAACCAAGATTCTGAGACGAATATTCGGAACCAAGAAGAACGGGAAAGGAGAATGCTGGAAACCATAACGAGGAATTGCGTAGTCTATACTGTTTACCAAACATTATTAGGGTTATCAAGCCTAAAAGGCTCAGGTGAGCAGGTCATGTAGCCAGAATGGAAGAAAGTAGGAACGTTTTCAAAATTTTAACTGAAAATTCAATAGGAAAGCGACAATGAAGAAGACCTAGGCACAGATAGTAGGACAATCTTAAGATGAATCTAACTTTTTGTTTGTTTGTTTGTTTGTTTGTTTGTTTGTTTGTTCCTATTGTGTTCAGCTGATTTTAAAGAACAGGAAAGAAATCAGAAGGAGAATTACCTAGTGAAATATAAGACAAAAAGGTCATCCAAGTATAGAAGAAAGAAGGAACGTTAAAATAAAACAAACAAAGAAGTCATGAGAGGTCAGAGAAACTTAACTAAGAAGTCATAGAAGAAAGTGAAATCATAAACGACCCATAGTTCAAAATGCCAGACTGGACTGAGGCTATTTTATAACAACATACGTGAAATGAAGGCCAAAATGATTTTTTTTTTTAAAGAAAAGTCCAAGAAGGAATTCCTCTGTGTGGACCGCTGCCGCTATCTGTTTGGGCTCGCATTTCACGTGGTAGAAGACTAATTGCCCACATGATCTCTAGTCGAGATACAAGCTCTTCTTTCTCTGACTGAAATATCTCTCTTTTACCATTGTTTCTTTAACTGCAAGACCTCATTTCATCTGCCTCGCAGAAGAAAAACTAACGAAATAAATAAACATTTTTTTTTTTTTTTTAAGTTGAATGATGGTTCCAACATGAACTTTAGCCATGCAAGAATTTTTGAACTTATGTCCAACCAACAGCATTCGAAAACACTGCTAAAGAACTGTCATGTCATATTATGTTTTAACTGTTTTCCTCTCAAGCAAGGATGTAATTGGCTAATATGGGTAATGAACAGGGCCCATGGAAGTTGTTGAAGACCAATTTCTTCCCGAGTTAGCTGAATAATGTATTAGAATTAATAATAATAAATTTATTAATAAATTTAAGTAAATGTCTATTAAGGCTCTTCGCTCAGTACCCCCGACACTTTTTTTTTAATTTTCTTCTGATACTTACAATTATACAGGGTGTTTCAATACAACACCGACAACATTTGGGAGGTGATTCCTGACACCGAGATAAGACGAAAAATACGGACCAACTTGGGTGTGCACGAATGCTTCCTTTTGGAGTTATATAGGCTGCCAAAAACATGAAAAAATGAACTTTAAAGGCAATAGCTCTAATACTATGTGATATACCGTAGTCGGGTCAAGACTTCACTTTAGGAACTAATATGTGAGCTATTCAGAAATCCATGTTTCAGAATCCTAAGGTACTCACGCAATAATTTTTATAGAGACAGTTTGACTACGGGCATATAATTTTAAATACTCTGGAGTACCTCTGTAAAAATTGTTGAGGAACTACCGCGGGATTCTGAAACATGGATATTTGGATAGGGCACATACTAAACGGAGTGAAAAACATCTTGGCATTTGAAGGCGGCGCTCCAAGTTCCCTTTAAATGCTGCTAGCAAATGAGAGGCCAGCGGTATTGCCATGTTTATTTTGCACACATCCACGTCTATACCCTCTCACCTGATCGCGCTGTAGTTAGTCTGCTTACCCATAGCCACACCCCTTTACCACTTGGCAACATCACACCAGAGCTTGCGTTTTATTCGTTTAGCTGAAATGCCAAGATATTTGTCACAGGCCTTTTCTTAGCTATTAAGTGAAGTCTTGACCCGACCACGGTAGGTCCCATAGTATTAGAGATATGGACCTTTAAAGTTTATTTTTTCTTGTTTTTGGCAGCCTATAACTCCGAAAGGAAGCATTTGTACACTCAGGTTGGTCTATACTTTTCGTTTTATCTTGGTGTCAGGAATCAAATCCCAAATGTTGTCGGTGTTGTTTCGAAACACTCTGTATAAAAGAATGCTTGCGTACCTCTGTTGAGTGACATCGTAGTCTAGTGGTTAGAGCGCTGGACTCACGTCTGGGTGGTACTGAATTCGATTCTCAGCCGGTGCTTTTGAATTTTCAGCGTCCACCCACCGTCTTGAGCCAAACTGAGGAGTCAATGAAGGCAATGAAGCGCGCTGACCACGTGTTAGTGACCAGACTAGACATAATTCAGCCAGTCGCTAATAGATGGCGTTGGGGCTTCTCAGGCGTACAAAGGGCTGTTATTCCAAGTGGTTGGTGGTTATGTACGTCTGTCTGCCTGTTATCAGATTTTCGCATAAAAAGGAGTCACTTAGAGCCACCGAATTTTGTACAGAGACAGATCTTATCGCGTACGAAGCCGTTTTCGATTATCGACTCGAGGGGTGATTGGGAGATGTCACGCATTCTGCAGGTATAAAAGGTATAGAACAATGGATTTCCATCTAATTCCTATCACGACCTCCATTTTGTCACATCCTTTTGCCAGCGACCCCCTTATAATTTCTGGTTTGTAATAAGTTTGTGTGGGATCTTTAATATACCTATTGTGGAAATCTCACGATATCGAACTATTTCTACAATAGTAGAGTCCATTTCTTGGATATAGGGGATACAGTAGCTTCTCAACAAACGAATGGATTCAAACCAAATTTGGTCAGCTAATTCATAAATTACAAATATCGAATCCGATCCGTCATACTATTTCAAAATACAGGCCGTTTGAAAATTTTAAAACTTCCTAACTCCCTTAATTTTGGGTCATGTGATAAAAAAAATTAAAAATAAAATGATTTCTAATTTTACCTTAGAAATTTGGACAGGGGTTAAAAATTATTGAGTATTTTAAACGACTTGATAATGTGCGTAAAGAAAATTGAACCTGACATTGCTGCACTAGAAAAATCACACCATGCTTAGGTATCTCATTAGCTTTCAATTTTAATTGTATTTCAATATCCAGGTTTTGTTGCATTTGTATTTTTCTGGTATTTCAATATGCAGTTCTCATTAGTTTCATATCGTATCACTTTATATTTAAATTGATTTTTAAACAACTCTGCAACTTTTGAAAATGTTTAGTAGACCGATTATTTGTTGTTCTTGACAGTATGCCTATCAGAACAAAATTCAAAATAATATTTAAAAATATTTTCCAGTATTAGACTCTAATTATATTTATCTCTTCCACTTATCTTCGCGACCACCGTGAAACTCTTTCGCGACCCCAGGTTGAGAAATCCTGGTATAGAGTATCTCAGGAGCCCATCAAGTTAGACAACCCAAACTATATGTGTTGAGGGTTGCATACTATTCAGTTCGGTGCTAAGAAAGGGCGCTTTTGCTAGCAGTGAATAACTTAAAGACCATGAAGACCATCGAAAATATAGGAAATGTGCGAGCTAGTATCTAGAAATTGCTATTAAGTAAACTAATATGTTTCCGAAACTGTTCTTATAGACCAGAGATTTCGATGCACAGTTTACGACGTTGTAATTGTTAGACACGTAAATTTAAAAACTATATGAAAGTTCTTGAAAATAATTATTACTTAGGAAAGTTCATGAACACAATTATTACTTACGAAAGTTCTTGAAAACAATTATTGCTTACGAAAGTTCTTGAAAACAATTATCATATTACTTACGGAAGTTCTTGAAAACAATTAATTCTTACGAAAGTTCATGAAAACAATTATTGGTTACGAAAGTTCTTGAAAACAATATTACTTACGAAAGTTCATGAAAACAATTATTACTTACGAAAGCTCTTGAAAACAATTATTACTTACGAAAGTTCTTGAAAACAATTATTACTTACGAAAGTTCTTGAAAACAATTATTACTTACGAAAGCTCTTGAAAACAATTATTACTTACGAAAGTTCTTGAAAACAATTATTACTTACGAAAGTTCTTCAGAACAATTATACTTACGAAATTTCTTGAAAACAGTTGTAAATATTAAGTTGTGCCAAGCTGAGAGCTATTAATATATTTAACTTGGCACAACTTAAAAAATATTTATATATAATACACATTTCGGGTTTTTAGCACCTTTATTAACTTGTGTCTTTTAGTGCTTTTTATTTTTGAAGTTGATTCATACTTTTCTTTTAAAAAATGCAAGTTTTTATTTTCTGCTATTTAGTGCGTGTTTGGAGTCAGTCATTTTTCCCTTAAAAAGTACTGTTTATGGGCAAAATATGTTATCTAAGCAAAAAAGAGGGGTTCATTTGCTTTCGCACTGGAAATTGATGTCCAAGTTGTTTTTCGCTAAAGTTGAGCAAGACCTATTTGTAAGCAATATAACATCGCCATTGACCTAAGTATCTATCACCAATAAATAAATTTGGAGAAAACTGGTTATTAAAAGATCTTAAACCTCCTTGGTTATATGCAATCCACCTTGTTTTGTTGATTATTTGGTTGCCTCATATCTTAGGATATTTTGTTAAATAAGTGCAACAGGAATTATTTGATTCTTTTTTATTATAATTAATTAGTTATTATTTTAAAAATATTTTATAGGCATGATGCCTACTCGGAAATAGCATTTTCGGTTAGTGAAAGCCGTAACGAAATATGTCTAATGGTTCTCGATACAATTGCAAATATACTTACCTACGTACACTCATACAGATCAAATTGGAAACCTTTATTTTTTGAAGTCGTTTAAAAAGCAAGTAAAATAAAAAGATAATATCAAATCTAAGGTAATAATATATATTAATCACTAGGTTTATATAAACGAAGTCTTTAATTACACTTTTCATTATGGTTGAATGATTGGATTGGAGAATAGCGTCCCTTTCAGCAGAAAGGCCACGTGGGACGTGGAAGTACAGTTTAAGGTGGGATCCGAACCACCGAAAGAAGTTCAAATTTTTTAAGACTCTCCCATCAGGAATCGAACCCGGGACCTTCTACACCAAAAGCGTGCATGGTAGCCACAAGTCCAGAGCATATGTGTACTTATTCATGGATTTATTAACCCTAATAGCATTATAGACTTTTTAACAGCCTTACCCAAACCTTCAAGGTCAAGTCTGTAGGTCTACACAAGTTTGCATTTACATGACTGCAGACCTAATCAAGGCTATAGCAACTTGCTAGTTCATCGATTGCAAACATGTTTCAGACTTGACAATGCTACATAATATAAGGCTAACCTTAAAATTCCTTTAAATTGACACACCTGTCAAACATGACTTAAAATTTACACTTGGTAAAGCCATACACAGAGAGAACCTCTAAAAAATAAGTCTAACACGTAGACATTCTTGCGCAACCTTCATTCTTACATCTGGTCTAAGCATACACAGGTTAATAAGTCCAAGCTATCTGGACTTCAAGAATGACTTGACATTTACACTTAGCTAAGTCATATACAGAGAGCATTTCTAAGGTTAAGTCTATCAAGGGAAATTAAGGGCAAACTTAGACTTAGAGTAGAGGGGGGCAAGAGTACGTGGGGGGTAAGAATACGATTCCCTAAAATCAGGTGAATATATTCGCGTATGGCAATAATGCGTCACGTGGAGTTTGATGTTAATGGCGTCTAGAACCTAAACAAATTTGAGTGTGCTGCGGCAAACTACAAGCTATCTAGGTAAGTATTTATGTTTTTTCTGATAGTTTGATATAATATTGGGACATAAGTAGTTAATGAATAACTTACACAATTTTTTAACGATTTCAAAGCACTATAAAGCGTTAGTTTCTAACATATCCAATGTTTGACAGGGTGGAGTAAATTGACTTTCTTCCAACAGTTGGCTGTACAACATCACGGGAAAGTCAATTTGTAGTGAGGGGGCAAGGGTACGCAGATACCGACGGGGCAAGGGCACGCGTGCGTACTCTTGCCCCATCTGTTCTATGAAAAAAGAATCCAATTTGATTTAGATCTAACAATCAAAAAAGAATGTAGATTCCGTTGTAATAGAGAGTGAAGGCAAACTTTACGAATACTGGTTTCCATATGTAGCCTCTAACGTTAAGAATTCTAAAGAATCCTGATATTTTCTTATGTACGAGGGATAAATTGTTATTCTAAATACCACTCCTTCCATAAAATATCTAAGGTGGTGTTTGAGTTTTCGAAACAGATAAACGTGTGAGATAGTTAAATCTGCAGTTATTGAATAACATTACGCTTGCTTATTTTATTCAGGTTTCAGAAATGCTACGCTTTGCCCTCTTTTATTTTAAATGTCAGTAGTTGTCAGTAATAAATTTCAATGGGCCTTATGCAGAGTCGTTCTGACGCGTGATTAGTGCCATACTAAAAAGTTCGACTACCATATGTTTCCTGTAGTAGTCAGTCCTTTAGTAGCCATACGTTACAGGACTCTGCATAAGACGGTATCAGTCCAATGATTGGTATGGGATCCTATAAAGATATATGAAGCTAAACTAAACTAACATTTGACAATATGTAGCTTCATCAAAGGTAGGTCGAGAAGTTTTCAATTTACCCTCGTAGGTGAGAAGCATTCTGTAACTGATGCAATAAGCCAAATTTGGAAATATATTTTTATAAAGGGTCTAAATAATATCTGATTTTTTTGTATCCTATGCATTCCCATTACTGATATAAGGAGAATTAAGGATTTTTCTTTTCTTTTTTTAAATGAGAATCTGCAACGTCTTTAGGCACAATAAAGCCAGTAGGCCTATTTACCGAAGAAATGGAGAACGAATTAGTGGAATATATCACATTACTGGATCAATTCTTCTATGACTTAACTTTAAAAGATCTAAGAAGAATGGCATACAATTTTGCTGAACGTAACTAGTTGCTCCATATCCTTTAGCCATGCGAATCGAATGGCAGGAAGAGATTGGACAGTCTTTCCGTCGTAGACATATGACTATTGTTTTGCGACAGCCTTCAAAGACTGGTGTGGGGAGAGCTCGTGGTTTTAGCAACCCACAAGTTGAACGCTTTTTTTATTGTCTAAAAGATCTTGTAAGAGAAAACGGCTTTTATCTAAGGGATATCTACAACATATACGAAACTGGCATAAATACGTTTCTTCATAAAATTCCAAAAGTCGACTAAAAATCAGTTGTGAATAAAACTGTATCTAGTGATTTTGGAGTTAACATAATAGCTGTTTCCTGGTGAGTGCATTTGGTTCCTTTATCCCCAGATATTTCCCAGAAAACGAATGAAACAAGAATTAATCGATGGCTGGTCGCCGGGTTCTGTGGGAATGATATCTGATTCTGGTTCATCAACTCACAACTTTTCGTAGAATGGTTATTTTATTTACACCAATATGGGCGATCAAATTCGGTTACGAAAACGGTATTGTTACTTGTTGACAATCAGACTTCTCACATTTCAATCGAGGCGATTGATTTCTACAGGCAAAATGGGATAGTGATGTTGAGTTTACCACCCCATACCAGCCATAATTTGAAACCATTAGATCGCTCCTGTTTTTGCCCGCTGAATTCCTGGTATTCAACAGTGTGTGATGTGACTTAAATGTAGAAGCCAGCTCTGAAGATGGAAGCATTCCTGAAGCAACAAATCAAGCATCAGACCTGAATAGAGCCCAAAATCGTTCATCGGATGATTCACTGGAAGTAAAAAGGGGCCATGCGGCGCATCCAGATCAAGCACTCCTTTGCCAGTTGCTCGTCCTCCTCCATCTGTTACCAAACCTTCAAACAGTAACGCTAGATCCTCACTAGAAACAAGCAAGATCTCATGCGGACTGTCCACTTCAAACACTCTTCTGCCGGTTGCTCGTTCTCATTCATCTGTTACCAAACCTTCAACCAGTAACGCTGGATTCTCACTAGAAGCAAGCAAGAGGTCATGCAGACTGTCCACTTCAAACACTCTTCTGCCGGTTGCTCGTTCTCATTCATCTGTTACCAAACCTTCAACCAGTAACGCTGGATTCTCACTAGAAGCAAGCAAGAGGTCATGCAGACTGTCCACTTCAAACACTCTTCTGCCGGTTCCTCGTTCTCATTAATCTGTTACCAAACCTTCAACCAGTAACGCTGGATAATCACTAGAAGCAAGCAGAAGCTCATGCAGATTGTCCTCATCAATCACTCCTCTTCCGGCTGCTCGTTCATCAGTTACCAAACCTCCAACCAATAAAACTGTATCTTCATTGGTGGTAAGCTTACACCGTGCACATCATGCACCACTTTGGTGGTTGTCATCCTCCTCCGACTGCCACCAAGCCCACAACCAAAAATCTTGATCTTCTCGAGGTCAATCAGAGATTCTGACATCCTCTCCTTTCAAACAGAACTTACTTCTGAAACGGCGCCCTCCAAAGAGAAAAGGCAAACATCAACTTGCACCAAGAAAGCTACAACCGAAGATAACTCCTCAGATCAGTGAGGAAGTAGTGTACGAGTGTTCATTATACAATATCATCTACAGTGATCCACCAATAGAAGACTGGATCAAGTGCGCAAGATGCCATGAATGGTGGCATGAACAATGCACATCATATGAAGGAGTAGGCACCTTCATCTCTGATAATTGTTAATACTTTTTTGGGTGCGTACTCTTGCCTCTTTGATTTCGTACTCTTGCCCCACATATAGGGGCAAGAGTACGAATTTGAATGTTTTCATTTTATGCATTATAGTTTCTCCAAGGACAGAGGTATATAAAAGTTGAGTTCACATTTCGTAAAGGAGAGTTCAAGTTTTGTGTTCCATGTAAAAGTTTTCCGTTGTAGCTATTTTTTTACCAAAATATATAAGTTTAATTGAAATTTGCGTACTCTTGCCCCCCTTTCCTATACTG
Source organism: Thermobia domestica (assembly GCF_964235325.1). Taxonomy (NCBI): domain Eukaryota; kingdom Metazoa; phylum Arthropoda; class Insecta; order Zygentoma; family Lepismatidae; genus Thermobia; species Thermobia domestica. The sequence continues at coordinate 312,022,400 of NC_137454.1, read as the reverse complement.
TAGACGTGCTTGCTTACTGGGATGATGATGATGATGATGATGATTATTATTATTATTATTATTATTATTATTATTATTATTATTATTATTATTATTATTATTATTATTATTATTATTATTATTATTATTATTATTAGCAATATGACTAGAAGAGGCTATATTGTTGATTTACGGGGAACCAGAAAATGTTCGCTACGCCAATGTACTTGAAGTCCTTGAGGTGCATTATCATTTATCAGTATTAGTTATAGAACTTAAGTTTGAGATACGATTACTTTATCTATGTAGTTAATAAATTTATTTATTTGTTAAAGTTTAGCGCCTCCTTTCAGTATGAAGCTATATGGTACGTGGACATTCAATTTAAGGTGGAATCCTAGCTACCATAATGCTCGCCCGCCGGGAATCGAATCCAGGAAGAATCTATATTACTGTACACTGATCTATATTATTATTGTATCTGCATATTTAATACTCTTATAACAAAAAGGGATTGCTCTTTTTTATTTTTTATTTTATTTTATTTTTTAATTTTTTAATTTATTTTATTTTTTATTTTTTTTGCAATTAGATATATTTATCCGAACCAAAAATAAATGCTGCCTAACTAAAAGTTTCAGAACGTGCTGCCAGAAAATTCGTTTGTGAATACAATGAAAATGTACTTGTTTCTTCTTCTTCTATGATGCTGTCATCACAGGCGTTCAGTTAATAATATATCTGAAGGATATCTATTGTCCTAACCACTGATTGCGAAAAAGTAACATATCCTTTTCTCGCTCTAATGACGCATACATGTGGGTGAAGGTTACTGCGATTGCTTTGTATAGTACATTATAAAGTATTTATGCGTAGAGGGTAATAATATAGCAGAACATTAATTTTTGGTATTCAAAAACTGTTAGTATGTAAAAGAAAAAAATATTGTGAAGTTATAAATAGAGCACTATGGATAATGGAATGATTTTTAAAGAGGAATTTATATATGTTTCACCGGTTGTCAATGTCAAAATGGGAGATTGGTATAAGTGTGACAAAATAGTGTGATATATGTTTCGCGAACCGACGAATACTGATACAATATTACTTGTTTATTTTAATTTATAAGATTTACAAAATACTATTCACTTTCTTGATATGACGTTATAACAAATTTGAAGACGCATTTATGAATAGTAAGAAATGTACATTAGCATAACTAATTCCCTTCTCCCCGCAGTTCAAAATATTGAGCCCTTTGAACTTTTTTTCTCTGTCTCATATATATATATATATATATATAAGATAAAGCGTGTGGTTGTGCAGAAGTTCACAGGTAAATTGTGGTCATTTCTTATGTGGGTACCCCACACAAAATAAGCTTTTTCCTACGAAAGTTGTTTGTTTTTCCACGATATTTTCATTGATATTTATTTATTCAAGAAAATTCACCCAAAATAGAGCTTAGAAGTTCCGATTACTTTAGATGCTGCATAAGTTTTAAATACATGCATATAAATTACATATATTGAAAGAGTAAATAAAAATAACTAGGAGATAAATAATATATAGGTAGGCCTACATCACTTTCAAATACAAATACATACATTTCAATGAAAAAGTGAGTCATATACAAACTAAAACATTGATTTTGCACACACATAGACAAAACGTATGCATAAATTTATAGACTATTTACTGCATAAGGTTTACAAGCAAAGTAAAGCACTCATTTTATCATAATGTGAAAGGCGTAATGATAATGTAGAAGGAAACAGGAGAGTATCGAGGAACCTCATGAACATGATATTTCCTATGTTAAACGCATGCTAATATTAAGTTATTTTTACAGTTTTGAAAATTATATTACAATTAATGACCTGTTTCCGAATAGGCAACAGCAGCTGGTTCATAGACACGGTTCATTGTAACTTGAACTCACCACACGCATTAGGAACTATTATGTTTTTCTTTAGTTTCCTTACAATAAATATTACTCTCTTATGCCTTATGCGCTAATTGTATATATATATATATATATATATATATATATATATATATATATATATATATATATATATATATATATATATATATATATATATATATATTTGTGACTTAATAAATATTGAACCACACTACCGATCTCGATCTCTCGATCAAATTTTCAGCATAGATGAGGTTCGGACCTGGGATGGTTTTAATCATTTCACATTGACAGTGCAACTTAGGAGAGGGGATGGAAGAGATATTTAAAAATTATCGAATATAACCGATATTTAGTGTCGAATCCATAGTTTCCAGGTTCGGTGGGACGAACAGTGACACTTCTGATGCCGTTTAAATCCAAATTCAACCCTATATGTCCAAAATGAGGCGTATTCTCCCCGTGCGAAGAACGGGTATTCTGTTAGTTAATAATAATAATAATAACAATAATAATAATAATAATAATAATAATAATAATAATAATAATAATAATAATAATAATAATAATAATAATAATAATAATGCCGCCGTTTGAAACACGAAAAATTAGATGCTTTTCATTTAAATTTTAATACTATATGTGCTACTGTAGCTAGTAGATTTGGTCGAGAATTTAAAACATACAATATTAATAATTTGTAATAGTAAACATACATCATTAACCAAGTACAAATCTTCTCTACTTTTGAGATGATGATAATACTAAAAATTCCCATTGCAACACTGCAAGTTGTCCTCGTTGCATTGTATTGTTAGGACAGAAAAGTATGCGAGCGTCCGGAAGTCCTTGCGTCAACAGTCCATCCACTTCTGTCACTTTGAACGTGGGTTGCTTATCAACAGAAACATGATTCCGCTTCAATGGAAAACGCTGCACGTAGCGAAAGACAAGATTCACATGGAATGCCTCTGATGATAAGTTCACAGAATCGACGCTTTCTTTTGCATCGTCCTTTTATCCCCGTTTCAGAAAAAGGAAATTAATATTCATGTTAGGATTTCAAAATGCAGTCATCGTTATGTATTTGTTGGTTTGGTTTAGCTAGTGCAGTGGTCTCATTCTACTCGTAATCATTTAACAACCGGTTCGATGCTTAATATACGTAGTATGTTGACTTACTGTTAATATTATTACTATATATTTATATTATTAGGTATTTGTATATTATTATTATTATTACTTATCTCAATGATAGTAGTAACGATGACTTCAATTAAGTCATACAGCATATAGCTCACTCATATTGTCAATTTGTTGGCTAAACTCACTAGGCACAAAGTTAGGATTAGGAACTAGATTTCAGGACTTAAACGGTATTTGTGGACATGCTAGCCCGTCACACATATGAGAGATGACGTTCTTCGGTGATCACATTGCCTGGGGAATTGGGGAAAAAGAAAGGAATGGGGAAGGAAGCAAGCGACATGGGAGTATTGTATCATTTGCCTGGTGTGATTGAGAAAAACCCAGGAAAAACTTCACTCAGTATGGCTGGTCTGTAAAAGCTGTAACACCTTTTTGACCGAGTGACCATACCAGGTAAAACTCATTAAGTGTTGAGATTAGAGATGCTTAAAGTCGACTTAATTTTGGGGAGATAAAGTTCTTTTTTTTTTCAAATAAAAGTTTCCCGAAAACAAAAAACAGACACTTTCGCTTTCCTTGGATTTTTGTGGCTTTCTTATTCAAGTACAAATCTCGTTTTTATATAGTTATTCTACAATTAAAGAAGCAGCTTTATAACATTCATTACTTGTGAGTGCTATGACCAGTCAGGATCTGGCTAGATCTTGATTGGTTTTCAAACTGGCATTTCTTGAGTCGCGAGCAAGTGTAAGTTATGCAACCTAGCATATCTCAGGTGCAAATTTGATTGCCTAACCACTTTATGAAGTATCTGAAAGTTATACACACTAACTGTTCCCGCGAACCCTTCCCCTTGCTATACGCCATAGATTAAATTCGTCTTTAATTGAAAGTTGTAATTGTATTCGTTTCACTTCTTTCCTTTTAGTAGTATGCACACCAACTAATTTGCGGCTACATAAATAATAATACTGCTCAAATCTAAATAAGGTTTCGGCTCTTGTCTCAATACTAAACAACAAAAACCTTCATGTTCCGCATAATCATCAATCCATTTTCAAATAAACTGAAACAACACAGTTTAAGTTTGGAATTAAATTACTGTAGAAATATTGATAGTCAAATCCAAAGATGGTTATGACTTTGTCCCATTTTCAAATGATTAAATTGAATTAATGCAGTTTTTAAGTCGGAAAATCAAATGAATTGTTGCAGTCAAAATTCGGAAAATGTCTTAATGTGTGAGTCACGCTCTACTGCGTTAACTGACATTTAATTTAAAAAAATAAAATCATCAACAACCTTTTAAATGTCCTTTTTGTGTTGAGCACCCTAAAATTACCTAAAAAGGGCTGCTTACTTCTCCTTTACACAAAAGTTTCTAAAATTTGTAGAACAGTACAGAAAAGTTGCATAATAATAATAATAATAATAATAATAATAATAATAATAATAATAATAATAATAATAATAATAATAATAATAATAATAATAATAAATCTAATTACATATATTGAGTTTGCAAATACCTACACAGGCTTAGTATTCTTTTGAGCATTTACTGTCAGAGCTTCGAAGTTTGAATGTAGAATAACATGACCTTGATGAAGTACAGAGACGAAAAAGGGTGAATGCAGCGGACGAATTATGTTGAAATGATCTCGGTGTTCTCAAGTTTCGATCAAATCCGGAAGGTCATCATACTCCTTTTACTAGAACAGAAGAATGTCAACCAACAATAAGAAAAAGATTCCTGAGTCGCTTTTCAAAATATAAAATAAAAAAAGCGACAGAAAAAAGGAACCATTGTGCAAAGCCCATTTTCGGAATTACGATATATTCCCACGCTTTTAGAGAAAGAAACACCTGTGTTAAGGGGTTTTTGTTTTCTATTCGTCAGTGAAATTGGACACGGGAAAAAGCGCCGGGTGCAAAGGGGACAGAGCTCGGTGCTACACTCTGTAAAGAAAAAATAGCGACACTCGCTCAGATATGGTTTTCACAACATACACTAACCAATATGAGTTTTTACATGAATTGCTGATGATATTACAATGCATATTCTTAATGAGCAGCTCATTCTTAATACTTGCGCCGCAGTTTCAGGTTTCTTATATGCATATAATGAATTTATATGCATATATTAGTAGCCATGTGTGTTTTCAGCAAAAACGACTGTGGGAAGAATTATACATAAAAGTATGAAAAATCAACAATAATAGCACAAAACAAAAAACGTAATTTCTTAAAAGTAAGACATATTGTGTACGAACATTGAGAGGTACAATACATCAAACTAGATTTCGTATGTGGACCATGGGCTTTAGGACTTGCAGGGTAATCGTCGAGGCCTTTTGGTGACAAGGCTATTGCAAAATGCAACCTTGATTTCATGGAATCACGCCCGGATTATCTGTTCCGAGAGTTCTATTCTATCCGAGATAGTTGTCTATTGAGTCTTCTGCTCATATCGACCCAAACTTTACAATTGGATGCATGTCAGGTGAGTTTGGAGGCCACATGAGTTTTTGAATAGTCATATTCTTACACCGTATTAACGATTTTCGTTCATTGACATGAAACATTTACGTCCTGGAAAATGAAGTAGTCCATATCTTCTTCAGGAAAGTTATCTTTAGCTGTTCGAAGAATTTTACGTACCAGAATTTGAAGACATTTTTGTACATCAAATGACTCTTCACATATATCAATTGTTCTGAGTCTTTGACACTGAAGCAAGCCCACACCATCACTCACTAACTGAATATTTGCATCTCTTAAACAAAATCCGTATCAAGTTTCTCGCTCATTCGTATCCACAACTTCACACCACTATCGTTTCCAACTATTCTAAACATTTTAACGGAGAAAACAACATGCTTCCATTTGTCATAAGTCCAAGTAGCATATTGCCTCACAAACGTACGTGTTGAAGTCTTCAGTATTTTTGTTAGTTTCGACTTCCCAGACGGTTTTTTCTTCGTAATATCCTCCTCATACAGTTAAGACAATACAGTCGTACGACTGACTGCAGTTCCAAGATCAAAACGATTTTTTGGGGAAGTCATTCCTTAATTCTGCAGTGCCATTGATTTTATTTGGCGATCAGCTCTGGGTGATGCTTTCTTTTTTTCTATTACACTGTTGACGAAGGGATGATTTCTTATACTATTTTTGCTTGTGAATTACTCTTTCTGCCGTCGAATGGTAAATTCTGAGTATTCCAGGCATCTCCCTTAACTTAGCTGTGCAAAGCAAGAAGTATGTCTTGTTCACGTGACTTCTTACCAATCACACTTGTTTACAGTTCACATGTAGCAACAATTTCATACAAAAACAACACTGCACAACAACAATATTGCTACTTGACACTGTTCAAACAATTACAAAGCATAGAGCAATCACAAAATGCTAATTACCTGGGCTTACACATCACAAATGCAATGCAGAATTCTCACCCCAATAATTTACGAGACGCTCTCAGGTGCCATCTGGAGAGAATATTACTGATACATAAATAATTAGTAAGCGCCATTGTACACCATAGGTGTCACAGATAATGGAAATGATTTATCACACTCATAATTTCCTTCTATTCCTCTTCTAGCCGGCTGCAACTATGGTTTTCTGTGTAAGTTTCCTTGAGAATTGAGGTGTCGCTATTTTTTCTTTACAGAGTGTATCTCTCTTTTTATACTGGACTATTGTGGCACAGCTCATCTATGTGTACACAAAAAATAAATTGAACAGTTGGGGCATTCTTCTTCTCGATTTACCTCTGCAAATTCCGCTTTTCCTATTAATCTTCACCTGTGTTATTCATCAAATTAAAAAAAGAACTAAGAACATGAAATAACACAATAGATATTTAATTACAATTTGTTGAACGTTTTATTACATTTTTGCTGTACGTAAATTAAGTTAGTCTCATAAACGTTGTTTCTTTGGACAAATAGAATAATAATAATAATAATAATAATAATAATAATAATAATAATAATAATAATAATAATAATAATAATAATAATAATAATAATAATTATTATTATTATTATTATTATTATTATTATTATTATTATTATTATTATTATTATTATTATTATTATTATTATTATTATTATTATTAAAGTCATACAATATGATATGTATTCTGTCGATGTATTCAGGAACTAGCGAATATCCAATTTCTCATGCGTCACGAACCGGCGAATGTGCAAAATCTTGATTTCAAGAAAAATTACGTTGAAAGTCGTAAATTTTGCGTTACTTGCGAATAACTGAAAAAAAATATTGGAGACAAACTTAATGGAAACTTCACACAGATTAATAATAATAAATATAGTTAAAATTATAATTTCCCATTTATCTCTGATTTTCCCCCTTTTTCCCTAATTTTAAAACAAGAAGCAATTTCGCATTGTAATTGTCATTTTCGTGTTCATTACCCTAAAATTATCTAAAAATGGCTTCTTATCTTTCCGTTACATAAAACTGAATCTAAAGGCGAAGAGACAATTAAAACAACCATTTCCATGAAGCTGAGAAATTCCAGCAACCGGTTCGGCTCAACTGACTGTATGACACCACTGTTTGTGGATAAAGGAGATCCAGAAGAATAAAAGTTTCAACGTAACTATGATAGAGAACACCGTAGAGCAGCGTTTCCCAACCGGTGTGCCGCGGCACACTGTGGTGCGCCGCGAGGAAATCGAAATAAAATTATTAATTCTATTACAATCAAATTGCAAGTCATTGAGTCTCACATTATGAGGAAAAATGTATATATGTGTTTCACATTGCTATGAACCTTTACTATGAATCTATAATTTTAAGTTTCATACTCTGTTAATATTCTGTACATGTTAGAAAAGTATTTGTTATCATTGTTATCACCATTATTGCTTCTTTATTGTTGCAGATTATTTCGTAGATGGAAATTTTAAAATATCATCAATCCTTTCGACAAAGCAAACATGGATACAAATGACCTACATTTGTGTTTTAAAAGTACAAGAGATTTGTTTCTTTGTTCTTTAATGATCTTCCTTTTAATGAAAGTTTGGATACAGTTTTCGAAAAAGATAGCGTATTTTTAAAAACCTGAGTGTTATACTTCATTGTAATCGTTTTCTATTTTTAAATTACAATGAAAAATAAGCATAATGATTTACCACGAAGGAAAACAAGTGATCGACCTTTCTTCTCTGTGAAAAGGATATCAGTAATCGCAGAAAAATTTCCAGAAAATAATAATAATATCTATATGAGTGTGCCGCGAGAATTCAAGTTACACTTGTAGTGTGCCGCAAGTTGAAGAAGGTTGGGAAACGCTGCCGTAGAACATAGTGGCTAGAGCGTTGGATTCACGTCCCTATGGACCCGTGTTCGATTATCAGCCGGTGCTTCCCAATTTTCGGCGTCCATCCAGCAAACTTGGGAGTCAAGTGAATAAAAGACTATAGGTCTATAGGAAGCTTCTGATACTTCTATTGGAGAAAGAGCGCGCTGATCACGTGTTAGTGGCTAGGATGGACGTAGTTCAGCCGGTCGCTAACAGATGGTGTTGGAGCAGCTCAGGCCCACAAAGGGTTGCCACGCAGGCCGGTAACCAGCCCAAAAATTTGGGGGGCCCGATCCAACCATATTATAGTTTATCACCATATTATAGTTCATTTGCAAGCCTATCGTGAAAATTTTAGATGACAAGTAAAAATTTTAGGGGGTCCCGGCTACCTGTAGACCCCCGTGGATATGGGCCTGTTGCCACGTCAAGTGGTTTGATTTGGTTTAACGTAGTTATGATCACACAGTGGGAGATATGACTCTGTGATGTTAGTACAGTTCACATAATAGACCCTAACTCTTGAATGAGCTATTTTATCTCCTCCAAATTCTTTAATGGAGTCAGTTTATTAAACATCTTCACCACAGGCAACTATGGCTTTAACGTTGACTATCCATAACGCGTTTTCTACTATTGAAACAAAAGTGTATAATTGTAGAATAACATCCCGTAATCAGATGGCAACAAACATCTTCCAGTGGCTGACATCTACCGGACGAAATTGAAACTTCCACTTGCGGTCCTTTTTACTATTTTTAGCAGAGTATATTATTTACTATTGTAACTGTAGATTCCTTAAAATACTAAAACTATTTCTTATGTTTGTATGTGGCAGTTTCATAATCTGATGTATTTTCATTTATTTTCGTTAGTGTGTGTATATATTTTAATTTATAACGCATCAGTTGTAAAGTCCATACAAATAAATTTTTTAAAAATTTACTCTTCATTTTGTATGTTGATGTACATTTCCTTAGATTAAATTACAAAATTTGCTAATTTTTTTCTTTTTCTTTTTTTTTACGAATTTGCAGTAAATTTATAAGAAAGTATGACATTTTTATTGATAAAAATGTAATTTTACACCATTTCATATTAGTAATTTTACTTTATAGGTGTAAATTGATTTACAAAGAGGAGTGACAAACAGATTGCCACCGTTTTTTTTTTTTTTTTTTTTTTTGGAAATTTTTTACAGTGTATGCAATATTAATGGTTACTTTGTCTTGAAACTCAAGTTATTTTACTGCAATTCGAGGAAAGGTTCTTAGCAGGGGCGCATTCATATGGGGGTCCGACAGGTCCGGGCTCCCTCCAAAACTTCCTAACTCAATATACATTTGTGCACTTTCTCAATAAAACTATGCTTGTTTCACCGAAGAATGATTGATGTAGCATGAAAATTTGATCTTACACTTCATCTGTACTCTTTCTCTTATAAGAAACAATCTAGTTCTATCCCTTGATCCTGAAAATATGGATGGAAGTATTTTACATTTACTTATCGTCTTTTCGAGTGCAGAATAATACCCGTTCAATACTACATAGACGTTGTGGCTTGTAGTGTTGGATCCCCCTTAAAAAAAAAAAAAAAAAAAAAGGCTTGGACCCCTGCAAACTAAAATTTCTTGGTGCGTCCCTAGTTCTTAATCAGAATTACATTTTGAAATTAATATAAGTATTTTACTTTATACCACCAAGGAGGTCTTTGTGACCCTGATACACTAAATATTTTTGATAATGTGTAAAAAAAGAATCTTGTCAATTCTTGTTTGTTATATTTTGAAATATCATACGATCTTACACCACGTTGTGTCTTGATATATTCAGTTCCTTGAAGAGCACTTGAAGCACTTCTCAAGAGAAACGTCGTGGGCGTATGTGAGTGCAAGAGCTGTTGTCCGCCCGTGGCTACTCTGCGTGGCAGGATATTCAATCTTCTCTCGCAAGTTCGCCCCATCCTCTTTTGCTCCAACGAACAGTGCCTACAGAATCCAGCGAACACACACACACACACACAACAGTCATGAATATTCCAGGACAGAAAACAACTTAGTTATTTGTGTGTATGTGTCTTGCGAGCAAGAGTGTGAGGCAGTGAAGAAGATCCAACCAAATTGAAACAGCAACATGTATGCGTGTGTGTGTGTGTGTGTGTGATGCGTGTGCTTGAGTAGAGACCATCTTTTAAATCTTGGCTTTACGGTCCGTGTAATACTAGACGAGTCTTGTAATGCCATGTCAACGACAACGGAGCGAACACATCTTTTGGACCTGTTCCTGCGGTGGACATCCATTGTTACGTCTTGAGAAGATTGGTTAAAAAGAGAGGAATAGAGAGTTTTTTCGTATTCAAAGGATTGAGTTAGCGTCTGCAATTTGGGTTGGCGCTTGTTCTGTAGTTCAGAAAAAGAAAAGAAAAGCAAGAAGATGCAAGCAATCTTTTTTCCTTGAATCGTATAAGAAACCCAGAACACTAGACTAGACTAACGTATGACTAGAATTACAGAAAGCAGTTGTTGTTGAGTCCAGGAATGGAGAAGTTGCCTCACTCCATGTTCGACTCTTTCTTAAGCCTTTCTTCGACAATTGTAGGTTTCACAATGCGAGAAAATAGGAAGAAAAAAGTTGTTCTCCCTTAATTTTTAAGAAGTTTTAGTTCACCAAAAACTCTTTTATATATTTACTTTGTCCAGGGCGCCTCACGGGGGTCTACTGGATCCGGACCCCCCGAACTTCGTAATTTGAAATGTATTTATTCATTTTCTTACTTAAAATAAAACTATACTTGTTTAGCAGAAAAATACTAGATGCAAACTAAAGAATGTAGGTGCCAATATTTAAAAATGAATTACTTATCTTTTTTTTTTTTTTTTAATTTACTACTGTAGAATAATACACGTTAGATACTACTTAAACATAATGTCTTATATTATTGGTCTCCAAACCTTGAACCCCTTCCAACAAAAAATTCTGTGGCCCCGCGTAGTGTAGTCGCTAATGCTGTCGCCTTTGGTGCGAGCGATCCCGAGTTCGACTCCCGGTGGGGACACTTGGCCGATAAAGTTTAAAAGCTTTTTCAGGCCAGCCACCCTGAGTGAGGTTTTCCTGAGTTTTCCTTATTTTACCCCAGGCAAATTCCGGGATGGTACCTAACATATAGATCCTAGGCCGCTTCCTTTCTTACCCAATCCTTTTTTTCCTTCCTTTTCCTTGGATAGTGTGAACACCAATGGACGTCATCCTTCATATGTGTAACGGACTAACATGGCCATAGATGCCAAAAGCACAGAAATCTAATTTCTAAATCGTAATCCTGATCCAACAAAAAAATCTGGGTGTGCGCCTGACTCTCTCTTTGTATCTATCCTCGAGACAGAAAATCTCAAAAACTACTTGATGAATCACCACAGTGGCGTACATACGATTTTGTTTCGGGCTGGGGAGGGTTCTTTGCTAACTGGAAATGTGAAAATTCTGCAAGATATGTCATTTGCTTTAATATAATAAATAAAATTTCGGGGGGGGGGGGCTTAAGCCCGAAAGCCCTCTATATACGCCACTGAATCACCATATATATTGGCCAGGATGCAATGGATCAAAATTTACGACTCGAGTTTGTTGATCTTTGGCGTGGGAGATCCGTGTTCGATTCCCGGCGGGAGCTCACGTGGTTCGGATTCCACGTTAATCAGTAGATCCACGTCTCATATAACCTCGTTGCTGAAAGGGACGCTAAACTAAAATCAACACAACAACTCGAGTTCTTTGATGGAAATGATGATGCATGCAAGAGGTATGGAGAATCAAAAATGGATTCTGCATGTATTCCTATTGGAGTAATTATGGATATCACGTTTGCTTGATACAAACCCAATACTGTTGTTGAGATTAGCGGGTTAGTATAATGTTCTGGATGAAAAATAATACTAATAAGTCCGTGGAAAAGAAAAATGGAATGGAATATTTCAGTTTTACGTCCCACGATTATGCCGGCTAGACTAAAGGAGATAGTGATAATGAGAAACGAATGTAATGGTAGAATGAAGAAAGTGGAAGAATCCCGAGGAAACCCACGCACACAGTCTGATATAATTAGAGGGAAAAACCCTCGATCTCAACCGTTCCAGTTCCGGAGATATAAAGGAATAAGGGGAAGGCTGGTGCTACGATATTTTGCGAAATTTTGAATATGTAGGATACTACAAGTAAAAGAGACTTTTAAAAAGGAAGAATTCCTTCATTCACGAAAATGTAGTAATACGTTGTCTTAGACATGAAGGTTACAAAATCGAAGAGTCCATAAAACTTCTAGGGGAAGAATGTTTTGGAGGGACAAGGCAAAAATACCGAATTTCCATTGTTGCCTGAAATAGACGTGTAATTGAGCTGAGCGAAGCGAAGCTCTTATACTCGGGTTAGCCGTTTGGTTGTCCGCGAACTCCTCCTAGACCGTTTGGCCGATCTCAACCAAACTTAGCACGCTGATAGAGTATGTCGTGCTGAGTGAGAACATAGGTCGAAATCAAAAATCCGATCTACCATCGAGGAATAATCACCGAAAAACGCTTCCATAGACTTAACATGGGGAAAAAGTTTTCACGTGATTTTTTTGTCAACAATTAAAATCTGCGCGTGATTTTCAAAAATTCCGACGAAGCCCTTTTATTTTTTTAGCGTAAAAATTTACAATTTTAATCACAATTTAAAAACAAATTAACGATTTTTTAAACTTTTTTTAGCCGGAACAAAAGGTGAAGACGAAGAATTGTGCGATTGTTATGAAAAATACTGATTGTTTTAAAAAGTCACAATAAACTGATTACGTTGCTTAAGCTCGCTCAGCTCATTTCATTGCAATCGAGTATATCCATTGCATTCCTAGTATCTATGTATAGGTACGCTGAATCGAATAAAAGCATCATCAGTCAAGTGGGATTAAAAATGTAGAAGATGGTAGCCGTCCGAACTTACGAAACATTTATAATTTCTACAATTATTAACCGATCGGAACTGTATGTAATACACAGTATATAAGACGTACAGATTTTCGTTTTTCAAGGGGAAGATACCATTTCTGTTTATTGAATCATACTTTGCGTTTTAATATGTGTCACACAGCTACACACTGTCGTACTTACGTTTGCAACAATATGTTTTTATGTTTCATATTACTTGATTTGTTTTTCTATAGCACTTTTGTACAGAATACGACTTTGTATTTTTGTTCACATAATAACGTATATCTCTCTGTTTCTTTGGCAATATAATTAATACATTTTCATATCAACTTCTCTCATTTTCTACGAATTAGAGACATGATGTATTAGCAAGTAATATATAATACAATTTTGTTCTTCGTGTCAATGGCCTTTGTTATTCCTGATAGCCCCTTCTTTTTCCGGCCCCGGGTAAAAGCTACGCCACTCACCTCAACATTCAACACCACTTTCATTCGCTGTGGTGCATCTTTCTTAAAGTTTCAATGCAATTTTCAAGCATATTCACTCGCAATATAGCCGAAAATCCACAAAATATTAGAGCACCAGATTTCTCCTTATCCCTCTATATCTCCAGAACGGTTGAGATCGAGGGTGTTCCCCTCTAATGGGTTTAATTGTACTTAAAAAATACTTCGTTTGCGTATAAACTCGTTCACAATTTCGTGTCACACTTGAATCGGTTACCTTGTGAACTAAACAGAAGAGACAGGGGAGATGCAAATCATAAACTAATTTTAAGAATATGATTAAAATTTAAAATGCCTATTGCGTTTGATGTTGGAAATCATTTTAAGTTTAATCCTGTCCTGAATAAATGTATCGTCGTAGGCGGTTAATTTTTCCTAAATCAAATCCTCACAGTGAATATAAACCGATACGGAAAGTTATCCTACGCTGATCCATTTCTTCATGCACTATATATATCTATATATATATATAAAAAAAAACGATCGTTAAAAGCCGCAGTGATAAAAGAAGCAATCGTTTTATTGTTTTCTTGTTCCCTCTCGTACGAACCACTTGCATAACAGAACGTTCTTCGCTCATGCACACACGATCATTTCTGGTTCTTCCACGGTTCTTTTGCGTGTATTGTACTATCTAATTTACGATATGTTTCTTTTTCTTTTTCTTTTTTTTTTTAATGCTACCATTTGTCAAGTCTAGGCTGACCGTGTGTTATTCTTCTAGCTCGCGAGATGGCATTGTATGGTAAAATCTGGACCCAAGGACATCTTTTAAGGGGGAAGGGGGAATGGTATGGCGTCTTTAGTACATATAGAGAGAAAAAAACAAGAAAACTCTTGAAGACAATTACAATAGCAAAGAACACGGACAATTTCTCCAGCAAGCAACTCATAATTCTTTCAAATGTAATCTTCTAAGTATGAAGCATAATTATAACAACAAATATTACATTGAAGATTTACAACGCAAGCTACCTGCAACAATGCGTTATTAAGCGTTATATTATTTTTTCGAGTTCATAAAATTGCATTGTTCACTGGTTATATGGAAGATAAGAAGTGACGTTTTATTGGCACATCATTTCCAATTGTTGAGAATAATAGAATTGGTGATGATTGTTTTTGTTCGTCCTTTTAACTATACAACATCACATGCAAAGACAATGACTGCGGTCCATGCTTGTTTTCAATGCATGCTGCAGCTACAGAATGGAAAATAGATAAAGATGTTAAGCATGCATGTATTTTTTAAAACATAATTCATTCCCGTTTTTTAACAAGCTTGAACGTGAAACATCAACTTGTTTATGGAAGTATGACTCGGTAGCAGAACATTTATCTATCTACCACTGAAGGCTTCGTGTGCGAACACTGAACCCAGTATGGTTTTGTCTGAGTTCTGTACTGATCAACAGTTCTGAAAATTCTCATTTTTCTTCCTCCTTCCATATTTTAAAAAGTATCAATTATTTGCTTATATAGTTGAATAATGAACTCGGTAGCCTTTAACGCACATGTTTTATTTCTAGTGAGAATTTAGCCCCTCTTAATTTACAGTGCATTCGACAAATGAATTATTCGATTTTAACAGAATTTTAGGGCCTAGATTTTTTTCTTCAAAAAAGTGCATATTCGCATATGGAAAATATATATTTGGAAGGTTAGTGTAGGAGCGCAACCATGGGGGGTCCACTGTGCCCTGATACCCCACCCCCGCACACACATATATAAACACCAAACTTAACTCCACATACATCTGTACACTTTCTCAATATAACTATACTTTTTAAAAAGGAAATAATTGATGTAGCATGAAAATTAGATCTTACACTTCATCTATGTCCTTTCTCTTATAAAACAATCTAGTTCTATCATTTTTTCCTGAAAATATAGGGAGAACTGTAGCTAGATATTTCGGCGCCCTGGACAAAGTAGAATTCGGCGCCCCTACACTCACCTTACCAAGCGTTTTTTTTTTTTTTTTTAACATAAATGAGAAGCAGCTTTTCTTGTAATGTTTAAATAATAAGTAAAAACTTACTGTGATTTATTGAAACCTTTGGATTGCAAGCGAAGAGAGCAATAAAATTTTTAACAAATCTATTTCTTTGCAAACTGACAATAATATTGATTTAATAGGCCAATACGGGTAGCCGTGTCGTTTACTCTTTTCCAACACTTTTCCTTTCTTCTTACTCGTTCGGCGCCCCCTTATTATCAGCGCCCAGGACAAGCGCCCCGCTCGCCTACCCCCTAGCTATGGGTCTGAATATAGGTGGAAGTATTTTACAATTACTTACCGCCTTTTAGATGCAGAATAATAGCCGTTAAGTAGTTATAAATTATGCAGTTCTTCGTTATAAAGTTTCCGCTATTCCAAATTCCCATTCAGACTTTTTTTAATTACATATAAATCCGAGTCCTGATAATGAAACCACATTTATCAAGAAAATCGGTGGAAAAGAAGAACAAGGAAGAAAAAATTTAATGAAATCTTTGAGTTTTACGTCCCACGATTATGCCGGTCAGGCTAAAGGAGATGGTGATGATGAGAAATGAATGAAATGGTGGAATGAAGAAAGTGGAAGGAAACGGGAGAACCCCGAGAAAATCCACGAGCATGGTGTTTGTCCACCACAAAGTCCACATGGCGCGAGCTGGGACCCCAAGCACCGGAGATGAACGTTCTAACACTGAGCCACCGCGGCCTCAAGAAGAACAAGGATGAAATAAAAATATGACTTTAGAAACTTTGGGGAAGTGAATCATAAATGAGATAATCTTACATGTTATTCTTATATACTCTACTATATACTATATTACTTGTATTTCTCATGCTAAACGCGAGTGCTATGGTTAATCATAGCTATAAATGCGTGTTGTAGAGTGATTCCCCAAGTGAGAAAATACTTCCTTTTAGTTCTTCCATGCCTTCCAGCCACTAAAGCGTAATCAAGATCTCCGTTGGGGGCGTAGAAAAAAGAAACGAAAATGTTGGCAAAAAACAAGGACAGAGAAACGGAAGAAAAACTCAGAGAAATAAAAGAAAAGATTCTTCTCCATCCGCAGGGGTGGGTTTTCATCTGCCCCTCTCTTCCCCCACAGGAGAAAAAAAAATAATGTGAAGGAATCGTATATGTGATGCATAAGCCTCTGAACCGCAGGCTTTCTATTCCACTCAATTCATAAATTTCTTCTTCCTGTACGTCCTATGGAGACAGAAAAGAGATTTCCTTTAGTTCTCAAATAAAGAAACTCCTCAACAGTCGGTGCAATGCTCTGCAGAGGTCTTTATAATACGAATCTTAAACCCCAACCCCTGACCTCAATTTTTTTTTTTTCCTTTGGAAGAGAATACCTTGCACAGGAAGGTGTCCTATTTCTTAGTTTTTTTTTTTTTTATCTGCATTGCCGAATGTCCTAATGCAAGTTCCGCGTACATTTTTAAATGTGGGGAAATCTTTTTCTTCCTTTCTTTTTAATGGCTTCAAAAACGTGAAGGTTCATCCCCACAGAAACGAAAATTCCTCAACTGGATTCTATCTTGTATTAATTCAGTCTACTCTGGTTAACCTTACCCATCTTTAGAGATGGGGTGGGTCAATGAAAACTTGATCCATGACCCACAGTGACCCACACTCACCCAACACCCATCAAAACCCATCGTCATCAACTCTGACAGATGATCCACGTCCTCCTCTCCACTATTTAGAGTTTACACTTGTAATAAAACAAGGCTATGAAATTACCACTAATCGAAGTCTATCTCTCAAGCACCGCTCTGTTACAATCTGACCTTTACGATATAAAATGGTAAAGTGTTTGCCATGGTTCACACTGTGATTAATTTCAGTTTAATTTTCATATAGGCCTACTGTATAATTAGCTATTTCTTTGTTGAAAGATATATTTTTTTCAGTAGTCAGCTCATCTAGAAACGTACAGGCTGTGTCTCGAAAGCCAAGTAGTAAGTCGTATTGCTATTATTACAATTACAAATATCAATATCAAAAAGTCCCTGAAGTTCTTTTAAATGTCTTAGGTAAGTAAATAGCAACAAATGAAAAAGGAAGCAAAGGGAGGCCTTGAAAGTAAAACGTACACAAACCCATCAGTGTACAGAAGATGTTGTGTACAATGCATCGGTGGATCGGTGGGTCAGAGTGGGTCATAGTACGTAGGTGGGCATGGTTATGAAAAACCCATTTTTAAAAAAAAACAGCCCAGTGGTTTTTATTTGGTAAAATTGTGTTTTATTGGGCAAAATTGGGTTTTATTGGGTAATTTTTGGGTTTTGTAAAATTTTACGTATATTTAAAGCCATATTCCTACTTAATATACCATTTTAAGCATATATGTTCTACTATACACACGAAATTATGGAATTCCCGTGTGAGACTGCAGTAGTTCACGTCTGGTGCGGGTTCCTAGTTCGATCCCAGCTTCCGCCAAGCGCGTTTTGTAGTGGACAAACATCGTGTGCATAGGTTTCTCGGGGTGGTTTCACCATGTTACCATTATTATCCATATCATCACAGTCTCCCGTAGCCGTGGTACATAATCATGAGACATTGAAATAAAATTAGAAATAATAATAATATTATGTATATTTTTCCTTAACTACTCCTCACACTTTATCCATGCTTGGGACTGGCAACGTACTATTGGTCATGGTGTTGCCGTGTTTAAAAGTTGCGGAAAGCAGGGTTTGTCAGAATACACACACACTCTCTGTAGATAATGTACAGGATATTTTTTAATGTGCAAAATTAAGATAAGTTCTATTTGCACTCACAGCAGAGAGAAAAATTTATTTAAAGAACAGTATCACTGGCACCTACATTTTTCATAGCAAGGTTGTTCAGATGCTAATAACGCCAGGGACAAACATATTTTACGAGAGGGAATCATGTCATCTTCCGTCATCTCAATGTAAATGAATCGGTCGCTCATAGGATAGATAACAGTTCCGGTCGCTAATAGGACTGTTGCTTCTAGGACTAATTCAAATTCCAACAACCCTGTCGGTGGGTCAAAGATGGTCACGGTGGGTCGCAATGGGCCACGTTGTGTTGCCCCACGACCTATGACTCATTTACAAATTTTGACCCACGACCCTCTGACCCACTCCATCTCTGCCCATCTCGAGTGCCATAACAAATCTCTTCGGAACCCTGGTGTAGGATGACAATTGTGGGATCTCTCAATCAAAGAGTTATATTGACTATGCAACACTTGAAGCTTTGAGCACGATATATACTTCCTTTATAGTTCATACAACAATGACTCCTCCCTTGAATCGATTCATATACTTATAGGCCATGATCCTCTGTTTAGTTCAGTAGAACTCTCTCTGCTCGAGACCTCTTGCTGCAGCAATGGCTGGTCTTCTTCCTTTGGAGGCCATAAATGAGTAAAACCATTAACACAAAACAAAGTTAGATTATTGTATCTTTAAATTTCGGCGGAGATATATTAGATATAAAGTTTTGAGTAAGCAAGTGCCAATTCTTACGGGTCTATCCATCTTCTAAGATTTAAGCGATCAACTTTCACATTCAGTTATGGCTTAACTTGTTAGATATTAGTAGCGACGATAAGGTGTTTTGTACAGAGTAATGTTGCCCATGAAACAAGGTTTGGGGGCTGTCAGAATTAGAAAAGATATCCTAAACGTGCAATCTTGTCTCGAAATGTACGGGATATCTATTTCTATTAGAAGACCATCGTTTCGTCTCATGTCTTGATGCGAAAGTTCTGCCTCGTATCGTTTTTGTGGGTGGTACTAAGTAAGACTTCCTTTACGCTGATATGGACCGCCGCTCCATGATTTCTTATATTCGTGCTGCGATGTATTTTTTATCCATGCTTTTGGAGGCCCTAACTCTGAATCCATAAATGTTTTACCCACAGATCCATATAAAGTTTTTATCTTGTTTTTCATGTGAGAAATCATCTCTTACAGTTTGACAGTATAGTTCACGAACACCCTGTATATATTATAGAGACGTTAGTTGTAACCAAACGAAGATTAAAAAAAAAACTGTTGTACTTAACAACGTTAAGCATCCCTAAGTCCATAAAGGTAAGTACGTCTCTATTTAGACATGAAATATCTTTGCAGACTCTAAATCTTAGGGAAACTTTGTATTTACCCGGAACGACAAGTCTGTTGATGCGGCAAATGCGACAACATACTCCGATTTTGCCTAAAATAACGGACACAAATTTTATTATTTATCAGTCATAACTGGACGAGATGATTGGTTACGTGAAATGATCCATCGGGCACTGGGAGAAAGATTGAACAATTATTCCTTTGTACAGCCACTCTAAAGTAAAAATACTTCATAAAAACTACAGAGACTAACGCGGCGCTGCAGGCTGTCCGAATTATCAATTGAAGTTTGTTTTTTTGAATATTATTCAGAAATGATTTCTTACCAAAAAAAAAAAAAATCTCTGAAGTGATCCTTTCTTCTCAGCATGACTGAATAACTTGCATTCTAATCAATTGATGAAGTAGGGAAATGTCTTTTATAATATATTACACAGCTAATTTTTTTGTAAATTAGGTTTTCAAGAGGAATTGTACCCAATCACTGGACCGTTGTACACTTGACACACTTTTAAAAGGAGATAGTGGAAAAAGAAATCAAAAAGGAAAGAAAAAAAAGAGAGAAAAAATTGTCAAAGGACATCAATTGAAGCAATTCTCTTGGCCATGTGGATTGTCCACAAAACGAGAAGACAATTATACCCAAGAAATCAGCCAAACAGAACGGAATGTGAGAAAAAGATATGGCATTATTTTGAAGAAGGGAAGGCATATACATAAACGCGACAAAAACATGGTCATACGGTGTATGTGATACGACCTCATCTTTTAGTTTTCTACTTCAATGAAAGGTCATATAATACGTGAGGTTTTTCTACAACTTTTTTTTTTTATTATTTTAACGTGTGACATGTATATAGCAAATGCTTTTCTTACGGAAGTAAAGATGCAAGAAATAAATATATAGGTCATTATGGCAGTAAGTTCATAAAAAGACTTAGGATTGATTGTATTTATTTATTTTCTTTTATTTTAACAATACAAATGTTGTTTTGCACACTATTTCTTTTAAACAGTTTAGAGACAGAGTTTGCTATAGGTACAGTCTTGTTTCTTTAAAAAAAAAAAAAAAAAAAACACCCACCTCTCTCTGTAAAGACGTGTTTTTATCCACATATAAGATTCAGGGAAACATGTGTGAAACTTTCTTGACCAATTCAGATCTCTACCCCAAGTCAAAGTATTAGTTTTCTATCTACAGTTGCAAGAATATGATCTTCAAAATAGGAACGACATTTGAGGAAGGATTAGGATGGGTAAGGGTGTGCAATTTCCCCCTTCTCGGAGTATTATATGCATATATATATATATATAGATGGGGGTCGCGGTGGCTCAGTGGTAGAGCATTCACCTTCTCTGTTGCATGGGGTGCTTGTAACTCTCGCCAAGTGAATTTTGCGGTAGAAAAACACCATGTGCGTGGGTTTTCTCGGAGTTCTCCTGTTCCCTCCCACTTTCTTCATTCCACCATTTCGTTAATTCTTCATCATCACCGTCTCCTTTATCCTAGTCGACATAACTATGGGACGTAAAACTTAAATATTTCATTTTTCATTTTATATCAATGCTATGTAGTAGAGCTAACTAGTATTACGCACGAGAGGAGAAATATTGTTTTCTCGTCTCGTCGTTTTAAGTTTTTGTACAACTATCTCAAGGAATTCGATTTTCAAAGAATTGTTTTTTGTCTCTTCTCGACTTTCGAAAAGCTTTCCTCGTCTCATTTGGAAAATTATCTAGTCTCGTTTCGTAAATTTATGTATTTTACAAAATTTATTCTTTGATTTTTTTTTTCTTAATTTCATCTAAAAGTTATTAGAGCCTTTTCACGTCACGAGAGGTTCACTAAGGGTGTGATATAACAACATTTAAACGGAAATGTAACTACGTAACTACGAGGCAAAAATCAAACGCTTATTATAATAAAAGGGATATTTTGCGTCCCATTGTTTCTTTCTTGGAAAATCGGACGAATTTCTGAAAAAGGGAATAATTCGGGTGAAAATGGAACGCCTGCTCACATTCAATAGTATGTTAATGCTGAACAAATATACGGAATTAGCACTACCTATGTCTTTGTGCTCAAAGAAGTTAAGAAATAGGGTAAACATACCAGTTATTGGCACTTTAAGAGGATTTTTTAAAGAAAAAAGTAAATAAGCGTATTGTATCGCTACAATTTTTGGGTTGAGTCATTTTATAAACTTTTACACCTTTTCTGAAGTGAAAACTAGTGAGACATAGCGAAAACGGAAAGTATTTATTCCTTTAAAATATATTTTTTATTGAGAACCTCAAAATGCCTAGTTGTTGGCACACACTGACCAATTATTGTCACCTGATGCCCAGTTATTGGCACCTCACCTTTACATAGTAGACCTAGGCTTACTTATCCTAAAACGTTTACAGTTATTGCAAGCATTAATTCATCAAACTATCATTAAGTAGTATACAATACGAATATATTGTAATTATAAAAGTATTAAAATAAAAATTGAATATATACCCAATTAAAGTTATGAAAAACTCAGAAAAATAAAACTGAGAAACGTTTTAACTACAAGGTTTTATTCTGTATTTATGGATAAAAATTACAAAGTTTCCTGTTCTTCCGTGATCTTAGACTACTTCGGACCTCAAGACACACACACATATATATATATATACATATATATATATATATATATATATATATATATATATATATATATATATATATATATATATATATATATATATATATATATAGATGGTGATCAGAAAAATGGAAACACCTGTAGTTGGCAACACGTCAGATGTATGGGTTGGCAGTGGTGTCGTGGCGCTCACAGCGCCGGACCGCTGGTGGTGGTGTGTTAGGTCGGTCTCCATACTACGTCAGGCGCAGTGGAACAGCAGTGTCCAGTGGCTGCATTAGACGGAGGTAGTGTAAAATGGGAGACCTCTCAGATTTTCAAAGAGAGCAAATTGTTGGTGCGCGGTTATGTGGAGTGAGTGTGACGGCAGTGGCTACTGTGTTAGGTGTGTCGCATGGGACAGTGTCGAAGGTGATGACGGCCTACACAACACACGGGAAAACCACATCGGGGAAGCGGAACAGTGGGTGGAAGAAAATCATGAGTGACAGGTCACGCCGGGTATTGCATTGTCACGCAGAACCGTCGTGCCACTGCGGAGCAAGTGACGGTGGAACTCAATCAGCACCTCCCCCACCCTGTTTCGACAATCACAGTCCGCCGCGAATTACATGACATGAACTTACGAAGTCGTGTTGCACGGGCCAAATCGCTCATCAGGGACCATAACGCTTTCGCACGCCGCAAATGGTGCCGCGACCATGCAACTTGGACCGTTGAGGACTGGAAACGTGTGATATGGTCGGATGAGTCATCCTTCACCCTATTCCCAACCACGGGCCGTGTTTATGTGTGGAGAACGCCCAAACAAACTTATGTTCTGCAGTGTCTCCGCCCAACTGTGAAACATGGTGGCGGCTCGGTGATGCTGTGGGCCGCAATATCATGGTTTTCATTGGGTCCTGTGGTCACACTTAGCGGACGAATCACTGCCAACGATTATGTCGCAATTTTAGGAGACCACTTGCATCCTATGGTCCGGATGTTGTTCCCGGACAACGACACCATCTTCCAGGATGATAATGCACCCATTCACACAGCTGGCGTTGTTGAAGCGTGGTTTGAGGAACATCGGGATGAAGTTCAACACCTCCCCTAGCCTGCCCAATCCCCAGATCTCAACATAATTGAACATCTGTGGTCCGTCTTGGAAACATGACTCCGGCCACCTCCATCCTCTCTCACAGAACTGGCCGATGCCCTGCACGAGGAATGGTGCAAAATTCCACTTGCTACCATTCACGACCTCTATGCCTCCATCCCACGTCGCATCAAGGCTGTTCTGAAGGCGAAAGGTGGCCCGACACCATATTAATCTGGTAAGTTGCAATTTCGTTCAGGTGTTTCCATTTTTCTGATCATCATCTATATATATATATATATATATATATATATATATATATATATATATATATATATATATATATATATATATATATATATATATATATATATATGAACACAAAATAGGGCTATTTTAATATGCGTACTAGCTGTAATAGTACTAGAAGTAGATGTAATAGTACTAGTAGTAGCAATTGTGGCCTTACTTACTATAGAAATAGCGGTAATAATAGTAGGTATAGTAATATTAGCAGCAGTAGTAGTAGAGCTGGAGGCGAAAGTGGAACTATTAAAATTCTATTGGGCGATGGAGAAAGGATTTCTAAATAGAACCTACATGTATCACAGAAAAATTAAGGAATTGAGCAGGAGTAAGCAGTCGACTATACAAAGTGTAGAGAAGCGCCAGAAGCATTATGTGATCCCAGGTTACCACTGTTCCTCAAAGAAAAAAACAGTAATACAACCAGCCAGCCATTTTGTGTGATCCAGAAAATTCAGTGGTAAACGATGAAGAAAAAGAGAAGAGCAGAAATTGCGCGTTGCAGAAATGAAGGCGTTGGACTTCTGGAGTAACGAGGAAAGACTGAACTACAAGAATGTCAGTGCTTAAAATGTTCGCCTATGTTTATCTAATGTTACAACTGTCCTTTCCATCCGTGCAACTACAGAAATTTTCAACATTCAGTGTCACTGACTCTTTTAGATTACAGTTTGTGAACATGAGACACTTGATAAAGATAAATTCTACACCGGCCCTGGAAACACCTTCTTGACAACATCAACATTTTAGACTATATTCCAATAACCACGAAATCTTGCTCTACCCTTCTTTCTTCTTACATTATCGAGTAACGGCTTTTAAAAAAGCCAAAATGAAGCGTAGACCTACGCATAAAAGTTCTAACACTGACTTTAAACCTCTCCTGGTCTACTAAGACAACGAAGATCAATAGTTAAAATAGGTACTATAAGTGCACCGAAAGTTTGTACCAATAATTGGCACTCAGAATGCCAGTACTTGGCACTGGTGCCAACAACTGGTAGAAATAAAGCTATCAAAGTAAGAGTGCTAGCATCTTAATTCTTATGCGTTAAATAGAACAATGGTAGTGTTAAAATATGAAAAATATATTTATATAAAAATGCCAGTTATTGGCCCCTGTGCCAAGTAAATGGACATTAAATATATTAGCAATACCAATTATTGGCACCCCCTGAAAACATGAAACGATCTGACCATTGTTGGCAAGAAGAAGTAATCCACTTCTTTAAAGGTATAACTAACCGTTGAAAGACAATCATGTATTATACTTTTATTACAACAGTAAATAACAACAGAATAATGAAAGTGCATTTCTTAACCTACCTGCTTAGAATTGGGCAGAAATGTTGAAAATCAAAAAAGCTTTCCAAATACACGCAATTATTTCAAAACAAATGTCGAGCTAAGTTGACGCCACTTGCAAATAACAACAACTGAAGACCAGGCTAAAGGGAGGGAACCAAACCAAAGTTGTCAGTTTAGTATATATCTTAATTTTTGATATTATTCTTTGAAATGCCAAATAACTGGGCAGTGCCAATTACGGGAAAGCTTACCCTATATTTTGTTAAAATGTGAATAAGGCTATACAGTATTTCTTATGCTTGTATATAATGCTGTTTTCACTTGTAATAGAGTAACATTTAATGCTTTTATACTTTTACAATAGTCGTTGTTGTCTTTGTCATATATCTATTTTAGTCAATAACTTTATGTTCACATCTATGAATAATGATTAATAATATGCATTTTATAATGTATGAAATTTCTCATAAGTAGAAGCTTTGCTTTGTATATACTTAAACACATACAAACTATTTGCTGAGCAGAACAATATATTCACATTTAAAAACTACATACGTGTGAGAGTTTCGCCAACTAACACTTTGGCTTCATCAGACCAGGGTTGTGTTTGATGAAGCCAAAATGTTAGTTGGCGAAACTCTCACACGTATGTAGTTTTTAAATGTGAATATATTGTTTTGCTCAGCAAATAGTTTGTTTGTGTTTAAATGAAATATCTATATTACAACTACCTTTTGTACTTTCTGTAATTGGAAATTCGTTTTTCTGTCGAAGAACAATAAATAAATAAATAGAACAAATATTTTAGAAATAATTAGAACTCAATTACAGCGATCAGCAAAAATAAACTTTGTTTAACTTCAAGGATAAACTGGGAATGGAATTCCTATTTCTTAGCAGTCGGGTCTTTATAGGTGACTCGGATTATAGTTAAACAACATCTCATTATATTGAGATTCGAAATTTTGTTATTCTACTGTAATTGAAAGAAAGTCAACTCTGTGTAGCCAAAAATAAACATTCATCTGTTAAGTACCTTCCCCAGCTTGGGATTCCACTTCTGGTCTTGTAGTTAACTCGTAGTAGATCTCCCAGTAATTATGGATAATTTACATAAGTAAATAAGTAGAGCTTAGTCCATTATGTGACAGCAAATATATTTAAGTCCTGCTAAATTAATGAATGAGTTGAAGCAGGTTTCTTTATATGGATGATAGCTATTTTTCTTCTCAGTGTGTGAGGTTTTCCATACAACCTAAATTAACAGCCCAATGAATGTGATTTAATGCAAAATCAAAGCACTTTCCGTTCATTACTGTTTCGCTTTGATTTCGTTTCGTACAGCTACCATAATGAGAATGGCATATTTCGTATTCTTGATTCAGACTTGTTTTTTAATACCTCGTATATCGTTATGTTTTTTAATACCTCAATATATATAGGCTATATAGTGGTGGATCCAGGATATGATCAAGGGAGGGGCTAAACCATAGTTTGCCACTTTATTCAATGTAAAGCAGAATTGAAGCCCATTTTATCCAGTGTATACCTTAGAGTCAAGGGGAGCTATAAGCCCTATAGATAGCCCCCTTGGATCTGCGGCTATATATATATATATATATATATATATATATATATATATATATATATATATATATATATATATACAGGTTGTTTCAATACGGCTGACAATAAAGAGATGAAACAAAAACTGAGATAAAAAAAATGGCATAGGGCACATGACATGGTGTTGTTGTGGTGACCCCCAGGGCCCTCCTTCAAGGGGGTCTAGGGACCAACTTCAAATTTTCAAATAGGAACACGTATTGAATCATACCCCATTCAATAGTACTTGAAAAACGAAACAACTTTTGTAGGGAACAATTTTCGATTTGGGCCACCGTTTTCATAATGGCTGCAAAAAGTGGGTCCTGTATCAGATAAAACGTCCAGCGCTTATAGATCTAAATCAGAAACGGCTGAGGATAGAGAGATGTAACAAAAACTGAGATAGAAACGATGATAACGCATATCAAGTGGTGTTGTTGTGGTGACCCTCAAGAAACTCCGTGAAGGGGGCCCAGGTGCCAACTTCAAACTGATACAGGACTTTTTGCGGCCATTTTGAAAACGGTGGCCCAAATCGAAAATGGTTTCCTACAAAAGTTGTTTCGTATTTCAAGAACTATTGAATGAGGTATGATTCAATACATGTTCCCATTTGAAAATTTGAAGTTGGCCCCTGGGCCCCCTTGAAGGAGGACCCTGTGGGTCACCACGACAAGAGCATGTGATGCGCCCTATGACATTTTCCTATCTCACTTTTTGTTTCATCTTTTTATTCTCAGCCATTTCGGATTTATAAGCACTGGACGTTTTATCTGATATAGGACCCACTTTTTGCGGCCATTTAAAAACGGTGGCCCAAATCGAAAATTGTTTCCTACAAAAGTTGTTTCGTTTTTCAAGTACTATTGAATGAGGTATGATTCAATACATGTTCCTATTTGAAAATTTGAAGTTGGCCCCTGGGCCCTTTTGAAGGAGGGCCCTGGGGGTCACCACAACAACACCATGTGATGCGCCCTATGACATTTTCCTATCTCAGTTTTTGTTTCATCTCTTTATTCTCAGCCGTTTCGGATTTATAAGCACTGGACGATTTATCTGAAACACCCTGTATATATGCTAATTGATATAGTATATAATAATTCTTTTTACACAAAGAGTGCTATCTATGCCTTTACGTATGTGCTACCTTTTCTACAATTGTATTGGGATGCACATTTCAAGAGGAGGTCCGAAAAGAGTCAACCTGAGATGGTTTCATATTTTGTCTATAAAAATTAATAATTGTGTAATTTCAGAACCATCAAATACCTTAAGCGGGGTCCAAATAGCACTGCAAGTGATACTTCATCTTGAGTCCCAACAAATCGGGGGGTAACAAAGTGATCTGGTTTTATTTTAAACACAATTCTTAATCATATCAAATTTTATTTACCAGAAACTCAAGAAGATAACATTTATTGTATGGAAAGAACAAGCGAAATAATTTGTAGCTAACTATGATGAAATGGGGATCCGTATTCTTGTTGTACTACAAAAGATTTTATGGACAGTTGATCGAGAGGACAAGGTGGCAGAAACAATTAATTAATTAGATAGACAAAAGAATATAGAAAATTAAAACCTGACCCGCAGTTCTGCGGAAAATAGTAACGAAAATGAGCGTATTTTTTGTTGCCATATATCGTTTAAACTGTAGGTTAGTTATCTAACACTCTATCTACAGCGATACGTACATTCTGCATCGTTGTTCAACCCAATTCTCAAACAGTATGTTTAAATGAAAGCACACTGTTGTACCCACTTCTTTAAACCCACTTTCACTTTCTCTGTGCTGTCAAATTCTTACTGTAGGTTCGATTAACGTTAGGAAGCTGGAATGATTCGGATCCCATGTTAAGCTCTAAGCCCACGTCTTATGTGGCCTCGGCACTGACCCAAACGCTAAAACCCATAATAAACGAAATCATTATCCACAATTACTATACTTTATTGGACCAAACAGGTGGAGGCCGCAGGGCGCAAGATCTGGACTGTACGGTGGGTAGAGAGAATGATTAGTTCAACTTGAAAATGATGTAATTTGATGCAATCATGTATGTGTCATGATAAACAATGTGCATCGTTTTCAAATTCTTTTCAGACACTTTCTCGTGGTGGCTTCCTTGTGCTTGTTGAGTATATTCACCATTTGCTGCTCACGGTAAGTCCATATTGCAGAAAATCAAGGAAAATTAAGGAGGTAATCTTGCCAATTAACAAAAAAAGTTATCAGGATTTTATTTCATATAGACTTCTATATTGTGGCTTCTAGACTTCTCGGATTTTGAAAAAAGAAGTGTGATTTGATTCCATCTCATGGTTTGTTTAAAGATCATAAAGACATAAAAGTTTCATTCCACCGATACAGTACATTTTTAAATATTGCTCCAGCATATGAGATCAGACTTGTATACCATTTACCTGCAAAGAAGAAAATAAGTAATTTATACATTATTACTGTACCAACATGTGCAATGTGAATGATCATTGTCAATTAATATTAAAGTTACATTCAAGCAATTAATATTAAAGTTACATTCACTTGTGTATTGCCTTTAACATAACTTTGTATACAAGCCACGCCCATAGAGTAACCGAAGTTTTACAATAATAGCCAACTCCCTTAACAATGTTATTGTAGTATGGCAACAGTGGAAAAACCTTCGTCTAAGTTCCTATTAGAAGCTATTTAAACCGGTTTAATGCAGTTTGTGTTTGGATAAGCGTACAAATGCATGTAATGTGAAGTCGTCGTACGGAACTGTTTAACGCCAGTTTCATTCCCCGCTACGATGCACTTTAAGAAGTTGTCCTGTACCGTAGTAGCCACAGTAACGTTTCCTACTAGCTTTTTGCTGTAATAACAAAAATGGAAGGCATTTTTCAAAAGAAGCACACCTTTCCATCATTTTCAGATTCATGGATAAAATTAATCTAAACCTTTCTTTGTTTATCTGAAGCATGGTTGACAATTGATGGATGGTTACAAGACTATCATATCAGCTCTCACCAGTGCACGAAATTTCTCCATATTTTCCTTATTCGTTGACGTTCAAGTAAATTCTGATCTTTGACAATCCTTTACCTTTTCGTGTCCATATTTGAAATGATTGTTTAGTTCGCAGCAAAAATACCTGCAACATGAGCATGTAAGTTTATTGTGAAACTACACCTAACAGCCAAGGGAATCAACATAACGTCTAAGTATCACGAATCACGCCAGGAGAAATCTCGACGTCCTCCTCTGCACACTTATTTTGGAGCAAAAGACTTCGTCGTTTCACAATAAACTTACATGCTCATGTTGCAGGTGTTTTGCTGCGGACTGTACCATTGATAAGTTTGGATTCTGGATAATGCTGCAGCGATAAAACTTTTATCAAATTTGAAGCAAAACTTTATGGTAAAATGTATTATTTTGATGTGAGTGCTTCGTACAACAACTTCACGTCTACACCAATTTGTCGTACACTTACCCACATATAAACTGTATTAAATCGGTTTATACAGACACTAACGATAAGCTTGGATTAGCTTTTCCAGTGTTATCATATTGCGGTAACATATTTATAAAGTGGTTGGGTGTTTTCTGTAAAAGTTCGGTTACTTT
Organism: Thermobia domestica; assembly: GCF_964235325.1. NCBI lineage: Eukaryota > Metazoa > Arthropoda > Insecta > Zygentoma > Lepismatidae > Thermobia > Thermobia domestica. Next base: position 311,991,861 of record NC_137454.1, on the reverse strand, counting down.
ATGAACTCATCTTGTATGAAGAGGCGAATAGCAATGAACCTCGCAGTATCAGGTATACTGCCATCTTGTCTGCTCAGTCAGTCTTTTTATGTATTGAGCTCTCAGTCAACTTATATTGAGTTCTTTGCAGAGATGACCATTTTAAATCGTGGCTCAAGCTCACTATTCTCAACAGGATTCGTACTCACTTATCTCATTGAGACTCAGACTCGCACTCGCTCCAACTCGGGCTCACTCACTATTTTCAATTAGACTCGGTCTAGCGCTCATTTATATACACGGTTCGGGCTCATTAACATCAACAGAGTTCATACTCATTGCTTTGGCTCGCTATCCATTTATAGCACTCATGCTTACGTGGACATCTCTGCTCAGGAATCTATAAACATAAAGATACATGGTCAGCCACAGAGAAAAGAGAAAACTTCTTTAGAAGAAGGCAATTATTAGTCCAAACTTCGAGATGGATAATAGTGCAGACTGAGAAAACGTGAATGTTTATCGTTTGTGTTCAAATCATAGAGGAGTTAAGGATATACCACGTCTTACTTCTTCACTTCTTATGGTTTGTTATAAATTGGTAATTTCTGCTTTCCAAGAAGTCTATGTGGAAATGAAATGAAAGGAAATCTTTCAATTTAACGTAGCACAATCATGCCTGTTAGGCTAAGGGAAACCAATGATAAAACCAAGTGAAGGAGGGTGGAAGAATTGGTGGAATTATATTGTGGGAGGAAACTAGAGTAACCCCAAGAAACTCCAAGGACACGATCTTGTTCAGCACAAACTTATTTGGATGGGGATCAAATCAGGGACCCCACTTACCAGAGATAAGGGCTCTAAAACTGAGCCACTGTGTCCCCCCCCCCTTATGTGTAAGTCTGAGGTAAATCCTTTTTATAATGGAATTAATGTATAACTTGTTGCGTGAGTACATTAGGATTCTGAAACATGTATTTTTGGATAGCGTACATATTAGTTCCTAACTGAAGCCTAGACCCGACTACGGTAGGTCCGATAGTTCTTGAGTTATGGACCTTTAAAGTTCATTTTTTCATGTTTTGGGCAGCCTATAACTCCGAAAGGAAGCATTTGTGCACCCAGATTGGTCTATAGTTTTTGTCTTATCTTGGTGTCAGGAATCACCTTCCAAACGTTGTCGGTGTTGTTTTAAAACACCTTATATATGCTAAACTTGTGCAAAGACGAAAATACTTTTTTCTTTCCCATTTTTCATTTTTATTTTAACGTTGGAATTTATGCTCCAAGGCTATAAAGGAGACAGATGATAATGATGGAATGAAAATCCACGTACACCCTTCACCATGAAGCCTGCTTACCAGAAGGTGGGATCGATCCAAAAACCTCATGCACCAGAAGTGAGCGCTCTACCACTGAGCCACCGAGCCCATGAAGTCTATTAAACGCCATGTTTACAGCATTTTCTACTACAAGTCTCAAGAGAGCAAATTGCAAGCAGTAACTGAGCACAAACATAAGAAACTCAGATTAGAGCATTGAACTGCTAAAACGAAAGGAAGAAAAAGTATTGAATTTTTACATAAACATATATTGAGGACATATAAGAAACATTAAAATAGGTTGGGGAACTAAGTGCGTGCCAGTCTTAAAAAGTCAAAGTTCTAGATGATTGCCATGTTTTAAAAAAAGAGAGAGAAAAGTTAAATTTTAGAAACTAAAAAAAGTGTCCTTAAGGTTAAGAAAAGGGAACAAATAAATTGGAAATAACCAAACATTCCTTCCTGAGAATTCTGTAAAAATGAGAAAGTGTCACCTTAAGCTACAATGTCGGAATGAATATTTAGATATTTATGTAGAGAATATGTATGTGTGCATGTGGTGGAGGCATCTTTGCGTGTTGCACTAAGGAGATAGATATGTTGGCTCTCGGTTCATTTGCATATTGTTTAATGACTCAGAATGGGAACAAAAAAAAAGGTTCCAAATCATATATGTACTCGTAAGTACTGTATCAGGTTAAGAAACGAAGAGGAGGGAATATGGCAGGCGATTCGGCAACCGCTCGTCCACATTCACGATATGTATATTTACTTTAAAAAAAAATACTCTGCCCGTGGTCTGGTCGCAAGCCAAAACGATTGTGCGTGAACACGCAATTTTTTTTTAAGAAAAAAAGAAAGTGGACGATTTTTTATTTATTTACTTTTTTATGTGTAATTTCTAAGACACGAACAAGGGCGTTCGTGGATTCATTGCAGTATTGGTAAATTCTATTGATGGCATCGACCTCATTCCAAAGTTATTAACTGGAGGGTATCATGAATCAGTAAACTAAACTCTCTCCTCCAGCCTGCGAAGGACTCTATAGTCAGAAAAATGCCTTGTTAGCAGAAGGCAATTGGTGGTATTCCTGGCTTTTAAGACCAAAATTCGCTGTGTGGGCCAGGATGGATCAAATATATCCAGATCCTGACTTTGAGCAAAACACTTACACAAAATAATAATAATAATAATAATAATAATAATAATAATAATAATAATAATAATAATAATAATAATAATAATAATAATAATAAAATCAAATACCAATTGAAATAGTCTTCGATAACTGACGCAAGGTCGGAAATACAGTCGTTTTTGCGATAAAACAACCTTTGTCACTGTCGGCTCCCTATGAAATCGACTGTGAAACAAGTAGACATGTAACATTGTACACAACGTAAATGAGTTTGGTTGAAAGCTATTTAGTTTCATTGTACAGACATACTAGTATTTTGCATTGCCAGTAGTCTATCAGCAAGGATGATCTCCATAATTACTACCAATACATGTGGAACTGTTTTTGATTGTCCATATTATTTTTATTGTCTTTATTCAAGCCTATGCTGAGAAACAGAGAGGGGACTCAAGTCAAACGTGGTGGTCATATGTCAAACTCTTCCTTTTGAGCTGATGAACGCAGGCTTGAAACAAATGAAACATCGTCTTCTATGCCTGGCTCTTCCTCATAGAGTCCTAGCCGACAAGCGATGGACATAGGTGGAAGTGGTGATGGGATCCCGTACTGAAGGAAACAAGGAATCAGAGCAGGCACCCATTGAGCGAACCCTCAGGCTCATGAGTGTGCATGGTAGCTCACCACTGTATCTCAGAGGAGAGTGAGGCAGAATAGTGTAGGCGCACCTACCGGGGAAGAGTAATTGAGGCCTTTCAAATGAGAACATCTGTCAAGTGCGGAAGGTCTATATCACCCATTGGTACATATAATGTACAGTGTAAATCTTCCGTAAAATGAGGTAGGCAGGAGCTGATATCCTATATTCCTTCCGGGGGAGATAAGCCATTGGTATACCTCCCAAATTGTCGAGTTAGAGCGTGTCTTTGAGTCTGGAAAGTGGTTGGGTGGGCGTCTGAGCAGTACCTCTTGGTGCTGGTTGAACGACAATATGTAGCCAGGGTTAGGATTCGTGCTTACCCGAGTTATCCTGGGGTTTCTTGTTTGGATTGGACTCTTCTGGACTGCGATTACACCATGGGATTCAGTAACTTAGGGCTATGTTCTTCAAAAGAGAGATGAGCTTGCCTTATAATGCTCAGATGCATATGATGGAGTCCCCACTCATTAGGGGAGCTGTTTATATTGTAAAGGATAGATCGTCAGATGACTGGGAAATCTGACAGTTTAGTGGATTTCTTCTGAAGTCCTTGTAAACACCTCACGGACTGATCATATTCATAACGACAGTCCATAACAAGGTCACCTTCGATGATGACCAGAACGAGTGCCGGTAGACACTTTATTTACTCTCTCCATAGCTAGGGATCAACTGAGTTGTATCACCACTATCAACGAACTCGATTCCTTAGGTTTGCTGTCCAGATAAATTTTAAGATATTTGATGCTTGTGACTTGTGGAAGTGGTTGGTTCCTGAATATTAGTTGAACTGGTAGTGGGGCTTCTTAGATATAACAATCATTGAAATTTTGTAATGATTAATATGTATCCGCTAGTGTTCGGTCCAGTCCTCAATTCGGTTTAAATGACATTAAATCAGCGATTTTGCACAAGTATTAGATTTCCGGTTGTGGTGAAAGTTACTGCAACATTAGCAAAGGTGGCCTCGTAGGTTTATGGAGTAGTGGAAAGCCAGTGGTATAGAACTTATAAAGGAGCAGTAAAAGACAGAATGTTGTTGAATCCAGTTTCTGTCGGAAGCTGGTTGACAATGTAGACTCGTACTGACTTGGAATGATCGATCTTGCAGAAATGATTTGGCTACAACAATGAGAGGAGATGAAATTTTCAGCTGATAAAGTTAGTAGAGTAAACCTTCGTGCCAGACATGATCAAAAGCGGGTGCAACAAAAACGAAAACTGCTATTACTTGGAGTCAGTCATTAAAACTCTGTGTGTCTTTTCGATAATTATTGTCAACTGGGCTGTAGTGCTGAAAACAGATCGGAAAGCGAACTGGTGGAATGGAATGTCTTCTGGAAGCGAACTGGTGGTGGACAATCATGAGCAGACGTCGGTAAAGGAAGTGGTCGATGACTTTACTGATTTGCGAAAGTAAACTTATGGGGCAGTGATTTTGAGGAAATAAAGTATTTATCTGCCTTCGGCAGTATGCAAACTGTGGCCTGCTTCCAAGATGCAGAGAAGTAACTATTTTTCAGGATGGTATTAAAGATCTGGCAGCGTAGCACTGGAAGTTTCCTGGAGGCTCGTTTAAGTGCTAGTACTGAAGTGCAGTCGAGACCTGGACCTTATGAGAAGGTATCTGACGAAGCACTGCCACAATCTAACGGGGATTGCACAGTTGATCAGGTGCGATGTTCTTATGTGGATTTATCGATCGAAGCTAGCGGTGAACATGGTGGTTGGTTAGTTCGTCGGCTGGATCGATGTTGGGTTGGAATTATGTTTTCAACTGGTATATAAAACTATCTGCTTTACTGAGTGAGTCAAAGACGAAACCCATCGGTCTATGTAGTAATTAGCAGAAGAAAGAGTGCGACCAGAGCGCCAGAAGTCTTGATTGTGTGTGTGAAGAGTGCAAATCATGGTGTTCCAGGCTTCCTCCTGAAGGTGACGTAAGCAAGTTTTGAGTTTGCTTGAGATGCTGTTATAGGGTGTTTTAAAAAGTAGATGACTGATATATTGACATTCTTCCTGGCCTAACGATTTAGAGTAATAATGGCTCTCGTACGAAGGTCATCACGTGTTAGTGCATAAGATGTGCTGAATGAAACTCTAGCCAAGGAGTAGGTGCTGCTGATAGCTGCTGTGAGTTGGGCGGCAGCTTCATCACTGATGAAGATCGATGAGTTGATGTAACTAGAGACAATAAGCATCCGAATCCGTCGTCTGTAGTGCTGAAAATTGGTAGTGTGGAGTTGTGTAATCTTGTTGAATAGTTAGCATAACATGATTATGGTCAGAAGCCAGGGCATTGACCGATACCGGATCTGGAATAAGGGTGAAGTTAGCGAAGAGAACAGCTTCCAAAACGTCAGGAGAGCCGTTGGCATGCGAAAACAAGGTAGGCTCGGTAGGTTCAATTCGGCCAAGTGGGCTTCTATAGTAAAATCAGTGGCATTGATCACTCGAGAGTGCCAGTTAGCAATGTCTCACTAGAATGCCAGCTTGGGGTTAATGTCACTACCGATTCGAACACGAGGTCCAATGAGAAGGAGCTTCCGGAGATCTTCAACTTCTGTTGATCTACGTAGTTGTTGTAGGCAGATACGAGCAAGAGCGATTCATCTGATGAAGGAAGTTTGGTTATGATAATTTCCAGTGAGTCCAGTGGTTCATGTCTGTAAAAAAAAAAAAAAAAAAAAAAAATGAAGTCGTACTAAATAAACTTACGTAAAGTTTAATGCTTAAAAGATGTTACGTTTAATGCTTGCACTTCATATTCTTGTTTTTGTGAACAATTTCACTCTTTATGACTATCATACTGTTCTTAAGGACTATCTTTACCCATTTTCTTTCCACAAAATCAACAGGAAACTACTCTTTGAAACAAAAGAGAAGATTCAAAATCGGTTCACGTATGTCGAGGTTATGTCTGAACATACACACATCATATGTCTATGTCTATATATATATATATATATATATATATATATATATATATAGAGAGAGAGAGAGAGAGAGAGAGAGAGAGAGAGAGAGAGAGAGATAAATATAGATATAGATATAAACTTCGGTAAAGATAATGAGAACCAGTACCAAAGAAGTAGTCCCCACATTGTCAATCTGCATTTGATTGACTCCGTTAATGAACTGGGCCCAGATAATCGGTCTAGCTATCTATTAAAACACACACACACACACATAAATTAGAAATTCGTCCCTGTTCATTACTTATCATACAGAGTAAAATACTAACAATACAATCTTATAAGTCTCATTCCGTAGTCCTACTATCTAATTATAAAAACTATAGAGATATTTTTGTAAGTAAGAATAGTTCATTAAATTAGTGAAAAGCCACATCGAAATATCACAACGTTCTTGTTAGTATAACATCATATATATATATATATATATATATATATATATATATATATATGGATAGATGTAGATACAGATATACTTATTATTATTATTTTCTGCTTTTTTAGTTTGAATTTTTCTCTATCGAATAAAAGAAACAGTTTCAACCATAAAAAAAATACTTGTCCCTATTTGGTAAGCAACCCAAAATACTCCAGAAACGTACAGAGCTGCATAACTTACAGGATATTATGAATTACCGGTAAGTGGAACAACTATATTCTTTCTCCGTCTTTCAAATAAACAAAATATTAGAATTAGTAATTAATGAATTATTCGATTTAAAAGTATTTTATACGTAACAATCTTTCTTGGAAATGGAAATAGCTTATTAAATTAGTAAAATTTTCATCGATATTATCAATATAATACAACGGTTCTCGAAATAATCGCAAACATACATACAGGTCAAATCGATAGCTTCCTTTTCTTTAAGTCAGGTAGTAAATAAATGGTATTAAAGCTCCTACTGTATCTTCTAAGCGGACACGAAGAGGTTAACGGAGTCTCTGTTCGGTTTGTAGCAAATGAACTGCCAATCAACCATAGTAGTAAATTTATGATAATTATATCTTTTTTTCTACAGAATGATACAAAAGTCTCGATACACCCTTGTAAGTTTAAATGCCAGCAGGGATTGGAATAAAATTAGTACTATGGGTCTTGAGGGTGGGAATATACCTAAAGGTGAGTGTAACCACCATGATGACCATCTTGAAATTCGCTATTTTGAATCTGACTTACATTTTTCAAACGGAAAGGGGGTCATGTGATATGTTGTTTAAGGCTAAAAAGTTACCATGCAAGATAGCCACCATGTTGATGATATGCCCTCTTAGATAAGGTCCACCTTCAATAACTATAAAGCAGATTTCATTTCAATCCCTGCAGTCATTTCCAACTTATGTTAGAAGGAAGTTTTTAAAATTTTGAAATTTTGAATCTCACTTAGGATCGTGGCCAGAACACTAAAATAGAGGGAGGAGGTCGAGATAGTTTTTTTTTTTTTTTTTTTTTTAAGGATTAACTTGAGTTCACCTTACGTTCAAAGATGAGTAAATTAAAATCGACAAACAACTGAAAGTTTCAGGGGGACTGAAGATGATCACAGGAAGGCTGAGAGCTCCTTCTGGTCACTTCCTAGCTATATGTTTGCTTGATCCCACTGTATGTCATACATCGAAAAAAAAAACTGTATTCAAATGGATTAATATTCGAAAGTTGTAAACAAGTATTTTTCCCTCTTGAAAGCAGTAAAGAAATTCGCAACCAATCCTCTGCATTATCAGATACTGCTGAATAGTCTCTGTTAAGTTTTTTTCCCCTTAAATATTGTGTAAGATTTAGCGTTATATTGGAGTAACTAGTATCTATTCTCCTTCTTTCCTTTTAGTTACTTGTAAACTTTAGCAATTACTTACTGTTTTATCACCATCATCTTAATGATGGAGTATCGTCAAATAAATAATATTTTGATTTTCTTAAAAGACACTTGCTTAGAAGCATTATTTCATTACTGGAGATATTTATCTCTGTGTGTTACACCTTGCAAAAAACAATGCCTCCATTGTGAGGTAGAAGCTAAATCCATCAGATAGTGATGCAAGTACAGAAGCATTAATAAGAATGCGTCCAGCGGATGCAGCTTCTAGTCTTAATAAAACACTTCAGGGCCAACTTTTATCACAAAGAAAGTAATTGAAGTTGAACTAGAAAGTGTTGCCAGGCTATTCTTGAATGTGTTCGTCTATAAAGTTGTTTTTACACTAAAATTACTGAGAATTTCTGCCAAGTATGTTGACACATTATTATGTTTCAATTGCTGTTATGTTAAATTGCTACGATTAATTTTACTATAGTAGTAAAATAAGTATTGATTGATTGTTTGTAAACAGTAAGCATTATCTTAATATGAATCCATATGAATTTATTGTGCATGTTATATTTCAGTATGTTCATATTTAACAGAGGAATGTGTGTACGCTTGCAATTTTTTTGCAATTTTTACGGAATTCATTGTAAATTTTATTGTTTTTTTTTCAGCTTCCCAAGTATGTATAAATAAGAATTTATTTGTGTTATATTTATACATATTTCTAGGTATTATCGGTATCTATGGCCTTGAACACATTATGTTTGAGGGATGACATCCCTCAGCGAGCACATTATTCGAGTATGTGGAGAAGGAAGAAAATGGAAAATGAAAGGAGCGGAATGGGAGCTATTAGGTTAGGTACCATCCAGACATTTACCTGGCGTGAATGAGGAAAACCAGGAAAAATCACACTCAGGAGTACTGGCTCGAAGCAAGTCTTACTCTTTTCCGACCGAGTGCCCGCACTGGGAGTCGAATCCGGGACCTCTGACCACCAAAGACGAGGGCTGTATACAAATAATAAGAAGTCGTATGGAAAGACTCCATATGTTTGTCTGCTTGTAGACAGAAGTTAGACCAAACTCAATAATAACCTCCATCGCTGGTTTAGTCGCTGGTGTGTGCGCCTTTGGTTCACGTAGTCCCGGGTTCGATTCCCGGAGGAAGTGCATTCAAAATATGAAGACCATTTGATTCAGATTTCAGCTTAAATTGTAAGTTCACACCTCATATAGCCTCGGAATTGGTGGAAAGGGACGCTAAATTAAAAAAAAAAAAACAATAACAACATAAATGGTAATAGTATTTCCTTTTTAAATGTATGTTTAACTCTGCAAGAATAGCGTCCGACGTCGGTTTCTTTTCTTATTTCTCTACTAGCGTCAATTACCCGCTTCAGCGGGTTGAAATAAGAAAAATTATTAGGCCTAATAAAAATGAAATGAAATCTTTAAGTTTTACGTCCCACGGTTATGGCGGTTAGGCTAAAGAAGACGGTGATGATGAGAGATAAGTGAAAAGGTAGAATGAAGACAGTGGGAGAAAACGGGAGAACCCCGAGAAAACCCGCGAGCACGGTGTTTGTCCATTACAAAGTCCACACGGTGAGAGCTGGGATCGAACCAGGGACCCTAAGCACCGGAGGTGAACGCTCTACCACTGAACCACCGCGCTCCCCAAAATTAGTAATATGTTCATCAGTCAGTCTCTTTTTACTATTACTGATGCGCTCTCTGATATCGATCATTTTCGTTCATTTTTAAATATCTTCCCCTCTCCTTCCCCAAGTTGCATGGCTGAATTTGGATTTAAAAGGCATCGGAAGCAGTGTTTCTTTCAGAAACTATGTTCCGGGGGGGCACACTTCGTATTTCGAGGGGCACTGCTGGTACTATTCTATTTATTATTATATTATAGACGTATTATTTTGGTTTCCTCCGGAGAGACACTCTCAGAGCTCCGGGGGGAGGGCAGTGCCCCCCTAAAAACATATCTGGAAGAAACACTGATCGGAAGTACCACTGTTCATATCAGCGATCCCGAAAACTACAAATTCGACACTAATATCGGTCATTTTTTAATCATTTTTATTAATATATCTCCCCCTCCCTCTCCCCTAATTGTACCGTCAAAGTGAAATGATAAAAATCATCCTAGGCCTGAAGCAAATCGGCAAAAGATTCCGAGATTTTTTTAAAAAATGAGTTCGATATTCAAACAATTAGGCGTACTCTTATCTCTAATGTATCTTTATATTGAAGGGATAAATGTAATAAATTCCACTTTCAGTAGCGGATCTCTATAGTTTGAAAGCCTACCGCAATTTCACATTTTAAAGCGAAAGCATAGTTTCTGTTCTATTCTAGTTTTTTTTTTCTTTTTTTTTTTAAAGTACTTACACAGTCTTGCACAAAGTACTTGGTTGATTGGGTTGAAGTTCCGTCCAGTTCAACATTGAAGCTATATCACACATCAATTTACGACATGTGGAATCCGTACCACATGAGGTCCAACCTGGATTAAACCTATATCTTCCGAGTAGAAAGCGTGTAAGCTAACCATATAGTCACGATAAAACTGGTTTTGAACTGTAACTCTTCAATTTATGACTGTTGATTATGGTATCATAACTACTAGATAATGCTAGTGTATTTTACTGATAGAAACAAGCAAGATTTTTTAAAATTAAAATGTTTTAAATTAAATCTGGAGAGGCTCAACAGCTTGTCTCTGCTCTGAATCCGAATATGCAGTAATCTTACTTGTAGTAACCACCTAGCAGAGTTTTACGATTTCTTTCTCATGAGTATATATCACTGCATACCCCCTATTTATAGCCATAATGGTTGTGCACTCCTAAAGTGAACCAGCACCGAGTAATACAGCTCTGTTACCTATAAACTACGATGATTGGAGATACAAAGAATCGATTAAGTTAAAAAGGCTTTCTAAAAGAAATGAATTTCTAGGAAGATTCCGACTGTAAATCTATATGATAATAAGTGTTCTTGGCTAACCGCAGAGCATTTCAAACCAGAAAACTTTTTGTAATTGTTAATATTTTCCATTATACAAGCTTTTCTTTTAACAGACTTAAATTTGATTCAAACTATTCGTCGCTGAGCAAAACAGTATGTTTATTGTAAGTAATATAACGTGCAACAGTTTCGACACCTTCCACATTGGCTTCATCAGACACTATGAATACACAAATAATGACAGATTTAATATAAGAGAGAGCGAAAAGAATCCCTCATTCCTGATTGGCTACCATAAGCTACTACAGTCAATCCCCTTTTTATCAGAAACCAAAATATAAACCAGAAGACTTTTTGTAATTGTAATCACCATATTGGATCCGCCATTTTGAATTTTGCAATATTGACTTCAGATTCTGAATCAGCTGTCCTACTTAAAACACCCCTGGCAATATGTTTTCTTCTATATTAAATGATTGTTCTCTGTCTATGCTTGGAGGCCACCCATAACGTTCAAAGACTGGTTTCTACCCTTTAAATCCACACCATTGCCGAAATAAAAAATACATGTCGATGATTTCTCGATATATGCAAAGTTTCATTTAAATCGGCGACTTACACATTCGTAAGTCTCCTTGTAAGACTAACTGGCCACATTGCTCTAATGAGAAATACAAGTAACAAGTACAATGTGTCAGTTGGAACTGCTCATTAGTCCCGCATTTACATTATATATTTTTATTTAAATTATGCTTCATTATTACGTCTCAAAATTATATAAAACGAAATTTAACTTTCACTAAGGAAGATACATTTAAATAGAATTAAAGAATATATCAATAAAACTACATTCATTAAAATTAAAGTTAATTTCGAAGAAAAGAGAAGAATAATTTCCCATGTAAATCAATGGGCCAAAAAGAACAAATGATAGATATTCGATGTCCTTAGGAGATCTTTAAAGTTTAAAGTAAGGTACTTTTTCTTATAGTGGTTCCCCGGATCTCCTCATGATGTTGGAATTGAAATAAAGCATGTAGTCTGAATGTGCCACAATATTCAAGTAATGAATAGTAAAGAGGACTCTATTTGTTCTGCGATACATCTTAAGGTATTCTTGAAGATCTATATATTTGTATTTCTAAAGGACGAAGCACGTGCAAAAATTTAAATATCTCTTCTGCAAGTTAAAAACTTGTCCATATGAGCGACCACGGTGACAAAAACTAAAAACATCCTTCTTAGTCATATGTAAGTGTAGTGTGTGGACTGCACGTGGACGTAATAATATAATATACTTGTTTCACGCAAAAGTCCGTGCAGACAAGGAGAATCCACAGTAGTAGTTGAGAAAAGAGCAAAAAAAGAGAAGATTAAAAAGCAAGCAAATAAAATAGGCCAGCTGAGGGGCATCAATGCATATAAAGATATATATCAAATAACCGCTGGCCTATAGAATGTAGTTGAGCAAGTCATACAGTAGAAGTTGTGATCGTACCACGCCATTTACTGAAAAAAAATCCAATTCTTTTTTTTTAAACCCTCTGGTTTTTGAATGGAGATGGAAAGCATATGAGTACCACCTCCACTCGTTATCAACTGTGGACCAGCTGAATACGTTAGGATGCATCCATTCAAAAAATCTTGTCTCGACGTAGCACAAGTGTGTTAACAATGGCGGTCGGTATCCTGCAGACGTTAAGCAAGCTTTCAATCCCTTTAACCTAGTCGTTCCTCTATCTATCGTCCATTAACAGGAAGTTCTTTGTAGAAGCATAAGAGAAGATATGAATGAATGGGAGAAGATGGAATAGAGGGCTGTTGATAGCTGCCACGTTGTCTCCAGGAAGTTGTCGTTCAGGTAAAAAGGGTCTACTACCAACCTACATAGGGCAAGTCGTACGCTTTGGATCTTGGGGATCCACCTTGATATATTCCGAAAGAAGACTGAAACTTACAACGATCATTTCTTCCTTTTGTAACTCTACCCAGGATGTCTTTCTTCGTCTGCTGCTCCTTCTTATTATTAAAGATCTTCAGTAAAACCACATATGCATGCACCAGCACCAAACTTTATTGCTGATTCTCTCACGGGAAATTTTCCAAAAAAGAAAATGCATTGCGTGTTATTCTGTTTCTTTGGCAAAACCTATGTCTTACTTCCTGTTTATTACTACTCTTGTTATGCATACATCAAACAAGAAGATATCTTTTAGTATCTGTTACATGATGAAATGGTAATTTGTTTGTGTCTGTGCATGTGTGATCGATTCCAATAAATGAACCAAAAGTAATGCGGAAGTAGAGAAACAAAAATAATGTTATTGCTTAAAGCAATTGGTTTTAAAATACAAAAAGTCTCCTTTGTTTGGTCTTTAGTGAAATACGTAAAAATCTTTAAAATTGAATATTGAAATCATTACATTCTGCGTGCTATATTTCTTGTAGATTTTTATGTACTTAAATAGTGTTATTTGCCTGTGGATTCCAATCTAATAATTTATGACCTAACAAATATCTACATTACGTGTTTGGGATATTTACTTTTTTCTTTACAAGCACTTCGTGACATGAATCAATTATTGCATTTCTGTCTGTCAGAAAGACAATTGTTACAATTTTTTGGGTGGATTTCGTTTGAGAGTCTAAGGAATTTGTTTAGTGCTTGAAGGTATTCGAGGCTCCAAAAGCATAATGAAGTATACGAAATATGCTCTTATTTTGTTTTACCTCTCGCAACAAATGGCTTAAGGCTGCACTCATCGCCCTTTGTGATCTATCAGGCAATTGTTTATTTGATGTGTAGTCAAACATACATAACCGTACCTTAGGGTCAGGTCAACAATGTTACGAGAAGACGTTAAAAAAAACTAATATAACACACCTAACCACACAACTAATAGCTTGGATTAACACTGTTATCTTTGGAATCTTTCAGTTTATCGTCCCACAGTTATGCCGTTTAGGCTAAGGGAAACGATTATTAAGGCAAGTGAATGATGATGGACGAATTGGTGGAATGAAAATGTGGGAGAAACGGGAGCGCCTCAAAGCCCATGGACACGATGTTGTCAACCACAAATGCCCCATGAAGCAGAGGTAGTCGCTCTACCATTGAGCCACCATGTTTCCTCTAATATTATTATGAATGACTCAATGTTAGATGACTGGAAGTTTTAATAACTCAGTAGATTGTAGATCAATAATTGCTATAGAAATTACGATATTGCCTCAAATACGTACTACTTTTTATCGTGATTACGATTTGAATGTTTATCCACTTACTTCGATGTTTTTTTTGCTGATGGTAATTCCTTTTATAATTACCCTAACTATCTAGTTACGACTACATGGGGTGGGAAGATTCATATGTGAATTAGAACTCGTAATTTCTGTCTTGGCTTTGTTCTCTGTATTTCTCATGTAGGTTTCAATATAATAACAAAAAACTACTATATTTTATTTTACTTATTTACTCCATGTAACCAATACATGGTATTAGGAGGGTTCAGTTCATACATAATATTTGCGTAAGATTATAATAAAACATAATGCGATTTTCAGAAGTATTTCTGATTACAAATGTACGGAAAATATTTTGCATTGTTATACAGATATTTCTAGGTATTCTTTTACACTATAAAAGTCCTTCTTTTTTGGATCCGTTTTCGAGTTTTGTTTAAATTTATTTAAGTTTTTCTCCGTTTTAATATGATTGAGCAAAGCACTGAATATTTTGTGATATGTCTGGGGCCCTGTTGTACTAGTGACAATCCAGTAAAGTAAGACTTTTTGCTTTGATCTCTAGTGTTATAATGATGATCTTTTATCTCATCTTCCTTTTGCATTAGACTGAAAACGGACGGTTCATATATGTAAATAGATGGAACTGTTAATATCATTAACTTTTTAAAGTACGATTTGTAGCCTGTTGTGTAATATAAGTTTCCAATGGTACGAATAGCCTGTTTTCGCTTAATATAGATTTGGTTTCAGCCGAGTTACTCCAAAATAGAATGCTATAATGATAGGGTATATGGACCCATACTAGATTTGTATTAGATACTGTTAATAGCATCTATAACAGAACTGGCTTTACTTTCGGACTAGAACGTAGATACATTTATCAGGATGCGAAGAACACACCGATGCCAGAGACACCTACTAGCACTTCATTGATCAAGAGAAGGGAGGTTAAGTAGTATCCACACTTTTAGAATTCAGATCTTTATTTTTATTGCATGTTGTAGTACACCCACTGGCAGCTATGGAGGCAGAGGATTATTGAAAGTGAGTATGAAATAATTCGTAGGATGAGAGTGTACGAGGAAACGAGAGAACCCATGAACACAAAGTTGCGCACCACAAACTCACATGGCCTGGAAGAAACCAGAGATCTCTCACACTAGAGGTGAGCACTCTACCACTAAACCATTGTGTCTCCAGTAAATCTTAGGATGGGCATTTGTCTTAACCATCCTCTGGTTCAGCATAACGCGCTATCCTGCTAGGACAATACTTCCACAACCATAAAACAATTATTTGTGATTATATATATATACGTTCATGTTCGAAAGGGATGTGCTCGGTTGTTGTAGGTCTACTGCTGCAACTTCTTTCCGTAAGTATACACATCGACACCTTTAGAAAATGAAAAAGAAAGACAGAAAGAGGAAAAAAAAAGAAATCCCTATATCTTAATTTTTGTTTGGTGGATTCAAAATTGTATGACATAGATATAATGCAATCTTATAATGCTTAAAACAAACTAAGGAACAATAAATAATAATAATAATAATAATAATAATAATAATAATAATAATAATAATAATTATTATTATTATTATTATTATTATTATTATTATTATTATTAGTAGTAGTAGTAGTAGTAGTAGTAGTAGTAGTAGTAGTAGTAGCAGTAATAATAATAGTAGTAGTAGTAGTGGTAGTAGTACGTAGTTATCAAATTAAAATGGAAATGTGGAATATTTTTAGGTTAACAATATTAAACCGGATGGACTAGATGAATGTTGAATTACAAGATATAGCTACTAACACTTCTAATTTTCAAATTTTGAGATTAAAATTTTAAACACATCCGTTGCTTATACGTAGGATTTTATGCGAGACAAGAGTTCAGGCAGTGTCACGTGAAGGACTGGTTTTGTATGGTGAGATATTTTCTCAATTAATATTGAAAGTGCAGTAACATTTCCGCTCTTAGAGAGCGATTAGAATGGGGATAGAACATATTCGTAGGAGAATCAATTGATCGCAGAAAACAGCTTCTTACTACCTACTTTTTTTTTTTTTTTTTTAACTCCATAGTGATCAACGTTAAAACCAGAAATAGTTGATTTCTGCCAATAATGATCTGAATACAGGGTTTAGGAAGAAAATGGTACCTGTTCTTGGAATGCTAAATCGATTTAAAAAAAAAAAAAAAAAGCTTCTTGCTATTTCTTATCGTTTTTGCTGTATGTAGATCAATATTCAAATCGGAAATTATAGTGCATATCTGCCATTTTCGGTATTAGTAGCGGATTAAAGATTGAGATGAAATATACTCTTAGGACTCTTAATTGATTGCAGAAATCTGTTTCTCGCTACTGTTTTTTTTTTTTCCTATGACAATCAATGTTAAAACTGGAAATGGTTCATTTTTATCACTTCCGGTGGATGGATGACTTCTATTAACGAATCACCCTCTACATTATAACCAAAATTGATGGTATGCTTTTTTTTCTTTTTTTTTTCTTTTTTTCTTTTTTTTCTTTTTTTTTACTCCATTTAGTAGTTCTTGAGATATTTTGGCCTCTCAAACAGATAGACGCACTGAATAAATATTGGTCTATAGAGAAGTCTTGTATAGTAAACCAAACTCCTTAAAAACAGGCCATGAAAGTGATGTTTCGCCTCGGAAGCAGTGGCGGATCCAGCCCATGGCCTCGAAGCCTAGGCCCCCAGTTTTTGAGTGACAAACATGATTGAAGTTATTATTTATATATATTTTTGAAAGTTTATACTAGATGTTGTCTTATTCTTTATTGGAAAATTTTTGAAACGTTAAATATAGTTTCAGTTGCAGTTTTTGTGTTCTGTAATGTGTAAAACAATACTTGATGTTCATAATGTCAACGTCCAACCTAGTCTTAATATACATCGGGAATGATATACCTATCATAGTCTGGGTTCCGGCTTGCCCCTCCCCCAGTTTTTACATTCTATATCCGCCACTGCTTGGAAAGTGTATCTATTTCTACTGGAAGACCACTATCTCATGTCGTATTTCGACACGAAATTTCTGTCTCGTCTTGTGTTATGGTCAACTCTACTTAAATAATTACTTCTGATTATCCGTTTATCATAGTGACTGATTCATTATCGCCGCTATTTTTCTTTCAGACGTAATTTGAATATTTAATCATAAGTAATATAGAATCAGAAATCTTATTCAATCAGAATTTATACGAGGCGAATTCGGAAAGTAACCTCCGAGTCGTCACTGTGTGAGTAGTGGGGGCTGCGCTACCATCTTTGCACAGACGTGCGCGGTAGATCAGTCTGCATCCAGCCATTATAGAGTGAAGGTTGTCTGATCACCAGTTCCATTTATGTAGCGTCTCTAAATGTGTGCTGCAATAGAAAACCCCGCCAAGTATGAGGTGCGAACTGTTATACATCTTCTTACAGGAAAACAATATTTTTCAGCAGCTGTTCATCGGGAGCTTTGTGTCGTGTATCGATCAAGTGTGATGAGTGAAGGAGTTGTTCGTGAATGGGTTCGTTCATTTAAAAGTGGACGAACAAACATTCATGATGAAGAGAGGAGTGGCAGGCCATCAGTGGTCCCTGGTGAACTCGTTCTGAAAATTGATGGAAAAGTTCGTGAAAATCGACGTTTCACAATCTCGGAGCTTTTCGAGCTAAAGAACCATCAATGGTATGAACCCATAAAAATTCCATGATCACGAGCTGAAAGATGAGGTCACAGGCTGGCTCAAGGCACAGGAGGGAGATTTTTATGCTGATGGAATTTCTAAGCTAGTACAGAGATACGGTAGCTGCTAGAATGTTTATGAAAACTATGTAGAAAACTAGAGCAAAGAAGTAGTTTTCAGATGTATATAATAAATTATTCTTATTTACTTTGATGTTTCTTTTTTTAACCAATCGGAGATTACTTTTCGAACGACCCTCGTGCAATATTTGAGTTACAAAAAGCAGGAAGAATACCGTTTATGCTTATATTTGATCTTTGCACTGAATCACTCTTTTTGTTTTTATCGCTAATTCACTTGAAAAACACGATCCTCTGTCTAGCCACATACATCAACATGTGATTTGCAAACTAACACTCTTGAACATGCAACACGTTCCCACTTTCTATAAATGTCATGTCTCCAAGAAAGTAGCACCACCCTGCATTACAATTTAAAACGACATTTATACTGGATTTTTATCGAATTATATTGTGTCTGTTTTGTAACATTTTGTTATAGAAACCATCAACCTTGATGACACATTTTTGGTGGCATATGAGTTTAATTTTTGCACAAACGAAAACTGTTCTGGTGTCACTACAGATATAAACAAACAGTATTTATTTCCATTAATGTCAGGGCATGTTCGGACCTCTCGGCTTAGTCACCAACGCCTTCTTCGATTTTAATAATAAGATGAAGTTAAGAAAAAAAAAAAAATAATCAAAAAGTTGAGGACACTTCGCACAGGAGGAGACCCACCACAAAGTTTGTTCGCTTGAGTGACTTTATTTCTTTTGGTACCAAAGGCACAGCCATACATACATACACTCACACATGTATATAGTTTATATATACTTATATACAAGACACCAAATGTGGAGGTAATTCTGTTAAGTCAGGTGCTATATGGTGGGCGGATACTTCTCTTTTTTCAACAACTCCTCTTTAAATTGAGTTTATGAGGTGGAAGAAATGAAGATGGGTGTTGAAGAATGGTTCAACAATCAACCACAAAGAGCAGCGTAGGTCTTTTTGGTGTTGCTTCTTCGTCCAGTAGACGTCCACCCATTTTTCCTACTCTGTTTTCTTTCATCCTTATTCAATCTCTTCTCTTACATTATTTGTGTTGAAACAAAGCAAAAAGGAAGAATTAGCAAGAAAAAAAAAGAACTGTTGGCAAACTTATTTGTAGATGTATATTTTTACGTGAGTGTGATATGGGGGAGGATGTGCTGTGTAAAGCATAGCCCAAAGAAAAGGTCAAATTCATTTCCGTCTCTCATTAACCAAAATGCCATTGTGGTCACATTTTATCAACTGAAAACTAAAACATTGTCTACTAAAACCTCTGTGGTTAAAATATAATGACTTCAATCGATTTTGACAACACATGGAAATAAAATTAATTATTTAGTTTAATGTTCCACGATTATACTTTGTACAACAGTGTTGTATCCTTGGTTTTCACTTTCCAATTTTTCATACACAATTTTGTTAATTCTAGGCGAATTATACGATTAACATGAAAGTATTATTTCTCTATCTTTGCAGTAACGCCTAGAACATGGAAACACACCATACTACATAGTAGGCAGAGATGCTGAATAATTTACTGCATCTGTCTTAACCATTAAGTTGTTTAAATTTATATTTTATTTGGTTATTTTCATTTAAAATCAATCTTACATATTTCTATGAAGATGCTACCTTATTCTCCTGGTATCGTGGACACGATACCCATCATTTTGTATGGTTGTTACCATTTTTTTAAGTTAGAATTACAAATATAATCGTAATTTTCAAATTTTTTATGTCATTTTTCACACGCATTTTTCGTCAAATTTTAGGTCATTTTTTAAATTTATTTTAGGGTATATACCATAAATCTATATTTTATAGGTCATAAACTTCCGTCCCCTATTCATGACTTATACAGTACGTGCTTCGCAAAAAAAAAAAAAAAAAAAAAAAAAAAAAGTACAGGTAGCTAACTTATTCTAGGGCAAGAAACCACACAATAGCAGAAACGTTGTTAATGCGGTTTTTAAAGAGATGGTAAAAATAATCCTAGGTTCGGTTACTAGCGAATAAAGGAATCCTCTTTCGGCTGACAAAATCAATCGTCGAGTTTATTTTCAACTATATATTTATATGGACTGACTTCACGGTGTTGAGCAAAATTAAAACATCAAATAGGGAAAGATTCAAATTGTTTTCGAGTCGTCGTTGACTCAAAAATGATGAAGGAACGGGACTTGCATTGTGAACGATTAATCCACAAATCTAACGGCTATGCGCGGTTAAGCAGACCTACGTATCACATTGAAATTATGAGTACAATTATTTACTTTAATAACGATAGCAAAAAGTGTATTTTCTTGTATTTTCTACAGTAGAATAACTTCATATATGGAGCTCAAATTTGTTACACTTATCTGCCACCATAAATATTAATTCATGTTCATAAATTATTAATAAATTCACAATTCGAATTCTGTTTAATAATAATAAAAAGTTGATTTCAATACGCATTTATAATAATAGTATCATATAATCAGGGGTAAAAGTGAATCTGAAAAGGTAGGGAGACGCATGACGTTAAGCCGTCCCCCGTGCCTATCTTTGCCTATTGTAATTTTTTTAGAAAGTGAGAGGATGCCACGGAAATTTTCTGGAAACGGGAAGACCGTCCTTCGCGTTCCCCCTCACCTTTACCCCTGCATATAATGTGTTTCTGAGAGGAATAACTTTTTGGTGTGTCGAGTTGAATCACGGATAATTTATGCTGTGCCGCGAGCAGAGAAAAGTTGCGGAACACTGTTGTAGGCTAAAGCAAGAGAGTAATAAATTGTACGTAGCACAGACACGTCCTTCGTTGTCAATCTCAGGATTCTAAGATGCCCACGAGACGTCACTTGAACACCCTGTGTAAATTTACGTGTCTACTTATGTCCGAAAACGACACTTTCTGTGAGACAATTCTGAACTCTTTGCAGAATAATCACAGGACCACTTTGAATGGACATCTATATATGATCTGTTATATATATATATTATTGAAGTATAAAGGAAATTCTGTGGATATTTCCAATATCCTTATAGTTCTACAACCCTGAATGTTTGATTGCAACTTATTGGAATTTTTACAGTAAATTTCTGACTTCTCGAACTGCCTGATATTTCACAGTGAAATATCTGGAAATTGGTCAAATCACACTTTCAGACTAATTGAGATATTCCTTGCTCGTTTGTACATTTAAGTTTCAATTTCTTTGATAAAATCGTTATACAATAGAATTCATATATAGGAAGTGTTTTGTTGAAAATTCCTAGTAACAACTTTACATACATATCACGTTCAAATACAAAGCCTTGATCATACATTCATACAAAATTCATTTGTTTCTCACATACGCTTAATATATGAGACAGGACAGGAAGAATTTCGATTATAGCACAATAAAAATGTACTTGACTTCTTAGAGAGTACATATCAGACAAAATTAGAATTTAACGTAAGATATAAACCCCGTGAGGGTCCATTGGAAATCGAACCAAAGAGCATATGTATAATATTCATGCATGCCAGTACTTCGTTATTTCAGTCATATTATTTACAATTAATATCTAAGCACTCTTTGATATGCAGTAACTGAGTTGTACCACCGACTTGCACCATTGCTTGCAAAGTATTGCTCTAAATTGGACGGAAGAACTGCAGTTGCTTCAACTAAAACAGTTTTTGCCACCATCTGCTCTAACACAACCGTCTCGAGCAACTCTCAGTGTCCCCAGCTTGTGAAGTGAAATCGGTAGTTGTTGAATTTTTATAGCAACACAGCTCTCAACAAAGAACTAGAGTAAAGTAAGGATATTTCGGGTCTTGATAATGTAATGTTTCATATAATTCGAGCCAGACTTTCTCCCCACTTCCCCCCCCCCCAAAGTTCCGGAAATAAAATATGAGAAAGTTGTACTGGGATACTATTGGGAAAATGGCGACAAAAGAACGTGTAGTCGCAATTTAATTTATTTTAGCTTCGGAGGGCAACACTTCCCAGAAGTATGACTGAAAAAAAAAAACCGCCGATCCGAGCCACTTAAAAAAATCGACCATTCACAATTAGCGTCCTTAAACTGAGTTATGTCATTGGATATTCTATTGGTTATGTCATTGGACACCGATAATAATGTATGTTACAATGTGCAGTAAGGTTTTCTCGCCTCGTCTCAATTCTAGAAGAGTTCTTCCTGGTCTCGTCTCGATTCTCGAAATTTTTTTCTCGTCTTGTTTTGTAACTTTCTGTGCAAAATTTATGCCAAAGGTTTTTCTCCCTTAATTTCATCTAAAAATGATCAGAATCCTGCATCATGGGAGGTTACGGGAAGGTGTGACATAACAACATTTAACCCATACTTACTATTGGAGTAGATTGTGCAATAACTTGCGTATTTTTAAACTTTGATAATTGTTCTTCATTATATTCGAATAATCATTTTATCAATTTGTAGTTTTTATACTGTACTATGAATTATGTAACATTAAACAGTGTCCGAGATCTAAAGCTTGAGTATACTAATGGTGACCACGAGAAATGAAATTTCTCGTTTCGTCTTCTTTTGTCTCGAAAACGAGACGTGGTTTTCGTCTTGTCTCGAATTTAAAAGGATCCTTCTCGCCTGGTTTCCGAGACAAGAATCGATATCAGACGAGAAACTTCTTGTCTCGTAGTCGACTGTATTTCTAAAGACTGACATCTAAATATAAATAAAATAGAACAGTTGTATTCCCCGAAATCTTCCGAAGATACGGTGCACATTTTCAAATTGATACACAGGTAATTTTAAATATAATACAAAGTAATGGTGTAACTGTATATTATAAAGTAATATTGTATTACTAAGCTGGTTTAAAAAAAATAATATAACATCGTTAATTTGTATTTGTAATACAAAATATTAAAAATTACAAATATGTTCTTCTTTTGTACATGATCCTAGTTTTTAGTAATGTGGCAACTTCAATCTCATCCAATTTAAATTACCAAGACTTCTACTGTATATACAAAAATATCTAGAGCAGAGTTTTACAAACTGGTTCTCGAGGTCTGCTCTTGTGGTTCCTCTTAGATTGAACATTAATCCAAAAATGACAGGGAAAATATAATATTCAAGTGAATTGGTTATCACACAAAACCAATCGGAAATTGAAAATTACATAAACAAGTGTCTCTCACTATCTTTCCAAGGACTGACGTTTTATGAAATCTATTATCCTAACTGCTTTATAAAATATTCTTGATAATCTTCAATTATTAAAAGAAAGCAATGTATACAAGAAAGCAATGTATGTGGCCCAAAAGTAGGTATACACCCTGCATTGATCAAGTGGATCATTCTAGTTTATGAGTTTATTTGCTTCGGCTGTTCCGAGCTTAAGATATAAGTAAAAATACATTAAGAACAAATGACAAAGAAACAAAGTCTACCTGATGGATAACAATAAGAAATGATATAAAAAGCAATGAGTTGATCAATATGGTACTGTATACCTACTTTTGGGCCACCCTGTATTAATACAAAAATAAAATCAAGAGAATTTTAATTAATCTATATATTAAAATGATAGGTTTATATGTTTGTGCTCAAGAGAAGTTTATAAGTATGTTTGTGGCCATTCCTTTCGACAATGAGATCTCGAGAACCACAAGTGCTAGAAACGTGTCGTTTTCGCTGGCCGATTTCAAATTTTGTGCAGATTTGTCAGTTATTCAAATTTTCAAAAAAAAAAAAAAAAAACTTATCTTTATTTTACTATTCCATATTTTAGGCGTCCTTTTGGACCTAGTAGTTTAATATAGTCACTAGGTTGATACCCTTGTGAAAAGTAACCAGTAGAGGAGCTACGTATAGCGGATTGATGGACATTTCAGGCGCTTTGCTGTAATCTGAATGACAAAACCTATTTCCAAGCTGCAGCTTTGAAGGCTTGTGGACCCACAATAAGTCGTACTCAGATATGGAATTACAAGAAAAAATATTTGCGTTTGGTATCATCTATTACTTATCCAAATTTGCCACAAACTCATCCCAACATTCTATATATTAAAATACTACATTTCTATGTTTGTCTATAGCAATTCACTCCCTTTGAGAGTCTTCCTGTCTTTTATTTGTGTCCATGAAGGGATTTGCACAGATACAGTAAGAAGTGGGAAGGAGATTCATGGTCGTATTATAACTATGCGCTGTGTAAATAGGGCAGGTTCAGCTAGCGTTATTTTTAAAATATATGTATGTATAGGTATTAACATATGGTCGAAAGACTTTTTTTAAAGTTACAAATTTACTATCAAAGGGCAGAAGTTCGTAGAATATTCTGACTAATAGAAGTTAGTCCTGACTTGAAAAGAAAGGGTAGTTTGAGAATTACTGCTCTGGAATATATGCACCAACCTACCTTAATTGGAGATTATTGATCACTGTATGATATAGTAGCTTTTATCCGCCCATTTCTGATCTACAGATGATACCAGAAAAAAATACACCAAAAGAGGAAGAGATTAAGACATTTCCTATGTATAATCAATTTTGGTCTTCTGAGCCAACAATCAAACATTCCACTCCTTAAGAAGAAGGATGGAAGGTTGTTATAAAACCAACACAATTATTTTCTTTGATCAAACTATAGGTTAAAAGACATGCGTTCAAACTAACGTAGTATTCCTGAATTACAATACCAAGATAATAAAGAAAAAAGATATGTTTTTTCCCTCTGATGAGTTTAAAAAGAAAAAAAAGAAAGAAAGAACAAAAGGTTCGTCCCACAAGACTTCGTTAAGAACTGAAAAAGATCTTTGTGAAGACAGTCATCAATGATGAAGTTACTGAGTGTGCAATGTAGATAGATATAAACCAGAAGTATCATCATCATCAAAAATCAACAACAGCGTCATGCACATGGTTACGATCAGGTCCTATTCTCTCTTTCTCTTGAATGATGAATTGTCACGTTCTATTCAGAATAATGAAGCTCATTTTGATAAGAACACTGATGAACAGTTCAATGACGAAAGCGTCCAAAATACAATGACAACCCCCCCCCCCTGAATATCCGTCTGAAACAAGACAATACAAAACAAACAACTAATATTGTGAATGATGGACATCCTTCTTTTTATAATAAACTTTCGTTTTATCTCCAATCAAGAGGGCTCGTTAACGTAAACCAATCTTCTTTTGACTCTACTCACGGAGAGAAGGTATGAGGAAAATATCAAAGGACTATCTTCACGTGTGAGCATGTATGAATAAGCTATATATGAGCATTGTACATTATTTCTTAACGTCTCTTTCTATGGAGAAGGTCAAGAAATCATTAGCCTATGAGCATTAACTTGTGATGATTCTTTGTCTCTATACCCGAGAAATACAGAGGTATGTATGTATGCTCCAAAACCAGATAAATGCACTTGTCTAAGCCCAGCCAAGCTAAGGCACAGTACAAGCAGGAAACTATGAACAATGGATCCAAAGTTAGTGCCGCATATTAAACCCAATAAGTGTAGCGTAGAGCAGGTTAGATAAAGGACTCTCGGATGTTATGATGGTGATACAGTTTCGTGTGGCTCTAAAACTGAGTTAATTTCTGCAGCGGTTCATCTACTTTGGCTTTTTTAAAAACTAAACTACAGAAGAAATCAAATATTTAAAAAAAGCACTATTCTGAAAATACTGAGGTGCAAGTCTTTCTGATTTGCAACAAAATGCAGAATGCGAACTTGTATAATAATAATAATAATAATAATAATAATAATAATAATAATAATAATAATAATAATAATAATAATAATAATAATAATGACATGGATATTCTTCCATTACTGGCAGATCTCTTTCCGAAAATTCAGGACTTTGTATGCATTATAGTTCTCAGCTGGCTCGTTCGTCTTCACGCAGTAATCATTCATTTTAATTTTGTCTTTTTCGCCCTTTTTCCACCTCTTTTTCTTTTCTCCGTATTTTCTCTCTCTTCACTCAGGATAGATTTTCTTTTTATCCAACGCCACTACAAGTCTGTATTCCTTTTCTAAATTATGATACATTCAATATTATTCTTTTCTTTTCTATTATTCGGAAATGCTAATTTCTTCCATTTCTCTCTACACTCACACGCTGAAAGAATTATATTTTTATTTTTCTTCAGCTTTTGCGGAATATCCATATTTCTCCTCCACAGAGTACAACATTCCATTGTATAATTGGTGTGTATATATATTAGTATAATTGGTGAGTGTTTTTCTTAACTCTATTCAAAGACCACAAAATAATTTTTTCTTGCTCCCAAATTTTTCTTTTGCTAATCCTATTCTTGTTCTTATATTAAAGTCACACTTATATTTTCGCTGCTAATAGTACGTAATACCCAAGAATGGGAAACTAGTCACCTGTTCTACTTTATCTCTTTTAGTTCTGCATTTGATACCGACCATTTTGTTCTATTCGTATTGCTTTTTCCCTTTTTAACGCTTATTTTCATCCTATATTATTCATATTGCCTTACACATAATTCTTCTATTGATACAATTTTCTCTTGTAGACTTATGTCTAGGTCCTCTACCTATAGAAGATAAATAATGTTGGAAAGGCAACATTCTTACCGGTCGAATTCACCTTCCAATTGCATTCTCCTCTGTCATTCCTTTCCCAATTCTCTGTGAGTTTTATTTGTTGATCACATCTTTGATTCATTTCAATTCAATCTTCTTTAGAAGTTCTATCAGCATTTTCCGGTTTACCAGTCTTTTTCAGATCAATAAACACTGCATTTATCACCTTATCCTTTTCTATACACTTCTCACCAATTACTCTTAGTAACTCAATAACATCTCTTTTGATCCCTTACCCCTTCTAAACCTAGGTGCTCCTTTTCAACTTTCTTACGTCCATAAACCTCCAATTGGATTCTCTATAGGGGAGTGAGTAAACCCAGCGGATACTATTTTTGCATTACTCTAGAAACGATACACTGAAATTGTTTTAGCGCAAATGCTCTAAATTCTTTTCGTATTCGAGGGAAATTATCGTGTAAATACTGAATGTTACTAATCTTCTATAAATGAGTTTTTCCCCTTTCCTACTATTTTTGTATTAATCATCTTAAACCATTTGTTTGCGGCCAGTGACGGATGCAGAATTTTGGTAGTGTGGATGCAGGTTGGGAACGAATTAGACAAAGTAAAACAAACATACTAACATGTACGTAATAAATACAATTATGTACATATTTAGAGAAACTGCATACATGTACCTGTAAACCATGGGTGTATTCAACGAAGTATCTGAGAAAATCTGAGAAGGCTATGTGTATATGTATCATAATGTAAACTATTTAATTAAAACAAGTACAATATATTTTATAACGACATTCGTCTGTTGAATGGAACCATGGCCTTAAATTATTGAATGAAGTCTTCAAAATTTATGTTCGTAGAAATTGACTGTTCAACACACAGCATCAAGATGGAGCAGCATGATCCAGAGGAAAGAACAGATATTCAAAAGTGAATATATTGTTGTATGTGCACTTGTACTTATCCCCAACAAGTGTTCTTATCTTGCAAAATACGTAAGTTTTGATTTCACCACTGTGTTGAGTACTCAAGAAAACCCCCCGATACCAAAAATAAAGCTTCTATCTTAAAAAAGTGGTTACTTCAAACTTTTTACAAATGCGTTCAATTTTGAAATTTTAAAGCTCGTAATTCAAACACGCTTGCGATCAAGGATTTCTCCGGTTGCTTAATTGTTTCATATGTAAATAGGAGTCGAATGAGTATAGTATTGATATTAAGTCAGAGTAACACCCCACGACCATCCCTCGTGAGAATTAAAAATAAGTGTTCTCAACAATGAAAGTAATCGAATATCAAAGAAACTACATAGATTATTCTCTGATCCAGAGCATATCCACGGAGGGGGTCCATTAGGGGTGTTCGATAAGGCTGAGGACCTATCGAACTTCGGGACTGAAAATTTATCGAGTTGTCATCGGTTACTCGAAACCTTTCGAGTATTTGAAATTATCGAAGTTTCGGGTATTATCGAAATTTCGAGTATTATCGAAGTTTCGGGTATTATCGAAATTTCGAGTATTATCGAAGTTTCGGGTATTATCGAAATTTCGGGTATTATCGAAATTTTGAGTATTATCGACATTTCGAGTATTATCGAAGTTTCGGGTATTATCGAAATTTCGAGTATTATCGAAGTTTCGGGTATTATCGAAGTTTCGGGTATTATCAAAAGTAATGATGGACAGTTCGGTTCCTTCACCTCTCCAATGATTCCTTCTTGCAGCCAAACTAGTCAAACAACTTTTTTTATCTGATAAGTTATTGCAAAGGAAAGCGAGTAGAAAGGAAAGCGTGCACAAAAGGATTGCTTTTTCGTCCCCTGCCCCCCCCCCCCACACACACACAAGCGTTCATTTTTCCTTGAATTTTATCTCTTGTTTGTTATTTGCTAACAGCTAGTGTATTAGTGTTGCCAGAGATACGGTCTTAAACGTACAAATATGGTAATTTGCTCTTCATACGATATAGTATACGCCCAACACCTCAACCATATTAATCACGCACGGTGTTGCTAAAATGTTATAGCAAAATTTTATTTTTAAGCCAAATGTATTATCTTCTGTCGTGTTTGCTTTCTCTTAATGGCCACTAGTTCACACATTGCCGCAATCAGATATGATGATGCTTTGGGCGCAAACTCCCCCTTTAGCCTTTCAGTAAAATAAATGTTAGTCAAATCAGTGGTGATTTCAGGGGTTGTTTAGGAGGAATATTTCCCCACAAACATATCTCTGATCATGTTCACCGTGGTTTACTAGTATTTTTGCTACTTTCACCGTCCGTGTATTCAAAATCTCCCGGGGTAGGATTACCATAATTTCTGGATATTTTTAAGAATGGTGTGTCTGTTTATTGAGAAGTTAAGAAAAGTCTAATCTTAACTTCCTAAAATGCTTATGCTCATTTTCTATACTTAAAATATATTTTTTATATTATTGTCTTAATTATTTTCCTGAGTAAAGTATTCTTGCAAAGAACACCTTATCGTTATTGATTTTTTCATAAATATCAGCACAAGACAGAATTGCAAGCCAAGCACTTGACCAAACACAGCGAAATTTCCCAGTCTTCCATTTTCCCTAAAATTTCGGGCATTAGTTAATCCCAGACAATTTTCCGGATCGGGCTTGAATCTAGGACGTAGCCTATGATAAGACTACGCGGGGGAAACCTTGAAATCATTACTATAGATAATGAAGGTGAAAAACGGAAATAAATCTATTTCTTCGACAGTGAATATACAGTGTACCATATGTTCTATACAGTTGGTTTGTACATTATGATGAATCCACACACTAGCGGATCCAGAAGCGTCGTTTGGCGTCGTTAGATTGCTTCCTGGACGAATAATGTAGGTTTTAAAAACGTAAGAGTTTTGCATCAATTTAGAATAACGTGGTGCATTATTTTATATAGTGTGTTTCAAAACAACACCGCCAACGTTTGAGTTGCCACATTACCTAATTTTAGCGGATACCACCAGATTTTCAGGTCTTATATTCGTCCCCCGCTTAATCATCTCTTAATCATGAAAAACCACCCGCTTTTTCGGATTGGAGAAAAATCTAAGGCGACTTTGTTGATAAAGTGTTGTTATATTCAACGTAAACCGCTACATTTCTGTGTCAATCTCAATCGCGAATGGACAGATGACAGAAACAAGATGAACGCCAGAACTGTCAAATTATTACTACTGGTTTTGTACAATATAAAAGACGTATCATGCGTAGAATTTTATGATAAGATTTTATGCCATCGAGATTTTTTAAAGAAGGTTAAAGGGAATGAAAAGTGTAAAAAATTTGGCATAATCATACACATTTTGGTTCAACCCATGAATATTAATGTATGATCTCATGGGTGCGTATTTCTTTGATAACATTCTGTCCAGTTCAACTGAACACGTCTATGTTGTTACGTAATCTATATGTTCAACTAGTCTTTATATATTCAGAAATGATTGCAAATTGAACCTACGGATCCTTAGCATATTGTTTAGATTAGATTCATTATTAGTATTTTTTTCTTTTAAAATGTTTATACTGTATTTCATATATTGTGAAACTGTGGTATTTTCGTATGTTAGTATGGTTTCAAGTAGAAATCTTTGAAAATGATCAGAAATTTTATAAGAGATGGACCAAGACTCCTAAATATGTTTTAGCTTTCTTACGATAAAAGTTTAGAAATTATTTTGTATTCCTTAGAGAGAAAACCGTATGAACAACATCTGCCATATATCGTTTGCATTTATTTTTTTTTTTGAAAACTTGTCTTAGAGAAATTCTTATTAGAGATATTTTACTGTAATAGTTATTTAATACTTACTTTACAATTCGAGACTCACATTTGTTGAACTTAATAAAACATTAAAGGCAAAAACTAAATTTTCTTTACTTTAGTTTTGTTAGAAAAGTACATTGGAAGTGTCACTTAACAAAGAAATCACTAAAACAAAAGAAAAAAAAATAGTCAGAAGGATCGTCAGTATTTCTAATACACAAATTCACATCAGTACTTACGGTTTAGAATCCCCCGCTTTTCTAATTTCAAAATATGGCAACCCTATCCTGAGACCAAGATAAAACAAAAAGTATAGACCAACCTGGGTGCACAAATGCTTCCTTTTGGAGTTATAGGATGCCGAAAACATGAATAAATGAACTTTATAGGTCCATAGCTCTAATACTATAGGATCTACCGTAGCCCGGTCAAGATTTTATTTAGGAACTAGTATGTTCCCTATCCAATATCCAAGTTTCAGAATGATCCAAATATCCCATATGATCTTTTCGCTGACATTTTCACTTCAGTACTTGAACACACTTTCCAGTACTGTTTCAGCTTGAATTAGCAGTATAACCTTGTTTCCCATAGAGAAATCTGATTACAACCGAAGTGCAATGTAATCGTAATCGGTTTTAAAGACATTGGCTTCTTGTTTCTTAAAAGAAAGAAACAATGATAAGTAGTCTATTGTATGCAAGACACAACAGGAGAGATAGGGTCTAATATTTCTTTCAACAACT
Source organism: Thermobia domestica (assembly GCF_964235325.1). Classification (NCBI taxonomy): domain Eukaryota; kingdom Metazoa; phylum Arthropoda; class Insecta; order Zygentoma; family Lepismatidae; genus Thermobia; species Thermobia domestica. Next base: position 311,960,809 of record NC_137454.1, on the reverse strand, counting down.
GCAAAGCAAGTAACTGCACGACCATCTTTCTTTGAAAGGCTGTTTGCAACAATATACGAAGCAGCTAAAAGAACTCTTGAGGAAATAATGTTTTCTATTTTTCCTTAAGAAGTGATCGGAAGTTATTTTAATTTGATATGGAAATTGAATCAGAGCCATTGAAATGTAAGTCAGAGGATGTGTGTTTTTCTCCTTTCCCCTTCATCCCTTTTGTCCCTCCCTGGTTCGATCCCCGACCAAGTAAGTTTGTGGTGGACAACATCGTGTCCGTGGGTTTTCTCGACGTACTCCCGTTTCCTTCCACATTCCCATTCCACCAATTATTCCATCATCATTCACTTGCCTTAATCATACTTCTCCCTTAGCCTAACAGACATAATAGTAGGTCATTAAACTGGAAGATTTCACTTCATTTCATTTTCCTTTAGTCTTCGTTCTGTCATATGTAAAGTTCTCCCTTGTGCATAGCATCATGCCATGAGGGCATGTAGGGAGTGTGCCCTCAGTCGTAGATGAATGTGGTGTTGTCGGCACCACGCTTCGCCGCATCCCCCCCTCTCAGGTACGCATTGAATCTGAGGTTGGTAATACCCAGAGCCGCACGGCATCTTATGCACAAAATCAAATATCGTAAAGTAACCAAGAGCAACAGATACCTGACATATGCATTTAGACCAATCCTCTTTAAAATCTGATAATTCATTCGAGCGTTATCGTAGCTTTCACACGCATACGCCCAAAGTAAGAACAAATACTTCAATTCGGGAAAAATCCCCTTGTGGTATGGCAACCAAAACAATAGGTGTCTGGTGAAAGCAAAAGAGAGCATTTTAAAATGAGTTCCATCAAAATCGGACAATCCGTTCGAAAGTTATCGTCGGATGCCACATGCAAACAGACAGACAGAACGGCCTGTAATAGGGAGCTTCACACCCAAAATTCTCAAGGTTTGTTTCACGACAATCTCAAATACTCGAAGGCATTCGAGCGCCGGAGAGTAAATTTTCGAAACGGAAGTTTGATAAGTCTTCAGCCTTATCGACTTTCCTTACCTCTACCTATATATCAGTACCTATCTCTATACAGAACTTTAAATTAAACCCTCGAAATCATATTAAAATTATTTTTTTGCCTGCCCCGTTATTGGCGCAATCGGCAAAGTGACTATTAGTAGACTAATGGTGTCTTGGATTCCAATTCCATTCAGGTGATGCATGTTTTCTCTTTCTCTTTCTCTCTTCTGACAGACTGCTTAAACCTTATACAGATCTGTGGGGAAAAAACTTTTCCTTCACTTCATTGCTAAGGAGAGAAGTTTTAAAATAAACACTCTGCATATATGTAATACATATTATATACAACTATGATAACCTCGAATTCATTGTTTCTTCCGAACACTCCGATAATCCCGAACTTTTCAAAATATTCAAGCGACTCGACAAATGCGATCATATTGATATATTTCTGTAATCGCTGCTTTCAAACAATTCGAGACTCTCGAAGAATTCGAGTGTCTCGAAGTTGTCTAATGTTTCTTACATTTCGAGTGTCTCGAACACTTCGAGAGTCTCGAACATTTCGAGAGTCCCGAACATTTCGAGAGTCCCGAACATTTCGAGAGTCCCGAACATTTCGGGAGTCTCGAACATTTCGGGAGTCTCGAACATTTCGGGAGTCTCGATCATTTCGAGAGTCTCGAACATTTCGGGAGTCTCGAAAGTTCGATAATTCGATAAAATTAAAATTCTTTATCGATGAAACGGTTTTGAAATTTTATCGAATTGTTATCGATTACTCGATTATCGGAACAGCCCTAGGGTCCATCGGGTACGGACCCCTCCAAAACTTCCTAACTCAACATACATTTGTACACTATGGTTATTTAGCATGGAAGTGATTGATGGAGCAAGAAAGTTTGATCTTATTGGCCTATCCTTGCGTACATACCTAATAATAATAATAATAATAATAATAATAATAATAATAATAATAATAATAATAATAATAATAATAATAATAATAATAATAATAATAATAATAATAGAAGAAGAAGAAGAAGAAGGTTTGAGAATTGAATGGTTCATCTGAAATCGCAGATGGGGTCAGACAGAAACGCATATGACCAACGATAAGGAAGGTGTGAAGTATGGAGAGTTTACAAAGGGGGACGGCAGGTAAACAAGGTTGGAAGCCACTGACATAGAGCCCATAGTTACATATTATTTTACATAGTCCCGTATCTTTTTCATAAAGAAAGTGTAATTCAGGACCAATTAAAATTAAATAAGCATGTAAGTTGTTCTCCTTAAAATGTAGATGTCTCATGTATGACATGTTTTTTTTTAATTTTTTTTTTTAATAAATAAATACTGACGTCCTTCGGGTTATGCTAATACTATTGTAAAGTAACACAAAATGGTCCATCATCACCATCATGATCAGGCAATAGAAGCAGCAGATTCCATAGAAAAGTGCTTACTTAGCTGTTTCCTTTGTGGACCTTTCGCCTACCCTACCTGAGATGCTCCTCTTGTCTTGTCTTGCACTATTTAGAATGTCACGTCACGATCCATTTCTCCCCTCCCTGCTCTTGTGATCTGATGGTCCAGCGTAAAAAGGTGGTCGCTCGCCAGAAGAGACTTCTCTCCAGGAAAGCATCTATCGGTTGTTGCATCAACTCTTTCTTCCCTTCCCACCCACTCCACCAGAAAAATGATTTCAGTCTTCTTCTTCTTCCACTACACATCGCAATCCCTGATCAGAACGTGACTTTCACACAACTGACAGAGAAGCAACTCATGGAATTTGGAGCTAGGCTTAGTTACTTGGTATTAAATGGTCCTCCATTTTTTTTTTTTTTACTAATAACAATTTAGTGAACCTCCAGGACATTACGACACACTTGTTTGATATCTTCATTATACATAACCACTGGAGGGGTTGACTGGCACAGTCTGTCTCGATTTTAACTAATTGTTATTAAATTCTTGATGATTTTTTAAATTCTAAATTTTCGTGGCACACTTTAGGGGACTGTGACACACCTTAGGGGGACTAGTGTGTCGCGACACATCAGTTGAGAACCACTGGTATAAAATGCAATGATACGAATAGTGGTGGACAACTTCATTTTTATGTTATTTATTCATTTTACCAGTGGACTGGTGTTTCTAGACTCACATCAGACTATTGTATTTGTGTTGTGCACAACTTATGTACTTATTACATTTTCAGCACATAGTGAACAGGTAATAAGATTATTCGACATATAATTTTTCTGATAGTAGTACGACATATGCAGCAAATATACCATTGATATTTTTAAATGTTTTTTGTTACATTATTATTATTATTATTATTATTATTATTATTATTATTATTATTATTATTATTATTATTATTATTATTATTATTATTATTATTATTATTATTATTATTATTATTATTATTCCAGCTTCTTGAGGAGTACAGAAATTTCCCGTTATTGCTGGCAATGAATGACATACATTTTAACGCTATAAAAATTCGTTTTCTAAATTTTTGACGAAAGCTAAAAGAGAAAATTTGTCTCCTAAAGCACGTTATTGTTCTTGTTCAGCTTAATATCATCTACTGATTTACACATGTCTCATCTTCGAGAAATATATTGAGAGATGCAAAATAGCTGTCTTTATGGAATGAAGGTTTTTTTCCATAAAAAGTCTGTTTGTTTCTTTTTGGGGGGGGGGCGGAAAATTAGATTTTTTTGTGACTTTCTTATTCAAGATCCACTATTGTTTTCCTGTCGTGGATTCTACAACTTTAAAAAATTATCCTTACAACATTCACTACTTGTGAGTCGGATTTTGAGGCTGAGACTGAAACTTCAGACTACCTTGACTGGTTTTCAAACTGGCATTCCTTCAGCTGCAAGCAAGCGAAGATATGCAACCCCACATATCATAGGTGTCGATCCGGTTGCCTGTCATACGTATGTTAAGGATTACTTAAATACAAAGTGGCAGTCAAGGAAGACAGTATCCTAAATCAGAAAACATAACTGCAAAACCCATTTAGTTTTGATATAAAATTACACTTAAATTTCGTTCTCCGTTGCGAAGCTCTACTGTGAATTTAGATATTTATTTTGAACCCAATATAAGTTGCTCTTACATATTTAAAACTATTAACGGCAGTTTTGGGTATGTTGTTAGTTTAACGCTAGTATTTACAGAATTACTTCTTTCTACATTATTATATCGTTTCAATGTGTTTAAAATACTAAACTTGCATACTGGGTTTTTACTGCCTCTCTATTTCATTTCAACAATCTTAATAATATAAATAGCTATACTTGTTCCGCGTAATCTCCTATATAAAATATGTCATTAGCTCCTAAGACGTTACTAAGTGAAGTTTTAGTTTGCATAAAGTGTATCGTTTAGCAAAAATTGTAAACCATAATATTGTTCCACGAAATGTAACTACTATTTTACACTTTCAGAAAAGTTATTGCTAACACTATTAAACTAAGTCACTATAACTAGTTATAACTATTATTACTAAAATATTTTTCTTGTGGAATATTACTCTAAGAACTTTAGAAACAATTTATTGAAATTAGAAACCTCATTGCGTCTATTAATTTGCTTTGTTTTCTTTCCTACCTAATGACCATTTTTCTTTTGAGGTTTAAATGTTCTACTCTTTTCTTCGAAGTATAGCAATAAAATTTTTTCTCATGTTATAATGGAAAAAGAAAAGTAGAGCATCCTTTTATTTTTTTTTTTTTATTAAAATCGAAAAGTTCAAAACGGCCCAATATTTCGCAGGCACAAAGCGCAAAATTTTCTAGGTAAAAACCCAAGATTTCCCCAGAAAAGCCCAAAGTTTCTACAACAAAAAACCCAAATTTTTTCAAACAAAAATCTCAAAATTTCCCAGGCAAAAGGTTCAAAATTTCCTAGACTAAAGGCCAAATATTTCATTGGTAAAAACGTCTTGGATTTCGAAACAAGCCGGTTTTTAGCTACCCCTTGCATCTCTAATTATAGTCAAATAATATATATATATATATATATATATAATATCTGTGCTAAATCGAATCGACCAGACCGAATTCAATCAATGGATTTTATTACATTACTTCAACCAAACTTGAATGTTGGTTGTAGCCTGGCTCTCTTCTGATTAATTTGAAGTCATCCTGTAATTTCATAATATACAAGAGGAGAAATTTTGCAACAATACATTCTATGCTGTGTTTTGTATACAGCGGACTCTCTTTAATCCCAATTAGGATATATTGAATAATAATTTGAACAAAATTATATTCCTCTTGAAAATTGTATTGAAAACAATGGTTTAAAAAATAATAATGGGTAAATAGGAATTTAGAACCTCCTGTTTGGATAATTCTAAGTAACACAGTACAAAAAATGTTTAGTACTGGACTGATTACAAACAGGAGAATACAGTTACAATTAGTTTTCTGTTATCCAAAGTCAGCCGTAAAGAAGAGTTACAGAAAAACACATTTTATCTGATGGTTAAGAAGATAAAGACGAGATCGGAGGTGAAGTAGAGGTGTGTGTCAACATTCACCTGAAGCTTCAGAAATGGTTGAAAATTTTGAACACGATGATGTATTCTTAAGATGATTTATTGAATGTCAACTAAATTTACTCTTAACGTAACAAATTACAATAACTTGCTCTTAACGCAGTAACTGAAAATGAAGGTTGTGTTGGTAGTTTAAGAACAACCAACTCAAATCAAACAAAGATCCCGCGATTCTTTAAGTGAGAACAGATAATTAAGGTTATTACTCGTGTATATGGGTTTGTGTGTTAATTCAGTGTATGTTACTGTACTTTTCCATGGTACGTGTCTTAATTTATGTACAAGTTAATTTGCTATTTGTTTTACTCAAATAATATCTGCACAGTACGTCAATTGCACATTACTTTTGTACGTAAGTACAGTGATTTTGATTTGATTTTTAGTTTAGCACACTTTTCAGCAGCGAGACTATATGAGACGTGGACCTACTGATTAACGTGGAATCAAAATCACCATGAGCTCCCGCTGGGAATCGAACCCGGGTCTCTTACACCAAAGGCGCGTATGCTAACCGCTTAGTCACTAGGGAGTTCTACAGCAGCTTTGTTCGCTTAAGTATTTAGCAATGCATATATTTAGAATAATTCGAACTTTTTTTCGTGGCCCTTTGGACTTCGAATTACAGACTCCGCCGTATATAATTTTAGTCTATTGTTTTAAGCAATTGTAATTTTTAACCTAATTTGTTTTAAATCTCTTCTAGTTCAGCATGTTCTAGTACAAACCATTCATTATTATTATTATTATTATTATTATTATTATTATTATTATTATTATTATTATTATTATTATTATTATTATTATTATTATTATTATTTTGGAAATAATATTGTATCATTACTTTAAAAATACTTGATCTGAACTTGCGTTCCCCTTTGCACATACATTCCCGCTGAAGAATTGTTCTGCAACACAAGCTTTCACTAGGTGATCTAGACGATTGTGTTGGTCGAGCAGATGCAATCGAACCCAGAAAATAGAACCTTTTACCATTGAGTTGACATCAAATCGTAGCTTGCGATCAGTAGGATTTCCAGTTGAAGTTCTATTTACATAATGGACTGAGCCGAAAGTGATGTCTGTTCAATTGCATTGACCACAAATTGATCAGGTGAAAATGTTTCGAATAATAAATACAAGTAGTAACATAATGCTTATGGAAGATACCATGCAAAAACTGGAATTCTGCAATAAAGTCTCGAAAGTATAATGAAATTAAATGGGAAAATAGAAATGGATTGGGGTGTTTGGTCGAATAACATAGATTATACCTCTTTCGGCTTAAGGTGATGAAAGATAAATGTAAATGAGTGATAATAGTGAGAAGATTGATAAAGAAATCTTATCATACAATAATGAAAAGTGCTATAAAGAAAGATTAGGAAAATGAATGATAATAATGAGAAGATTGATAAATAAGTCTTATACAATAATGAAAAGTGCTATAAAGAAAGATTAGGAAAATGAATGATAATAATGAGAAGATTGATAAAGAAGTCTTATCATACAATAATGAAAAATGCTATAAAGAAAGATTAGGAAAATGAATGATAATGATGAGAAGTGAAAAAGTGCTATAAAGAAAGATTAGGAAAATGAATGATAATAATGAGAAGATTGATAAAGAAGTCTTATCATACAATAATGAAAAGTGCTATAAAGAAAGATTAGGAAAATGAATGATAATAATGAGAAGATTGATAAAGAAGTCTTATCATACAATAATGAAAAGTGCTATAAAGAAAGATTAGGAAAATGAATGATAATAATGAGAAGATTGATAAAGAAGTTTTATACAATAATGAAAAGTGCTATGAATAAAAATTAGGAATAAGAAATTGAAATATTGGCATGAAATAAAATATTTAGTTTTAAGTGCTCTACAATGTCTTTGTACCCTAACAGGACTGTTGATAATTGCAAATGACATCCTGTGCGTGGTTTCCCTCGGGTTTCTCCCGTTTCCTCCCACTTTGTTCATTACACCATTGCATTAATTTTTCATCATCACCGTCTCCTTTCGCCTAGCCGACAAAATCCTTGAGACGTAAAACTGAAAGATGATGATGAATTGTAAATAAATACTAATGAAGAGCATGAAATTTTGAATGTATGATTTTTTTTTTTTTTATCTTTTAATTTAAGAAAAGTATTTCTATATTATAATTGTGTTCTTCACAACTTCGTGCTTATGTAAATCTACACTTTCCACGATTTTTCACACTTTCTTACTTGCCACTCGCCAGAAGCTCCAGTAACGCACATGTTTTGGATAATGTCATAAATTTTCACGTGCTTCTTTCGCATTAATCTTCACGCTTTCTAGAAAATTAAAAGAAAGGGAAAGAGGAAGATGTTCTTAGATCCAGAAAACGAGAGATGCTTTGTTTGACTCTCATGAGATGGCAACACCACGAACGAATCTCTTGGGCAGTGCACACGAACAAAACGGTGGCGGACAACCAACAACATCGCACCTGCCCAACCATTCCATTAGATCTCCGATGGAAGATGTCGTGACAGAAAAAAGTTATCCTCAGGTTATATCTGTTCAACATTACGCTTATATATATGAGTATACATTTACTTATACTATCACAGGATCACAATAGACAAGTGCCTATTTCATGTAGTTCTGCACGTGCTCTGTTATTTTCTTGGAATTATTTTCTTCGTTAGATCTGGTTTCTAATCTTTTTACGGGTGGAGGAAGGACACGGTGGCTCAACAGTAGAGAGTTCAGCTCGTGCTGTGAGGGGTCCTTGGTTTTATCCCAGATCATGCAAGTTTGTCGTGGATTTTCTCGAGGTTCTTCCTGTTTTTCCCACATTCACATTCCACCAATTATTTCATAATAATTCGCTTTCAGTAGCCAATCGGTCATCTCCTTTTGCTGAAGATTAGTTTCATCGGATTTTAAATTAAATATTTAATTTCAATTTCTTTTTCATTGTGAAATAAATTTCGCTGTATCGTGAAATTGTATACAGAAAATATTACACAAACTACACAAGAACTACGCACATTCCCTGGCATTGTAGAGGCAATAAATACGCTCTGGCTCACAGTTTTCGTTATGTGTAGTTAGGCCAGGAAATTAATATCTCTTCTATATACAATCGGAGTTAACTCGGGTTCATGTTAGATTGGATTCTCTCGCATGAGCTCGGGCTCGATGGCTTCTGTGAAAAACGCGTTAGCTTTATCTCACCCTCACTAAAGGCTCCGAATTACTATCTCCGAGCTATTACTGGGGTTCACACTTGCCCGTGCTTGCGCTCACTAGCCTAATTGCCGCACACTCTAGCTCGCTATCCACTTATGGGGATTCCGTTCACACGGACTCGTAAAACAAGATAACTTCTAGGTATAGACGATTTTAAAAAAAAGACTCAGGCTATAAGTTTTGTACATAAATTTACAAAACGACACGAGAATATTTTGGAGACGAATTCTTCGAGAATCGAAACGAGACGAGGCTAAAATTTACGATGCACGATGACAATATTATTTCTCATTTCGTCTTGTCTTCTTATGGGTAGTACTATTGAACATCTCTGGCATAGGAAAATAAATAATTGTGTTGAAAGTCAAAGCGTGTACCACATATTACCTACTTAAATGTGCACTACCTGGTCTATCAGGTCTATCATTCAGAAGCGTAACTAGAACCTAGGAGATGCGGAGAGCGTTGACTAGTAAACTTCTTTTACATTTACGAAACAATAGGTTTTAGGAAGCTCAAACTGTTTGAGCGGCCCTATTTCTACCACTAGTCACAATCCCTAATAATCTGTAGAGCCAAAAAGTGTACTTTAAAAAAAAAAAATAGCGTCAAGATGAAATCCAAACCACCGAATGTGTTCAGTGTTCACCCATAGAGAATCGAATCTTTGACTACATGCACCAAAGACTCGCTCGTTAGTTACTAGACCAGGGTAGAACATCTAGAAGGTTTACTTTGTACTTCCGTATAGACGGAAACTGAAAGTGCACATCGATTATCTGTTTGATCTCGTGAGTGATTCCCTCTCGGATAGAATTCTTGCTGTTAACTCAACATCGAAGTTAGGGTTACTTACGAGACAAGAGTTGAAGGTGTCTCGTCTCGAAAAGATGCCGTAAAAAACATTTGTCGACTAGGAAAGTGTATGTGTTTCTATTGAAAGCGCTCTGTCTCGTTTCGTGCACACCTATTCATCAAAATAAAATTGGAAAACGATATGAATTAAGAAGCATCGAACTCTGGTTCAAAAAAGCCATAAATAGCGATTACTAAAGCTGATATGTCATCTATATGCCATCCAACTGGAAACCGTCTTACCAACCATAGTCTCTCGATGGGCTGTAATGCGAGAGAGAGTTCAGTTCGTAAGTATTTTGGCTCCCATACTTATTTCTCGCTTCCCTTGCCTATCAATCAAATTACCCTTAAGTCGTTCAGCAACAATAAGGATTCTCTACTGTAATCGTAGTTTCAACCATTGATCACACGTAACAAAGGCACGTCCGCTGTAACCATTAGGCTAAACTCAACCACTACAAGACCAATAATTGGATTTCATATTTCTTTTTCGAACTGGGCACTATCGCAAAAGACGTATCTATGTATGATATGAGTAACTTGCAAATTCCTGTTTCCGGCTATGTTTTTGTGAAATTTGAGAGGTGCTGGTATTACTTCATTAAGTGTTTATTGTACATGTGTTCTTTGTTTCCTTTTTTTTTAAAAAAAAAAATACTTAAAATTTCTAACGAAAATAATATATCTTATGCCTCAAAACCTGTTAACATCCCATAATTTAGCCTACATTAAATTAAAATACATTTTGTTATATGATTTATAACTGTAGAATTACATATCGCAGAGCTACCATAAGTATAATAATAATGTTCATACTACACTCGTAATTATTATAGAAGTATAGGTGATTGTGAGATGTGAAATAGGATGATTCTCATGTGTATATATTCAGGACAAGTATATCTTCTCTTCTTGTTAATTGAAACGAGAGTAGCGACCTTTTATCAGTCGACTCAACCAACATTTATGTCTGTCTGTTTGTCTTTTCAGTTATAATTCTCACAAAACTTGCCCTTCCACTCATCTGAAAAAAAAAAAACTATATTTTTTGGGAAGAATCCATGGAGAATAAAGTTGATAAAATACACCCGATATTGCAACTTAGCACATATGCATACGTATGAAATCATTATCCGTAATAAACTATGTAAAATGTTGATTTTGATAAATGTTTATGTTTTATTTAGGGCTTGTCCATCATGTCTGTTAGCTCCGATTGAAATCTGCCAAGCATAAGCAGATTAAAAAGGAGTAAATTCCATAAACTTCTAAAGTTTCTTTGTATAAATATTGTAATATTATAACAAATCATTTTCTTTGATAACTTCCTCCAAAATTATTCGATTTTGATACAATAAGGCAGGGTTTCTCAATCTGGGAGTCGCGAAGATACGCGGAAGATGAATAAACTGACCAAATTTGGTTTTAATCTATTCGCTTTTAAAGAAGTTACCGTATCCACTATATACAAGAAACGGATTTTACTACTATAGAAATAGATGGATATCGTGAGATCTCCGCAATAGGTATATTAAAAATGCCACACAAGCTTATTAGAAACCAGAAATTGAAAGGGGGGGGGAGGGCACTGGCAAGAGGATGTGACAAAATGGAGGTAGTAATAGGAATAAGGTTGAGAACCACTGCAGTAAGGCATATTTTCGTTGAGGCCTTTCAATCACCACATTACTTGGGTCAATTTCTCAAGAATGTAAGAGTGAATGCCCCATTTGAAATAACGCGTTTAACTATTTGATTTTGAAGCAATACTGCTCAAATTTCTTCCGAAGCTTTACAATAATTTCTGCGAAATAGAGTTCAAATGAATGAAGAATAAAGATAGATCCGCATCCCCACCTCTTAAAATTAAAAGTATTCCACGTTAACTCGAAAAATAAAACTCGATTTTGATGGAAAATGGGATACACCTTCTGAGGCTTCCTAATCATTTCCAGTCTTTAAGCTTAGAATCAACTGAGAATAAAGGGGTGAATTTCTTAAGTCCTCCCCCACTTCATACATACATATATATATATATATATATATATATATATATATATATATATATATATATATATATATATATATATATATATATATATATATATATATATATATATATATATATTAAATATGACTGACGATAGCTTTAATGAAAATTATAGAATTAGTCCTAGAAGCGACAGTCCTATTAGCGACAAGAACCTGTCCTATGAGCGACCGATTCATTTACATTGAGATGATGGAAGATGATATGATTCCATCTCGTAAAATATGTTGCCCTCTGGCGTTATTAGCGTCCTTGCTATGAAAAATATACGTGCCAGTGATACTGTTCGTCAAATATATTTTCCCTGTGCTGTGAATCTAACTCAATATCTTAATTTTGAGTTAGATTTGACATAAAAGATATTATATAACTTAACGAGACAACAGAGGTATTTCCATAAGTATATTCCTATGTAATCAATTATTGAAAATCCAATTGTAACATCTTCCTTCTTCAAAAGCTCTGCTTTCTGTACTTAATTTAATTCAAATATAATTATTCACTAAGCAAAGCAATATATTTTATTTTTGGAAAGCTTAAACGTGTAACAGTTTCGCCAATTATCTACTTTTTAGACTTCCTAGGATCTATGAATAAAATTAGAAAAACATTTCAATAATAAAAGAGAGCTTTTGAGGTCCCTTACATCTGATAGGCTATTCCCAACCAATCCCACCAATTACAACGCAGTGTACTCTAAACAATCCAAACTATAAACAAACTCTAAAAATTACCTCCTATCTGTTGTAAGCTACGAAAACGTAAACTAATTGCTTAATCCGCCTTCCCTCTTATTAGAGTTATACATCAAAGCTTGTGGTATAGCAATATGATATAATCCCTTATAGCTAGATGAACTGTTAAGTCCTGCGAGAGATGAATGAATCGGTAACTCATAAGCCAGTTAAAAGATCAAATCGGTAGCTCATAGGACAGTTAACAGTTCCTGTCGCACATAAGATTGTCGCAAGTAGGACGACCCCAAAATTATAGGACTTAGATAGAATACAGTGTTTATGTTCAATGAAGCTTTTTCAAATCCCTATTGTTTGAAGTGGAAATAAGTCAGTAGTGAAGAAGCAAATTCAACTCTTTCCCCTTATTTAAAAAATATACTCCACAAAAATTTCGTTTAAAAATGAAAAAAATAAAGGAATAAAGTTACTAAAATCATGAAAGGATAAGACGATGATTAAATAAAAGAAAAAGAAACCATTCCCTCGATTCTACATTGCTAGTAGTACTAATTGTTCTGTGCATAGAAGAAACGAGCAAAATATTTTTTTCTTCTTCTTTCTACCTCACTTTTGACCGATTTCGGACCCCAACTAACAGAAAATTTTAAGTGCCAATTAAAATACCATATTTCATAAAAATCGAACTTTTAATTAATTAATTAATTAATTAATTTACGTATTTAGACAAGTTATTGTGACAGACTTTCTTAAATTTGGGGAAGAATTCATCCCTTTGCCCTTGATAGTTTACCTTTAGAGTTGTAGTATACTTTCTGTTAAGTTTGTAATACTGCTCTGGCAAAAGATACTCATAAAATGAAGGAAACATCAAAAAGGATTATAATGGAACAAATTCGATCTTGTTTAGGAAACGAAGAACGTAACACGTTCTTTTTTCAGTAAAATAACTTAAACCGTAACGACATTTCTTTCGTTTGTTTATTATTTTCTTTTGAAAGAAGCTAAGCCTGGCTTAAGCTTCATTGTTATAGTCCGCGTTATTCGAATTGGCGTGTGGCATCGGCTTGCAGTGAACTGTTACTAAACCTTCAGGGAGGACTCTAATCATTCATAATTGATTTTGTTCGTATTTGTGGACAATTATGAATGATTAGATTCTTCCCTGAAGGTTTAGCAACACTGCACTGCAAGCTTATTGGCTGATGCCACACGCCAATTCGGGTGACGCGGATTATAGCACTGTGCACTTGCGCGTAGTCATGATTCAGGAGTATTGCCTCTGCAAAATTATCGACTGTGCTTTCAATGTTCTGATATGCCTTTCACAACGTAGTTCCTCAATGACAGCTCCTTATCCTCTCCGTGTAATGTTACTGATAAGAGAAGCAGAAACCTATGACGTCAGCGATTATTTAGTTTGAATTGGCTGATTAGTTGATTTGATTAGAATTTAGCTTCCCTTTAGAACCGAGGATATATGAGACGGTGACCTATACTTAACATGGAATCCGAACCACATGAGCTCTCACCAGGAATCAAGGCTGAGTCTCCCGCTCCGATGGCGAATGAATTAACCATATAGCCTCAGGGAGCTCAAAAATAACTGGTTTAAACCATGGTAATGAAACCCGATAAGAAATATTCGGCGAAGTACTAACATTGCTCGCCTTTAATCTTGATTTTTATTTCTTCCTTGATTTCGTTCTCCTACGTTACTGTTGTCCCTTAGGTACTTAAATTTACTCATTTTTTGCATTGTATTTTAACAAATTACTTCCTACTAGATCCAATCAACTTATTTGACAAGTATTAATAATGTAATCTTGTTTCTTTCGTGCTGTGTGTGTGTTTCTGTATCCGTACTCCTGTAGACCTATATATATATAAAGCAAATGCACATTATGCAAGATACAAAGTAAATGTTTGTATTATTCAGTGCATTTTTTATCCTCCCCTTCCCTACTCTATTCTATCGTGATGCTCTCATCTGAAGATGCCACGCGCTTCCAAGCCCCGCCCACTTTCCGCACTGCTGCCCCCTGGCGATCTCTTTGAGCGAAGAAAACCGGTTCGGTTCGTCACACACAATACAGAAACCAAGCACAAGAAAAATGTAACGAAAAGAAAAGTTTGGAGAAAAAAATGTACAGTACAAAGAACGAAAAAAAGATGTTTAAAAGAAAAAGAAATAGACGGTAAATGAATAAATAAATAAAAAAATAAAAGCAAAGAAGACTGATAGGAAGCGTGCTTACAATCAAGATTTCATGTTTTCTTGTTGTTCGTACTGTATTTCATGTCACTTTGCTTTCTTAACTCTTAAATTCAATCCAGCAGTTGAATTGCCGCCTTTCCTTATCACTAAATACGTTTCTTTTTTTTAAAAAAATCTTAACATACTGCCCAGTCGGTCAAGTTGTCTCTTAAAACTAGCCAGACAAGCAGTTGACACTGGAAGATTTACAGGTGTACGCCGCAGACAAATTTGTCTCTATATGTTTACAGCCGTGACCTGTGTACTTGTAGGTGATTAGATGCACTGATATCGACAGACCGACAAGTGTCCTCACAATAATAATTTGTTCCCTTTCACTGTTTTCCTTTGAAAGCTGTTCGGTAACTTTCTTTGGATTCAAATGTCTTTAAGTTATCATTAAATAAATCTACCAAAATCCGATGCGTCGGATTCCTATGTATCTGCGTGTTTTAAAATTAATAATAATAATAATAATAATAATAATAATAATAATAATAATAATAATAATAATAATAATAATAATAATAAGAAGAAGAAGAAGAAGAAGAAGAAGAAGAAGAAGAAGAAGGTACGAGCCACTTCTCTAAATTTTGTATC
This sequence comes from Thermobia domestica, assembly GCF_964235325.1. Taxonomy (NCBI): domain Eukaryota; kingdom Metazoa; phylum Arthropoda; class Insecta; order Zygentoma; family Lepismatidae; genus Thermobia; species Thermobia domestica. Next base: position 311,945,522 of record NC_137454.1, on the reverse strand, counting down.
TGTCATTTCTTTAATTAAAAAATTAAATCAAAATGAAATCTTTAAGTTTTACGTTTCACGGTTATGCCGGCTAGGCTAAAGGATACTGTGATGATGAGAAATGAATGAATTGGTGGAATGAAGAAAATGGGAGAAAACGGGAGAACCTCGAGAAAACCCACACACACGGTGTTTGTCCATTACAAAGTTCACTTGGCGAGAGCTGGATTCGAACCAAGGACCCCATGCAGCACAGGTGAATGCTCTACCACTGAGCCACCGCAGCCTCCTTTAATTAAAACGTCTCATGTTGAAATTAGTAATGAAATATTTATGTATGAAATGTGAACCAAATTACAATAGTTTTTTTTTTAAACACTGTCCAAAGAAAATTCATCCTAAGAGAAAGCTATCCCCTTGTGAACATTTTCATGAGAAAATTGCCTATGCCAAATTGTAAGACTTAATGGCATATTCATTCATAAAATATAAAATCAATCGTCATATTATTATTATTATTATTATTATTATTATTATTATTATTATTATTATTATTATTATTATTATTATTATTATTATTATTATTATTATTATTATTGAGAAAATTTTCCGAAAGTAAACTCATTTGAAAGTAAACCGCCACTTAAGTACGAAAAGTAACTTATACGAGGCAGCCCTGGCCTTAAAAGATGCAGGGCCGAATTTGGAACAATTATTGTAGCAATTTTGATCGCAGCTCCTAAGCAGGAGCAATCAGTCCAATCAACTTAAGGTCGGACGTCCCTGATTGATGAGCTATTAATTAAATATTTATTCACGAAATATAAAGAAAAAAATCGCCTGAGTAGTTCTTCAAAATCATCCGAAAAATTCAATTTAAGAGTAAACTACCCATGTGCCCTCTTTCTAAAGGAACGACTTAGGCCACATTATATATATATATATATATATAGGGCGCAAAATTTCAAAGTCAGACGCACTCGTCAATCCAAAAATGACGTTCGCCAGTATCTCTCACATACAAATTATAAGTCCCCCCTCTCTACAATCTTTGGTTTGACAAAGAAAGAGATTACATCATGGCCTAGAATTTCAAAATCAGGCAATTAGATTCAGGATTATCAATTTTGAATTCGACAGTTCATCATGTTAAAAGATATCTTACCTTAAGAGACTTCACGTTTGTGTAACGCTCCCTCTCTCTCTCTCTCTCTCTGTGCTGAAGTACCAGTTATCGGTTGCAGTTTTCAGATCAAAGCCGTTAAGAGTCTTCATCCCGGCGAAATTAAAATACCGCTAATTTTACAGTAATTATGTGATATCTTCAAATAGATAAAAGATAATTGAAATATGGAACAAGAGCGCCCTAGACAATATTATTTTGCGTGAGGTATCGTTATCACAAATCACCTAGTGGCTTTCCGTTTTCAGCTGTTTAGAAACGCGAAAATGAATGCCGATTTTCAAAATGGCTCGAAATCGAAAGCAGATAATTGAGTCGTGATAACGATTTCTTATGTAAAATAATATTGTCTAGGGCGCTCTTGTTCCACATTTCGATTATCTTTTATCTATTTGAAGATATCACATAATTACTGTAAAATTAGCGATATTTTAATTTCGCCGGAATGAAGACTCTTAAGTGAAGTGTTATTAATGGAAATTGTCAGCAAATTATTCAGTGTGTCAGTATTCAGTGCATTCCTATAGGGAGTCTTAACTTTCCTGAGACTGCTAAAGCCTCTCTCACATGAAGCAGTACTCACAGGTAAAACTGCACAAAATGTGACAATTGGAAGCAAATTTGGGAATCTCGTAATGAAGTTTACGATTGGGAGTGAGAAAGCAGGGGCGAATAACAACGTTGTGGGCGCTCCATATGCATATATATATATATAATTACTGGTATGAATTAACTTGCGAAGTATGAACCAAATCGCATGTCATTGTTCAGAAAATGGTTCTAAATCTTCTCGCTCCAACAAGTAAACTGTTTTTTTTTTCTGGATTTTCTTCCCCCCAAAAATTATTAAAATATTAATAGCTGAAAATCGCAATACTCTTTTCTCTCTAACGCAGCTCGAAATTAGGAGACAGAAATAGAAACCAAAGGACGTTTTGAAATGTTAAACCTTAATTTATTTAGTGCACAGATAGTACTTATCAAACAAAGTGGTCGGTGTGTTTGAATTTGTTCGTTCTGAGTAGATGTTGTGCAATTTGACCCGATGTCAAACAATGGACAAAGACTTCATAGTATTATATATCTAATACAAGACCGATATGAAGTCAAAATAATGATATTGATTTTTATTTTCTGTTAGTTTGAAAATTAAAGGAGAGAGAGAGAGAGAGAAATCGTTGTGTCTTGTGTATGCAAACTTGGCGATTTTTTTTTTTAAGATAGCTAGATAGGAAGCAATAAATTATATTCGTATGAACTTCTCTTAGTGACCTTTTAACACTTCTGTCCAATTGACACAAAGGCGCACTGTCATCGACAGTTCATCATGTATGACCGTGTGATGACATTCAGTTGAAACGCATGCCCATTCCTTGATCTGTGTGTCACCTCGTATAATAACAAATGCCGGAAGACCATGACACATAAGATTAAATGTATGATTCAGTTACTCTTTAATGAATAATGATATTCACATTATGCTTTTCTATTTATGAACTTTTCAGAAATAACCATAAAAACACAAATGATTCATTCCATTTGTAATTTTGAACGTGATCGAGAATTCCCCGGCGAAACCAGCGTTAGGTCAAGTGTTATTGTTCCAGTAATAGTCTCTGCATAAATGCACGTGTTTCAGTTGGAAAGAAAATTTGGATGATTTACTACATTAGATTTTTTTATAGTTATATATGTTCATAAAAGAAAACAGGAAATTGACAAAAAAAAAAAAAAAAAAAAAAAAAAACGAAATTTAGCAATACTTGTTTGGAAAGAAAGTAGTGTTATTTACAGAGCAATAGAGGATGTTTGTTTCTTTCTTCGTTCCTCGTTTCTTTCTTTTTTTTTCTTTAAAAATAAAAATTTCTTGTTCGCGTTCAACGTAATGAATTCATACTCCTTATGGTTGATATCTTCTCAATATATTTTGTTTTTCATAAATGACCCTATGTTTCCTACATGAAAGCGTTTCTCAAACTTTTTTCAAGCGAGGACCACTTTTATTTGTGAGAATGTTCTATGAACTCTTGACCACTTCGAAAGCAACTTTGTGAGGAGGAGGAGCTGTGACTCAGCGGTAAAGCGTTCACCTCTGTTACGTGTGGTCCCACCTTGCATTGATTTGATTTGATTTCAGGTTAGCGTCCCTTTCAGCAGCGAGACTATATGACACGTGTACCTATAGCGAATCACATGAGCTCCCTCTGGGAAGATCCCAGCTCGCATCAAGTGGATTTTATGGTGGACAAACGTTGTGTGCAGGGAATTCTCTTGATCCTTTCACTTTCTTCATTTCACCATCTCATTCATTCGCATCATCAACTTCAGCTAACACGATATAACCGTTGGATGTAAAACAGAAAGATTTCATTTTACTTGCGAAAGCAAATTTCTGTCTCTCTTCTTTTTCTTCTTCTTTTTTACGTTTGACAACATGTTAAAAACAGTACACTAACATTTTTAAAGTAATATTAATTAGTAATATTAAAATTCATTTAATTTTATTTTCCCAATAATAGAAGAAAATTCGTATTAGTTAATCTTTCTCTAATGTAACAACAAGAATATTTTACTGAGGGTAATAAATTTCATAAAATTTCAGTTCTAGGATACAAAGTGAAACACACTTGCTTTTATAATTTCCAAAATTGTTTTGAGATTTTCAACTACAGAATCCAATAGAAGAGTTGGACGATTTTGAAATTAGAATAACTCACTAAATTTCCACAGCTAAAGAAATGTGTTATAGATACAAGTATATCATTTTTATTTACTGTGATAGTTCTTTAAATAACTTCTATGTCTTCAATGTGCAGTCGGAGTCGAAGCAGTTCTTAGTCAGGTTATTCAGTAACAATGGAAACATGGAATCTACAACATCGAGCGTTTATTTTGGGAACATTTCTCATGACAGGTGATTCTGTATTGAAAACGCAGCATCTTTTTCGTCATTTTCGTATGGCCCGCCATGGGCATGTGCCAACAGCAACATTATCCTCAGCTGAGTGCAGCACTTAAGATAGGGCCCGTGTATATTTTATTCTGATTGTAAGAAAAAGCAGGATTTTGCTTTCTCATCAGAAGAATGATTAACAAACTGATCTGGAAAATCAGTAGATTTTGTAACACGAATAAATAAAAGGTGGTAAACAGGGATGCTAGAATTCATAAGTGCTTATGAGTTCGGAACTCACTCGAGTTTTGCCTCATAAAGTGAGCGAGATTGAGTACGAGTTCGGAATGATGATGGGAACGTGATGTCGAAGTTGATATTGTGACATAGAAACAAAAATTGGGGTTCTGAAATCGAGTAACCATGAGGTCGGAATGACGTCATGAGTTTGGGTAAAATCCATAGGGCACGCAGAATTTCGTAAAAGGGTGGGGGCTTAAGTTCCCAAGTTAATTTTTTTTCAGATATAAGTAAGTATCTCTTAGTAAGGTAGATGTTTATTTTTGCATAATAACTTGCTCAAGAGGAAGGCTTAAATCCGGAAACCTCCCTTATGTACGCCACTGAATCAAAGTAAGCACCTTTGACGGTAAATTATTATTGAAATTAGGCCATTAGTTTTTGAATTAACTTCTAATATACGTGCAGTATATTCACTACTCTGTAGATTTTATTTAATGTATTCATGTGTTAATACTACAATAAATAAATGAATAAATGTCCATCTACCTTTAAATTCTTTAAAGCCCCTCTTTGCTGCTATTTGTTAGTTGAAGGCTAAGTTCTGTAATTGTATCTCATTAGCGTGTAGGTAAAAAATAAACCACACAGCTATAATTCCAAACGGAAGTGCAAGGGATTGACATAGTGCTCCACCCCCGAAAATAACCGTCTACTTATCTCAGTTCTGTTTGTTCTATTTAAGCTGATGTTCCATTTAGAAAAAGAACAGTTTTCCTGTTTGGGCGTATCCGCAAAAGTATGTTTCCGTTTCGTGAAAAGAAGAGATATAGTTATGTGTCACCGTCATTCAGGAATTTCAAATTGCTGGGGGACTTTTTACAGCTGACAGTATTTCCACAAGCCTTTAGTTCGGATATGAAATAATTTTATCGCACTCAAGATCGCTTAAAATAAAGTGTGTTTATTATTTTCTCTTCTTTGTATATGTCATATGGAATTCAGTCGCATTATATATTATATATTAAAATGCTGTTAGGTTTACATGTTTGTGGTCAAGAAAAGTTTATATGTTTGTGGCCAATCCTTTCGACAGTGATTTTTCAGATATCACAGGATCTAGAAAGATGCAGTTTTCACTGATCGATTGCAAATTTTGTGTAGATTGTTCAGTTCTAATTGAGCATTAAAAAAAAACATGGCCGTTATTTCTTTATTACATTTTTAGGGGTACACTGGAAGTGTTGAAATCTTTAAAAAAAACATAATATCCTACGACTTATACATTCCAACGCCACATATTTGTACACTGGGGTTGCATACCTTTCAGGCGTTTACTACATGACCAAATGATCATGAAAACCGAAGGATAACCATTTCTCCTTTCTAAGATGAATCTTTATTGCTTGGTTTGTTTGGATGAATCTTTATTTGACCCCTATTGTGTCCAATGAACATCATATATCACTGACATTATAATTAATTATGTATGTAATGTATTTGCTTATTGCATAGTGCATGCAAGAAGAAAGAAAGCACAGATCATACATGAATTAGAAACTCCAACAGGAAATAGGCTCAAACCTTGCAAACACTGCGAAATATTGAAAAAAATCTCCCCTCTATGATACTCCCTTGCCGATTTTTGTCAAGAGGTCTTTCACTTGTATCTGTAAAGTGAAATGTACACTCATGTCCAAAATTATTGTCGCATGTCTATAAATATATTGTTATAGCAATGTAATTTGATAACGAATTCGCCCGGTATTTCTTATAATGTTAATGTATGTATAATCGGCAAAGACATGTATATGACAAATTTCATGTCAAAAGAGCAGTAAATAAGAACAATGAAACGAAAATTAAACTTTCTTGTCCATTTAGCAACATTTTGTTTTATTCATTGTAATTTTCGTATTTATAATTCTTTTTAACGAAATTCACTACAAATATACATTTGTACACGATTGTACACATAGTATCAATATTAAAAGTAGGGATGGTACCGAGACCGAGACGGAGTTTTATACACCGAGACGGACTTTTAAACACCGAGACGAGACCGAGACCGAGACAGACCTCTATAAATCGAGACGAGACCGAGACGAGACTTAGGTCAGTCTCGAAAGTCTCGGTCTCGTCTCGAATATTGTTATTGATAGATACTAAAATTACCTTCACTCAAAATTTGTTCCGTTGCTGTGTTAGATAATATAAGAACGGTTGACTCATGTACAGTGGCGTATTTAGGGGGTGGTTATCGGGCTCAAACGCCTCCCGAAATAAATTTGTGATAATTTTTTGCATTGCACGTACAACGCAAATGTTTCTTACCCGTTCCTCAAACCTCTCCCGAAACAAAATTCACTGCTGACGCAACTAGAATTCTTTCTCTCTCTCTCTCTCTCTCTCTCTCTCTCTCTCTCTCTATATATATATATATATATATATATATATATATATATATATATATATATATATATATATATATATATGGTCGCGTTGCCACCCAGGTCCGCTCTGCACGGGTTCCCGGGAGCCCAACTTTAATTTTAAATGGAAGCAAGGGGTGAGTGGTACCTCGTTCGATAGATCTTGAAAAACTAAAAAGCGTTGTGGCAAAAGATCTTTCATATCGGGCACTGTATTCAAAATGGCCGCCAAGACATGTTGCCTCTATCAGATGCAGTAAAACGTGCAGTACCACTAATATGAAAACGGTTGAACATAAATGAATCGAACAAAAATTCAAATAGAAAATGTCATGTGGCACATCGATTGATATTGCCGCGGAGACTCCCAGGGCCACCCTTCATGGGGGCCCAGGGCGCAACTTCAAAATTGTAAATGGAAACATGGGGTGAGTGATATCTCGTTCGACATATCTTTAAAAACTAAAGAGTGCTGTTGCAAAAGATTGTTCATATGGGTCACCGTTTTCAAAATGAGCACCAAGACATGGTATCTGCATCAGGTAAAACGTCCAGTATCACTAATATGAAAACACCAGAACAAATATTCGAATGAGAAATCACAGAGGGTATTTATCATTCTATAGCTCGGGAATGTTGCAACAATCGAAAAGATGATTAGAATGAAAGTGCCATAATGGAAAGGAAGAAATCTAACTCCGAGATAATTATCGCTCCAACCTCACTCCGTACGTGAGTGAAGCGGGAAGGATCGGGGAAATTGCAAATGAGAGCCTTAGTTTTTGCAAATTGTATCTATGAAACAAAGTTATTTGAAATGTGTTTTTATAAGAGATAAATGTCTCTGTAATGGGATAAAGTATGTAAAATTCTTGTTAAATGGCACCTCCCATTTTGATTGCGCGCAATGGTTTGATGCAAAAATGAATCAACTGAAATGCGAAACAAATTTGTCGAACAATGCAATTTTAGAACAATGTTTACGAACGTTGGTTTTGTTCAACAGTCCTCTGCATGATATTGGTTCACTTCTTTTCCTTCTGTCTTCTTGCATGTGATGAGTTTCACTGAGATATCCACAGCTACATTCCGAATAACTTTCAACGGTAATTTCAGTTGTGATCCTTAGTAACGGAACGGTACATACTGATGCAGATATGTCCCAAAAATCTTGCACGCAATGCGTTAAATTATCAGGGGCGAAGAGGCGGGTAAAATGTTGTTAAACTTGAATTTCACCTTATTTTTATTCACCTTATTTCACTTTATTTTTATTCATTATAGTACCAGTCATTTGCATACACAAGTGTTTCAGACAAACCATATCCATTGCAAATAAAAGTGAAGTTCTCATTTGAGATTTTACCATTCATTCCCGCTTCACCTACTTACGGACAGAGATCGGAAAGATAATTTTCTATCATTTCCTCATTTGCATCATGTCAATTATATTTTAATAATCTTTTTCTCCGTTGCATTATACTCGAGCCATAGAATGATAAATACCTTCTGTGCTTTCCTATACGAGTTTTATTCTGTTCATTTATCTCCAACTATTTTCATATTAGAGATCTAGTGGTACTGGACGTTTTATCTGATACAGGCACCATGTCTTGGCGGCCATTTTGAAAACGGTGATCCATATGAAAAATCTTTTGCCACAACACTGTTTAGTGTTTCAAGATTTATCCAACGACGTATCACTTGACCCATATTTCGGTTTAAAATTTCTAAGTTTGGCCCCCTTGAAAGGCAGCCCTGGGAGTACTGCGAGAACATTATTCGATGCGCCCAATGCCTTTCCTGTTTTACTTTCTGACTGCTCGTTTATCTCCAACTGTTTTCATATTAGTGGTACTGGACGTTTTATCAGATACAGGCACCATGTCTTGGCGGCCATCTTGAATACGATGACCGATATGAAAAATCTTTTGCCACAACGCTTTTTACTTTTTAAAGATCTATGGAACGAGATATTACTCGCTCCATGTTTCCATTTAAAATTTTAAAGTTTGGCTTTGGTACCCCATGAAAGGCGGTCCAGGGAGGCGCCGCGACAACACCATTTAGTGTGCCCCATGGCATTTCCTATTTGAATTTTTGTTTGGTTCATTTATATTCAACCGTTTTCGAGATATCTCCGTGGAAAGATTAAAATGGGCTATCCTGGATATATATAGCCACGGTCCCAGTATATGATCAAGGGAGGGGCTAAACCATGGTTTGCCGCTTTATCCAGTGTAAAGAAAGTAGGATTGAAGCCCATGTTATCCAGTGCATACCTGAGCGGCAAAGGGGGCTATAGTCCCTACAGCCCTCCCCTAGGATCTGCGATATATATATATATATATATATATATATATATATATATATATATATATATATATATATATATTAAAAATGCTGAAATTTTGTACCAAGTTGGGAAATTTTTCTTGATACTCTGCAATATCACTAGATAAACAAGCAATGTTGTTAAAGCAAAATAAAGTTGTATTTTCTCAAATTGCGCTACGTAAAGCATTACATATTTCTAATTTAGCTATTTAACAAAACCACAATAGCCCATACATTATTTAGTGTAGCTTGGAAATCTCTAATAACTCAAATTGCATGGACGGTGCAATGCGCATCAACTGTACCTTAGCGTCAAATACTGTGATCATCGTATAATATATTTCGAATGAATAAAGGAACAAAGTTACAAGAAACGGAAAATTTAAATGTTTCTAAAGACTTTACTTCGAAAACGCGCTGACATATCACGTCTCATCATGCAGATGCTTCCAAAAGACTTAAATGCTTATAACGCCGTTTACAACAATTTTTATTTCAAATCGTTTCAGAGATACCAAACACATTGGTAGTGATTGTTATACTGCTTAAAATGACGTATTTGTATTAAATTTTTATAATGATTATTGCTTTCCTTTACTTCTATAACATTACAACAATAGTTTCTGGTGGTTTTAATTACAAGTCGCAGTTACATTATTTTAAGCAGTGTTGCTCACTTAAATAAATTGCTAAATATTATTCTAAATATGTGCAAATAGATAAACTGCAAAATATTTTAAAATTACTCGTAATTTGATTCATGGTGCAAGAATGCTTTCAAGAGACAACGTTTTTCATAGTCTTTGGGCTACTTATAATGTTAATGTTTAAGTCTTCGTTCCAGCAATACATGTAAATGCAAATTGTAACTGAAATTAAATGTAACTGATATATTTTCAGTAACACTAGTTGTTTCCCCTTAGCCTTAGGCCTGGCGTACACTTTGGATTAAGAGCGTGCTTAATTAAAAGTTCTAATTACACTCTATTACATTTCACTTGCTTTAGTTTGACCACCGACCACCTCAAACTCGATCTATACCATATAGCTATATGCAATTATTCAAGGACTTACAGTTAGTAATACACAGTGTTCACTTTTGTTTTGTTTTGTTTTTAGTTTAACATCCCACAGTTATGTTAGGGCGACTAAAAGAGACGTGGAGCTAATGATTATAGTGGAATCCGAACCACTTCGGTCGTTCAACTTTACGCCTGCCGGAAATCGAACTCCAGACCACGCGAACCGAAATCAAGAGTGCTAGCCGCTAGACCAAATGGGGGTCCTCACATTGTGTTGATTTAAATCATTCAGTCAGCGTTGCCAGATCCAAAGATTAAAAAGATCTAAAGATTAAAGAGATTAAAAATTTATAGAAATGAATACTGATGGTGCTAACGAAATAATTTAATATGAGCTGGAAAGTGTGCTGGACGTATTGCAAGAAGAAATTATGATCGACGGACGAAAACAATTCTAGACTGGATACCACGAGACAAAACCAGCCTAGGAAATCTCCCCATACAAGAAGATGTGACGAAATCAAGAACCACTGAGAATTAACCTGGAAAAGAATTGCCCAAGTTAGATAGTTGTGGAGAAGAATTGGAAAGACCTTCATCTAGCAATGCATTGATAATGGTTGATTATGATGATGGTGATGATTTTATTATATCTGGACCTCGGAGGTAAACTAAACCAAGTCATAATTTCGTAATTTTACAGATGCGAAAAACCGGTTCATCAACTAAAACTAAATATGTTACTTTTACTAGGTAAGGTAGGGTAAAAATGGATCCAAAATTTAATGAAAATCATAGAACGAAAAAAATGTTTTTGACTATTCAACCCATCATGTTGCAGCAAAACTACGAAAATTAATACAAAAGAAAACTAGAAAGTTAAGAATGACTTGTTTTGGCGAGTGAGAAAAAATACATACAGATAACTCGAATTACCTATATAGTTATATAATATGTATGTCCATGTTTCGCAAGTAATTTTAATCAATATAAAATTTCAAAGTAATGAACCAAGATTAGTTTTCTTGAATAAAGATTGCATGCACCGTTGAGAGCTCAGGAATAAGATTAATCTATGTTACGGCACTGGATATGTGCTTACGTAATGCATTACGACCTTATGAACTTGTATAAGAAACAGAATGCACGTAAAATGAGACGCGAACTATGCGAAACATCGGACTTTGAATCTAACTTGTTTTGTGATCCAACTTGAGACCTCAGATAGCAAAGATGAGTGTAGTAGCTCCCACCACAAGGTTCAGGATGTTCGTGTTATAAAGTGTCAATTAAACACGGAGATGTGAAACGGTAATATAGCATTTGATCAATTTCAAACAAAATACGTATATTGTAGTAATAATTTACCCTATTTGTTAAGATAATGAACTTTATATTTTGTTTTTAAAATGACAGTCAAAGCAGAATGTATTGAATAATAAATGAGAAATTGTAAAGTTTCAATTTCGGTACGATTAAATACATTCGTGCTGCTATGTGTTGCGTTATCCGTTACGAGGTATTGAACAATTCTGATTCAAAGGAAGGAAATAAACTACTGTAGAGTACTGGAGTTAATTTAATAGAGTTTAATTGTATACGCAGTTCTGAGGCTATATGAGACAAAGTCTATTGCTGAAAGTGAAATATGGGTTCTATTAGGGTTTTAGCGTGATATATCCACTGATCATTGAACCTGAAATACGCGCATGGAAAGCATTAGCACTAGCAAATTAGCTACGAAGAGGTACACGATACCATAATTCTAAGTCAAAATGAAAGGAAAAACTAAGCGGAAACGACTGACTGTACGAGAATAATAGTTTCACTATTTTAATTTCACACTATTTATTTCGAGACTTTCGAGACTTTCGAGACGAGACCGAGATTTGGTACTCGAGACCGAGACCGAGATCGAGACAAGCATCTGTTGACCGAGACGAGACCGAGACCGAGACGGTGATTTTTACTCGAGACGAGACCGAGACCGAGACCGTTATTTATCAACCGAGACGAGACCGAGACTTTACAAAGTCTCGTCTCGTCTCGTCTCGATACCATCCCTAATTAAAAGTACCCTGCAAAATCATTATCAAATTATACTCTTACAAGAAGACAGTAATAGATATGCGACAATCATTTTGGACATGAGTGTACATATGTTCTGAGGAATGACAAAGAGATTCATGCTCATATGTGAATGATGCGCCATGTAGAGAGTGCTGGTTTAGCTAGTTAATACTCTAAACGTCAATGTAACTACTGTTGTTGTCCACGACGCTGGACGAAAATTAAAGTTTTCTCGTCTCGATTCGTTAATTTCGAAGAAATCTCGTCTCGTTTCGAGTCTCGAAGAGTTACTTCTCAAATCGTCTTGGTTTTCGAAAAGCTTTTCTCGTCTTGTTTTGTAAATTTCCGTTCAAAATTTATGACCTAATTCTTTTCTTAATCTGATCTAATCTCTTAATCTGGTTTCTCTCCCACTCTCCCCTTTTTTCCTTCCACTATATCTTACATCGTTCGTAATAATAAAACCTGTTCACAAGTAATGTTTTAACCAGTTTCTTTCTCTTCTTGTAATTATCCCCAGTATTGTTCTTTACACTACTACTTTTTTCTAATATTTTGTGATCGACTTTCCTGTTGTTTTTTTTTTTTTTCACATTTCTATTTCCAACTCTTCTCGTTATTAATTTGTAACGACCCCATACAGTTCAACACTTCACAACAACACACAACAATCAACATTTTTGAATACTTTTTCAATATATATTTATTTCTTTACTAGAATATCCGTTCTTCGCAACGGAAGAATACGTTTCATTTCGGACATAAAGGACTGAATTTGGATTTAAATGGCATCGGAAGTGTCACTGTTCGTTTCAGCGACACCGAAAACTATGGATGCGATATTAATATCGGTCATTTTCGATTATTTTTATATATATATATCTCCCCCTCCACCTCCTCCAAGTTGCGGACATGAATTTGGATTTAAATGGCATCGGAAGTGTCAGTGTTCATCTCAGCGACCCCGAGAACTATGGATTCGACACTAATATCGGTCATTTCTAATCATTTTAAAATATTTCCCCCTTCCCTAAGTTACATCGTTAAAGTAAAATCATAAAAACTATCAAAGGCCCGAATCTCATATATGATGAAAATTTGGTCGAGATCGGTCACGTGGTTCAAGCGTTATTATGTCACAAACATAGTTACTTTCATTTTTATTTGTTTCTATATATATATTTCTCCCTCCCCCTCCCCTAAGTTGCACCGTCAATGTGAAATGATGAAAAACATTCCAGGCTCGAACTATATTTGTATGGGAAATTTGATCAAGATCTATACCTTCATACATAGTGACTTCAATTTTTATATACAGGGTGTTTCAAAGCAACACCGACAACATTTGGGAGGGGATTCTTGACACCAAGATAAGACGAAAAGTGTAGACCAACTTGGTTGCACAAATGCTTCCTTTCGGAGTTATAGGTTGCCGAAAACATGAAAAACTGAACTTTAAAGGTTCATAGCTCCAAAACTGTGGGACCTACCATAGTCGGGTCAACTTCACTTAGGAACTAATATGTGCGCTATCCATAAATATATATTTCAGAATCCTAAGGTACTCACGCAACAATTTTTATAGAGGCAGTTTGGCTACGATCATTTAATTTGAAGTACTCACCAACTACCTCTATAAAAATTGTTGTGGAAGTATTGCAGGATTCTGAATCTTGGATATTTGGATAAGGCGCATACTAGTTCCTTAGTGAAGTCTTGACCTGACTACGGTAGGTCTCATAGTTTTGGAACTATGGACCTCTAAAGTCCATTTTTTCATGTTTTCAGCAGCTTACAACTCCAAAAGGAAGCATTTGTGCACCCAGGTTGGTCTATACTTTTCGCCTTATCTTGGTGTCAGGAATTACCTCCCAAAGGTTATTGGTGTTGTTTTGAAACACCCTGTATATAGATTTGATGGCCCACACCGAATTTTAAAACCTTTTCTTCTTTCTACAAGCTTCTTTCGCCATTCCTATCCTTACTTTGTTTCCCGTTCACATTTCAGATTTTCATTAACAGTACTAGATAAACTTAAATCTTGGCACCTTGTTCTCTACTTTCTTCCCTTCAATTTCTTTAGCTTACCTCCCCTTTCTCTAAACATTATTTATTTACATTTATTTTTATCTTGAAGAGCGAGAAATTAATATTAAATACCGCATTCGTAAAATAATAGTTGTGGTCATACTTGAATAAAACATTTCATTTTTTCTAAAGAGTCTGACACAGGGTTGCCAGCCCTTTTGTATTCGTTTCATGCATGAAGATTGTATAGGGCACACTAGGGATGCATTCGAGTCGAGTCGAGTCGAGATTTAAGCCTGTCTCGACTCGTCTCGAGAAAATGTTGTCTCGACTCGTGTCTCGACTCGAAAATATGTTTCTGTCTCGACTCGACAGTCTCTGTCTCGACTCGACTCGAATTCGAGTCGAGACGTCTCGAAATTCGAGTCGAGACAAAATGTACGAGTTAAAATATACGCACACATCAGCCAGACCATCATGACTACCTACCTAATTGTCAGTATGTCGACTTTTGGCATGGATAAAAACGGCGACACGTCTTGGCATACACGCAATGATCCTTGATAGGTCGCTGGAGAGAGCTGGCACCACATGTGCTCACTCAGCTCACCTAATTCTCGTAAATTCCGGGAAGGGGGCGATGTGCTCTGACGTCACGTTCAATCACATCCCACAAGAGACATCACTCAAATGTCCGGCTCCAATTTCAATGAAACTTTTTTTGCTGATAGAAGGCATGTATGCATCATTACTTGTGATGACAAATTTTTGCCATGGTGCATGTTTTCTATTTTTTTAAATAACTTTTAAGAGTTGTGATCTGGTTATTACAGATTACTACAGAAGTCCCTTACTACCCTTTGTAAACGGAGCGTTAATGAAGAAAAGTGAAGAAAAACCATGTGGATACATATAAGTCCTGGGGGGAAGTCGTATGGTAGATATGACCTTGATGGCAGCCATCTTGAAATCCACCATTTTGAATTAAGGTCAAGTTTTAAAAATGGGAATAGGGTAATATGATACATAATTTCGGGCTAGAATTTAATTAGAAAAATAATGGTGAGGTTAGTTTTAAGATACACTTATTTGGGGGAAAGTTACAGGCATATTAATTGTTTTTACTTACTGTGTGCGTAAGTCCCTTCTTACTTTCGTCTCAAGACCTGTAAATCGATCGCAACGGCAGAGCCCGGTTTCGCACTAGTGTTTAGAAATCTTTAAACTCACTTGAGGCAATATTTGTGGATTATTGTATTGTATTTTGCCTTTAATTAAATTTGAACCCACTTCATGATCTTGTGTAAAGTATCACTAAAAGAGAATTTCTGTTTTTTATGGAGAACGTAAGCATGGCAATTATAAAAGGTGAGTAAGGTGCGTATGTATTTATAAGAAAGTCTTTTGTGGTTCCGCCAACCTATTCTTTAGTTGTTTTTTTTTTCAAAATACTCATATCTCATAAATAAAAGAGCTATTATAAAATCTCTTACCACTATTCTTTAATACTTATAAAATTTTATTTATTGTAAAAGCACTGGCGAGATATTTCTTAACGCCCACTAAAATTATGGTGGAGCTCCTTCGTGGCTAACGGTTAGCATACTTGCCTTTGGCGTGGGAAACCTGGGCTTGATTCCCGGTGGGAGTTCATGTGGTTCGGATTCCACGTTAATCAGTAGGTCCACGTCTCACATAGCCTCGCTGCTGAACGGGACGTTAAACTCAGAATCAATTCAACTCAAAATTATGGTTTTGACTTTATTATGATGTCATTAGTTTAAACGTCCAACTGTCCAGTAATTATAAACATTGACTACATTATAAAATTGTAATTTGTGACGACTAAAATATCAGAAATTAAAGATTATTCTTTGGGTTTTGGAACATTTTGAAAAACGTGAAAAACTGGTACTGCACCGATACAACACACCTTTTGGATTTGTCATAACATGTCTTACATAGCTTTGGTTCGATTCTCAACACGGACTGCAACTACCCGTTAAATTGTGCATCCGAAAGGCACTCTTTGTTAAACCTCGCTTATCACCGCTCATCTTAATAATATATATAACTTCACCGCGAAGCAAATGTTGCATTTCTCTCTTTCCTCCTAACACAAAACAAAACTAACCACAGCTGTGACACGAAGGAGCTATTTCGAAAAAAAACAAGCTGTGCTTCATAGAGATGTGTACCAAATGATAGAAGTATAAAGTATTGTTTTCTTTCCTGTTTATTGATATCAGTTGGTGTTCTTAATGAGTTTACTCATTAGTTTAGAAAGAGTATATATGGAATTTGGACATATGTTGTACGTATTCTCCTGAGAAATTGATGAGACCAGAAAAGTTATAAGGACAGATGGAATAGGTTTAAGCGCATCTACGTGACTTTATCAAATATTTATTCTCCGTAATGGTACCACGCGGAAAACTTGGTATAGGCCTACTTTTATCTTTGCCTCCCTCAGTTAGCTGTTTCGTATCATATATATCGGATGGTTTTGATATTTCTTCTGATCATTAAAACAACAATGGTACCTGTGTGCGTGCAGAAATGCAAAAGCACAAGGTAACTTCCTATTTGTTTTGGAAACAACAAACCCATTTCACGTGTGCGAGAGAAATTGAGCACAGCGAGATCGGGTGTTTACTCACGGTCAGTTCGCAGCAGGAGTCCTTGGTAAAAGATTTTGCTATCTCGAAAACACTCGCAAAACCTTACAAATACAAAAGACTGCGCTTCAAAGAAAGTTTAGACACAGATGTTTCAATTTTCTTTTAGCATCATTCTTCAGCAAAAGAGTCGGTTCATTGTATTCGAAAAAGGGAAGGGAGAAAAGGGTGAATTTATATTTTATGTGGGGGGTAACGTTGTAAGTAGTATAAACAATACATACCGCTTCCGACTCTGTACTGAAGCACTTCCTTTAGCGGTATATCACTAGATCTATCCTGACCCTCATCCCACCTCAAGTTGTAAAGTAGAAAGGGACAGAAGTATTCAACATGACTGCGCACTTGAGTTTCAGTTCACAATACGAAAACCAGTGAGCAAGTAAACAGTCTTTTGTAGGATCGTGTTTTACTTCTTGAATTTATTTTTGAACATTTCTGTGAATTCAACAACAGAACGCAGTAGAAATACGGACTAGTTTTTACTCCAACCATTACTTTCGCTCCAACCCAGGGATGCCACATTTATGATTTCGTACTAGATTTAGTGATTTTACTATTGAACTAATGATCTAGTATGTACTTTTGGTAAATAGGCACATTCTAGTGATTTTTTTTTGCATTTTTTTTCTGATGCAGACAAATGAGAAGGAAATGATTCTTAAAATAAAAGGAAGAAGTATATTGCAGTTCAAAACAAATGTAGAAACCTTAAATTATCTTTTCTTTTCCCTCTGACTGAATGAAACCCCTGCTGTGTAACGACCTTAGGTAAACAACGGCTATCTTTGGTCCGCTACCTCCTTTTGTTAGCCGACATGAGATGGGTTACTTTTTTTTCTGGAAGAAAGTGAAGAAATAATTATCCAGTACGTTTACGTTTTGTCAAGCACACAGGCGCAGTCTGTACTTGTTTCCTAACGAACTTTAGCAACATAACATAAATGAAACATATGTACCAGAAAATAGAGGCAGTACAAACGGAAATTTTCATCTGTGACACATTTGATGAGAAATATAGTTAGATGTCACGTGCAAGCAATCTAAACATGTCCTATCCTGTAATTCTATTCGTATGTTTATGTAGGTGAGACTGAGAAATCAAGAAACAATAATAACTGGTTTTCTTCCAGGGGAAAAATCTAAATGTGAAGGGGTGTTACACTGGGACTTTAATTGCGTCCTTTGTACAAGATTAACAAGTAATAGCAATTTTTTAATTTATTTTAGTTCTTGGGGAAAGGAAGATTGAAGCGAACCCTCGTAAGGACCTCTGCAAGGAAACATGAATACTATCCGCCACTGTTTGTTTGTTACATTACACAAAATAGTTATATATATATATATCTATATATCTATATATATATATATATATATATATATATATATATATATATATATATATATATATTGAGTTTTAGTCAGGATTTTCATTCTGCAGGGGAGGGGGGGATAGTAATACCTGACGAACATTTTCTATTCTCAGAGTGTTGCAATGATAGCATTTCCTCCATTATAACTTGGCCAAGCTAGTTGCATTATATGTAAGGATTAAGTTAGCCTAAAAAGCTTAAATTTCTATGGCTGTTTTACTCTGTACCCATGTTTCTCATTTTCGGTCTACGGGACTTTTCGATGGCTTCCAAGTCGGAAAATAAGTGTATCAAACGCATATATATTATATCTATGGTTATATGAGGCATGGATCTACAGTTTAAAGTGGGATATCGGTACCAACTTCATGAGATTCCACCGTAAATCGAACCAGAGTCTACTGCGATCAAGGCGTATGTGTTAACCATACAGCCACGAGGAAATTCACATAAGCACACACACATATATATTGTTGAGTTGATTTTGACTTTACCGTCTCTTTCAGCAGCGAGGATATATGAAATGTAGACCTACTGATTAACGTGGAATCCGAACTACATGAGCTCGCGCCGGGAATTGAACCCGAGTCTTCCACGGCAAAGACGCGTACACTAGCCGCGGAGTTCACACACACACACAGAATCAGAGTCCTCATACATCAAGGGTGAGAGCTGTGCCACTGAGTCACAGCGGCCACGGGGCTAGGTCGAGTCCACTTTACGTTCATAGTTTCTTAGTACATAAATGTTACGATTATGAAATAGATTTTCCTTAATGAGCTGCATAAAAACAAAAGCTTTCGAAATGCATTAAACAATTAGCTCGATTTGAGTGTGAACTTAAAGTTATATCAGAGTGTAAATACGGATACGCACCAAAGCTCGAAAACTTAATACACTATTTCTCCTATATAGTCAGCATGTATCAAGCAATCGTTCAGCTTTCATTTGAGAGGATGGAAATCGAAGGCCCCTGAACAACTATGTTACTAATGTGCGGAATGTATTTATCTTACAGTGAACTGCTTTGATACCAAGTGGCCTAACTCCTAAATTGAAATTTTCCAGGAGTGAAAATTGAAGTTCAATATCTCATGAACAATCCATATTTCTTTTATGTTGGGAACCAAAACCATAACTACTGTATGTAGTTCATTGTTTTATAACTTAGTGTTTACAAAAATCCTTTTAAAATACCTTTTCATAGAAGTGAATGGTACTTATCTGTACTAGTTCTTGGCATCCAAGCAGTCCATTTATTGTAATACTAGCTTAATATACCCATTCTTCGCATGGGGGCTGTATTTGGAAGTCAACACCTGTGGAAGTATCACCATTCATTTCAGTGACCGCGAAAACTATGGATTTGACACTAGTATCAATCAATATGGGCTATTTATACATGTCTCGGTATTCCTCACCCGCTGACACCCGGCCCGCATACAGTAGTAGCTGAATTTGCAAGTCATCGCTGATGGAAGTGTCACCATTGATCTCAGCGACCGTGAAAACTATGGATTTGACACTAATGTCGATCAATTTGGATTACTTTTACTACATGTCTCGCTAAACGCCCCCCTGAGACCCCCTGGTTCCAATTTTGACAAAAACGCTTCGCCTTCGACTGGGACCTGGACCAAGGTATCCGTGACCAAAATTTCGTAACTCTCGGTCAACTTGTCTGGTCCCCAGGTCGGTCCCAGTAAACGTCCCCCCCGAAACCCCCCTGGTTCGAAATTTAAAAAAACGCTTCGTCTTGATCTGGGGCCTGGACTAAGGTATCCGTGACCAAATTTTGGGAACTCTCGGTTCACTCGTCTGGTCCCCAGGTCGCACACAGACAGACAGACAAACACACAAACAAACTCTTTATTTTATTTATATTAGATAAGATATTCTATGTAAAATAGTCTCGTATCATAATATGTGATTTACAACAAATGTTACATTATATATTATCCGTAGCTCGTGATATGCTGCAACATATTAAAGCCTCAGAATAGTTGGGCAAGCGAATAATCCAGAAGTTACGTAACCCTATTGCGTTCATGGGAACGAAAACACAATAATTATAACTATGCTAAATTACTATAGACTACCAACTGCTCATTCAGAGAATTTATGAAGTTCACTTTATCGCAATAGTTTTATACAAACTAGATTTAGACTACGGATAATAGTTTTATACAAACTAGATAATCAATTATTATTATCATTATATTTGCAGTACAACCAAATACAACGACATTAACTATTAGTTCTAATTAACTGAATTGAGCTGAAAATTAAATCTTGATCTTTAAAGATTAACTATTAATTTTATGCGTTCTGTACCTTTCTGAAGGAATAAAAGCTGGAATTGGTTTCAAGGCTGTTTCTGAGTGAATACTTTCTTCAAAATAATATTAAAAATTATAGAAACATTTTCGAGACATTCGAGTCGAGTCGAGTCGAGATTTTTAAGAGCCGTCTCGACTCGACTCGTGTCTCGACTCGAAAATTCGAGTCGAGAAATACGTTTGTCTCGACTCGTCTCGAATTTTACAAAGTGTGTCTCGACTCGAATCTCGACTCGCATTCGAGTCGAGTCGAGTCGAGATTCGAGACATGTCTCGACTCGAGCGCATCCCTAGGGCACACATGTCTTGAATTTGCTTACTAGTATTACATCCTCATGGCTAAGCAGTTAACATGCAAGCATTTGGCGTGGGAAACCCGGGTTCTTTTCCCGGCGGTAAACTTAATTCAAATCAAGCTAGTGTTGCAAGACAAACAGTTGCTGAGAAATGACAAATCAGTAGGGATGCGCTCGAGTCGAGACATGTCTCGAATCTCGACTCGACTCGACTCGAATTCGAGTCGAGATTCGAGTCGAGACACACTTTGTAAAATTCGAGACGAGTCGAGACAAACGTATTTCTCGACTCGAATTTTCGAGTCGAGACACGAGTCGAGTCGAGACGGCTCTTAAAAATCTCGACTCGACTCGAATGTCTCGAAAATCTTTCTATAATTTTTAATATTATTTTGAAGAAAGTATTCACTCAGAAGCAGCCTTGAAACCAATTCCAGCTTTTATTCCTTCAGAAAGATACAGAACGCATAAAATTAATAGTTAATCTTTAAAGATCAAGATTTAATTTTCAGCTCAATTCAGTTAATTATAACTAATAGTTAATGTCGTTGTATTTGGTTGTACTGCAAATATAATGATAATAATAATAATAATTGATTATCTAGTTTGTATAAAACTATTATCCCTAGTCTAAATCTAGTTTGTATAAAACTATTGCGATAAAGTGAACTTCATAAATTCTCTGAATGAGCAGTTGGTAGTCTATAGTAATTTAGCATAGTTATAATTATTGTGTTTTCGTTCCCATGAACGCAATAGGGTTACGTAACTTCTGGATTATTCGCTTGCCCAACTATTCTGAGGCTTTAATATGTTGCAGCATATCACGAGCTACGGATGACATGTAGTAAAAGTAATCCAAATTGATCGACATTAGTGTCAAATCCATAGTTTTCACGGTTGCTGAGATCAATGGTGACACTTCCATCAGCGATGACTTGCAAATTCAGCTACTACTGTATGCGGGCCACGGGTGTCAGCGGGTGAGGAATACAGAGACGTGTATAAATAGCCCATATTGATTGATACTAGTGTCAAATCCATAGTTTTCGCGGTCACTGAAATGAATGGTGATACTTCCACAGGCGTTGACTTCCAAATACAGCCCCCATGCGAAGAATGGGTATATTAAGCTAGTATTACAATAAATTGACTGCTTGGATGCCAAGAACTAGTACAGATAAGTACCATTCACTTCTATGAAAAGGTATTTTAAAAGGATTTTTGTAAACACTAAGTTATAAAACAATGAACTAGATACAGTAGTTATGGTTTTGGTTCCCAACATAAAAGAAATATGGATTGTTCATGAGATATTGAACTTCAACTTTCACTCCTGGAAAATTTCAATTTTGGAGTTAGGCCACTTGGCATCAAAGCAGTTCACTGTAAGATAAATACATTCCGCACATTAGTAACCTAGTTGTTCAGGGGCCTTCGATTTCCATCCTCTCAAATGAAAGCTGAACGATTGCTTGATACATGCTGACTATATAGGAGAAATAGTGTATTAAGTTTTCGAGCTTTGGTGCGTATCCGTATTTACACTCTGATATAACTTTAAGTTCACACTCAAATCGAGCTAATTGTTTAATGCATTTCGAAAGCTTTTGTTTTTATGCAGCTCATTAAGGAAAATCTATTTCATAATCGTAACATTTATGTACTAAGAAACTATGAACGTAAAGTGGACTCGACCTAGCCCCGTGGCCGCTGTGACTCAGTGGCACAGCTCTCACCCTTGATGTGTGAGGACTCTGATTCTGTGTGTGTGTGTGTGAACTCCGCGGCTAGTGTACGCGTCTTTGCCGTGGAAGACTCGGGTTCAATTCCCGGCGCGAGCTCATGTAGTTCGGATTCCACGTTAATCAGTAGGTCTACATTTCATATATCCTCGCTGCTGAAAGAGACGGTAAAGTCAAAATCAACTCAACAATATATATGTGTGTGCGCTTATGTGAATTTCCTCGTGGCTGTATGGTTAACACATACGCCTTGATCGCGGGAGACTCTGGTTCGATTTACGGTGGAAGCTCATGAAGTTGTTACCGGTATCTCACTTTAAACTCATGCCTCATATAACCATAGATATAATATATATGCCTTTGATACACTTATTTTCCGACTTGGAAGCCATCGAAAATTTCCGGACACTGAGTCCCGTAGACCGAAAATGAGAAACATGGGTACAGAGTAAAACAGCCATAGAAATTTAAGCTTTTTAGGCTAACTTAATCCTTACATATAATGCAACTAGCTTGGCCAAGTTATAATGGAGGAAATGCTATCATTGCAACACTCTGAGAATAGAAAATGTTCGTCAGGTATTACTATCCCCCCCTCTCCTGCAGAATGAAAACCCTGACTAAAACTCAATATATATATATATATATCAAACTATTTTGTGTAATGTAACAAACAATGGCGGATAGTATTCATGTTTCCTTGCAGAGGTCCTTACGAGGGTTCGCTTCCATCTTCCTCTCCCCAAGAACTAAAATAAATTAAAAAATTGCTATTACTTGTTAATCTTGTACAAAGGACGCAATTAAAGTCCCAGTGTAACACTCCTTCACATTTAGATTTTTCCCCTGGAAGAAAACCAGTTATTATTGTTTCTTGATTTCTCAGTCTCACCTACATAAACATACGAATAGAA
The DNA here is from genome assembly GCF_964235325.1 of Thermobia domestica. NCBI lineage: Eukaryota > Metazoa > Arthropoda > Insecta > Zygentoma > Lepismatidae > Thermobia > Thermobia domestica. Next base: position 311,921,993 of record NC_137454.1, on the reverse strand, counting down.
TTACAGGATAGGACATGTTTAGATTGCTTGCACGTGACATCTAACCATATTTCTCATCAAATGTGTCACAGATGAAAACTTCCGTTTGTACTGCCTCTATTTTCTGGTACATATGTTTCATTTATGTTATGTTGCTAAAATTCGTTAGGAAACAAGTACAGACTGCACCTGTGTGCCTGACAAAACATAAATGTGCTTTATAATTATTTCTTCACTTTCTTCCAGAAAAAAAAGTAACCCATCTCATGTTGGCTAACAAAAGGAGGTAGCGGACCAAAGATAGCCGTTGTTTACCTAAGGTCGTTACACAGCAGGGGTTTCATTCAGTCAGAGGGAAAAGAAAAAATAATTTAAGGTTTCTACATTTGTTTTGAGCTGCAATATACTTCTTCCTTTTATTTTAAGAACCATTTCCTTCTCATTTGTCTGCATCAGAAAAAAAATGCAAAAAAATCACTAGAATGTGCCTATTTACCCAAAGTACGTACTGGATCACTAGTTCAATAGTAAAATCACTAAATCTAGTACGAAATCATAAATGTGGCATCCCTGGGTTGGAGCGAAAGTAATGGTTGGAGTAAAAACTAGTCCGTATTTCTACTGCGTTCTGTTGTTGAATTCACAGAAATGTTCAAAAATAAATTCAAGAAGTAAAACACGATCCTACAAAAGACTGTTTACTTGCTCACTGGTTTTCGTATTGTGAACTGAAACTCAAGTGCGCAGTCATGTTGAATACTTCTGTCCTTTCTACTTTACAACTTGAGGTGGGATGAGGGTCAGGATAGATCTAGTGATATACCGCTAAAGGAAGTGCTTCAGTACAGAGTCGGAAGCGGTATGTATTGTTTATACTACTTACAACGTTACCTCCCACATAAAATATAAATTCACCCTTTCTCCCTTCCCTTTTTCGAATACAATGAACCGACTCTTTTGCTGAAGAAAGATGCTAAAAGAAAATTGAAACTTTCTTTGAAGCGCAGTCTTTTGTATTTGTAAGGTTTTGCGAGTGTTTTCGAGATAGCCAAATCTTTTACCAAGGACTCCTGCTGCGAACTGACCGTGAGTAAACACCCGATCTCGCTGTGCTCAATTTCTCTCGCACACCTGAAATGGATTTGTTGTTTTCAAAACAAATAGGAAGTTACCTTGTGCTTTTGCATTTCTGCACGCACACAGGTACCATTGTTGTTTTAATGATAAGAAGAAATATCAAAACCATCCGATATATATGATACGAAACAGCTAACTGAGGGAGGCAAAGATAAAAGTAGGCCTATACCAAGTTTTCCGCGTGGTACCATTACGGAGAATAAATATTTGATAAAGTCACGTAGATGCGCTTAAACCTATTCCATCTGTCCTTATAACTTTTCTGGTCTCATCAATTTCTCAGGAGAATACGTACAATATATGTCCAAATTCCATATATACTCTTTCTAAACTAATAAGTAAACTCATTAAGAACACCAACTGATATCAATAAACAGGAAAGAAAACAATACTTTATACTTCTATCATTTGGTACACATCTCTATGAAGCACAACTTGTTTCTTTTCGAAATAGCTCCTTCGTGTTACAGCTGTGGTTAGTTTTGTTTTGTGTTAGGATGAAAGAGAGAAATGCAACATTTGCTTCGCGGTGAAGTTATATATATTATTAAGATGAGCGGTGATAAGCGAGGTTTAACAAAGAGTGCCTTTCGGGTGCACAATTTAACGGGTAGTTGCAGTCCGTGTTGAGAATCGAACCAAAGCTATGTAAGACATGTTATGACAAATCCAAAAGGTGTGTTGTATCGGTGCAGTACCAGTTTTTCACGTTTTTCAAAATGTTCCAAAGCCCAAAGAATAATCTTTAATTTCTGATATTTTAGTCGTCACAAATTACAATTTTATAATGTAGTCAATGTTTATAATTACTGGACAGTTGGGCGTTTAAACTAATGACATCATAATAAAGTCAAAACCATAATTTTGAGTTGAATTGATTCTGAGTTTAACGTCCCGTTCAGCAGCGAGGCTATGTGAGACTTTGGACCTACTGATTAACGTGGAATCCGAACCACATGAACTCCCACCGGGAATCAAGCCCAGGTTTCCCACGCCAAAGGCAAGTATGCTAACCGTTAGCCACGAAGGAGCTCCACCATAATTTTAGTGGGCGTTAAGAAGTATCTCGCCAGTGCTTTTACAATAAATAAAATTTTATAAGTATTAAAGAATAGTGGTAAGAGATTTTATAATAGCTCTTTTATTTATGAGATATGAGTATTTTGAAAAAAACAACTAAAGAATAGGTTGGGGGAACCACAAAAGACTTTCTTATAAATACATACGCACCTTACTCACCTTTTATAATTGCCATGCTTACGTTCTCCATAAAAACAGAAATTCTCTTTTAGTGATACTTTACACAAGATCATGAAGTGGGTTCAAATTTAATTAAAGGCAAAATACAATCAATAATCCACAAATATTGCCTCAAGTGAGTTTAAAGATTTCTAAACACTAGTGCGAAACCGGGCTCTGCCGTTGCGATCGATTTACAGGTCTTGAGACGAAAGTAAGAAGGGACTTACGCACACAGTAAATAAAAACAATTAATATGCCTGTAACTTTCCCCCAAATGGGTGTATCTTAAAACTAACCTCACCATTATTTTTCCAATTAAATTCTAGCCCGAAATTATGTATCATATTACCCTATTCCCTTTTTGAAAACTTCACCTTAATTCAAAATGGTGGATTTCAAGATGGCTGCCATCAAGATCATATCTACCATACGACTTCCCCCCAGGACTTATATGTATCCACATGGTTTTTCTTCACTTTTCTTCATTAACGCTCCGTTTACAAAGGGTAGTAAGGGACTTCTGTAGTAATCCCTAATAACATATCACAACTCTTAAAAGTTATTTAAAAAAATAGAAAACATGCACCATGGCAAAAATTTGTCATCACAAGTAATGATGCATACATGCCTTCTATCAGCAAAAAAAGTTTCATTGAAATTGGAGCCGGACAATTGAGTGATGTCCCTTGTGGGATGTGATTGAACGTGACGTCAGAGCACATCGCTCCCCTTCCCGGAATTTACGGGAATTAGGTGACCTGAGTGAGCACATGTGGTGCCAGCTCTCTCCAGCGACCTATCAAGGATCATTGCGTGTATGCCAAGACGTGTCGCCGTTTTTATCCATGCCAAAAATCGACATACTGACAATTAGGTAGGTAGTCATGATGGTCTGGCTGATGTGTGCGTATATTTTAACTCGTACATTTTGTCTCGACTCGAATTTCGAGACGTCTCGACTCGAATTCGAGTCGAGTCGAGACAGAGACTGTCGAGTCGAGACACGAGTCGAGACAGAAACATATTTTCGAGTCGAGACACGAGTCGAGACAACATTTTCTCGAGACGAGTCGAGACAGGCTTAAATCTCGACTCGACTCGACTCGAATGCATCCCTACAAATCAGCACATAAACACGCTAATGAACAGGAGATAAGTTCTGCTGGTCCAGACCTGCTTCTGAAATCCTGACTTTTCTGTAAATTTAGTCTAATTTTAAGGGTGATTTTACAAATTATAATATAATTTATACTACTTTTGAATTTTAACCACACAAACTTTGGACTACTCCCGAAATATAGTCCTGCGTACGTACCTGCTAATGAAAATCATTGTTAAATACCAATTGGTGTTTAAAAAGGTCTTAGGAAGTTCGTAAAATATCTACTAATCAAAATGGTCAAAATTATATATATAACACTGCTCGACAAAATGAAACTTTTTGAAAGCTGTTTTTGATTTGACACCTGATTTTATATAATTTGAGGTTGCTAATTACGAAAATGAAATTAGTTTTTTCCCCATCACGTCAGGTTTTTTCACAAATCGGAAAACATGATTGCGTAAATTGTGCTATTTACACAGCAACACTGCTAATATAGAGTAACATTATGACAATATATTTCTAACAAAGGAACATTGTTTTGCGTCAGAACTAATCTGAACATCGATATTCTAAATAATTAAGGTCATCAGTGGCGTAACTAGGGGGGCAAACGGGGCTTGTGGCACGGGCGTCGGATTGGGAGGGCCCAAATTGGACAAATATTTGGGGAGAGCGTTTTGGTTTGGTTGGTCAGGGAGCCGCTAAAGTGCGTTTTTGCCCCAGGCGAGAACTAGCGTATTTTCGTCGCTTAAGGTCATTGATAAACAACTTACCTCATTTTTGTCTCTGTTTTTTCACTTGGAAGCTCCTAAAACTAGACTTCCTTTTGTGAGTAGTTCGTGAATCTTCACGTACCAACGTTCCAACAGTAATCCGCCAACATTATTGTTCTCCAACGTCCCTGATAGTGGAATTCAATTGCTGACAATCAATTTGAGTCCAGTGTTTATTGCGTTTTCTGCTGTTCCATTCGCAAAATGTTGCACGGATATTTGGCGTACCCTTACTGCTGTACAAGAAGCATACATATTACCTTCAGATCGCCGCACAATAACCAGTGATGATCCTCCTATTTTATTTTTTTAAAACATTTTCATATTTTCGTAAATTTCCTTTAAATGTACAGAATGAATAATGGGTATAGAGAGGGTTGTTGGTTGCTGTTGTGAAGAAGCAGACTGTTCAAACTTATCTTGTTGGAATCAATGAATAGCCTCCATCCCTCTTCATTATAGTTCTCGCAATCACAGCTTACATAGCGCTGTTATTGCGTTCCCAGCGTGTAACACGTTGTGATATCATTCAGTGCTACAAGATACAGTACATATTTTTTCAATGTTAGCAGAATAAGTAACTGCACGTCTTTAATTACAAATTCAAAGATAATCACAAGGCTATGCCATCGAAAGTATCTTTTTAAATTTGTAGTTATAATCAGTACTTCTTCCGAAATATACATTTATACGGTTATTTTTCTCTCCCCCTCCCCTCTATTTTAAGAAAACTGTACGTGATAGAGCAAAACTAACTACATTTTTGGATTTCTTAAGTCAAAAACATTAAGAAAACCTTAATAGCTTCCAAACAGCAAAATCACTGTAGAGCAGTGTAATATGCCAAAATAATTTTCACATTGCATGTAGGATATATATTTAGAAATCTGCTTTCAGGCTTTTTTAAAAAAATAATTATTTTACTACGCTCGTCCTATATTTGAAGTAGAGAAATCTGGCAGTTTTGACAAAACCTCGTAAAATTACTTTCTAAGTCGTTTGTTTAGAACTCAGGACTTTTCTATTACAAATCTAAATGTTATTTTTACTTTTTGAAGAATCATAGATAATTTGCCCTGTTAACCAAAAAGGGAAAGGACAAAAAGTAAAATAAATTGTGAACTCCTCCCATTATTCGCAAAACAAGAAAAAAAAACTAATCACTGTTGATATGGTATAGTTAGAAAATTGGAGGCTGTAAAATGACTTCCATTATGATCCCATAAAGGAATTCACGTGCTGGTTATTATGTGCAATTTAGCACTAAGCACTTCTTTTTGTACCTGAGTTGTTGCCTTTTATGTAATCGCTGTGGTCACTCGAGCGAAGTTGTAGTTTATTTTTATTGCTCATTATATTATCGTGTGTACGTTTATTTAATTATTTATTTTAATTATAATTTTAATTTGATGTGTTGTGATAGTACGATATACGAAACACATACGGAAATACATCAAGCGTACCAATACATACCTAACTAAAACCAGAAGTTTATCGCTACAAGAACAAAAGAAACGGCTTTATTTTATTTACTGTATTTATTTATTATTTTTTTTTTGCGCCTAACCAAGATCTTGAAATGAAATGAAACTTCTAAGATAGGTTTGACATTCCTGCCAATTACTGATTGTTAGAGAACAATTTAAGTATTTATTTTTAGTTTAACGTCCCACGATTATGCACCGAGTCCGAGGCTGAGGTAGGTGATACTGATGATGAGGAATGACGTGGTGGAATAAATAAAGTAGAGGAAACAGGAGAAAATCGTGAACCCCTCCCCACACACAGTGTTTGTCCACCACAAAGTTACTAGGATCGAATCAGGGAGCCACGCTCCAGAGGTGAGCCCTCTGTCACCTTTCCTTAAAAAGTAAACTGAGTTAGCGAACATTTCTCAGTAACATAATTTGTCGTAACTAGCACTATTTTTACTTCGTTTTACTTTTTTCCATTAACCTTTAAGAACAGGAACACGAACATAGAAACATTGAAGACAGTCAAAATTCCAAAGGCTCTCCCTCCGGGAATTGAAACCGGGATCACGTACATAAAAGGCACATGAACTAGCCACCAGATCAGTGGTTAGGGCAATTCACTGAGCCAGTGTGACCCCTACCCAAGACCCTGTTTCCATCTTCTAAATCTATCACTGAGGCCTCATACCCAAAGACTTTCCAATTAGAACTCATTGCTCGAGTTTCCCCTCCCAAAGACTGCTTTTAATGAGGCCATATAGTCGGCCTATGAAGCAGTGGCTCCTCATATTGTAAAATTGGTGTATGTGTAAGAAATGACACTACGATAGTGGTTTGTGAGTGGGATCAATGAGCAGAAGACAGCTGTACTCAGTGACGATGAGGCAACGGACAGCACAATATCACGGGATTTGATATATCGTGTTTGCATAAGACTATAGAACCGTACAGTGTCCGGTCGTCCACAGTGTTAAATCAAGACGGAAACAAGTTTGGATTTATCTGTGACGACAATTTGATGCCGACTACTGAACACTGGACTAGCGGTAACCATACCTTTGCGTAGGCTTCCATTAACCTGAGCAAGAACGTTTCAGACTACAATGAGAGCTTGAAGATCGTTGTTGACGTATTGAGTGTTTTTGAGCGAATTAAACAGTGTATATAGTCAGTGTGCGAATTAGATAATCTATGTTGGGGGGGGGGATAAAATTAGGCCAACAGGACATAAATTTGAAGATTCAAATTACAAAAGGATTAAATGAGCCTCCATATATATATATATATATATAAGTGTGTGTGTGTGTGTGTGTGTGTGTGTGTGACATTTGTAATAAATAAAGAGATTTATTAATTTAATAAATCTACCGACAATAACTGACAATAACTATATATTGTCTGACATATACACACCCAACCAAACCTTTCTGGACGTGTTTAAAGGTTGTACTCACTCTTGTCCCCGTAGCTCTTTAAGGTTTATTTAATTAGTAATTCGGCCCGAGCGATAGCTGGTCACAAGCATATGTTAATTTTCCCACTCATATTGAAATCTTCCACTTTGCGTTATTACATACGGGTAGCAATAATAATAATAATAATAATAATAATAATAATAATAATAATAATAATAATAATAATAATAATAATAATAATAATAATAATAAACAGTCTTATGAAAACCACTAAAATTATCAGTTAAACCGGGCATACTTTATAAAAAAAATAAAGAAAATCTAGATATTAGCCTATCAAACTAGAAATGGATTGTTGCTGGTCCAGATTTCTGACATCAAGGTCAAATCGAAGGCCAAATATTTAAAATCTCTCAATTCAAATTTCGAGCTTGTGCTCCTACTCCAGGCTAAAGCTGCGCTCTTCACGACTTTCTTTCTTCCAAATATCGATTCCGTGATGGGGCTCAGGAAGTCAACACTTACAATTACTTTACTGCTAAATTGAAGATGAGTTTCACTATGGGCTATGTTATTCAAATAAAGCTTTTCAGACATTATTAGCGTGGACAGCATACTGTACAGCGAAAAGAAAGATGGAAAAATGAAGGGTTAACTTTAAAAAAAAAAACGCTCCAGTTGAAATGCTTATACAGACACGGAGAACCAGTCGTATTAACAAATGCTGAAACAAATCTTCAATTATGCGCTTATTCACCTAAAAATCACCTTCACTAACATGTCTGCTCACTAGGAGCGTATCCACAGCATGTACGTAAACATATACTTACAACAGAATACCTATATCTCAGACTTTGAGTACAGTTTCAAAAGTTCATTTCCGTAAACTGTAAAAGGCAGTGATTACTATGCTAATTATCACAAATTAAATGCAACTTTTGAGTTGCATACACACAAACTACTAGGGAATGAAGACCATGTGTTAATAAAGAGTATACTGGAAAATGAAATAACATGTTATAACAAAAATTAAAATAAGATGATAATCGATACAAATATAGAGGATGAATATGACATGTCCGAACTTCGCCAAGTATGGTGAAAGAAGCTATTTGTTTACTTCTTCTTGGCTAACCGCTAAGAACATTTATAAATCCATATGTGGCTTTGTTATACGCAATTAGTACATTCAAATTCACGAACGATGACGAACTAAAGGGTACGAAGGTACAGTTGCAAGTAACAACCGTAGTCATAATAATATAGTTCAACTAAACAACTTGAAAATAGTGGGTAATTAGATGGTAAGTAGAAATGACCAAAACTGAATAGTTTACATCGATCATTCCGAAGAAATTTGGAGTTATACTGAGCATAGTTTGGCGGGGAAAGCGAGCATCCCCGGTGGGGATACTTCACATGGCTTCTTTGGGGGGGAACAAAATGCGATTGAGGGGGAAAATCCCCCTCATCCCACCCGGTAATTCGCACCCTGTATATAGTGATATAGTGATTGCACACACGTGTTAGATGCTATCGTGATAAGAGCGATCTCCTAGGCTTCATTTACAAATGATATAGCTGTCGGACGACAGGTATGATAGTGTAAACTACCATTTGGCATAGCATGCGATCTCAACCACTACTATTGAGGCAGTAACCGCTACATCAGGGAAGTTTAGAGGGCGAAATCAAACCCTTCCTTCCAGACTCCATACTTCAGTAGAAGCATTCCCGGCCACATTTATCTTTAAATTAGTATTCAGACGAGACGAGACGAGAAATGAGGTTATATCGTCTTGTGTTGTAAATTTTGTCAAATTTTCATCCCGTGTCTTCTCAGGAATAAGAAAATTCCCATATATATTACTCTTGTTGAATATCTTTTGAATAAATTGATCGATTTACATACTTTTCTTCGCATAAAATAATTTATAGAAAACTAATTTAGAGTATATATATATATATATATATATATATATATATATATATATATATATATATATATATATATATATATATATATATATATATAGAGAGAGAGAGAGAGAGAGAGAGAGAGAGAGAGAGAGAGAGAGAGGAAATCTATCAACTTTCACAAGTGTACTAGAGGGGCCGCGGTGTCTCAGCAGTAGAGCTCTCATGTCTAGTAAATTGGGTTCCTGGTTCGATCCTAGGTCCCACCATGTGGGCTTTCTTTGGAGTTCACCCGTTTCTTCCTACTTTTTTCATTCCAACAATTTTCATTCATCTCATTATCCCTGTCTCCACTAGCCATGGTGCATAATCTGTTAGATACAGATAGCGTCACATGTATTTGCTGTTAATTTGCTACTACTATATGGTTCACTTAAGATTCACATAGGCTGTACAATGATATTTGACCTTAATAGAAATGAAGAACAGGTCTTCATAATGTAGCTTTGCAATGTTTACTATTCTATATTTCTCTCTCTCTCAGCTTTTTTTTTTTTTTCTAAATAATACCAACACACTGTGTTTATGAGAATATACTCTTTATTTAAAAGTTTACATGACCAATGATATGAAAAAGATTCACAACTAGTGCATTCTAGTTAGCCTTTCAAAATCCACTTCAGATTGTGATTGCAGACACGAAATTCTGTTACTCCATTATCAAAAATGAACCTGCATAGTGAAAATAGAGGTTGCATGTAATGAACAGAGAATTCATGACTTCCATTGAACCTCGCCCACATAATATTGTAGTAGAATCAATATCTTCTTTACGCTTGCATCACTTGTGCTTTCTATAACAATTACATCTCCCAATTGATTATTTCTCTCGCCGCCAAGCAGATGGTTTCTCTACTCTATGTAACTGATTAGGAAAGAAGACGCACGTGATCTCAATCCACGGCGGAGGAAACCGTAACGCGTCCGTTCGTGACATTCGCTGTGGAAATTAGCCCAGATCACCGGACGATGATGGATGGATCGCTCAGTAGCAGAGCATCTCCATTACACGTATTTTACAGTTACAAAACCCAAGAGTCACGTTACTAATATATCTACAATAAAAACACTCACCATCTACATAGTAACGTTCCACTTGCCTGCCTAAGGAACAATTTGTTTGTCTGTCTTGTTGGTATCACTTTTTTATTTGGGGGGGGGGGAGAAAAAGAAGGGGAACTCAGTTATGTAAGTACATGAGTTAGAAGTACATCTCGTTAGGCAATAGATTCCGCAATAGAAGCATTTTCAAGAAAGGTACAAGTGTAAATGGCATGATTCTCTAATTTTACCCAAACCTAGTGTTGCCGCATGAACGAGACGAGACGAGAAGTAAGCTTTTCTCCTCTCGTCTCGCAAATTCTGACTGACAAGTTTTTGTCTCGTCTCGGTTCTTGAAAAGCTTTTATCATCTTGTTTCGTTTCGTAAATTTATGTACAAAATTAGTGCACTGATTTGTTTTCTTAATTCGTTTACAAGTGTTCAGAATCCCATCGCGTTACGAGAGGTCCAGAAACAGTGTTATATAATATTCGAACATTTTTTTTTAGCATATTGTGTAGGATAACCCTGTTATTATCAGAGTTACAACAAAATGTAAGAGGGAAAACTGTCTCCAAATATGATGTTTTCAATCTAAAGTGAAGGATTTTTTAAAAAAATCAGACGAGCCGTTTGGGCTGTACACTCTTTATGCGCCCAATGTTAAACTGAAATGCAAAGTTGCCGTTTACCTGGACCCACAACATAAGTGAATGAAGGTACTGTCTTTTATAATAACGTGTCGGTGGCCAGCCCCATTCACCATAGTCTTACAAAATAGACAAACTTGTAAAGTCTGTTGCTTATAACATGGGTAAGTTTGTAAAGTCTATAGCTTATAAGATAGGGAAATTTGTAAAGTCTATTGCTTATAATATAGGCAAACTTGTAAAGTATTTTGCTTATAAGATAGGTAAACTTGTAAAGTCTATTGCTGGTGCGTATATTAAATGCAGGCAAAAATTTAAATAAATGCCTGAAAGCAAATGTATAAACAAGCCAAGGACGAAAACTCATTCGTTTGTTAAAATATTTATAATCTTGTATGTTTTATTTATTTACTTTCCTATCTAAGTGCTGTTCTCCATATAGATAAATAAAGCTGAGTTTGTACAATTATCGACAAAGTAAGAACATACCTTAAAATACTGAGCGTATAGAAGACATGATTGTTTCTTTCGTCGCAGACAATACAATACGTGCTTTTGAATTTATCGTATCTAGTTTTACATTGTTTTATGCTAGCGGAACGAAATGTAAGATGAACCTCTCTAAAACATTATTTTTCCCCATATGTTTTGATAACATTCTAAGAATATGATTTCTTATTATCATCATACATAAAAACACACTATGTTATAACGCTGCCGGTTAAAAAGTTCGATCACAAACATTACAAACAATAGTACTGAATATAACTATGAATTCATGATAGTATTTCAATTGCAAAGAGAAGAGAAACGCATCACCAGGAGCAATAAATTAGAACAGCGATTCTTAAACTATGGTCCACGCACCTCTGGTAGTTCTTGAGCGATAAAATCGGGATCCACAAGTCAAACTAAATTTTATTTACCTTAATAATGAAAATATGAGTATATAATAATAACGTTGTAACGTGATTATTACGCAATTACGTTGTAATGTAATTGCAGTGCAGTGCAATTACGTTGTAATGTTTAGTGTTATTCTGAAGCTGGTTTTGGCAATCTTTGTAATGTATCCAGTAAACTTGAGAATATAACAATTTGTATAGTAAAAACAAGTAGCAGTGTCACGTGCACACGACGTAAAGAAATTTCGTTTGTATGACTAATATTTTCTCAATTAATATTGAAACCAAAATCGGTCGTAATTTCTATTATTTCTGGTTTCAGTAGGGAGATTGGAATAAAGGCGTAATATATCCTTGGAATGCTTAATTGATTGCAGAAAACCAACTGTCGCTATCTAAAACCGTTTTTACTCTATAGCAATCAACATGTATACCGAAAGTAATTGATTTTTCCACTTCCGGTTTGAACAGACGGTTGGAAGAAGATGGTACCTGTTATGCAATACTGAAAAATGTATTCTTGGGATATTTAATCGGTTACAAGAAACCGCCTCTCACTATCTATTACCATTTTTGCACTATAGTAATTAACGGTAAAACCGGAAGTGAGTTATTTCTGTTACTTCCGACTTGAATATGATCTCAATGAACGAACTCCATTCTTAGTTTTTAACCTTCTACATCGTGACTAAAATTAATATTGACCCATTAAGTAGCTCTGAGATTTTTTTTCTTTCGGACGAATGGAGATATGGACAGACTTGATCAGAGTTGATAATTACACGTTAAACATTGCAGAAATCAGTTAAATTTAAATGATTAACATTCCAGTTCATTAAAAAAAAGGAAAAGAAAAACTAAAAATAATTCGCCATGTAAATTAATGATTTGAATAGTAAAGATACTCAACAACGTTAAGGCAGGTTTCTCAAAATCATTAAGACGAAATTCCAATCACCGTAATGCGTTAAAATTTGAATACCCTTTCCTGTGAATCGAATCCGGGACCCTATGCAACAAGGGCACACCCTTGCACGTAGACTGCATGGAGGAAAGATACGAATATTACAAAATTCGTTTGTAAAGCAGAATTTTCTGCTAAAATTATGCTATTTTGTAATTTATGATAGTGTAATGAAATTTTTAGTGTGTTGAGATTTGGTTTGGGAAAATTTCCTTTCGCGGTTAGCTTTACCACTTCTGGACTAGATTTATTTATTTATGCGTGTAGTACAAATTTATAGAAATCAAATGGAAAGAAATTTAAGGTGGTTCACCACCCGGAAGTCCGTACGTATTTAGCTCATTGCCTTAACTACTGCGCAATGAAACGTTACATATTATAAATATTGCACTATAAGATAGAGTTATGTTTCAGCTACAACACAGGACACTGATTTATTTGGTTGTGTCTTCTGATATCGTAAAATGTAACAAATAAAAGAAAATATTTGATTCGTTTTACAATAAGCACACAAGATGGCACTTGCTGTTAGATCTTATTAGAAGTGTTCAATTTTATGAAATGTTTATTTGTATGTGCAAAGTATTTTAAAGTAACGATCTTATTACGAAATAGATATATTGTTTGATCGTTTTACGTGTTACGTTTCACATTTTATTTAAATATTAATTTACATTTAAGGAAATAGATTTTGAGAAGAAATTTGCGCAGAACGTCATAATGCGTTGTTGCCAAATCTGTACGTTTACTGTGGTAGTTGCAATAAGAAAATTCCTGGATTCAAGAAGATGAACTTAGCTGTGAATTGCGACAAGGATAAAAAATCATAATTTCTCCATTAAGTATTCAAGCAGAATTCCATGATTACCTCCTTTATTATCTGGCATCAGTAAACACTCTATACTATTTGGCAACACCGCACTATTCAAGCAGCTTTTAGCATAGCACCGACAACACCTAGTGATCCATCTTAACAATAAAACATTGTATAAATACATGAAACACAGCTACAGCGAAAAATATTTACATAGAGAAAAAACTATGTGGTGTGGGTAAAAACGTAGGCTACGTGCGTAAATCCTATAGTTTTTGGACTTAACGTACGACTATATGTAACAACTTACAGCAAACATATAACTGAAAAAAATGTTTTATAATACTTTCCGTATGAGTATTCCATCTGTACGTACTTTCCGTATGAAAGAAAGAACTGTATATAGGCGGTAAGGATCTCACATACAGATGGACGTATGTAACATATAGCTGACGTATGTAGCATACGTATACATATGTAGTATAGGGAAGGCTGTTAAATCTCAGACATCCTGCAGCGGCATGATGTAACATCTAAGAGGGAAAACGGCAATACGTATTTACTATATGGATAACGTATGTTCCGTACAGATTTCCGTCGTAAACATATGGATTCCATGTATTTCCGTAATATACCGCTGTCCGGATAATGGATTTTTCTCAGTGTACATATTTACAAATTTAAGGTAAGGGTCCCTTAATCCATGAAAATCCTTCTTTTGATAGATTATGGATGTCTTCTAAGAAGACACTGAACTTGAAAACCCAACACACAGAGATAATACACTTCACTGTTTACAGGGCACCACAGACAGTTTGAATTTTGTGACAAGTTCCATTTATTGAGGAGGAAGTTACAACATCCTTGTTTTGCACGTAGCATGTTGAGAGTAGTCCATGTCCTTCTGTGTATATATATATATATATATATATAGGGGCGGATCTAGGATATGATCAAGGGAGGGGCTAAACCATATTTTGCCGTTTTATCCAGTGGAAAGCAGGATTGAAGCCCATTTTATCCAGTGTATACCTGAGAGTTAAGGGGGGGGGGCTATAGCCCCCTCTTGGATCCGCCACTATATGGGTAAGGGGAAAAAACAAGGAATGTCACAAAACTGCATTTTCGAGAAAACAGCGTTTTAATATTGAAAACCGCGTACAAACAATAGGGTTATGATATCTTTTGCCCCTTTTTACATGAACATTTCTACATCTACGCATGTATGGCATAGACAGTCAAAGAGTGCCAAGAGTCACCAACAGATGGGACAAAGCACTCGAAAAAGCACATACATGGACATTCCTTGTTTTTTCCCAGTACCCTTCACTGATATAATATGAAGCCTGGATTGTATGGGTTAGATAATCTGGTATTTCCTTTACTTTGTACAGAGTTAGTTTACGACACTTGCTTTAATATATACCAATTTCGTTGTTACTCACTTGTCAGCGCAATCCAACACATGATATTGTGATGATGCTACGAGAAAGAAGAATATTGTGTATTCAGGTCATTGATTTTGAAAAGAATGTCATTCAACACGGGCAACAGGATGACAGTTCCTTATTAAACAGTCACACACACCTTGTCATTGCTTTTATTCCAACAGAACACATTGTCGGGTGGAGTTTGCGGAAGAAAGTTCTTTTTCCTTTTCTTTCCCTTTTGTGTATTGTTTAATTTGGACTCAGTTAAACTACAAAATGAGTGGCCACGGACCTTAACAAACAAGCTAAAATTCTTCACGTATGACCGTCATAACGGGTTCCGCAAAAGGATTCCTTTAGAAACTATTTAGCGTGTTACAAATTAGGTTGTAACACTACACGAAATATGTGGATGGTTCACCTCATGTTTGGCAAAGCGGCAATATTGGGCTACTTGCATTTTAAAGTTCTTATCTCAATGTTATCTTTATTTATTAGTTTCTGCAATGCATTTTTTAAAACTCAATAATATCGTTAGTAAACAAGAAAACTTATCACTTTATTGCCCATGCGGTCTTAGGTTCAATTCACGGTGGAAGTGTGTCTTCAATATAAACCCGAATAATTGTTCGTATCCCAATTTAAATTGGAGATCCTTTTATATACTGTGCAGTCTAGATGTTGAAAAGGGATGTTACTAACCCAAATCAACAACCAATTCTATGAAAAGGAAGAGATATCTGGAGCAAAGATTTTCAGCTTTAGATATGATTACTCACATAACGAAACGAGACAGAACGCTTTCCATAAAAACAGATACACTTTTCAAAAGCAATGTTTCTGAAAGTCGAATGGTCGGACATCTGACTTTAGCTTCCTGGGCATTGGTCTTTCCAATGTTACAGTTTCGCTGGATCTCTTAAGAGATTGCTGGATGTGCTACTTGTATACAGGGTATGTGGAAACAAAGTTTTTGTGACATTGGATGATTGGCAAGGGCGCCGATCCTGGGGGGCTGAGGGGGACCGGGACCCCCAAAGCTCATCATTATACTTATGAATATACAATATTTGGCATAATTTGAATACAATTTGTCTTAAAATCTTCATATATATGCCTTCTGCATCTGAATGGGGCCCCCAAGTTTACAGAGAAATCGGCGCCCTTGATGATTCGGTCCTCGGAATCACAAACAAGTGTCTCCAATGTAGTATGATAGCCATCTTCTCTCTGTCTTTACTTGCTGAAATGATAGAAATAATTCTTGATCTTCCGGCGATAATGAGATGCCCGTTTTTTCCACATTAAAAAAACTCGCTCATCTCGATGTCATTTACACATATTTTTAAAACAAAAGAAAGGCATATAAGACGTGCATCACTAATATACTAGCACAAATATATTTGATTGTATTTTAGTCTGGAACAATCTAGTTCAGCAGTTCAGAATCTAAAGGAACCTTGTATCAGCTCGTTTCTTCTGCACAAACTAAGACAATAAAACAAAACATTTTACTACGTTTATAAACAAATGACACAAACAAAAGAAAAGAAAAAATGTGCTTCATTGTTTTTCAGCGTGTAATTCTAGAAGTCAGTCGGTACATTTTTTTTTAACCTGACCTCTCCCTCAAATCTCTTTTTTGCTTTGCCACACAACAAATGAAAAATCGCGAAAAGGTAATTTTGTGAACTTTTACTCCCATGTGCGCTTACATCATTTTCTATTGTAAATCAACTGATATATAATATATACCACTGTGACATTTACAGGCTTAAGTTGTTATTTTTAAATAGAACCTTTAGATTCCTAATGAAATACTGGAAATCTGAAATGGTTACGTGAATTGCCCACGAGTGCCTGCCAGGGTGGCACCCGTCATAAAATTTAATATGAAGGTTGAAGCACCTAACTATCATAAAATGCAAAGAAAAAAAACTTTATACTAAATGTTACGGTGTCGTAAATTTTTACATGGGTCACCTCCAGACTAGTATTAGATGAAAATACGAACAAGTAAGATTTTTACATTTGCACCTGGCGCTTACTTACTTCACTGCTAAAGTTGTATATTATTATTTTTATTGTCTATTTATTTAATTATTTATTTATTTATTTGTATCATTACAGAAGTACTTCTATTAATTTTTGGCCGGTATATCTATTATATATGTGCGTCATTTTGATTCTTTAATACTCAATATATACTTGGCTTTTATACAAAGATCAACAGAATGAAGATAAATACCCAAAATATACAGTTCTTTTTGCTTAAAGTTCCTCTTCTAAGTTAATGGAAACTGGATTGGAATAGAAAGCACTGCAATTAACATTGAAGAGTCGAAATCACTAGAATGAAAAGGGAAATACAGTAGGTAAGTACTTATCAACACTACAGGATTACACCTAACAAACTTGTTCAAATAGACAGAACCAAGTCCTGAAACGATCTTAACCGTTGTGAATACATCAATACCAAATTGATTAATTTGAATCTTTACTTTCCTAGTCAATAGTAAAGCTATATCGGACAAAGCCTCTAATTTAAAGTGGAACCTTATTAACCGTATCGGAAATAGAACCTGGGACGTCGTCTATTGAAGGCACTTACTTGTTTTAGCTACTGAAGTAGTCAAAAGCGATTTCAAGACTATTTTTGAAAACCCTTCTGCATGTGTTAGTTACTTCGTATTAATGACCAACTTCCACGCCCATAGAGTACAAGGTATAATAATAATTTCTTACGGATTTTCAGATACGTATAATTATTCCTCGATAGTTGTTATCAGTGGCGAATTTAGGGGGTGGATTCCGGGCTTAAGCCCCCTTCCCCCGAAATCTTACTTAGTATAGTAAAGTAAATGAAATATCTTGTAGAATTTTCACATTTCCAGGCAAAGCCCCTCCCGAAACAAAATCGTAAATACGCCACTGGTTGTTATGATAAGAATTTTTGTTCGCAATAAGACACCCACGTTTTCGTCACCCAGCTAAATCGATGTCTCGCTCCTGAAAACGAGAAAATTGCCCCACCCCATGAAAATCATTAGGAATATTTATAAGAAAAATTTACAACTAACTAAAAACTGCAAAAGATTATACTGTACTTCCTACCGCCGAATATTCTTTCTCTAGAATGGAGTTATCCTCTGCATAATTAAGTTATCTAATATACTTAGAACATTTCCCCTTGGTTCTCATATTATAGTAATGCTTCACTTTCCTAGCGTTGAGTGCTATATAAATCCAACAATTGGAATGTGTTAGATTGTGAATGAACGCTGAGTGGACTTTGGAGAGTTCTGTAATTTACGGCTGTTCCCATGCCCTCTTGCCAAATACACGATCTCTCATGTGATCTACATAAGACGAAACAAAAGAACAATTTGAGTTAACATCGTTGAAATTAAAACTGACGAGGAAACAAGTGCATTTTTCTGATTAGATCCAATTAAACAAATCCAACGAAGCGAGACGCCTTTTTTTTTTTTTTTTTTTTTTAACAAATTCACTTCGTTTAGTGGATCGTAGTTCCACGTAAGTGACTCCACTCAAAGACGCATAACGTTTCTCGTTTTGCTCTCCAGAAAAATGTCAAAAAAACGTCTTATCCATTGTTCACTGCTCATTCATTGTTTGAGCTGAAATCAAAGATTTTTTTAAACTTTGGTTGATGGAAGGTAAGACGCAAGAATTGTATAGTTGGTGCGAAGTTCTAGTTAAGGGAATTCCAAAACGTTTTATTTTGGTACTCCCAGTGCTTTATCTTTAATTGGCTTGGATCAGCAATAAAGATTGTGGCTCCTTAACTCTATAGCAAGTCAGAGGGTATACGGACAAAATCTCGCGGCCGAAACATCGCCGCCCAAAATCTCGCCGGCCAAAACCTCGCGGGACAAAATCTCGCCGGGCCAAAACCTCGCGTGGCCAAAACCTCGCCGCCCAAAACCTCGCGGGACAAAATCTCGCCGGGCCAAAACCTCGCGTGGCCAAAACCTCGCCGCCCAAAACCTCGCGGGACAAAATCTCGCCGGGCCGAAACCTCGCGTGGCCAAAACCTCGCCGCCCAAAACCTCGCGTGGCCAAAACCTCGCCGTCCAAAACGTCGCGGGACAAAATCTCGCCGGGCCAAAACCTAGCCGCCCAAAATCTCGCCGTGCCAAAACCTCGCCGCGAATGAAACTTTTCTTTAAAATTTACCCAATGTTTTTCCTAATATGCAATTCCACATTACAAATAATAATAATAATAATAATAATAATAATAATAATAATAATAATAATAATAATAGGATACAAAACATCATGTGCGTGGGCTTTCTCGGGTTATTCCCGTTTCCTCCCACTTTCTTTATTCGATCATTTTCTTTATCCTGGTCATCTACGTCTCCTTTAACCTATAGGACATAATCAAGGGACGTCGTAAAAACTCATATATTGTTTCATATTTTCATAAATATTATTAGATTTTTGTTAAAATTTTAAGTTTTTGGATGTTCCAAAGTTCACGAAACTAACCTCGTTAGTTGTCATTACTTTTCTTATGCAGACTTTCTTTCCCTATAACCAGTTTAAAAACATCCTGTCGCCCTACCTTCAAATTGAAATCCTCTAATACAGAAATAGAATTTTCATATGGTATCGCGGGACTTGGTCAAATACCCGTGATACTTCTTCTGAAACAGCGTCTTTATACCGTCATCCTTATCATCTGTTGGAACATTTACATTTTGGTCAGGCGAGATTTTGGGGCGCGAGGTTTTGGCCCGGCGAGATTTTGGCCCGCGAGGTTTTGGGTGGCGAGGTTTTGGCCAGGCGAGGTTTTGGCCCCGCGAGATTTTGGCCCGCGACGTTTTGGGCGGCGAGGTTTTGGCCAGGCGGGGTTTTGGCCCGGCGAGATTTTGTCCCGCGAGGTTTTGGGCGGCGAGGTTTTGGCCAGGCGAGGTTTCGGCCTGGCGAGATTTTGGGCCGCGAGGTTTTGGGAGGCGAGGTTTTGGCCAGGCGAGGTTTTGGTCCGCGAGGTTGTCGCCGCGAGGTTCTGGCCGCGAGGTTTTGTACCCAAACCAGTCAGAGTGCCTTATATCACAGGAATATTGACTCTGTAAATACACCCTTCATTTTTTGTTATGCATATTACACAATTGAGTCTGGCAAACTTTAGAGCAGTGTCTCTCAAAGTATGGGTCACGGGCCGTTTTTTAGCTGATCGCGGGCCGTTTTTAGTGAGTCACGGGACGCTTTCCTTATAATTATGAAAATCGTATTATGATGCAGAAACATACGTTGTAAAGTACTATTCAGAAGATGAAAATTGGAAGTGTTTGTTAATGAGATGAAGAGTAAGGTGGTTACTCAGAGCCCTGCACTGTTGTACAGTCAGTAGAGATGCTAGGTTAGTATGGAAAGAGAGTGGGTGAGTCAAAATCTGTCATGGAGTAGGACATTGTGTCGGGGGTAGTGTTAACTCTGTGTTACTCTTCTATGGAAACACTTTAATCCTCTTTGCCCATGCATACAATTTCATATGCTACAGTTATTGAGAAAGAAAGTCAACGTAAGTAGGTGGGCCACAGAATATTTTTATTATTTAATGTGGTTCGCAGAAACAACAAGTTTGAGAACCACTGTTCTAGAGTGTTTACATGATTTTACATAAGATTTTCAAAGAAATTAATGAAATTGTGTGACTAGAATAAGTCTTATGCACGAAAATAATAACAAAGTAGATTGTATTTTCTAGAACAGTGATACGAATTTTTAACGTAGAGGAACATAATGTGAATAAAAGCCGTACATTTTATCCAAATTTCAATTGAAGAGCGCAGAGCAAAATTAAGCTACACTGTAAAAAAATAAATAAATAAATAAATAAATAAATAAATAAATAAATAAATAAAAAAATCAGGTAAATTTACAAAAAGACGGTGACAATCTGTTTGCCACACTCCTCTTTGCAAATCAATTTACACCTATAAAGTAAAATTACTAATGTGAAATAGTGTAAAATTACATTTTTATCAATGAAAATATCACACTTTCTTATAAATTTATGTAAATTTGTAAAATAACACAGCAAATTTTGCAATTTGATATGAGGAAATGTATACCAACTTACAATATAAAGGGTAAATGATTTTACATTGCTATTTGACAATTTAATTACATTTTTTTTTTCACTGTATGTCTCATTTGAATGATTTCGAGATAAGCGATATTTAAGTTGTCAAAAAAATTCTACAAATAACAGTTTCATTTTCATCTTGGAAAATGATATTATAATGGAAGATTCCACATTTCTTCTATCAATCAAGTTCAAGTTTGAATATATTTGAACTTAAGTTACTAAACTTTTTTTTTTTTTTTAAGAAAATGTAAGGTTAGCGTTGAAAATTGTACTATAGCAATATATTTCCCTTAGGCTTTCTTATTTCTAAAAGATGGATTCCGGTAAGATAATGATCCAGGGGCGTACGCAGGGGGTAGCTCCTAGGGGTTCGGACCACCCCCGAAATTTCGACTTTTTGTAAATGTAGTCTACTTTTAGGGGCAATTTTAGAAATTTTCATATAATTTAGCCTCAAATTGTATTTAGACCCCTCCCGAAATAAATTCCTGCGTACGTTTCTGTAATGATATGCTACATTAATGTAACTTCAGAAGAATGTTAATCAACCTTTCATAATATTCAATATTTTCCAGTTTAATGACTTTTCTTTATATATTCTTGATAGATACTTAAATTTGAATGTTTAAAGTAAGATGAATATGAACAAATATTGAGAGCACTAAATGTCTTAATGAGTTGATTAAAACCATAGTTTCTATTCTATGCAAGTTCAAAAAACATATTCAAAGTAAAACAATGTTTTCTCTGAACATTACAGAGTTATATTTTCATATATTCTTCACATAAACTTAATTTTCATTTTTAATGGTAAGAAAAATATTATTAGCCTATTCACATCAAACTTCATACTGTAAGTTTAATGTAATACTAAATTTGTCCTATTGTAGTAGAAATAATTTGTTAAACAACATATACTAATGTGTTCAAGGAATACTAACGGTCGTGTGCATCAACAAAGTGCGTTTGTTGAACGACGTTCAACATTAAGTCTCGATCAAATGGTGAGTGAACTAAGTTTAAGCTTGAACGGATGATTTTCAAGGTTTAACTTCCTTGATCTTGGTCAGTCTACAATACTGAACCAAATGTACAAAATTTCAATTTTCAATAGTGCAATAAAATCCACTGACCTACGTTCAAGTTAGAAAGTTCAATTTTTTGAGCTCATTTGCATAGATACTCATTTGAACTTCGTTGGTGCACACGGCCACCAGTGACGCAACTACACTAGTTGTCGCCCGGGGCAAAAACTCGCATCAGCGCCTTCCTGACTAACAAAACCAGATCGCGCCCCAAATATTTGCCTAATTTTTGGCCCTTCCAATCCGGTGCCCGGGGCACAAGCCCCGTTTGCTCCCCTAGTTACGTCACTGACCATCATAAGAGCCATATTCTTCAACTACCTGTATCTCAGTTTAAGAGTAACGTAGTTAACCCTGCAAGATATTTCAGTCGTTTGAATTAAGTATTCTTTATACTAAGTTTTTTTTTTTTTTTTTTTTTTTAAATGAGGAAATGGCCTTAAGAGGACTATCTGCAAATTTTGAACATCTTGTAGATTTTAACAATTTACAAATTGTGTCTCCTTACAATTAAAAAGAAAGATTAACGTCACCCCTTCTATACATAACCAACGATATTCCTACCAAATTAAGACAAAAGCATGTGCAAATGATTTACCACGCTGACGAAACGTTATCTGATGCTATATTGTCTAAATTCTATTTTCTTGGCCGCTGATGTATAATAGGGATATGAACACCAATGCAGTGTAAAACAAATCTTGTATATTTATTGTTATGACCATCCTTCCTTGTAACATATGTCGTAATTACCTTGTCATTGTTCAGTGGTGCAAATAGCCTTCATAACCTTCGAAGGAATCGTCCAATGAGGGATTTACTTTATAATTTCTAAAATATGGTTAATTTTTAATATAGTATCACTTCAAGCAGGAGCATACGTTGAATCAGAGAAACAGTGCTAAGCCACAGTATATTTAAGGAAATGTTCCACTTGCCTTAAATTCGTTTTGTTCCAACCAATCTTTACTAGCTTTAGAAACTATTTCTCTTCACTACTGCGAAGTAAATTTTCAATATCATTTTCTTTGTCTATATAACATAATCTTTCTCTTACACGCTTTTTAAACACTACTTGTATAGCTTCCGCCATGTAGATATAGCTCTGATACGTGGCATAGGTTGTTTATGCTAAAATGTTTACAGTTACACTTAGAGGGGCAACACAGATTTATAGCACTTGTGCTATTATCCCTTAACATTTCTAGGAAATTATTATCAATAGTTCAAAGTACTACAGATTAAGATCCACAAGCAACCCTTGGTTTATTTTCGGCCAAAATGTGACATAGCACTATCTTGCAACGAGCCCTTCAGTTGTAAAAATTGGGATGCATCCTATATTGGCAACTTTACGAAAATTATGACATTTCGTCATATCATTTTTTTTTTTTTAATGTGCTGATTCGCATCTTGAATTAGCGCTAATGCACCAATAAAATCCTAGAAACTGATCGTATTGTGGATACCGCAATGGTAACAAGACCATTCTCGAAACTGCCGGTCTTTCTTGATAACATAACGTACTCTTTGATTTTAGCATTAAGATTGTGTTCGTTATTCTGTAAACTTTTACCACTATTCATTTCTATTGAAATGGATCTATTGATTTGTCGCCAACATGAAAGATCGTGCAGAAAAGACAGCAACACGAAGCTTAGAATAAAATATGAATCTACCTAATTATATTTTACTAAATCTGCTAGTAAATGATTACCAGTATTCCCTCCTCCCTTAGCTTATATTTGGGAATCATCTTTTTTTTTTTTCACTCCTTCAAATTTTACGATGCGGCTTATATTCGGGCTAATATGCGGTATGTAAGCAGACTTTGAGTAACTTTTAGAAAATCAATGAAAAATTATTGTACACAACCAGAGCTCGAACTTCTTTGCTAGTAACCAGTAACTCTAACTACTTACTAGAACTTAAAGGGTACTTTATACTTTATTAAGTGTTTATATGAGTCTAAATAAAACAACTTAACGCGGGACAAGAAGTGTTGTGAGGCTACCAATTTGAGTCTAAGTGAGGTTGGAAAGTCAAGAAATGACGTAAGCTTGAGGTTTAGCTTCCACAAGATGCTGCTTCTGATTATTCCTTTACAAACAATATGCCACATTCTGTATATATAAATGATATCGATGTTGTGTGATGTACAGAGCGTTCAAAAAGTCTCTATACACCTGAATTGTCACATATTCAAAGCAACAAGAAAATTATTTTACTCAAAATTTATTATATTTTATGGCATAAAATCACTATGTACAGGGCGTAGCATATACACACACATTTTCACAGCAAATGTTGGAAATATCCCCCATGAGCCTCCAAACATGCTTGCCACGATTCAGGTGTCAAGAGACTTTTTGAACGCTCTGTATTTTCACGATTGAACAGCTGAAGGGTTTGAAATGAATTTTTTTAAACATAGTTAAGCTCTAAGGTAGAGATGTGTTTTTATTATGAATCCACAAATTGAGGTAATTGTTTATCAAAGTTTCCATTCCTTTCCATTGGAGCCAATTTTTCATTGTTGTAACCGGTCACTGCGCATGTGCATTGATTTTAATTTTCATAGAATCTCCACCAGCGTCGTAAGAGTCAACCATCGTCACTCAATTTACTCAAAATTTTCATTTGTTCTTGTTGCGCTATTGTCCAGTTGATTACAATACGTTTTTATTTCAGCTTTATCCAATTAATTTCCATTTTAGATTTTTTTTTTTAAATTTTCGTTTAGAATTTTATTCCTTTTAACTTATCTCAGCGAAGCTAGTTCGTAATAAAACTGAAAGCTTAAGGAAGACTTGATACCAAAATAAAATGTTATCAGTGTTAACTGTAAATAAACTGTTTTTATATTATAGCCTTACTACTCACGCCTTGGATTCAAATCAATATTTTCACATATACATGTCATATTGTTTCGATAGTTTTTATAGCATGATAATTTAGTTATGTATAATTAAGGTAATATTGGAGCACTATTTATTATGTTATACACTAAATGTGCATTATTAAGTACAAATGATTGCAGGATAAAGGTTCCGCTCTCATGGTCATGCAAAAAATGATCTTCACTTTTTTTTTATGTCTGTTTCTGGGCAGTTGGATCATAACAGTGGAGAGCAGGTTCGGTGGAGCCACACCTGTGAAATTCTCAGCGCTTTTCCAGCAGAGCCAAAGAATCTTCTGGGCCGCAACCATTACAACGGCCATTCCGAGCTCCAAGTATTGTCCTTCCTTCCAGCGGCTTTAATTACAAGGTTAATGTACTTGCTTCATCATCTTAATTTCTAAAAGAAGAAAGAATTTCCTTTATCACTCTCATTTACAGGAATTTTTGAGTCATTCTCTTTTCTTTATAGTCACTGATAATTCTGTATTTGGTAATGAACGCGGAAGTAAAAATTCGCCATATGTGGGATGGATAAAACTATCTGGTCATTTGCTCCTCTAAGAGCAGTTTACTATGGAAGATACTAGAGTTTAAAGAAAATCATTTCGGGATTAAATCTTTTATTGATGAAAGAACCTGATTTATTTATATATTAAAGGGGTTACAGATTCATCCAGAAGCAAGGTTATATCTAGTGTACGAATTAGGTTCCGCATATTGTCTAAGACACCGGCATCTAACCTTTACAAATCGTGTTCGAATGTAGAATTGAAAGTATTTTACATTGTACATACTATACGTAGCTTCAATATACGCAGTTAGTAAAATCCGACATCGAAATTAATTTCCGACGACGAACTGAAGGGTATGAAAATATGATTCCAAGCGACAGCTATCATGATCATCATAGGTATTCTGCTATTATTGGCAGGTCATTTGCCGCAACTCAGAAGCTTGATGCTCCATGGTCTTCCGCCACTCTTTGTCTTCACGTACGATTTTTCTAATTTGATATTGTCCATCAATTGTAGCCTTCTTCGACCCCACCCTCTCTTTTCTGCCACCATACCCTTTAGCACGTGCCTTATGAAACAGTTCCTTCTTAGCCAATCATCCAACCAGTTTCTCTTCCTCTCCTTAATAATACCTAAATCTAATACCCTCTCCTTCGTTTACCACTCGACTAATTCTCTCCATTCTTCTCCACACCCTCATTTCGAAAGTTTCAAGTTGTTTTTCATCATTTTTGCGTAATATCTATGTTTCTGTCTCATACAGTATAATACTCCAAACGAAGAATCTTATGAGTCTTTTTTTTCAACTCTTTATTCAAAATTCCACAAAACAGACTTTTCTTCTTCCTAATGGCTTCTTTCGCTATTCCTATTCTTGTCCCAGTTCACGTTCACACTTCAAATCATCACTAATAATACTACCCAGATATCGAAAACTAGTCACCTGTTCTATTTTCACCCCTCCTACTTCTATATTTGATACCGATCGCTTAATTCCCATCACCAAGGCTTTTGTCTTTCTAAAGGGACCCATAGACGATCCACGGTTTGTGCAAATATCATGTTTGTCCAAACAATGTGTTCGCTTAAACACTCGGCCATACACTGTTCAACTGTTTGCACAAACTTCAGTTCAATTTTGAGTTTGATCGCGTAAACATGTCCATTGAAGCACGAGGGTGTGGATGAAAGAGTGGTTCAAGAAACGGTCTAGTTTATCGTTTATCTAAAACGGTTAACAAAATTTAATAGCCTAGCTTGAGATAATTTCGACTGTAGACTTATTTACGAATCTACTCAACTATATTTGCTGAAATATTGGAAATGGTTACACCTCTTATTCGGAAATAGGATACAAATATGAGAGATGCGACATCTCCCAAGCAGAGATTGCTTGCCACTTTGCGTTATCTTGTGTGCAGAAACACGTACGAGGACTTAAATTTGAAACAGCCATTGTACCCCAGACGCTTGGACAAATTATTATAGAAACATGTGAAGCCCCATTTTTCAGATCCCTGTTTTTATAATCTTCACTCTTTACCTTCCACAGTTCAGGTAAATTTCGATAAAGTTCAATAAATTCTTGCCTGAATTCTTGAATCCTATTCATTGACGCCACAGCAAAAGAAATAAGTGTTTGTATACTAGGCCTCCTACTCGGAAATAAATTCGTGTTTGCAGAAACATGCCCATACATGATCCACGTGTTTGCCCAAACATCATATTCGTGTAAACAATTTTCGAATGAGTTCTACATAAAAAATGTTTGCACAAATATTTGCGCAAACAGTTCATACAGCACCATACACGGTCAAACTGTTTGCGCAAACCGTGGACCGTGTATGGGTCCTAAAACACTTTTTTTCATCCCATATTCTTCACAATTCTTTCTCAAGTTTTCCAACATCTTATTGATGTTCTTTTCAGATTCCGCCATAATTGTCTTATCATCTACAAACCGTGTACATCTAACCATTCTACCTCCTACCGAAATACCATCTTCATTATCTAGGCTCTTTTTCATTATCTTTTCTAGATTAATATTTAATAATGTTGGCGAGAGATAGCATCTCTGTCGAACTCCCTTTTTAATTGCATTCTCCTCTGTCATTTCCTCCCCTACTCTAACACTTACTTCTTGATTCCTATATAAGTTTCTTACTAGTCTTCGATCTTTCCATTCCAACCCAACCTTCTTTAGAACTCCCAACAACAATCCCTAATTCATGCAGTCGAAAGCCTATTCTAGATCAATAAATACAGCATACACCTCTTTCCCTTTTTCAAAAAATCTATCACCGATCACCCTCAATAATAAAATTTCATTTCTTGTGCCCTTACCTCTCCTGAACCTGAACTGTTCCTCCTAAACTTTTTCATTTGTTCTTCCATACAACCTCCTGTTCAGTATTCGAAGCAGAATTTTAGCTGCATGCGATATGAGACAAATAGTTCTATAATCCTTCGTCCCTCTGGGTTCGATTTCATAGCCATTGGTATAATTGTGGTCTTCATAAAGTCATTTGGTTACTCTCCTGTTTCATATATTTCATTGCAACATTGAGACAGTTCTTTCTCCCTTGTCTCCCATATTCTTAATGAATTTGATTGGTATGTTATCTATCACGGTTGCCTTTACATTCTTAATCTCATATAGATATAACTTTTTCAAGCTCATCCTGAAGAATACTAAATCCTTTATCATCCTGGTGTACTTCATTTTCAACTTCAACATCTAGGCCACACGGTTTGTCTCTATTCTCAAATAAGTCCTCAATATATTCATTCTATCTTCCTAAGATTTCACTTCTCTCGCTGTCTACCTTCCCATTCTTATTTCCACAATAAAATAATTACACCGGAGGATGATGTGTTAACTGAGAGTATAAAATTAGAAGTCAAAAACCAATAATCTACATTTTTCTTTTCGAATACAGCTACCAGATTAAAATGACACAAAAGGACAAAATCCAGTGGAATTTGAAAATGTACTCAAACTTTTTATCAATAAACAGGTTTGAGAGAGGAAAATTATCGTCCCCGGCAGAAATTCTTAAGTTAACTTCATTGGAAAAGAAGACCAAAATGTGATTAAGGGGGAGAAGTACCCTCATCCTCCAACGGTAATTCGCACACTGGTTATATTAAAGAGGGATATTGAATATCAGAACTTCTCCAAAATTCTCAAGCTTACATTGAAAATTGAATTTTGTTTTCAAATCTCTATAATAAGTGTGTGTCAAACACCTCTCCGCCACATGTATTTAAACTATGTTTTTATCAGGAATGCAATGATGCTGTCCATGTTGTCATATCACTAACCGTTGATGAATATGGCCTGTTTTATCTTTGCAGATTCCAGTGACTAACCAATGGTGCTGACAACCCATGAACATATTGCAATCATCCTGATGTGTGAAAATCGCAGCCCGCATGTGGTGGCTGTGGAGTTTAATGCGCTACATCCCGAAAGGGAGCCTATGTCCCTCAATGGTGTGGCCAAACTCATCAGCATATTCCGGGAGACGAATTCTGTGGATGACAGACATCGTATGGTCGTCCGAAAAATCTACAGATGAGAAAACCACGGTCGCTGTACTCGCATCCTTCAGGAAAAGCTTCCAGCGTAGCACACGGTGTTTATCCTAGGAATATTTAGCTAGTCGAACGCCCATTCGGAGGATACGTACTTTCAACCAGCAAGTACCACTCATACAAACTGCAGCTCCACCATCGTTTAACAGGGGACTATCCAGACCGCCGGGTACAGTTTGCAGAATGGACAACAGCACAACTGGCAACCAATCCAGAATTCCTCTTGACCGTGCTGCTCTCCGATGAGGCGAATTTTTAAATCAACAGAGAAGTAAACAAACAAAACCATCGCTATTGGAGTGACAATAACCCCCCTTGGAATGATACATCAGGCATGGTTGGTGGTCAACAGGTTATGATATGGTGTAATATTTTGGCACGAGAGTCATTGGCTCATTCTTCATCCATAGCACTCTGAAAGTCAACCAATACCTACGGCTGCTGGACGAGGATATCCTGTAGTCAGTGTTGTCGAAGGGCGGTTCATATCTAACGTTCTTTCAGTAGGATGAAGCCCCTCCCCATTACGGGCTTGGCGTTCTTGGAACAACAGTTCCCTGGGAGATGGAACGGGCGTCGGGAATCCACCTTCAATCCCTAACAAACTTCGTCAAGATCTGGAATTTACTATACTTTGTGCAGCGGATTGAGGATGCATGTGCTTCTGTTCGTTCAAAGACATTGCTGGCTGTGCATGAGGAGTGGAAGAGAAGTGTGATACACACCATTGTTGCACAGAGTCGTCATTTTGAGCCTGTGTTGTGATGATATCCAAAGGGATAAAACCGTACATAATTGATCAACGGTTAGTGATATGACAAAATGGACAGCATTATTGCATTCCTAATCAAAACACAGTCTTAACACATATGCCGCATGTCCACCTTTCTATTTTTAAAAAAATCACAAATTTCAAAATGGCGGATTTCAAGATGGCGGCGGAGATTTGTGATCTACTCTGCCCATTCCTCTTTTGCCAATATGTGAAACTACCACCGTTTGCATTGTCTGTCTTTCACTATTTTTACGATTCAATAGTTTATTTGATGTATTTCTGTAACATAGCATAGCCCTTCTCCTACCAACTTTGACGCCCTCCCATTCCGTTTCTTATGGCATTCAGCCGCTATAACTTTGCACATACACATATTTTCATACCCTCTACCAGGCGCGCCATGTCTCTTCCCTCAATTCGATTCATCCATTTGGACCCTTTAGAAACCCTTGTGAGAATTTCCGAAAAAACAGTTCCGTGTAATTGATTTAGTATATCCGCAAGCTTGTCCAATTAGAATGAGCATGGACGAAAGTAAAACACAATTTTCCCAGTTTGAAATCGAGCTTGAGTAAAAGATGTTTTCAAATAACTCATTGCTTGAGTTGAGAAATACAAATGCCCGTTGCATAAGGACAAATTGAATTATGATAGTTAATCAGATTGTCAGTGACAACGATAGTTAGTTGTAACTTTAAAAAATTTAAGGTTTTTAATGGTTTAACAAAGAACATCCACGATAAATCGAAACTATTATGTAATAGTATATATTAGAGTCACGTAGAATCTGTCAAGGATTATTGGAGGAATATGCAACTCTAAAACCACTATTTGTGTAGCCCAAAGGCAAAGAGAATCATAATAATACTTTTCTGAAGAAAAATATCTTGTAAGTTTATCTAGGCCCAATCAATACAAACAAGGTATTTTGTCACTCAGAACAAATGAATGACAATTATTAACGAAGTTAAACATTCATTTGGTCCATCCTTCTGTTTGGTTCCTTTCATTCTATAAACATCTGAACAAGAATGTGTACACAGAGAAATAAATGAATGTGTTACTGCAGCGCATAAAATAGTTGTTGACTGTACCTGACTCCGAGAGAAACTCGTTCTTATGCAACTTTATGTGACTGACATGATCTTGACATAACCTTGTAGAGTGTGAAGGAAGCAGTGATCACGAAGTATGCTGTACATATTGATTTTTTAAACATGGAAGTTCGTAGATGAATGTACCAAAACATGTCATGCACAAATTCCAGAAAACATAAACGTGTAACAGAAATTCTAGTAGTACTTACTGTTAGTAAATAAAGTTCTCTCCTTTCACCAAATACTTCATTACTAAATACTTGACAATTATTTAATAGTTATCTTTGTTCCTTTCCTTAATAAATAATAATAATAATAATAATAATAATAATAATAATAATAATAATAATAATAATAATAATAATAATAATAATAATAATAATAATAATAATAATAATAATAACTAACTCTATGGCCTATGGAACCCGGAGTTTCAGTACCGCGTTCACAAAAGCTCTCCACTGACTTCTATCCTTAGCTAATTGCATCCAGTTTCTACTTTGTATTCCTATCTCTGCGAGATCCATCTTAATATTATCCTCCCATCTGGGCCTAGGTCTTCCTAATGGTCGTTTTCCTATGGGTCTTCCAGTCAAGACTTTGAAAGCGTTTCTACTTTCTTCCATTCTAGCTACATGACCTGCCTACCTAAGCCTCCTAGACTTGACGACCCTAACAATGTTGGGTAAACCGTATAAACTATGTAGTTCCTCGTTATGAAGTTTCCGCCATTCCCCATTCTCGTTCCTCTTGGGTCCGAACATTCTTCTCAGGATCTTGTTCTCAAATACTTTCAGTCTATGTTCTTCCCTCAGTGTAAG
This sequence comes from Thermobia domestica, assembly GCF_964235325.1. NCBI lineage: Eukaryota > Metazoa > Arthropoda > Insecta > Zygentoma > Lepismatidae > Thermobia > Thermobia domestica. The sequence goes on along the minus strand of NC_137454.1, from coordinate 311,890,170 downwards.
TGACCATGTTTCGCAACCATACAGAACAACAGGCATGATTATCGTTTTATATATTTTAAGCTTCAAATTCTTCGACAGAATTCGCGACGACAAGAGATTTTGAACCGAATAGTAACACGAATTCCCTGCTTTTAGTCGACATTTAATTTCTTCGTGAATATGATTTTGGTCTGTTAATATTGATCCTAAATATTTGAAAGTATCCACTTTATCAAAAGTATTATTTAATATTTTAACGCCTCCACAATTTTAATAATAATAATAATAATAATACACTATTATTAATAAAATAGACCAGGAAGTAAGTTTCATAAACGTAACGGTACCATTGACTTAAAACATACGTACAACATTGATTAAGAAAATAAGAACTGGCAGACGAAACCAAGAAGTTATGGATATGTCAGAAAGCTACAGTAAGACCAACCATTATCTCAGCTACAGCAATTGTCCCTACAAGTACTATGACGCAACTGGAACAAATAAACACGAAATAACTCCTAACAAACCTATTAAAATTAATAATAGTGGATATCTGTCTCATGGTCAGGAAATTCTTTGGAAAAGAACTCTTCAAATAATATGCACTTGCCACAGACAGTCGTTAGATTATTAAGCTGAAATCAGTTTAAATCGAGATGCAGCAGTAATGATAATAATAATAGTTATGATAGCATATTTCGTGTGCACATTTACCTAATGGAAGACAGGGGCGGATCCAGGGGGGGTTCCAATACTGCTACTTAGAACTACTTTTAAGAGCTCCAAACTCTGGGATGAGTTTTATTTATATATAAAATAAAAACCTTTCTTCTTGGGAGGGGCAATCACCCCGATCGTCCCCCCCTGGATCCGCCATTGACGGAAGATTTTCTTAGTAATTGGATTATATGTAAACATGAGGAGTTGATTTTAGTTATTCTTAAATTATATCTAACAAAGACCATTACAATTTTTATTCCTACATATTTGTCATTTAAACTGTTCACTACAATGGATCAGCAAAATAACGTTCTAACGATTACGAGATCCACTGTTTGAGAAGTATTAAAACCAAGAAACCAAACCACTTGGAGTAACAGCTCTTTTTTGTTGGCCTGAGCCGCTCCAACGCCATCTGTTAGCGACCGACTTAACTACGTCCAGCCTAGCAACAAATACGTGCTGAGTTAACTGTGTTGCGCTGTCTCTAACAGGCTTATCAGGAGCTTTCTAGACCACGTATTTTACTCACGTGACTCCCCAGTTTATCTCTAACAGTCTTGTCAGGAGCTTTCTAGACCACGTATTTTACTCACGTGACTCCCCAGTTTATCTCTAACAGTCTTGTCAGGAGCTTTCTAGGTCGCGTATTTTACTCACGTGACTCCCCAGTTTATCTCTAACAGTCTTATCAGAAGCTTTCTAGACCACGTATTTTACTCTACGTGACAGCCCAGTTTGTCTCTAGACGCTGGGTGGACACCGAAATTTGGAAGCATCGGCCGGGAATCCAATCTGGGACCACATAGACGTGAGTCGAACACTCTAAACACTAGACTGTGTCTCCGTTTGAGAAGCATTGATGTATAGAAATGAATCTAGAGAGCAGAAAGCCACGATATTAGCATTTTAGACTAACTAAGTTACACTTATCACATGTACACTCATGTCCAAAATTATTGTCGCATATCTATAACTGTATTCTTGTAAGAATATAATTTGATAATGATTCTGCAGGGTACTGATACTATGTGCATAATCGAAAATTAGAATGAGTAAAACAAAATGTTGCTAAATGGACAAGAAACTTTTATTTTCATTTTATTGTTGTTATTTACTGCTCTTTTGACATGAAATTTGCCACACAATGTCTTTAGCGATCATACACACATTAACAATATAAGAAATACCGGACGAATTCGTTATCAAATTATATTCATAGAACAACATATTTATAGACATGCTACAATAATTTTGGACATGACTATACGAGAAATCCCATACGAAGTTCGTTGTCAACAATTTTCAGAGCAAAAGAATGAAACAACTGTCCTAAAGATGTATTCTGTCTCCGTTTAAGTAAACACTCACGCAATTGTTAGTAAATATTTTACAACGTCAAGATCCAGTCAAATCACTTTCTCGCACACTGAAAAGATATATTCATCCAAATTATTACAAATTGTAAGGCATAAAGTTTAGTCAATACTTATCACTTCTAAATCTTTTTATTTTACAGAGACTCATAAATGTATTTTGTCAAAGATTACACACCAAGTTAAGTCAATGTATTGCATCCGAAACCGCAAGACTTTGCCCATTTCGTTGAATTTGTTACATAACATTCACACTCGTCAAAGCGAATTTTCCAAAAGGTACCCTTTAATTGTCTTTTCCTGGTCTGAAATTTTAGGGAAATCAACTTCTTGATCTGTAGCATTTCAAATAATAATAATAATAATAATAATAATAATAATAATAATAATAATAATAATAATAATAATAATAATAATAATAATAATAATAATAATAATAATAATAATAATAAAAACTGGTAATAATCAGTATTCGAAATTGAAAAAAGCAAGAGGCGGTATGTTTTATTACGATTTTGACTCGACATACCGGCTATCTACATGTTGACATTCGATGATGGTATCTTACCTAAAAGGTTGCGTTTCTATTTGCATAATGCTGAAATCCATTTTAGAGTGTCTCTTTACTTACGGGGCGATATATGGAGAGTCTTGAATCCCCCACCAACAATTTTGTGAAAAAAAAAATATATTTAAAAAAGTATCCTCTTATGTTGTATTATATAAAATTATACACGAAAATGCTGAAAAACTGAATTAGAATATTAACAATTTCCTGAGGGAAAACTCCCGGCCCCCACTCGATTGTAGGGTATTCCAAACCCCCGGAAGGTCTAACATGCACAGCAGACAACCCCTAAATCCCCCCATGCTTAAAACACGACATTTATATGCATTAAGGCAAGAAGACACACACACACACATACTTAACAAAGAAACAGTTCAATATAACACATCAACATATAAACTAGGTGAACTTCTGTGAAGACACATCATTTCAAAAATAAAAGGTAATGAAAAAATAACAAAAATGTCGGCGTTGTCAACTTAGAAATTATTTCTACATAAGAAATTAAATATATTTGCGTGCAAACCTATTCGTCAATTACTATGTATAAAAATGGATTGATTCAAGGTATTTAGCATCTACTTTCCAGTGACAGTATATTTTAACCATTAAAAAAAAAAAAAAAAAACAGAGACGGTATGCCTTCATCGCTGGAAAAACCAGAGGTGGTATGGCATACCACCGCATACCGTCTCACTTCGACCACTGGTAATAATAATGGAAAACATTTTAAAAGACATTTGTAGTGGAATTGCTTAAGAGGACTCCATACCTCCACAAAAACGCGCAGAACAGACCTTCCGTTTTCAACATTTTTCTCAGTTACGACTAAAGATAGAACTATGGAGTTTTTTTTATATTCTTCACAAAACATGTCGGCACATATCCTTCAGAACAAAAATTTAAAAATTTTCATCCTTAATGAGTAAATTTGGTATAAAAATGGGGAATAAACGTCATTTTCACATGCAATTATCTCCAGAACCCCACATGCTAATAAAAATCCGTTTTGAAGGAAATGTGCATTGATCTTTGCACTTGACATTCGCACTATAACTTGTAAAGTCAGTTTTGATATATCGATACTGCACGTGGAAAACGAAACCCTTGTAACAGCGTAAAGTTTCTCTGCACTGTAGCGACATCTTGTGCTTAAAGTTCGACAGGGCCTAAGCCCCACCCACAGTAGAATTCGGAGGGATACAATAAAGTAGTTCGCGAGGGAAGATCCGCATGCGACGTCTGCTGGCAAGGGAAAGCAGCATTATTGTGTGTATTGTGTGACAGGTGTAACATTTTTTGACGTGTGCATTTCAAGAGTTTACTGAAGTCCCCAACATGAAGCCAAGGAAGAAAGCAGGGATGTATCTACATGAGCGCAGAAGCAAGGCCAAAATAAGAAAGAAGGGGTTCAGATTGATTGATTGATTGATTGATTCTAATTATATGTTGGTCGCTCTCTTCACATACTGGCTTTCGTTTCTTCCCAATCAGGTTCTTCTGTATTCAGACAAAAATTGCCACTCACACAAGCTTAAAACAAAAATTATTTTTCAAAGAGCTTCGGCTCGCTCTGATGGCAACTGTGTCGAAGCAATAACAATGGGTGTTACCAGATTCGTGAACCCAAATTCTCCGTTCGAAACACTGGCGTCACATGTCCTTCAATATTTGTAAAACCGTTTTCCACTCTCCCCCCAAGATTTGAGGTACATTAGGTTAAGTATGACGCAAAAGAGGCTCAACCATGTAGCAGTTTGCTATGTTCACAAAACAATGTTAGACAAAGTAGACATGGAAAAAGTAGCAAAAAAGTTTGTTTTAAATTCTGAAAAAAAGGTAGTTAGTTTTTGGCCCTATGAAGGTGAAGGTGGAGTAAACTATAAAGTAACTTTTGTTCAGATAGGAAGCAGCAAAACGAGTTTAGTTTAGATAAACGATTTTCAACTAATTTTCTAACTGTACACTAGCAGAACCTGCGCTCTCCACACAGCACATCATTCACATACGAACATGAATCTCCTTGTCATTCCTTACAACATCTGTACATGTTCCTCTATAGACACAAGGAAGAACATCTTGATAAAAATAGGCAAGGGGTACCATAAAGGGGAGATTTTTTCAATATCTGGCACCGTTTGCAAAATTTGAGCCTACTTCCAGTTGAAAAATGAAATGAAATCTTCGTCCCACGTTTATGCCGGTTAGGCTAAAGGAGACGGTGATGATGAGTAATGAACGAAATGGTGGAATGAAGAAAGTGGGAGGAAGCGGGAGAACCCCGAGAAAACCCACGCATGCGGAATTTGCCCACCACAAAACTCACTTGGCGCGAGCTGGGAACGAACCAAGGACCCCATGCACCAGAGGTGAACGCTATACCACTGAGCTATTTTCAATTGGAGTTTCTAATTCATGTATGATCAGTGTTTTCTTCCTTCTTGCATGCAGTATATAATAAGCAAATACCTTACACATACAATTAATTATAATGTCAGTGATATATGCTGTTCATTGAACAAAACACTCCAAACAATAAAGACTCATCTTAGCCTAGAGAAATTGTTATCCTTCGGTTTTCATTATAATTTGGCCATATATCGGTTTGTTAGGACAATAAAATGAGGATATGTTGTCAAGTATTTAACAACAAACTATGAAGAAATTTCGAGCAAAATAATAATAAAAAAACGTAGTGAAAAAAATTATAAACTATTTACGCCCTTCTTCTGTTTATTCAAATATAACAATTTTCCTTACATTACGATCTCAACTATTATAAAAAGTACATATTCACTATTATAAACAGTACATACTCAATAATGTCTTGTAAAGTATTTTATAATATTTGCGTTCCTTCGTTTCCCTGCGGGAGCTCATGTGGTTCGGATTCCACGTTAATCAGTAGGTCCACGTATCATATAGCCTTGCTGCTGAAAGAGACGATAAACTAAACTCAACTCAACTATATTTGCGTTCCTTTCTCTGTTGAATCAAATGTTAACAGAACTTTCTTTCCACATAAATTTTTGTTTTTATTATTCGTCAACTACTGTCTGTTCCAAATAACATATCAAAAGAGCAGTAGAAAATTGTTTTTGAAATAACATGTTTGATACTGTAAGGATGCGATGAAAAATTATGATTTTAAAAAATGTCCACGCAATTACACAACGGCACTATGCTTTCGGAAGCTTGAAATCTCCCTGACTAGTAGCAGAAATTCTGACAATTCCGTAACTTTTATAGAAATTACAAATTCCCTGTCTCTTCCAGGATATCTCGCTCACCTCGCCACCATGTATTGCAAGCAATACAAATTTCCTCATGAGAAAAAGTAACCAAAAGCTTCCTGTAGTTTATTTTTAACGCTGATCCTTTTTTTCTAATTTCATTTTGTTTAATCTTCCCTTATTTTTTTTTCATTTCTGGACTCGAAGGAGGGATTCTGACCCCCCTAAATCCCCCTTGGCTACATGGTTGTTGTCGAGCTTGAGATAAGTTCGACTGTGGTCTTATTTACGAATGGATTCAACTATATTTGGTGAAATATTGGAAATGGGTACTCCTCTTATTCGAGAACAGGATACAAATATGAAAGATGCAGTATCTCGCGAGCGAGTTCTTTGACACTTTGCATTATCTTGCATGCGGAAACACGTACGAGAACTTAAATTTGAAACAGCCATTGCACCCCAGACGCTTGGACAAATTGTTATAGAAACGTGTGAGGCCGCATTTTTCAGATTCCTGTTTTTATAATCTTCACTCTTTACCTTTCACAGTTCTGGTAAATTTCGATAAAGTTCAATAAATTCTTGCCAGAATTCTTGAATCCTATTCATTAACGCCACAGCGTTTCTACATAAGGTCTCCTACCTATAGGGCCCATACACGGTCCACGGTTTGTGCAAACAAGGCTGTTTGTGCAAATAATTTGACCGTGTATGGTGCTGTATGAACTGTTTTCGCAAACATTGGTGCAAACTTTTTCCACATCGAACTCGTTCAAAAATTGTTTACACAAACATGATGTTTGCGCAAACACGTGGACCGTGTATGGGCATGTTTGTGCAAACACGAGCTTTATTTCCGAGTAAGAGGCCTAATGTACAGACGCTTATTACTTGCGCTATAGCGTCAATGAATAGGAATCAACAATTCTGGAGAGAATTTATTGAACTTTATCGAAATTTATTCAACAATAGGAATCAACAATTTTCGAACGAGTTCGATGTGGAAAATGTTTGCACAAACGTTTGCGCAAACAGTTCATACAGCTCCATACACGGTCAAACTGTTTGCACAAACCGTGGACCGTGTATGAACCCTATAAGAGATGAATCCTAAGGTTTCGGAAACGCAACCATTGCACATACTGAATAAAGTGTGTAACACAGTGGTTTCCATTTCATGAATTTTTGGCGATTGTATGCATTTACACATTATTCACAGATATAGCAGTCTTTTTTGTAATTAGAGCTCAGATATTTGCTATAATTACGACTCGCTTTTTAAAAAATACGATAAACAAAAAACGCGTAAAAAATGCTTGTCATAAACGTGGAAAATGCACTGAAAGAGCCTTAAAATATATTATGACGTCAAATATTATTCTAAAATATGCTATTTTCACTGTACCTTAGCTGAGATTTACTACAAATATTTGAATTAAAGTACGTCAAAATAAGTTTGAATTAAAGTACGTCTCCTTGTAACGTAAAATTATACCTACGCAATACTTTTATGATATGTTTGATAAAGCGAAACAAAATTATAGGTTCACACGAGAGGTCATTGTTGAACTGTAGTTAGGGTGACCAAATCGTCAACTAGAAAAAACGGGACACCTTTTATTTCTGGATAGGTTGCTCCCCTAAATATATTTTTTAGCCTCTCCGTTCTCTCTCTCTCATTTTGAATCTCTCACAAAAAAGGGCAAATTTACACTTTTTCAGCTAACAAAAAATGAAATATTTGAAAACATTACTAAAAATATATGAGCGCTCAAATCTATCATCAACAGGATTTATAATTACTCTCAGCATCGGATTCCAACTCCTTTTATTTGCATTGTCTTACTTTTAAACATTGTTTCATTTACAACTAGTTTTCTTTTTTACTTTCACTTTTATAGTTCTATACTTCTGGTCACCTTTCGTAAATGGAAGTATGTTACATCTTAGTCAAATCACGGAAACACTGTACTGTACTGATGACAGCTCCTCAATCTTTCACCGCCCGAAACAGAGTAAAAACAGGTTACATTTGTTCTCCATAAGACTTTCAGCCCCTTGCGCTGTCGTCTGCGGAGCGGGGAGGCCTAGGAGGGAAAACAGTGCAACCACCACATCCAATATTGCAAACGTCGTAATGACGTTGCTCAGTAATTAGACATATTCCAATATAATCATATAGCTTAGAAAATAATAATATAAATTAGGAAATTTTAGCGATTCGGAAGGTTTCTTGTACGCAATGTACCTAAATACGGTACATTTTGGTGTCCCGGGGGAAGTTTTCGGGACACCGGGAATGGTAGTGAAAAAACGGGACAATCCCGTTTTTACGGGACGATTGGTCACCCTAACTGTAGTGCAATTTTTATATAGTGCGAATGTTATATCGACTTGTGGAAAAACAGTAGGGAAACTGTAGTCGCGTTCTTCTTCTTCTTAATTATAATAATAATAAACTGAAAAGCGCGAAAAATGTGCAGAAAAGTTCTAAAACAGCAAACAGCAAGAATGCCAAAAATACTTTTACGATGAAAGTCAAGAGCGTTATTTTTCTCATTATATGAACAGCTAATGTATTTTGTTTTGTTCCCCATATATACTTGCCCTAGTTATAATTAAATTATCTACCATTCTGCTACGGAGAATGTTGATTATGGGTCGTCAGAAAGTCTTCGGTATTATCTTGCAGGGGGCTGCCCTCACCCTTCTTTTCTCTTCGCATACTTTGAACAATTCGAAATGGCTCTTCTATGCCCCATGGCAATCGTGTCATATGGATGGATTTGTTGGCTGATGGGCACTTGATGCTTCTATGTTCGAGCCAAACAGGTTTTCAGCATTACCCCCTGCAAGCAAGTGCCAACTTCTCCCTCCCCCTGCCCGTTGCATTTCGAAGCAGATATTGCGAGCACACAGGACAAAAGAGGTCTTCGCCGGGATTTCACGTATTCTCGTCCACACCACAATTTCCGCAGCACTCGCCCCACACGAATAGTTTGTTTCACCCCCAAGTCCAAGACTTTCTCGTCAGCTGAGCCGTTGGCTTCAACGTGTAGAATGTACGGACTATTTCCTGACTCGGATTCTGACCATTGCGGCGGTGCAAGGGATTTTGGCTTGAGAGAATCTGTCAATCTCGTGACGTATCTGCTACGTCAGTGGTAAAAGCCACGCAAATAACATCTCAAAAATCACGCCCTTTTTACCCCTGTTCCTCGGTTTTAAGTTTTCTCGCTTGTATGACGGAGCCTTAAGAATACGTCATACGAAATAAAGAGAATATTTGGACAAAATTTCAACTTTCCAGAGCAAGAGAACGATTAATTCTTTTTCCATCCTGTTCGATGTTAAGCTTCAGGTCGCGCAGTACCACAGGATGAGTCTCGACGTTTTAGGATCTAAAGCTCGTGAAATATGTAATAATTCGTTAAAAAATCAATTTTGAGACACCTTGTACTTGCCAGCACCTTAGGCGGCACCAATAATGCTCAGTACTACATATAGTCACTACTTTATAGCCACTTACAATTATTTATAATAATAATCATGAAGAGAGAAAAAAACAAGTGTGTCGCGATCTTGTGGACGTTTAGTAAACTGTGCCCCAGGGGCGGGTCCAGAAACTTTCCTATTTTATATATATATATATATATATATATATATATATATATATAAAACCTATCCCAAAGTTTGGAGCCCTTTAAAAGTAGCAGTATGACATCCCACCGCCACCCCAGAAGTCGGTCCTGGATCCGGCCCTGCTGTTCCCTCAGTCAAACATGTAGACTCTAAGAAGAACATTTGTACGAAATTTCAATTACCAACATCCAAATGTTTTGGAAGTCTATTGAACAACAAAATATGGTCCAAACCAGTGTTTCTTCTTAGGTCCTCCCTCCAGTTCACTCTATTACGAGTAAAACTGGAAGTGGTAGAAATCTGGTCCTTCCGTTTTCAACATAGAACTGAAACAGAATAGACGGAAACTGTTTCTTGATGTGGATTCAACGTCCAATAAGTAGATTCCATTTCTGCTCTTGCCTCTTGATTGTAACCGGAAATGTAGATTTAACCAGTTGAGGTTTTAACATTTTGTTCCCATTCCACAAAAACGATAATAGATAGAAATAGATTGTTTCTGTTTTCAGTTCACCAAGAATAGATTTTATTCCAGCACTTATTCCTTTATTGAAAACCAAAGGAATATCCAAGTATGTTTATCACTTGAGGTCAAAGATGTTATAAAATAGAGGATCTGCCTATATGTATCTTCATCCTATTAAATTAGTGAAGCCAAAAAACAACCGAGCCTCGGCAAGTCTGATTGGCTACTCTCGTTTTCGCCATCGCCTGATTGGCTACTTTCATTTCCGCCATGATTGTTGGCTCAAAACATTCCGATCCTATTGGGCGGAGTGGGCAGAGTAGGGGCGGCGAAACTGTGACGTATGGCTTCAAGATTTTGTTTCAAGGCCAGATCCTCTATTTTATAAGATCCTAGCTTGAGGTCTCAGTGGTTGAGTCAAGTAAGCCGTGTGCTTCCAGTATAATGACGCACTTCTGATCTCATTTGTTTCTGGTGGGTGCCCAACAATTTTTTTTTTAAAAAATGCAACATATGGAACCCAACCCACAATGGTTGTTTCGCGTTCAATATTGTAAATGAAAGAGAAAGTGAAATGAAATAAAATCTTTAAATTTTACGTCCCACGATTATGTGGGCTAGACTAAAGGAGACGGTGATGATGAGAAATGAATGAAATGGTGGAATGAAGAAAGTGGAAGGAAACGGGAGAAACCCGAGAAAATCCACGCGCACGGTTTGTCCACCAGAAAGTTCACCACTTGGCTCGAGCAGGGATCGTCCAAGGACCCCATGCACCAGAGGTGAATGAAATGAAAAGGAGAATTGAAATTTTGTCTAAATTCACGAGGGAAAAATCTTTAAAGAGCAACGAGATCAAAAATAAGCCGGAAAAGAAATAGATTTGCATGAAAATAAATATAAACACACATTAATCTGGGCATTGTTCATCTGGCAGACGTATTGCTTGAAGCTGAAAATTTTTACATTCGGTGCCTTTCTTTTTTGTTGACAGCAAAAGTGACGAAATTACTTATCTCATCAATAGTAAATATATATGATTTGGAAGCCGGTCCATAGTTGCATAATGTAAAAGGACAAAATTCGTTTATTTAAGAGGCCACATCACGGCGAAATTAAAATACCGCTAATTTTACAGTGATTATGTGATATCTTCATATAATCTGCTTTCGATTTCCAGCCATTTAGAAAACTTGCATTTATTTTCGCGTTTCTAAATGGCTTCAAACGGAAAGCTACTAGGTGACTCGTGATAATGGTACCTCATGCAAAATAATATTGTCTAGGGCTATCAGGTTTTGATTATCTTTTATCTATTTGAAGATATCACATAATTACTGTAAAATTAGCGGTATTTTAATTTCACAGTGATAAGGCCTCTTAAGTAACAGCAATAAAAGAAGCAATATACCATAGTAGCTTATATCACAAATAAAGCTAATCTCACAGCGTAATAATATTCGCAGAAATTTCCCTGTAGAAAATGAAATTACTTTTCAATTGTTTCGAATTGCACTTGACAACAAGACACCATCAATAGATTGATCTTTGTTCTCATCCACATACTGCTTTTTTAAAACCCATTTTTCCTTTTGTATTTTAATGTATTTTAATTACGTTCTGTAATGGGTCATAACTTATTATATATATATACGCTAATGATTTCTCTTTTTTCTCTCAGTAAATACATTTGATTCGATTTTTCCTCTTCACTTTCTCTAAAGTTAATGAGTCTCATCTGAAATGGATAACAGAATTTCCCATCATCCACTGCAGTTAACAATCGATTTTCAATTTTGATGTACAGAACTGTAACAGTGAGCAATTATTTTGCAATGAAAAACTATTGGAAAGTCTATAAACCCATGATTAAAATCAGCTCATTTATCTTTTTTTTTTTTTCTATTTTATTCTTATGGCAGAGCGGCATATCATGATTTTAAAAGAAAAAAAAAGGTTTCACATGCTTATCTTCTGAAAGATACAAGTGTTAGCTGTAAGACTTAAAGCGGTGAAAATTTTATGATTGGCTGATTATTTGCACGCAATACTGTAGTTTTCTATTCTTTCTTTCTTCTTTTTTTTAAAGTATTCTTCTTTAAAAAGCAAAAGTTACTTGCATGATGATTACATTACGCTTGGGAAAATTGTGTTTGAAAAAAATTAGGTTATTATGCACATCAAACAGACAGAGAGAGAAAAGAAATATTTCTTAATTATTCAGCAGCAAAACAAACATTGATGCTTGATGTGATATATATTACAATTAACAATAAGCATCTAATTATTAAGTACACCATATCAATGTTGTTTGTCTTCTTTTGTCTGAAGATCTTAAGTTCAAGTACTTTTCATCTATTATAATGACTTTTTTTTAAAAAATCTCGATTATCGCTGTTTCGATTATCGCAAGTCTCGATTTACCGCCGTTTATGATTTGAAAATAAAATTCTACTATTGTGCTTCAAATTATGATATCGCCCCACAAGATGTCCACTACATCAGAATTGTTTTTATTCCCGATACTTGATTTCCAAGTAATGCTTCGTTTCCATCCCGCGACGGGAGCAAGTTACAGGCGCCACTGGACATACACACTATAGCATAAAATCGGTCAAAGAAGCCGCTGGTCATAGACACCAACGATCATCACAACCTCATTTAGCAGAGAAGCCAACCTTGGGTTAGAGCCTTTCCATTTCAACTGTGTCTTCGGAAAATACGTGAAACACACTTCGCCCACCCAACCCCCACCGCTCTCTTGAGGAGGAAACCATCCTTTTTACTTTGGGGAAAGAAGAAGTGAATGACCTCGGCTGTGTTGCCAATTTCTCATTTAGTTGTTTGGTCTTGGCGAGCGAAGATCGTAAGCTACTTAGAATGGCTAACAAAGACAGTGCACAGCGAAGCCTGTCAATGTGTCCACATGGATAAAGGTAACCAAGGAAGCTCTGTCGCTTTTTTTTATCCACCACTTTCAAACATCGATATGTCACCTAAAACGTACCTGGAAGATCAAACATAGTCCCCATCAGCATCGACGACCTTCTACCAACGTTCTGGGACACTATGGATTCCATCGCGGCAGAAGTTAGTGGGCCGTAAAGCGAAGAAGGTATCAAGTGCATTTTGTACCTTTACTAGGGATTTGAACTGGCGTCCTCTAAGGTGATTGTCCAAGGAATGGAACAGGTGATAATCGGACGATGCAATGTCCGGGGAGTAAGGCGGATGCAATAGTGTTTCCCATCCAATGCGTATAATAGTGTCCCGGGTCATCCTAGCCACGTGGAGCTTAGCGTTGACATGTAACAGGAGGACCCCTTTGCGATTCAGAAGTTCTGGCCCAGAGTTTTAAGTTCTCCTTGAACATGGTTCAACTGCTGACAGTACATAGTTGCATTGGGGCTCAGACCAGCTGGTAGCAGTTTCCGATGCACGATGCCGCGAACAGTCCACCAAACACACAGGAGGACCTTCTCCTGATGCAGTGGTGGTTTCGACTGTTTTGGAACCGGTTCATGGGATGCCAACCAATGATGGCGGCGCCGTGAAGCTTCGTAGAGGAGCCACTTCTTATCACATATCAACACCCTGTCCAGAAATGGCTCCTTCTTCAGACGAGACAGCAGAGAAACACAGATGTCTGCTCGAGTTGCCGTCTGGCCAGAAGTCAAATCATGTGATCGCAAATTTTTGAATAAAAATTCATTTTATCAATTATGTTGGAGCAAATGTGAGGGTGCATTTTACCTTGGTTGCGCAGATGACATGTGGACTGGTGAGATGGTTTCTAATTTTTTGAAATGATAATCAAGATTTTTAAATGTTTCATATATATTTTACAAAATTATATACAGATGACGGATACAGACTATACAGGTACGAATATTAAGGTTGAATACATATCGTGAGATCCAGCCACCCGTTGCATTTCACATACATAGTTTCAATTAAATACTGAATCTACTGTTCTTGGCGCATTCGTTGTTTAACTCTCTTCCATGACATGCTTCAGCTTCTTCGAGCCTGCCCTCCGGTGCGGGTTGTGTCCCTGCTACTGCTACCGCCCTGGTTTCTGTGCTACAACCTGCCGGGAAAGCCGAGGAACTATCCAAAGATGTTGCTAAAGGCATGAGGCGATGTGGTGGCGCTCCTGCCACAACACTGAATCAATCTTGTCACATTTTCGCACCAATGGATAAATGTTGATGCATACTGTACATATACACAGGAATTCACCCGCAGGAAATCAGTTTTCTGCAACTGAATATTGGTTTTCTTCATTTTGCAAATTTTTTTTATTTTACACTTACGGTAATTTCTTTCGTTACTACACAAAAACGTTACAAGTTCCAGCATTGGCAATAATCTGGAAAATATTTACATAGAACATGCTTACATTTACTTGAAGTGTCAAGTCTTTATCATTTTTAGATCAAAAGATATACGCAATCAAACTTTGGGTTTGCTCGACTTTACGGACACACTGTATATATATTGAGATTCAGAGAAGAAATTTCTTGCCAATATTTGAACATTCTGATGACATCCTACAGACATACCAGCAGGAATATATACCTTAAGAAATTTCTTTGTATATCTTAGGGATGTGCTGGCAGAAGAGTTGCAACATTCCAGAAGCATTCCTCAAAGCAGATCACAATTCATTATGTGAACATCCAACCAGAAATGGCATTATCTTGGGAATCCCAAAATTACTTCAAGATACGCTTTAAATAGAGTAATTGATCATCAGCGCACAATAGCATATTCATCTTATTTATTATCTCTACTATATTTCAGATAATATATTTAGAGAAAGCTTTGAATGTGAACATGCCTTCCATTTAATAAAATCGTATAGTAATTTGAAAAAAAAAAATGTACAATGAAATGCATAAAAAAAAGGCCAAGAGATCTCAACGCGCGTATTGCGGTCTAGGAAACCAGAAATGAAAGGTTGGAAACAATTCACTGACCACGTAACACCCTGTTGAAAGTCTCATCTGACCGGTCATAGCTATGAGCAGAGATGGAGTGGGTCAGTGGGTCGGTGGGTCAGTGGGTCAAGTGGGTCAAGTTTTCTGAGTGGGTCAGTGGGTCGTGGGTCAACAGCATGTGACCCACCACCCACCGTGACCCACTGCGACCCACCACCCACTTCGACCCACCGACTCAGTATGATCTACCGACCATCTCTGCTCACTGCATTGCAGACAGTATCTTCTGAAGACTTTAAATTTGTCTCCGTTTTACTTTCAACACCTTCATTTCCCTTCCTTTTCCACTTATTTCTGTCTGCTTACCTGAGGTGAGTATATCTAACCAAGTGAAAAAAGAACTTCAGGCACTTTTGGATATTGTTATTTTTAATAGTAATAATAGCAATAGGACTTATACTACTACTTGGCTTTCGAGACCTGTGAGTTTTTAGAGCTAACTACTTGAAAAAATACATTTTTGAATCACTGTAATATATAAATTATTATATAAAAATTGAATGTAACTATGTGTGCCTGATCATCACGGTCAAATTGCAAAGTCAAATGAAATTACTTTTGGTATATAGTTAGGCCATAATCCAAATTGGGTTGTTATATTGCTTTTATTATAATGCATAATATCCTAAGGAGGTAGTGAGGATCCGAATTTTTGCGGGGAAAAAAATGAGTATCTCGCAAGCCGTTAAACTTACGGAGCTGAAATTCAGTGTATTAACTCTTTATTGAAAATAAACAGAATATGTCCTAGCATTTTTTTAAAATTTTCCTTTATGTGGGGGAGTGGCACTTTTCTATATATGGAAAATTGGTAGTGAGTTGGTTTGTAAAAATGATCGAAACCGATCGATGTTATTTAAGGGGGCAGACTACTAAATATTTTTTGAAAAACTAATATTTTTTTTCTTTTGACCGTTTTTCGTAAGTGGGAAGAAGTAATAATATGTAACTTACCACAATAATAGACAATGTTATTCTACACCCGAAAATACGAATCGGAAGATTGTGTGTTGCAGTGTTGCAGTGTTGCCATCCATAGAAATTACAGTGTGACCAGAATTTGAATTACTCAAAAATCTAGGTAAAGGCAGCGACTAGAAAAATGAACTCAACGGTAATTGATGACTTATCATGCTGTCTACCTTTCTTGTTTACTACTTTTTAAATAATTTTTCTATTTATTTTTTAATAACTTATTTATTTTGTAATAATTTATGTAAGTTTTATAAAATAAATAGAAATATTATTTAAAAAGTAGTAAACAAGAAAGGTAGACAGCATGATAAGTCATCAATTACCGTTGAGTTGATTTTTCTAATCGCTGCCTTTACCTAGATTTTTGAGTAATTCAAATTCTGGTAACACTGTAATTTCTATGGATGGCAACACTGAAAATTCTTCCGATTCGTATTTTCGGGTGTAGAATAACATTGTCTATTATTGTGGTAAGTTACATATTATTACTTCTTCCCACTTACGAAAAAGGGGCAAAAGAAAAATTATTAGTTTTTCAAAAATATTTAGTAGTCTGCCGCCTTAAGAAAAAAAATCAGAAACAAAAAATACAGTGCTTGGCTTCATATATCCATTGCTTTCTGCTATAATAATTGCTGAAGATTATGTTTATTATAAGGAGCGTTTACAGCACAGGGCAATCCACGACAGAGTGCGAATGGGGATTTCCCCTTATGAATTTACAGATGACTGATATTAGAAATAGCCTAAGTGCTCAAACATTGTCTAACTTGTTGCTCATCAATGTTAATGGCCCACCGCTAGACATGCTCAAAGTAGACGAGCTAGTTATTTCTTGGCTGAATGATAGACATCATTCCACTGCGGATGTTTTACCGCCAAAAAGTTACCAACAGGAAATAAATCCGATTTCAGATTTGTTTTAAGGTAGAAAATTACGAGTTATGGAAAATGTATACTTGTATTACTAATGGCTTATTTGTGTTATTCAACTTTGTACCTAATTTTTAGTAAGTCTCTTCTTTGCTTTAGGTAAACTACTTTGAATAAATATTCATAATAATTGCAATTATGCATATTTGTAAGTTAAATTTAACGTCGTGTTTTAGTGATTACACAAATTACAATTATGAGCATACTTTATGGAAATGCTCTCACATAGGGTACCTGAGCACCTTTATACCCTATGAACAACTGATTTTTCTACTCTTTTGTGAGAAAAATACTGTGAACTGATGAACCATAACCTTTTCCATATTGTACAGGGTATTTTCCTGCGAATAGAAGTTTCTTGTGGAATGCGTTTAGAAATTAACATTTGCAAGAATACTCTCTTAGTACAAGTATATTTTAGGCACACACTAATTTCCCCCCACCTCGAACTGTTTCAATCTTCTCACTGACAAAACTTTACCATTTTATATCGTAAAGGTCAGATCCACCGTTATTGTAACAGAGTGGTGTTTGAGCGATTGACTAGAAATTCAAACTCCGATTAGTGACAATTTCACAGTATTGTTTTATTACAAGTGCAACCAGAGTTGATGAAGATGGATTTTGGTGAGTCAGAGTAGGTCAAAGTGGATGAGAGTGGTTCATGGTGGGTCAGAGTGGGTCACCGTGGGTGGTGGGTCATGGTGAGTCACAGTGGGTGGTGGGTCAGAGTGGGTCACGGTGGGTGTTGGGTCATGGTGGGTCGTGGGTCAGAGTGGGTCATGGTGGGTGGTGGGTCAGTGGGTCGTGGGTCAAGTTTTCATTGACCCACGCCAAATCTGGCTATGAGCTATAGACTGATTAGGGTATTAATGTAGCTAAAGTGTTTCTTGGATCACTACACTGTAAAAAAAATGAATAAATGTTATTACTTATGCTTATCAGTAGGGGCCTATTGGAAAAATAGAATAAGACTACAAGAATCGAATGGCAGAAGGAAGGAATTTATCCAAAATTACTCGAAATACATATTATAGTGAATAATGCCTATATAATATACTGGTGTAAAAGCAGTCTTGGGAAGTAACGGAACGGAAGTAATGCGTTATTTTTAAAGTAAGTTTGGTAGTAATGCAGTACATTTTTGCAAAGTAACTGTAACTGTAACGCGTTACTATTTTTTAAGTAACGTACCTTGTTTGCGTTACTTTTTTTTTTTTTTTTTTTTTTTTTTGCGTTAGACTTCGGATGAGTAACTACAATATATGTATATTTTCATTTCGTAAATAAATGTTTCTTTCCTGTAAGTGAATTTCTCAGAATGGAGCATGAAATATATCAGTGACTGACAGTCAGTCACCGACACAGAGAAACAGATAAGATCTTAGTGTCACTTGCTGCTTTTGAAAAATGAGCACAGCCTCAAAGAAATCACATATTGCAAGTACTTGGAAGATTTTGTCATAGATTGTGACAGCTCCAAATGAAGACATTTAGTGAGTGAGCTACGACTGCAATAGTAGTTATTTTACTTTGAATGGCGTTGTTTTTATAAAGATGGAGAACGAAAATATTTTACCAGTTGGAACATTTGAAAGAATACTTTTTCTTAAAAGCTGAGGATGATGATGGACAGAATTTAAAACTAAAATGTCTGGAGTGCTGCAGCGGGAAATATTTATCAACAGCTGGGATGCCATAATTAAGGATGTGCATTAAGGGGTTAATATGAATAAACTGTGTTCTGATGAGCAGGCCTACTCGATTACTAGAAAATAGTTTGATAATGGTATGTACTATTGTAGTTCTCTCAGATCAGTTTGAATATCTTAGAGTCCCGTTGGATATTGAATTTAAAAGAACTAGCTTTAAAAAGCATGTATCGATTTTAGAGTTACTGACAAGTTTTGATTCACCCCCAGTTCATGTGTACTCATTTTATTAATTGTAGTGTAATGCTTCTGTATATTCTGTATTTTTAATTTTACATAACAACATCGTTATAATTATATAATTAGTTTAGCAGAATAATAATAACAAGCAGCCATTTTTCCTAACGCAGTATGGCATTTTAGTCAGTGTTACATATAAGAAAATGTTCATATAGCTGTCAAGTAAGAATTTGTTCTCGCATCTACATAAAGCGATTCAGAACGTGCAATATTTTGTGTATAAAGACATTGAAGCACGTTAAATTTACAATAAAGTAACTGACGGCGTGAAAGGATATAGCAGAGCTTCTATTATCAATCTACAGTTCTATACATTTATGATGATCGGAGAAAATCAGAATGTGTAATAATTAATAATTAATAATAATAATAATAATAATAATAATAATAATAATAATAATAATAATAATAATAATAATAATAATAATAATAATAATAGTATTAGTAATAGTAGTAGTAGTACTAGCACGGAAAATTGAAGTAATAACATTTTTTTAACATATTCAAAGCTGCGGACATAAAAGTAACGCGTTACTTTCAAAGTAGGGTAACAGTTACTCTTTGGGGGCAAGTAACGCTATAATAATGCGTTACATTTTAAGGGAAAGTGAAGTAACTTGTAACGTGTTACATTTTTACAAATAAATTACCCAACACTGTGTAAAAGTACCACTAAAAATAGTAGAAAACATCTAGTGCTGAACATATGGTAAGCGTACGCGTCTTCAGCGCAGAAGATCCGAGTTTGAATTCTGATGAATGTTGGTGTGGCAGGACCCTACGTTCAGATCTCATGTAGATTTGGTATAACTTACTGAAAGGAACACTAAATTCTAAATCAAACAATCAATCAGTGGTGGTTCCATAGAACTTAAAGTCTGGAATTTACGGTGGCTCAGTCGTAGAGCCTTCACCTCCGGTTCTTGGGATCCCTGGTTCAATCCCAGCTCGCGCCGTGTGGACTTTCTGGTGGACAAATACCTTGTTCGTGGGTTTTCTCGGGGTCCTCCCGTTTCCTCCCACTTTCTTCATTCCACCATTTCTTTCATTTCTCATAATCACCGTCTCCTTTAGCCTAACCTGCATAACCGTGGGACGTAAAACTTAAAGATTTCATTTCATTTTTTCCAGAACAACGTAAAGTATTTACTTATTTAAATCCCGATATGTATTTCACTTGCATATTTTTTTCTTTAACTTTTCTGGTTGATCTCATAAGGTTCTAAAGTTACCGTATATTTAGAGTAGTTATCTTTGTTTTTTTTACACAATGCAAGTCCTTTAATAAAATCCTTTATATGTATAACATACTTTGGTGTATGAACACTTTATAGGTGACGTGATGTGAAATTAAAAGAAAAATGCTAAACATGGCTAAAATGAAACATAACACATAGTTAAATAAATTTTGAAATAATTATGAATTTTACTTTAATTGAAAGTCAGTATAATATTTGTGACTTAGTAACTCTTGAACCATCTGAGCAATCTCGATCAAATTTTCAACATGGACGAGGTTCGGCTCTGGAATGGATTTTGTCATTTCACTTTGACGGTGCAACTTAAGGGCGAGGGAGGGGATATTTAAAAGTAACAGATATTAGTGTCGAATCCATACTTTTCGGGGTCGCTGAGATAAATAGTGACACTTCCAATCCCATTTAAGCCCAAATTCAGCCCCGCAACTTGGGGGAGGGGGTGGGTGGAGATATTAGAAAATGATCAAAAATGACCAATACTGGTGTCGTATCCATAGTTTTCGGGGTCGCTGAGACGAACAGCAACACTTTCCATGCCGTTTAAATCCAAATTCAGCCTCCATTGTCCTTTATGTCCAAAATGAAGTTTATTCTCCCCGTGCGAAGAACGGTGCAGTCTGCTAGTGTATTATAATACGAAGTTGATTGAATTGGAGTTTATCATCCCTTTCAGCACCAAGGGTATATGAGACATGGGCCTACGGGTCTCCCAATCACAATACACGAGCTCCCCCATTGGGGATCGAAGCCAGGTCTCCTTCGCCAAAGAAATTTATCTATACGTTGAATCATCTCTTACTCTTAATAAGCTCGAAACACATGAGCCTCCTGTTATTTACCCCAGTGTGTCACACTTGATATCTCGCATACCGAGATGTTAGGAATCTGCGCATTCAGTGTTTCCTTTCCTTCCACATAATATCATATTACAACTGGGAGTACATGTATGGTATATCTTCTTGAGCACGTAAGGCTCGTAAAGCTACAACCAGAGTGAAAACTTTTAATGGCCTAACCAATCCATAATGTTCTTCTACTTGTTCGAAAATAGCATGGTAGCGTGTGAACACTCTCCTTTTTTAAGAAAAATAATGTTAGTGAAGGAAGGATAACAGTTCCCTATTCACGATAATCTGCATGTATCCATCTTACCTCAAATTGAGACTACGTGCGTTTTTTAATAGGCACTCACTCATGTGGAGTCTTTAATAAGTCCTTGTTAAAGATGGAAAATATGAGTTGTTTAGTCAGGTTTCGTCAAAAGGAAGAAAGAAGGCCCATCATAGGATTACAAAACACTTGAAGGGCGGAGATGGCTCTTTGAAGATCTCCCTTTTCTCACATTCCTTTTATCACGGATTTACTAGCCTGATATATGTTACTTTTTTTTTTTTTTTTTTTTCAGGTCTTCACAGTTTGCGGCAACTTGGCACCTGGTTAGCCCATGTCTCTTAGCACGTTTCCAAACAAACTTCGTGTTTCTCATCCAGGGAGGATGAAAGCTGCATTAAAATGTTCAGGACTCTATGGGTGGCTACTGCCAGGTTTGTTAAATATCAAACACAGTGTTGCCATCGTTTAATTATTTGTAGGTGTACTCATCCAGAATCTCATAAAAAGTCTTTAGTAAACTATTATAAGTAATTCTTTGATTTAACAAATCCGGGTTTAATGTAGCAGAAAGAAAGTTTCGATATTGTATCCAATCCTTACCCAAGCCAACGGGATGCACGCTGACTCAGTGGTAGAGCTCTCACCTTTGATCCTTGGTTCGATCTAGTGCTATGCCATAAGGGGGCAACGGCCCCCGGCCTCGAAGTAAGGCGGCGCGAAATTCGGGAGGAAAAAAGAAAAGAAGGAAAGAAAAAGACAGAGAGGAAAAATTACTTGGAATATTGTTGATCAGTACAAAGTAGTATGAACTTAAATCCTCTTCCTGCTTTAGGAAGTAGTCCTGTAATGTTACTCATGTTAGGAAAATGCATGTGCACATATATAAAATGGAAGATAAAAGTAATAAAAAGTGTTCAAAATCAAGGAAAAGCAGGGTTTATCTTTGAAAATTTTCTTACACTTCGCGGCTGGTCTGTCAACCTCACTCATATGTACAGGGACGTCTTCGTATACTTTGGCCTCGGGCGTTGATTTTCCACGGCACGGCACCGGTTCGATCCGCGGTCATTTGAGTTTGTGGTGGACAACATCGTGTTTGCGGGTTTTCTGGTGGTTCTCCTGTTTCTTCTCACATTCTCATTCCACCAATTATTTCATAACCACTCATCTTATTAACCCTTTCACTACCATTGGGGCATATGTGTCCCACCAGTTTCTCGTACAAGTGGTAATTTGGTGTTTTAGTGCAACCAGTGGCAAAACTTGCTTCTCAGCATATTATCTACAGGAGGACTGATTTCAACGGAACAAATGCCTAAGCTTCCAGCTTGTCAAATTTCTGTAATTATAATCATATTGCAAGTATTTTTATGCCAATACATGTAAGTGTAAATATAGGATATTTCGTTACCATCGGAACATACCCACACAAAAATACCAGTGAACACACACACACATACAACCTCTTCTACAGTTCAAAAAGAAATAGCTGGTGAACTTGTTGCTTATTGTTACTTTTGCGAAGTCCATATTCAAAATAATCGAACATTAATGTTATTTGCTCCGAGAAACAATGATAGTGAAAGTGTTAAAAAGGCATAAGAGTAGGAATCTCAAGTAGAAATTTCATTTCAATTTTTGTAAGCCAAGTAAGTAGTCAGAATTATTCTTATCTACTTCTTTAAGACGCGTCTTTTTCCTATATCATTTACCCAAAAGTTTTTTTTTTCTACAAGCAAAATTGTAATAGTGAGAGCAAGTATCTTCAGAAAATCCACAGATATAGTTTTATGTGTTGGAAGTATTATGTTTGTAGTGTAAAACGATATTACAAGTGCTGGGATGAGAAATAGCATTAAACAATATAATAGATGAAAAAGAAGGCCACATTGAGACACAAGATTGTGGATGACATAGGGAATGTGTCCCCATCAGGATGCCGCGGTCGGCAAGAGGGATTGCCGCCGTCGACGGTGGCAGGCCGCCGGTAGGCAGCCGGCACCCGTCCGCGGCGGCACGACGATCTACTTGTTCAAAATTGCCGACCTTTTGCCGAGGCGGCAAGCGGTCGAAAATCGTAAAGAATAATGCCCTTTGCCGGCTCTTTGCCGACTGTTGCCGACCGCCAGAGTCGGCAAAACAGTCGGAAAGACCTCTTTCCGACCCTCTGCCGACTCCTTATGCCGGCCTCTTTTCGACGGCGGCGCCGGCGCATTTACTGCACCTTTACGGCTGTTTGCCTACTGCTCGGCAAGGCAACTTTCCGACGGCGGCGCCGGCGCATTTAATGCTCATTTCCGGCTGTTTGCCGACTGCTCGGCAAGTCAACTTCTCGACGGCGGCGCCGGCGCATTTAATGCTAATTACCGGCTGTTTGCCGACTGCTCGGCAAGGCAACTTTCCGACGGCGGCGCCGGCGCATTTAATGCTCATTTCTGACTGTTTGCCGACTGCTCGGCAAGTCAACTGTTCGACGGCGGCGCCGGCGCATTTTATGCGCCTTTCCGGCTGTTTGCCGACTGCTGGAAAGGACCTCTTTTCGACGTCGGCTTCCCGATTCTCTCACTGGCGGCATCCGACTTCTTGCCGCCGTCGAAAAGTGGCCCTTTGCCGACTGGAAATCAACGCTTCAGGAAGGCAAAATTTTCATCAGCTTTTACATTAGTCTTGCCTAAGTCTTCCTCCATGCTATGATTTCTCGACAAGGAGCACCCTTGGAAGTTCTTGAAGTATAATACTTGCATTTTTTTGTGTGTCCCAGGACAAAATTTGTTCTTTTTGCTTTTTTGCAGCACTTTCAGCCAAAAAACAAGAAATTGAATGGGACATGGAAGTATTATATACTTTCAGAACTAGCAATTGTGCCCTTCATGAGAAATCATAGCACGGAGGCAAACTTAGGCAAAGCTACTCTAAAAAGTGGTGAAAATTTTGCCTTCCTGAAGGGTTGATATCCAGTCGGCAAAGGGCTACTTTTCGACTGCGGCAAGAGGTCGAATGCCGCCTGTGGGAGAGAGAAGCTGACATCGAAAAGAGATCCTTTCGAGCAGTCGGCAAACAACCGGAAAGGCGCATAAAATGCGCCAGCGCCGCCGGTGGAAAGTTGCCTTTCCGACCAATCGACAGACAGCAGAAAAGATGCGTAGCACTGCAATGAAAATCATGGCGGATTCCCACCAGTAATAAAAATGAAATGAAATCTTTAATTTTACGTCCCACGGTTATGCCGGTTAGGCTAAAGGAGACGGTGATAATGAATAATGAATGAAATGGTGGAATGAAGAAAGTGGGAGGAAACGGGAGAACCCCGAGAAAACCCACACATACGGTGTTTGTCCACCACAACGTTCACTTGGCGGGAGTAGGGTTTGAACCCGAGACCCCTAACACCAGAGGTGAACGCTCTACCACTGAGCCACCGCGGCCCCCCCCCACCAGTAATATTGCACTCGGTACATACGCAGTACATTTCTACAATTCTCAGTACGATTTAAGTGCTATATAGAGGAAAAGTATCTGGGAATGACTTACAAATGCTTAAAAGCGAACTAAAAATAACAACTGAGCAGCTAATAATGAACGTTAAGAATAATTCAATTAACATGTCTGTGCGCCTAATGTGAAAAACTTATAACAGTCAGTACATTTTCCCCCTGAAAGCACATCTTTCACTATCACGACCACTAGGAACAACACTGTTCTATGCAATCAAAATTTGCTAGTTGCAAACGCTTTCTTCGAAAAAAAAAATAAATAAATAAAAGCCGCAGCAATCCGTCGGAAATACGGTCTTTTTAGGTTGTCGTTTTCCCATCAACTATTGGAAAAGGATTTTAAACGTCAATGATTTTCTAAATTTTTTTAAAGTACAGGGGTCACACTCCCAATGGAAAATGAGATTTAAATAAAAATTAATGAAGTAAAAATTATAAATAAAAATACTGTAATAAAAGGTATGTGGTGGCGGAGAGATTCAAACCGAGCCTACACGCAAAAAAAAAAAAAAAAAAAAAAAAAAGGATAAAGTAAACAAGAAAAAGGTGGACAGTAACCATGTTAGTTTGTCAATATATGGAAAACAGAGACGTGTATCCAAGCAGCCAAGCCAAAATGTCTCTGCATTTGTTGTAACTTTGGTATATAAAAAAAAAAAAAAAAAAAAAAAAAAGTGGCCGGAGCGATCACTTGTCTGCTTACACCCATGACTATATTCGTAGAAACCAAACACTGAAATGCACTAAACACAAGTTCTAACGACTAAGCTGTCAGTTCTAACTCTATGCCTTAAATATTTATTTAAATACACTTTAAAAGTGGAAATCATATTAAGATAAAATAACAATTAAGTAGGTAACTAATTGTTCATTTAATGCGTTCCTATATGATTTATACATTAATTGTATACAATGAAACAGAAAAATGTGAGAAAATAATTTATATCGTAAATAAAACAGCCACATGTACAGTATACTCATAGTGCATACCCATTATATAGAGAAAAAAGGTTAATGAAGTCATTTACATAATAAATGAAGTGTTTTAACATAATACTTTGCAAAGATCCTTTGTTTTAAAGGAATTCTTTAAGAGAATAAATGAAGGGAAGATCACAATTTTTTCTGGTCTATATTAGCACTAAAAACACACCAAATTGTATTAACAAAATACAATGCACATCGTATTAACTTATATACATTAGCCTATGTAATGAACCTTATCATCATTTAGAAGTTATATGTAATATACCTTCGGATGTACTACTACTTTTTTTATTTAAACAGAAATTTGTAGCATTCCATAACATTGAATTTTAACACAGATAGCCTTCATACAGTATGTAAAATCAGAAAAGCAAATATATATGAAGTGATTACAATGTTCAAAAAAGCACTATATTATTCTAAAGAATTCCTGCTATCCATATTTTGTCTTGAATAACTCAGCCATTTTTCTTTTTTAGCCCATTGATATATACGAGGAAATCTTCCTCTGTTTCTTTGAGATTTTAAGGGTTTTACTTTTTATTATTTTTCTTCAGGTCTATTTAAATGTCACTTACTTTGTGGAAACAAAATTCTGTGTTGTATGTTTTTAATATTCATAAATGACATCTAATTTAAATAATAATATACTTATATATACTAAAAGATCATTTTGACAAAGCAAGGGACATTTAAATAGATATTCAGAAGAAATCAGTAAAATCAGAACATCAAAAATTTTATTCATTTCAAAGAAAAGGAAGAATACTTCCCCTACAAATCAATGGGATAGAAAAGAAAGGAGGCGATGGTACTGAACCTCACCGTTAAGGAGCTTGTACTCTGAGAAATATAATTACACTTTCTCTCTTAACTGATTCCACGCAAAAAAAAAAAAAAAAAAGTTTATCAAACAACAGTTGTCTTTATAATTGAAGAAAACTTCAAACCTATGAAATAGTAATGTAGAATTTAAATAGCTCAGAATCAGGATTGTGAGAATATAGAGATATACAGAAAATTTTACAACACTGCATAGAAAAGATGAAGTAATAATAAAAAAAGAATTTAACGACAAAAACCAGGATAGGGAGACTAAGGTAATATTGGCAAAACAAAAATCAATTTCAAAGCCGTAATTCTCAATATTCGCTTCAAAGGTAAGTGATGACCATAATTCCCGTGTGATTTGAAATAAACCGCATTAAAATGGGAAATGTTTTACAAATGTTATGATTGAATGAAATTCACCCGTTCTAAAAGGAAAAAAAAAAAAACTGTAGTCCCACATATATCCTACCACTCTTCACAAATATCTTTAAGGATGTTAGTACATATGATTTTTGTCAATACTCTCCGTTAGTGGCGTAGGGAAGGGGGGCCCAGAGAGGCCGGGCCCCCAAAGAGGTCCGACAATGTAGTTTGATGTTTGTAATTTTTTTATATATTTTTATGTTTATATATTTTTTGTTTGGAATTGTTCCATATGTACCTATAACAGCACTTGCCCCACCAAACACACATCCTGGCTACGCTACTGCTCTCTGTGGGTCTTCTTCCATTGCAACACTTCTGTATTTCTTGAGCAACATTTCCCCTTGCTTCCAGAAATAAATGAACTATCTAAAATAGAACAAATATAATGCTTTGTAAAATATACTCTTCAATGTGTACGGCGTTGGCACATCACGTATATTTATTACAATCGAAAATATACTTCATCACACCAAAACCAAACCAAACTACACAGTGTAATAGACCTTGTTGCAATGAACCGGCTTCAACGCTATATGTTAGACGCTATATGTTACAAGAAAACCTGTAAGAGTAATGAAAACTATAGTCACTGATGAAGAATTCAATTACGTCGAAACAGTTAACTTTTACTTAACCTTTTGTCACTCGCGCTGTTGGAAAAAAGCAAACAGGTGAGTTAAAACTAATGATTTTTACGAATGGGGTCGCATTAGCGGAGTCACCCTCACTGCTATTCCTCAAGTGGCTCCTTCCCCTCTTTCACCCTAAAGCTCGCTGACGTGCTGCAATTGTAGTAGCTTCCAGTACAGGTTGAGGAAATAGTTTCGTCTGCGTTTGCTTTTTTCAAACGCGCGAGTAGTTCCGTGATAACACTAGCAAACATATATTTTTATGGAGTTTGAAATTTTCCAACGCGCGATCGTTAATGTGATAATTATTGTTTATGAGTGAAGTTTTGTTTTTCTAAGCAACGTCTCGCTTCTTGAATAGAAGTGAGATAGAGAAGTGGCTTGACAATATTAATGATGAGTCTGATGTTAACTATCGAAAATTAGTGGCTGCTGAAAGTGATGCGAATTGAAGTAATGAAAAAGTGAATGAAGATGATATTGATCATGATAGTGAAGCAGATAAGAACAGTGTAGATGCAGATTCAGATGCAAACGATATGGATGTGAATTACAGTTACAGTGAAAATATTGTTTCATTGGGAAAGACAGGAAAACAAAATGTAAATAGTAACTGGCAGCATCAGCAAAGACAAAGCGTAAAAACATTGTGAAAAAGATGCTAGAACCGAAGTTTACTGCTAAGGGTATCACTGAGTAAACAGTTTTTTTTTTTTTTTTCGAAATTTATCGATATAGCCGTGATTGATGAAATTGTAAAATGTACTAACAATTATTTGGATAAATTACGAACAAGTTTCGGCGAAGAACGCACTGCAACTGTACAGCAACTTCAAGAGCAAAATTAATGACTTTATTTCGACGTCTTTATTTGATTGCCAAAAGAAAGGAGCACGTGATGATGTACGATCACTGTGGACATGTGACGGAACAGGAATTCTAATCGTAAGAGCAGCAATGAGTTACACGAGCTTTTTACTGTTACTCAGGGCATTAGATTCGATGATTTCGAAAGCCGATCTCAGAGAAGAGATATTGGGTGATATCAATAAAAATAAGTAACTACTCCTGAGAAGTCCTGCTCGAGAATCGGAGTAACTACGCTTGGAGTAATCTCCTCCCTCAATTTCGTATCAATAAAACAAGCCACTACTCAGGTCTAGTCTGCTCCAGATTTATGAACGTTTACTCGCGCTTCCTCTGCACGTAGCACTGAGTCGTATCAATAAAAGAAGTGATTACTCATTTCTCCCATTCATCGCGCAGTCATTTCGTTGTTTTTAACCTATGGCGTAGTATCTTAAAAGCCATGAAACGGGTAAGTAGCAACGATAGCTTCAGCCAAAGTGCATTTGTGGATATTTTAAGAGAGTTTCCAGTGGTACTTTCAAAGTCACAGCTACCAGAAAGTAAACGAAGGAAAGCCGAAACTTTGAAGGTAATTACAGTGAAATGCAACGAAATATCAAATACATCTACGACTGAGACACAAATTCAAAAGAGAATCTTTAATATTGGAGCGAGAATAAAACAAAAATAAAAAAGAAGAAAAAATAAAAAAAGGAAAGAAGAAAGTAATACTGAAACCATGGGAATGAACCTATTTGAGCTGATGGATGTTGATTGGAATCCAGCAATATCAAGATTAACACGACAAGCACATATCACGTGTTGTCCAAGGTCTTTGTAGATTGTTTGGCTTTAAGAACGAAATCAGACACTTGGCTCCTTTGTTTTCTTTTTTAAAAAAGTCCAGCCACCCACGTCATAAATCACGTCCATCTGATTGCATTTTCCACACCATACGTGTCCCCTTTCGCCTTGACATAAACAAAATACATTCTCATGTATACACCCTTTATATCAACGTTGAGTTGAGTTGATTACTAGTTTAACGTCCTTTTTAGTAGCGTGCCTATATGAGAGAGAACCCACTGATTAACGTGGAATCCAAACCACATGAGCTCCTGCCGGGAATCGAACGCGGGTCTCCTATTCCAAAGGCATGTACGCTAACCGCTTAGCCACGAAATAGCTCTTCCTATTAACGTATTACTCTCCAAAATACTAGGTTTCTTTAATGCCACTTGTATATAGTCAAGTGCTCCGATAGCACCCGGAAATGTATATTGTTCTTGCCACTCTGCCTTTGCTGTTTGTATATTACGCACACTTCCGGAAACAATCCATTTTCAGGTAGTCATAGACAGTACTTTGAGCCACACCAGAATCCCCTGACATTCCGACCTGGAATCCCGGATCACTCCTGTAACGCAAGAAAACCAAGGGCACCGATTTCTCTGTAAATTTGGGGGGAGAGGGCATTCAGATGCAGAAGGTCTATATATCGGGATTTTAAGACAAATTGCACTCTAATTATGCCAAATATTGTATATTCATAAATACAATAGGGGGCCCACATGAGCTTTGGGGGGCCCGGGCCCCCACAGGATCGGCGCCCTTGAAGAAAACCCGCATCTTTTCATCATTACGTAGTCCACCACCCCGAATTTCGGTTGATTCTCCTTAAAAAATGTTGTGCTAATCACTACATTTTCTTTCATAAACTTATAATGCTTTTTGTAATCTCCATTTCCAACATCTCTATGCAGTTTATAAATTTTTCTACGTAGTAAAACAATCATATACTCTGCCATATTTCGCACGGAGTCACCTATTTAGCTTGCTCCACAAATTTGGAGAAGTTACTAGCATCACAGAGGAGTCTTTGATTTTTATTGATATCAAACGCGTAGTAGTTACTCGGCTCGAGAACAGAGGTGTGGTTACTCTAGAGGGGCGGGACTTCTTCGAGGTCAGCCGAGACGACTAGTGCTCAGTTCTCTTTTTATTGATACCAATGCGAGTAACTACTTCAAAATTGGGCGTAATGAGTAACTTCTCCGTTTTATTGATATCACCCATTGACAAGCTATAGATATACCACATTATTGACTTGACACCTAGTTTTCTGTTCCAAGCGTTGCTATCGGCTGAAGGAATTCACTCCAACGTACTTTGGCGGCATACCAACGTAATATATCAAAATGGTGGACATTTTGTCAAATGAACGAGTATCTACGCTACGAAGCGCAATTTTCAGTCTTTTAAGTTGAAATTTTGACGGTAGAAGCACAAGATATGCTAAATTTGCTGTGTAGATTTTCTCGGCGGTCCAATGTAAAAAAAAAATAATAATAATCAAAATGGCGACCATTTTTTCAAAACGGCAGTGAGTAGAAAATTGTTGCAAGTTGTGACAATGACAATATTGAAATATAAATCACATTTTAACACTTTTACCCCAAAGACATTGAAATATTTCGAAAAAAAAACGATTAAACCCGAAAAAAACCAATTAAACTCGAAAAACACCCGAAAAAATGGGCCCAGGTGGGTTTGGCTTTTTCAAAAAAGCCCGGGTTTTTTCAAACCCTCGTTCATGATGAGCTTTTCTCCTCAAAAAAGTTTTAATAGTAGTCGCTAATGGTTTTCTACAGATGTTAATGTTAAATTGTTACATTTTTTCAAACTTCCGATGTCCAAGTTTTTGTACCTACACATCGTGAAACAGGGTCAGGAGAAAGGGTTAACACTCGGAAAATGAAAATGAAATATTTGAGTTTTACGTCCCACGGTTATGCCGGTTAGACTAAAGGAGACGGTGATGATGAGAGATGAATGAAAATGGTGGAATGAAGAAAGTGGGAGGAAACGGAAGAATCCCGAGAAAACCCACGCACACGGTGTTTGTCCACCACAAAGTTCACTTGACAGGAGCAGGGTTTGAACCAGGAATCCCATGTACCAGAGATGAACGCTCTACCACTGAGCCACCGCGACCAGCAAAAAATCAAAATAAGACAGTCTGGTGCAGGTGTAGTTTTGGTGCACTACATTTTGGAAGATTTACAGGTAAAATTCAATACTTTCCATGAAAAGACATGTTTATAAGGAACGAATTTCTACAGGTAACTTAATTACATACAATGTAATACAACTGTATCTTACGTTTACTAATGTTAAACCATTACAAGTGCTTTACGACGAATAAAACAAATAAGTGCATATGAAAAATGGCTCTAGTAGATGTTATTTTCCACGGGCGGCTTATTTCTGCACCGTGTACACCGGCATCATATTTCTGCACAGCGTGCAGAACCTGTATTTTGTTTACAAGTGGAGAGTTACTAGTATGAAACAACAACAAGTGTTGTTGAAACTTGTATTATTCTCAAAACGCACTTCCTTCCACTACCCTCACTTCTCCGCATACACACTATCGCAGACGTGCCTGCTCCCTTCGGACGTATTCCCGCGCGGGCCCACCAGCTTCGCCCTATCTGACTCGGTTCGATAGCATTCGTGCTATTTAGTGGCCACCCAGCACAAATTGTTTTGTGCTTTTTTGCGCTGTTTTTATGCTAGACATCTGGAAGCCTTATTTATACGCAAATCGTAAAAGAATTATAATTTTTCAACAATTACTTCTAGAGGCCCCCTTGAATTTTATTTATGCCAAGTAAAATATATTCCGCCCATTTGAAACCGACTAGGGGACAATAAAAGGAAACTGGTGAAAGAATTATAATTTTTCATTTTTTTTTTTTTTTAGTATTGCGCCACAAGTAAACCTGTACACAAGAGCGTTTAACCACTACCTCATTTCTCCTTTTTTGTTTTTTTTTTAATTGGAAGTTTTCGCTCACATGTGAAACAAGTCCTGCAGTATATAATCTAGTGGATCTTATTAGGTTACTAAAGATACACTAAATACTAGAGAATACTAAAGGAACACAAACCTTGTCATGGCACAAGCATTATGAGAAATTGTCCACGTTTCTCTAAGATAATTTAGCACCAGGTGCTAGTTGGCCACTAAAGAGCACGAATTCTATATAACTGAGTCAGAGCAGGGCAACGCTGATGGGCCCGCGCGGCAGCGCGGGGGTATGTCCGAAGGGAACAAGTGCGTCAGCGACGGTGGGTATACGCGTAAGCGACGGTAGTGAAAACATATGGGCTTTGGTAATCATACATTTTTCAATATCACTTTTTATGGTTTCATACTAGTAACGCTTCAGTTGTAAACATAAAATACAGCTTTCGTACACTGTGCAGAAATACATTGGCGTTGAGTTAGAAGACACTTATCTTAAAAACTAAGACATGTAAACTTTTGCAATTTCAAAAAGAAAATAATGTACTACAGTTTCTTAACTGTCCCTCGTTTTGTAAATAAAAATTAAGTGAAACCTTTAATTTTTTTGTCCAACGGTTATGCCGGTTAGGCTAAAGAACACGGTGATGATGAGTAATGAATGAAATGGTGGAATGGAGAAAGTGTAAATAAACGGGAGAACCCCGAGGAAAACCCACGCAGACAGTGTTTGTCCATCACAAAGTTCACATGGCGATGGCTGGGATCGAACCCGGGACCCCAAGTATCAGAGGTGAACGTTCTACCACTGAGCCAGCGCGGACCCTACAATTGTAAGCGAGTTCTTGATATACCGGTAACTCTTTACTTTCGGCAAGGCAATGATATCCTGTCAGTACATAGTATTGCCGAACGAGCGTTAGCGAGTGAAGGCGGGTTAGAGCCCCGCAGGGCACTTTGTTTTCTGTCTTTCCTTCTTGGGAACTGTAACTATAATTGCGGGAACCAGTTCAGATGACTTGGTTATTGTCACTGCCTTGCCTAAAGTAATGACTTGCCGATATACCTTAGGGGGTTCGTGAAGGTAAGCAGCAAGGCAACAAATAGAATCGAAGTTAATACACAGGTTGGGCTAGGTAGTACCATTTAAATTACTTTCTTTGATACCCGCCCCCCAAAAATTTTATATGCCAGAGACGCCAGTGCGCGGGAACATACTATAACCGAATCTTTTTCATGCGCAGCAACAATTAACATATGTAACACAACATATAAAATTCATGACAATTTGAAATGTATATGCATAATATTAAATTAACTCACCCCATGTATATGCATAATAACTGCAATAATATATGCAAATGTATATGAATAATATTAAATTAACTCACCACTCTCTCACTTCATGTTTTCGTGGTATTTGCTTAACCAGCAACTGCGTACAGTTCCAATGAATGAATATTTTTATGATAAACATTATTTTCCCAATTTGTAAACTTATCTCAACGAATTTTTTTTGAAGGACTTTACCCACACTGCATCACAATGTGACAAATGAAGAACGCGAACCGAACATACAGACAGCGCAACCAGACTACGATTTCTGCAATCAGGCTCTTCAGCGGCAAAGGCGGCTTGGCGCCTGTCCGAGCATCTTTTCAAGGTCGGTCCATCCGCTGTTTGCCGACCTTCTTTCGGCTCCTTTACTTGTCGGCAGGCCGCCAACGTTTCGGCGTCTTTCCGACAATATTTGCCGCGGTCGCCGTCCGCTGTTTGCCGTCTCCTTGCAAAATGTTTGTCAAGGATCCTCTCGTAGTTGTAATTTATTTTAAGTATTTACTTCTCATATACCCTTTACGTGCAGTCCCTTTACTACATTTTTTTCATGCATTTACCTTTTTCGTGGTCGGCACGCCGTCAACGTTTCGACGTCTTTACAACCATCCTTTGACGCTGTCGTTCCGTCCGCTGTATGCCGACTTTCTGCCGACTCCGTTTTCACAAGACATATTTTATGGAATTAGAGCCCACCCACAAGAAAAAACTTCGGACAGTTTCAATTTTTACTTCATCATTAAAGAAGATACAGGCTCTATTCATTTTCCAAAATTCGACTCTTTGCCGCTGGTACGCGTTATTGCAACTTTCGCCGACGTCGTGCCGACGTCGCTTTTCAAGAAATTGCCGGCAGTCTCTTTTTGCAGTCGTCGTCCGACTGTCTGCCGACTGTTTCGAGAAAGCTTTATACGAGGGAAATATAAGCCCTAATTCGTATTTTAAAGCAACAAATTACCTTCTAACTCTCTTTGTTTTCTATTGGTGAACGAATCTCTTTTTGCTCGTCGCGGTCGAAAATCGAGCGGAAAGACGCCGGTGTCCGGCGCCGGCAATCCGACCGCGGCATGTGGTCGGCATGCACAAATTGTCCGACTATAGGCGGCAGGATCCTGATGGGGGTGAGTGTTATGGATGATTTTACATTATTTATTTTGTATCTAACTTACATAACTGGTTACTTTTTATACTTAAAATGTTACAGAAAGAAGAAACATAATAATAATATTAAACATGGATCAGTGAAACTCGCTTCTCTGGAAAAACTAGAAACCGTCAATAGCATACAATAGTGTAGAGCACTTACAATTTGGGTCTAAGCATTGTAATGTTTATAGTTCTAGGTCATGATCTACATAGGCGTATTTATAATGTAAAGTTCTACTTGTCCAGGGGTAGTTAGAGCATAGGTAGAGCAATTTACAGTCTGGAATCGTTTTCTCACTACCGTTTATTTATTTTTTTTAAATAAAATCCTCTATGAACACTATTTTACAGAAATATTACAATAATGTAAATTCTCTAATATAAAGTAGAGAAACATGACCTAAAGTCCGAGCAGCCTAGGGCAGGATTCTTACAAAGCTCCGAAGCAAGCAAGGTGGAGTGGTTTAGGAATCTCCAATGCTCCGCGCAAGCACAAAGGGAGTTAAGAGTCACAGAGCTCCGAAGCAAGCTAGGTGACTGAGGTGAGTAATCCCGACAGAGCTCCGAAGCAATATAAGCGGGAAGAAGGAAAACCTAGAGCTCCGAAGCAAGCTAGAGGCTTTGGGTTAGGTATCTCCTAGAGTTCTGCTGTGGCGCTGCTGTTCCCTCATCGTCATGTGACAAATGGCGTCGCTGTTGTCTCCGTCGTCTGCAGCTATAGTAATCCCATAATAAGATGCACTTGGTTGTAGTTTGTAAATAGAAGCACATGTTGGGTTTTGTAAACACAACCATGCAGGATATAACAATAGAGTTACAGGTGATATTATGAGTCCCTATTTTGTTTTTGTCCTTTATATTTTAAAAATTTAGTATTAAAGTTCTTATTCGAACGTTTATGAAACCATTAACTACAATCTCATAAAACTAATGTTATAATATAATCATTTCGAACAACTTTAAGAATACATATACAAAAAATTAAAATCAAAGCAGGTCCTTTTGTAAAAAAAAAAAAAAAAAAAAAGTATTTCGCTGGTAATATGGGCCCTTAATAAAAATAAATAAAATAACTGTTTTAGATAGGTATATGACAAATTTGTTCATAAAAAACATTTTATCCATCACAAAATGTGAAAAGGAAGATATTATAAGGTGAGAAGCGATCAAAAACCATTCATTCATTCATTACAAGATCATTGAAAAAGTCATTATAAACCTAAATGACAAGGGCAATTAAAAATAAATTTAAAAACGTATCCAATAAGCAGGGGTGCCCACAGAGGGGGCTATGACGCAAACTGCGTCATTGAAATATTTGGGGGGGTAAAATCTATATAAATATGTTCGAGGGGGTTTAAAATAAATCGAAAAGAAGATTTTTTCATGGAAGAAAACCTACGGATAGACAATTGAGGGGGGGTGCGTCATGGACACAAGGAGGGATGGGCACCACTGCAATAAGAAACAACTTTAAAAGCTTTACGAGATTTCGTGTGTAATGTTTATTTGCAAAAGGTACAAATATAAACATCTTTCTGGCATCAACGTAGTCTTTGTGTTCCCACATTTCAGACATGACTCATTCCATATTCGGTTCTCTGCCGAACATTGTCTCTCAGAACAGACCAACTGCTTGATTACCAGATATGTACTCCGATTGGTGTTTCTATTAGGGCCGTGCTGGGATACTAATGAGGGCGGTGGACAAGTCTACTAAAAGGGCGCCCATACAAACGGGAATATATATATATATATATATATATATATATATATATATATATATATATATATATATATATATATATATATATATATATATATATATATAGAGAGAGAGAGAGAGAGAGAGAGAGAGAGAGAGAGAGAGAGAGACTTTGAAAAAAAGTATGGGTGCCATTTTATATCAAAATCACCACCAAATTTGTTTTAAAATTAACGTAAATAGCTAACCTCCAATCGAAATCCTCTTTACTAGCGAAAAACGTTTTAGTTCCTGTAATAACATTTTTGTCAAACAAAAATAAGCTAAACGTATCGACAACTTAATATAGCACGCCTATGGACGCAGGGGGCTCATTGCCGCGTTTATAAAAGCTCTCCATTGATTTTTGTCCTTAGAAAACTGAACCCAGTCTCTACTTTATATTTCAATCTCTGCGAGAACCATTTTAATATTGTCCTCCCATCTGTGCCTCGGTCTTCTTAACGGTCATTTTCCTATTTGGATTTCCAGTTACAACTTCGAAAGCGTTTCTAATTTCTTCCATTCTAGCTACATAACCTGACCATTTGAGCCTCCTAGACTTGATGACCCTTAACAATGTTTGGTAAACGGTATAAAATTATGCAGTTCCTCCTTACGAAGTTTCTGCCTTTCCCCATTCCCGTTCCTTTTGGAGTTCAAATATTTGTTTAAGAATCTTGTTTTCAAATACTTTCAGTCTGCGATATTCCCTCAGAGTCAGTGGCCATGTTTCGCAACCATACAGCACAACAGGCATGATTATCGTTTTATATTTTGAGCTACAAATTTCTCAACAGAATTAGCGTCAAAAAAGATTTTTAACTGAATAATAGCACGAAATTCCTGCTTTTAGTTGACATCAATTTTTTTAGTGATTATGGTTTTGGTCTGTTGATAATGATCCTAGATATTTGAAAGTATCCACTTTGTCGAAAGAAAATATTATTTGGTTTTTTAACGCATCCATAAAATGCAGTATTACGATCCCGATAAACTTCCATTTATTTAGTTTTCTCTGCATTTACTTTTAAGCCTATATCCTTGCAAGCGGTAATTAAGATTTCTGCATTCCTTTCTATTATTTTATCATTACCTATTAAATTTACATCATCAGCATACGCCATAACCTGGCAAATACAATTCAGCTCTGGGACTTGATTGCTGTCTTTGATCTTCCTTATCGTGTTCTCCAGAACAAAGTTAAATAATAATGACCACAACGCATCTCGTTGTTTCAGGTCATTCTAAACGTGAAAGCTCGTGAACAAGAATTTCTCTATTCGATCCTTACTTTGGGATTCATTTAAAAATATCTTAATTAATCTACCTTTTCTGTAAGCATGTTGTACAATGTTTCCCTCCTACCAGAGTCAATAATTGATGTGGCAGAATGTTGTATTCTCTCATTTCTTTTCAAGTATTAGTCGAATGGTAAATATCTGGTCGATAGTTGATAGATTTTAGCTAAATCCGTTCTGATAATCTCCAATAATTTCATCTGTGTATGGAGTCAATCTTGCTAATACAATGTTTAAGAGGATTTATTGGATGTTGACAGAAGAGAAATGCCTCGGTAATTATTAAATCTGTTTTGTTGCTTTTCTTGTGAACTGGAACAGTGATTGATTCTCTTCACTCTTGTGGTAATTCCTCCTTGTTCCAGATAATGAGAATGAGTTTGTGTGTCTTGCTTTACAATTTTTCCCTCCAGCTAAAATTAAGTCAACCAGAATTTCGTCTACACCCGGAGATATGTGTTTATTTTTTTTAAATAGCGATTTCTATTTCTGTTTGGTTAGGTTCTGGAATATACGGTTATGTTGCATGCATTTCACTTTCTCCACGCGCGTTAGTTTTTGGCTATGTGTTAAGCAAATCGTCAAAGAAATCTTTCCATTTATTTAAGATGCTATCTGTATCAGTGAGAACTGTTTCTTTAGTTTTTTTAAATATATAAGCACGAAGTTGATAGCCTTTCTTAAATTCGTTGTTGCATTTATACATGCCCCGAATGTTTTTGTTTTCACTATTATCTTCAAGTTAATTAATTTTAACTTTCAAAAGTCTCGTTTCTTTGTTCTAAAAGTTTTAGGAGTTTTCTGCCAGATTACAATGAAATTTTATGTAGTTATTTCGTTCGGATTTTGTAGCCCACACAGTTTCTTCAGGCTTCTCTTCTCTGCTACTTTAGTGCATTTCTGGTTTAACTATGGTTTGTTCCTACGTATTTCTGCGTGCTCCAATATTTCTTTTGCTGAAATTTTAATGTTATCTCTAAATTCAACCAAGTATCTTGAACACTAGTGCACTCCGAACCTTCTAAAACCGAGAATCTATTCGACACTTCAATCTGGCTCTCCTCTCACCTGACTCTCCTCTATTTTAAAAAAATTTAACCGCTCCGTTTTCAGATATTGAATATTTCCTTTATTCAACGATAGTCTCTCTCTTACTACCACAATCAACTCCTCTGAACGACCGAACATCAGTTGTGCTAGACTGTTCTTTTCTGTCTACTAAAACATGATCAGTTTGAATATTTGTTTTTCCGTCTGATGAAATCCAAGTATATTTATGAATGTCGCGATGTGGGAATTTTGTAATCTTCACGATAAGGTTTCTGGATGTTGCAAAGTTCACGAGTCTAACGCCGTTATTACAACCTTTCTTATGCAGACATTTATTCCCTATAATCGGTTTGAAAATACCCTCTGGTCCTACCTTCGCATTGAAACCGCTTAACAGAATTTTCATATGGTATTGAAGAAGATGACCAAATACCCGTTCTATTCTTTCGTAAAAAACTGTATTTTTTAAATCGACATCCTTATTTTCTGTTGGGAATGTGCATTTAAAACAATAATATTACACCACCGACCCTTAAGAGAAGTAAAAGAAAATCTATCATTAACAAATTCAACCTATGTAATTGCTGATATTACGTATTCGTTTGTGAACGAAAAGCCCTGTTTCTAGTTGGTAATTTTTAATTTGTTCCCCGTAAAAGAACGTAAAATTTTCCGACTTGACTCCTTCATTTCTTTCTCATCTAACTTCCTGATATCCTACTAGGTACAACCTCTATTTCTAAACTCATTTTTTTACAAATTTTAACGCGCCTGCCCTATAGAGACTTCTTATATTCCATGTTCCAAATCTCATGTCGATTTTATTTTGCTGAGTTCGTGCCAAGTTATCAGTTCTGATCCGAGGATTCTGCGAACTTATCTGAACAATCCTTCTTTTACAGGATGAGGTTGTCAGCCTCACACCAAATTCTCAAGTTGGAGGATCAGCTCTTGTCTGTCCGCGACTGCTTACTCAGTATATTCGCAGCAAACCTCTATATCCCAGAGGATTTCTCCTCGATCCACAACCTGAGTACGCGCCGTGCCGTGGTGACAGGAAGAACACATTTTACGGAATTTAATAAAGCTATATTTCAGAAATACAACAGGTACTGATTATCCGAACACTGCTTTAAAACACACAGGAACAATCAATATGCTCGGGTATATGGATGCATATTAAGACTGTGAAAGCTTCAATGCCGTAAAAATCGTAAATTAGAGACTAGTGTCAGTGTAGTATTACATAAATGCAGCGTACGTTTGACTATCCGAACTATTCTTGATGTATCACATTCTTTCGCTTTATAGCTGTATAACTTTGTAATATTTTTGTAAGTGATTATACTCTTTACCTGTTCTCTGCCAATAGCAACTGTATGAATTTATAATACAAAACTGAAATACAGAAGAATAAAATTTTTAAAAAAATAATGTGATATTTCGCAGGGCATCTTATGTAAAGGGCGCCTTGTATTCTTCACAGGTTCTGTACTACCAGTCAGTATTTGAATGTATTAAACAAAGCTGGTATACATGATAACTAAAACCACTTATCTATAATGTGATGTTTCGTAGGGCGCCTTATGTAAAGGGCGCACAGCACCTTTCACGGGTTCTTGGCCAACAGTAACTGTGTGTATTTATTGTGCAGAACTGTGCAATGCAGAAGAGTAAATAAAATCGTTAATCTTTGATGTGGTCTCGAAGGGCGCCTAATGTAAAGGGCGCACTGCAGCTTTCACGGGTTCTTTACCAATAAAAACTATAAGAATTTATTACTAAAAAATTGTACCTTTATTTATACCGTGATATTTCGGAGGGCGCACCGGGACACGTCCCGGTGTCCCGGTGGGCCAGCACGGGCCTAGTTTCTATGACAATTCTCCAGAAGAACCGATACCTGATGATTCATTATCTGAATTTTCAAGCAGCTTCCTGCTGTCTTTTAGTTAGTTTCCTTAATAAACCGTATCATCTCTTTTTTTTATCTTTCAGTTCTTTCCCTTTGCCTGAGCTTTCTTTTTCTTCTTCAGCAGTCAATTTTGAGGGCTCATATACTAAGCATTTCTAAGAGTTCATATTACAACCCTCACCACACTAGATTCTCAACACTCATGATCAATCTTCGTAACTTGCAAAGCTACATAATATCTAAACAAAAACAATCTTTTGAACATGCTTTATCGATTGTAATAATGTACTAGCATGAACTTTAATTACTTAAGCACTGTGACTAAAAGCGAAACAATTTTCCAAAGTTTTCAGATCGAGAAAACAAATGTAGCACGTTCACTCACAATCCACAACTGAACAAGAATATTGTTAAAGGAGTCGTAATATTAGTCTAACTAAAATGAACGATAACAGTCATACTAGCATTGCCTTAATTAACCAATATTCATTGATCCCGAAGGATTAAACAATTAGAGGTGATCAACTTTATGAAAAATCTCCTATATATATATATATATATATATATATATATATATATATATATATATATATATATATATATATATATATATATATATATGTTTTTGCCTTAATTGCATTTCCAAGAATTATAAAATAATTATGTTAATAATTAGATTCGGAGTAGAAATTTTCATAAAACAGAACGCTATATTAGTGTTGTAGAGAATTGCATGAATTAACTTTATCATCTCATGTAATAGAATGAAACACCATAAAAGCATGCATAAACTCTATATAGAATTGTGAATTCAATTGAAATTATGCCGTTAATATAAATTAAAATGAAACGAAACTGTCCATAAAAAAAAAAGTAACAAGATGGAACGTAACCTCCCCCTCCAAGAAAAAAATAAAATCATGAACCTGAATCCACTTCGGTCAGTTTATGCTTCTGAGCTAAATTCTTTGACACTATAGGCAACAGAAAGCCATGGTCGGCTAAAGTTTTAATTGAATAATATGTTATGGGCTCATAAGTCTCTATTTCTGGCTCTGCAGATCAGAATCCGCTGCCTCTTAATTTGAACTTTTTGACAATGCTTGGCAAACAAATATATTGTGCACCCTAATTGGTATTCGAACCCGGAACTACACACACCGAAACTACGCCACTAATAATTCGACCATTTAGAGCACTACTAATAATATTCCTGTAAGGTGATCCAAAGTGAATATATCTATTCATGGTGGTCACTCTTTTGTGAGAATATTTGGTAGGTTGTTTATTACTCTTGCACGAACACTTTTTTCTTTACATTGTAACATTACGTTGTTACAAATACAATCATGCTGGAAGATTTCATTATCTATAGAAAAAAAATAATGAGCGTAGAAGAGCTTGCAACACTTAAGAAGTTGGGCCGGTAGCTTCACAGATGCCGTGCTAGCTGATTGTCTGGATGAGAATGACCTTTGACCCAGAGCGTGACGGTAGCGGCGCACCGCATGACAAACTGGGCTTCCAACTCCTTTGCTGGATCCATCAGGTGGAAGGAATGAAGATAACCCTTGAATGGTAGAGGAACGGATCATTAAACAGCCTGGATCACGCCCACTGCTCTGTCCAAGGCTTTTCGCAGCCAACTATAAAAATAAAAGAAGGTTGTAAAAGCAGGTAGCCAAAGCCACTGCTACGGAAAAATTGAACTTCCCCAATGGAATGAGTTCACTTGGAAGAAATCTTCCTTTCCTTTTTATTACTCATTACTTTTGTGTATTGAATCTGCTAACTTGCAGGTCGTTCTAGCCCAAAAAGGGTTTTTGACCTATTGGGTGGCGCAAGTTTCATTATATGATGTACGGTCAAGTCACTGTCTCCGGTGACACTATTACTGAGACCTTTCTAAGATTTTAGTTTGTGGACTTTCAGTCGCTTTACGATGCTGGGCCAAAATTGAAAATTTTTCATCCATACCAGGAGTCGAACCCAGAACGCACTTCAGAAGCATGCACACACAAACATTTGTTTACATACATGACATATATAGGGTGGTCC
The DNA here is from genome assembly GCF_964235325.1 of Thermobia domestica. Taxonomy (NCBI): domain Eukaryota; kingdom Metazoa; phylum Arthropoda; class Insecta; order Zygentoma; family Lepismatidae; genus Thermobia; species Thermobia domestica. The sequence continues at coordinate 311,847,369 of NC_137454.1, read as the reverse complement.
ATTTATAATTATAATAGTAAATATCTCAGAAATCGTAACAGGCAGAGAAGCGAAATTTTACACTAAAAAACTATAGGGCGGACAACATCCTAGGTATTTTGTAACATCACCGGATAAACAGTGTTGCCAACCCAATATAAAGTTATGCTTGTTTCAAGTGGCACTACTTCAGATTATTACATATTTCGAATCAACATGTCAAACAAAAACTTAAAATATTACATTTATTATTCAGTGTTGCAAACGAAGGATGTTATAATATCACAAACATCCAAAGTTTGGAAGTAGTGTTGCCATGAGACGAGACGAGACGAGACTTCAGGCTGTCCCGTCTCGTCTCGTCTCGGAAAAATGTGCTTGTCCCGTCCCGTCCCGTCCCGTCTCGTTTGTCTCGTTTGTCTCGTTTGGTCTCGTAAAAAATATAGAAGCATACCGTGGGAACAAAAGTAAAATGTAGCAGGCTGCACCATGCTAGTCAAGGTACAACTGAGTTACAAGTATTACCCAGAACACACAAGACAAGAAATGTCACGGTATCTACACCGTGAAGCCTTCACCCTGGTGTATGTGGTAGTCGGTTCGATCTCGGTTAGTGCCATGTGAACTTTGTGGTGGACAAACACCGTGTGCGTGGGTTTTCTCCGGGTTCTCCCTTTCCTCTCATTTTCTTCATTCCACCATTTCATTCATTACTCATCATCACTGTCTCCTTTAGCCTAAATGGCATAACCGTGGCACGTAAAACTCAAAGATTTCATTTCATTTTTCGAATGTGTGTGTTTTCTCGAAGTTGTCTAGTATCCTACCACTTTCTTCATTCCACTAATTTTTCCATCATCATCCATTCAGCCAAAGTTGCCTAAAGGTCTTAAAAATAAATTCAAATAAGCTCACAAGGCAAGGACAAATAGTTTACAAGATAATATATCTCTGCTATTAGTTGCTTGAGGCTTCTCGAGCCTGGCTTTTTTTTTTTTTTTACATTCTGAAACATTGAAATTTGTTTCACCAGTTTCAATACACGAATATACAGTAAATTGCTCATTGGTACGTCGAAGATGAATACACTAATGTCAAATAATGTTTACACGACAAGCAAAGTTCGATGTAAAGGTGTCACCATCTCCTATCGTATACTATCGTATACTATCAGCCATACTAGTGTCTGTATATATATATATAAAGAGAGAGAGAGATATGGAAAGATATATAGATAAATAGAGAGATAGATATGTGTGTACACTTTGATTTCATATATTCCAGCCTTTAGGTTTCACAGTGTTAACCCATACCAATCCAAAAACTACTTTCCATTTTAGCATGTTTAGACTTGTTGCAATTATTTTTTTTAAAAAAAGCTCGGAACCAAATAATTTTATTGAGTAATGGAAAGTATTTGATTGAAATTTTATATGTTACTGCACAGTAAGCTCTACTTAAAGTGCCATAGTAATGTTAGCTGAACGACACATCGGACGAAAGAATGCTTGGAGCCAGTCTTCACCTCCATGGTTCAAATCTGTTCCCATAACCGCAGGGTGTGTGCTACTATGTGATGGTTGCCCCGTTTGTGAAACAAACTCATGGCAGTACACCCAGATTAGCTAGTGGTCTAAAAAAAAAGTTGATTTTTGGGTGGCCATTTTGGATTAAAGTTTCTTATATTGTCGTGATCTATTCGAAATCATACAACGTACATCTTCATACCAAGCCGAGCGGTCTGCGGCGATAGACCATCGGCTTGAAAGCCCCGGATTGAGTCCCGGAAGGGTCATGTGTATGGATTTTAACAGCATTTTGTTTTTTCGTATTGTGTCAGGGGGGAAATCGTACGGAATAAAAGGATTTCAGTCTGAAAAAATTGGAGAGAATATCCTCCCCAGGATACTTTCATGGGAGTAAGGAATTAGTAAAAAATATAGGATATACATTTTATAGCAGGTTTAAAAACATGGTTTGGGTATCCTATTTCTTTTCTGTTAATTATGTTCTTCATTGTTCGAATTTTGATCATTCTCATGATATATTCTGCTTTCAATGGAGTTCCATGAATATTATACCAAATGTTCTTTACACTCTGCAAGAAACCATTTCTGAAGAACCATTCAGATCCTAATGAATATTATTCACTAGGAAAGGGAAGTATTCCCCTCCTCTCAACATGGAAGCAGAGGCCAATTTCGCACTCTGGTCAGATCAAACATTTCCGCGTAACAAAACGAAGGTCCCCCTGTTAAACCTCTTCACCTAAAGTGTTATTATTAGTATCATAAATTTGCTGAAAGCAAGCAATTTGAAGGGTTCGTCGATAATATCTTTGCTTTCTTTGTCCTTTGCCCGCCTTCCAAACGAAGAGGTGAATTTTACAACATGACTGCTGTATAATAAGCGAGCGATTGGTAAAATGATAAAAGTGTGTTTTTATGTGTATGTGTGTGTGTGTGTGTGTGTGAGAGAGAGAGAGAGAGAGAGAGAGAAGACAAAATTTTAGTTGCAAGATGACATACTTCAATTGCCGTTTTCGGTTCATATAAGAAAAAGAATACCGCCACCAGAGAATAAAGACAAGTGTAGTCTGTTCTGTTCTCTTTCGCCATCTCAGCCTGAACTTAATGAGTGTAGACCTTACCCAGTTTTCTAATTGAATAGATGGTGGTGGTATTTCGGTTTCTTGACCTTGTAAAAATCTTCCGTCTTTGATTTTGTCATCATTCCAGCCAGAAATGAGAAAAATGAGAATTCCTCAGTTTACAGCAAGGGGAATTGGGGACAAGACATTAAGGATGATATTCCTGGAAGCTCATGTATCACGATTGTTTCATTCAATAGATAGAGAAAACGTTTCTATAAAGGCTTTTCAACATGTTTTCTCACAAAGGGAATTTTCATTTTGCAATCTATATGACCACTGGCAATTTCAATCTTGGCCATTCCCGCCGGCGTTTTCACTTTCGAGACACGAGACGAGACGGGACAAGTAGTCTGTCTCGTCTCGTGTCTCGTCTAAAAGGGTTCTGTCTCGTCTCGTGGCAACACTATTTGGAAGCCTCTATCACACACACAGCATAACGGAGATAGATAGGATAATGCACATCGAAAGTACCTCAGCGTTGGATACCATGATCACGCTATAACTTGTTTCTAATGAATAGGAACGAAGTTACAAGGGCTTCAAAATTAGAATTTTTTGAAAGAGCTTATTTCGAAAAAATGTTTAGGTACTTATAATACAGTATTTAGTTGCTTGTATCATTTGCAATTGGCAAACAAATCAATTTGCCGTTTACAACACTATGATATCTCAAACAGTGGCGAAGAGTACTATGAGGCTCTGAGACCGGGCCTACCCTGTTTTCTACCGTATACTTTATTTATCTTTTGTCTCTTACAAAATAGAGTCAATACTTCAATATTTCGGTTTTTCGGTATAAAAAATAGTGGGTTGGAAACACTTGAAGACTTCCATCTGAGCCTCACTAGCTCGCTAGACAGGCTTACGGGCTATGCTGGTCAGTGAGCGAAGCTATTAGTGCTGGGGAATGAACGCATTCTTGGGAAGGTCCGAAGGCTCTGGGAGTTTAGTTTTAACGTTGAAGACATCTTTCAATGCTAATATGCTATTAAATAATTTCTTTAATGTAGAGTATGAAATTTCTCTATAGAATTATATATTTCTATTACTGATAACTTGTTTAATTTAGGTATATACTCTCAGAAGTTGTTCACAGTAGCTGTTTTTGCCCTATTTAGGGCCTGGTTCATAATGGCTTGTAAAATATAAGTCTGATACATCGATCACGTGTATAAATTTATCAAACGCTACCGTACAGGTAAAATAGTATAATAAAATATGTGTGTAATTTTAGTTGAGTTGTCCATTTCACAGAATCAGTGGGGTATTTACGATTTTGTTTCCAGTGGCTTTGCTTCTTTCGGGAAGGGCTTTTCTAACTTTATTTCTGGAAATGCAAAAATTCTGAAATATATATAAAACAATAAAAAAAAAATGCTATAAAATTTCGGTGAGTGCTGAAGCGTTGGTTCAAATGAAATTTCTTCTGAGCACTTCTGGTCTGAAGCGGATCTGAGCTTATATTTCTAGTGAAGTCATTATCACGTGATGCATTAATTAAGTGCGGTATTATACTTACTTAAATTGGGAAATGCAAGTAACAGACGCTTATCCAAGAATTTTGACGGCTAACAGTGTTAATGTACTTTCTTTTCTTCTCTCTCCATTTTTCAAATATGGCCTATGCAGGAAATGAAAACAGCAAGTGAGGAGGAAATTTCCCTCATTGCTCACTGCAAATGACAGACAGAAGAAAATATGAACTGCCTTTCAAAATATTTGTAGTGGAGCTAAATGGGAATATTAGTTTATCGAGTCTACCCTACTTGTGGGATTACGCTTCGCCACTGATCTCAAATCATTCCGAAGATATGATAAACATTGATAAAGTTCGCAAGCGCAACACTGCTGGAAATGACGTATTTGTGGATAATATTTAAAATGATTGTTGGTAGCAAAAGCTTTTAATAGTTATAATTACAAATTCTCTCAATTATATGATTTAAGCAGTGTTGCAAACTTTATCAATGTTTATCATACCTCCAGAATAGTTTGAGATATCGAAGTGCTGTAAACAGCAAAATGATTTGTTTGCCAATTGCAAACCTACAAGTAACAAAATATTTAGAGATGAGCAAATGCAAGACCAAGACCAAGACCCGGGTGGTCTTGGTATTGCACTGAACCCAAAATCTTGGTCTTCGTCTTGCACACCCAGTCTTAATCTTGTTTGCAAGAGTCTTGCAAGTCTTGCTTTTAAGAAATTTTATGCTTTTCATAGGTAAATTTTACTCTGGATATAAGGGGTAATAAATTCTACAATGCGCCAGTACTAACAGAAATACAATATATGTTTCTAAATGTAATATATTTCACCTTCGTGTAAGTATGATGATAATATACAACATAGGCGATGATCTTTTATTTATTTATTTTTTCAATGGGTGTCTACGCTTCACTACTTTGAGATAAATCATAACGTTTCATAATCTTTTTATATTCTTAACAGATCCAGTACTCCACTGGTTCCCAAACTAGGAGGCTACCCTTGAGACGCATGAAAGGAAATCAAGACGGCACAGATTACTTAAATACCATGAATTGCAAAATTATTTTTGCACTCTAAAGGTGTCAGATTTTTTTCTTTTCAACCACGATTAGCTAATTTTTGTATTGAACAAACCTCCAATTAAATATTGAGATTTTGTTTTACTGATTCCAATATGTAGGGTACTCTATGGGGTAGAAACGTGGACAATACTCAAAAGTGATACAAAAAAAAAAAAAATGGAGGCTTTCGAAACTACATGGAGAAAAAAAGAGAGAATTAGCTGGGTTGAACGGAAAACGAATGAGAAGGTGTTAGAAATAGTAGCAGTAGGGAAGAAAAGAATTTTAGATGTAATTGAGAGGAGGAAGAGGAACTGGTTGGGTCATTGGCTGAGGAGTAACTGCATTATGAGGGACGTGTTAGATGGTATGGTGGAAGGAAAGGGAGGGAGGGGCGAAGGAGACTGTAGTTAAAGGAAGGTATTAAAACAGAAGATTGCTACGTCAAGACGAAGAGACTAGCTGAGGAACACCGTACATCGAAGTTTCTCAGTTGCAGTAAGTGACCTGCCGATAATGGCAGAATAGCTATGATGATTATGATATGTTTAGCAGCATTTGCGATAAAAGAGAGAGAAAAATTAAAATAATAATGATTCTAATCAAACCTCTTAATATTTTAGAATAATTTGAGTGAAAACTGAAAGCGACTGAAGTGTCTGTGTCTATAGTGTAATCTCAATTTCTATAAATACTTTTGACGTATTGTATATTAGAAATACAAAATAACGGTATTTCAAGTATTTCAAATAACTGTACAAAATCACTCTCACTTGCAAATATGGGTTATTTATTGTTGTATAATGTTATATCGCCCAATCCTCGATGTGGCGTATACCTAAGGAGGCTAAAAGTTATATTGATAAGCAATTATTCAACGTATAAGCATCAGCCCATGAAATCAATCTTGCAGTCACATGCACTAAGTTTCTGTCAATGTCATGATTGAAAATGTTATTTCTATATTAATTTTATGAACACACGTTAAAACTTTCCAACTGATGCTTGAGCCTCGGAGCTAAGGCCATACCCATGTAGTCGGCAACAATGATGTACGGAATCACCGATGTTCAACACCGATGTTCAAATGAAATGACATATCTAGTTTAATGTCCCACGATTATGCACGGAGGTTAAGGGAGACGGTGATTACGAGAAATGAAGGAAATGGTGGAATGAAAGTAGGAGGAAACATGAAAACACTGAGAAAACCCACGCACACGGTGTTTGCCACCAAAAAAGCTCACATGGAGCAAACTGGGATCAAATCAGGGATCCCATGCACCACCACAGGTGAATGCTTTACCACTGAGCCGGTACTTGTGCAAGACTCTTGCGCAAGAGTCTTGGTCTTGGTCTTGGTCTTGCAGGCATGGTCTTGATCTTGGTCTTGTTCTAGCACCCCTTGGTCTTGGTCTTGCACTCCTTGGTCTTCGTCTTGGTCTTGCATCGGGATTCCTGGTCTTGGTCTTGGTTTTAGTCTTGCATGCAAGACTCTTGCAAAAACTGCAAGACCAAGAGTCTTGCGCTCATCACTAAAAATATTACACCTATCTAAATATTTTCTCGAAATAAACTCTTTCAAAAAATTCAAATTTTTAAGCCCTTGTAATTTCTTTCTATTCATTAGAAACAAGTCATACCATAATCAAGGTATCCAACGCTAAGGTACTTTTGATGTGCATTATCCTGTCCATTTCTGTTGTGCTGTGTATGTGATAGAGGCTTCCAAATTTTGTGTTTGTGATACTATAACATCCTTAGTTTGTAACAGTGAAAAATAAATTGCATTTTAGGTTTTTGTTTAACATGTTGATTTGAAATATGCAATGATCTGACACAGTGCCATTTGAAAAAAAAAAACTTTATAATGGGCTGGCAACACTGTTAATCCGGTGATATTACAAAATATTTAGGGAGTTGTTCAAGGTGACCAGAATTTTCACTTGCGAAAACGGGACGCATACGAATCGGCTACGGGGGGGGGGGGGATATCTGAGTTGGGACTCAGCAGTGTTTACAAAATACACAAGTAAAAGGAATAACACACCGTTTCTAACTTTACGTGTACCACACAACAAATAATGGTTCCCGATTGCAAGTTCTACCCACCAATTCTTTTAACTAGTTGAACACTCAGAATTCCTACTCAATTCCCACTTGAACCACGAACACTCAATTCCCATTTAAAAATTCAGAAGTACTAGACACGGCTGAACCTTGGCAACGAGTGTTGGTACGGAAGAGAGTAGAATTTGCATTGACGATTTTTATTTTGAATAATAATTACGGGACAACTAGGCCATTTTTACTTAAAAACGAGACATTTAGCCGTCCCGTTCGAGAATCAGAAAAAAACGGGACGACGGTTGGAAAAAAGGGACTGTCCCGGCTAAAACGGGACGTCTGGTCACCTTGGAGTTGTTCTCTCTCCCTCGCTTCTCTGCCTTTAACGATTTCTGAGATTTTACTGCTATTATTATAAATGAACCGCTTTATCCTAATAACTATTCTAATAATATGCTAATAAACTGACTGACATAAAAAAAGAGGTACTTCCAGTTGACGTGGAAAGTTGAAATTTGGCATGATTGTAGCTTTTTAGGACCAACTAGCAGAAAAAAAAGCGCCAAAAGTGAATGTCCTTAAGCTTTAGGGGTTCTAAAGGGGGGATGAAGAAATTCCCATGTTATTTAAATGGGCATTTTTTTTAACTTATAATCTCATAACTTATTTACATGGAAATGGAATAAAAACTTCAAATTCGGTACGCTTATATGTTTTCGTTAGCGTTGCCCAAGTAAATCACCAAAAATAAAAAAAAATCCAACTTTAGGGAACTGAAGAATCTTTCCCATGTTTTTCATATGGGGCATCTTCTACACCCCAAAATGTTTTAGGTACTTTCGGCAGGATCAAAACGATGAAATTTGGCATGATCATCAACAACGTTAGTTCGCTCAACTCTTATACCTGAAACGCTGTTTTAATAAACTGTAAAAGTGACTATAAAAATACAATGAAGAACATTTATCAAGGTTTAAAGATACACAAGTACTTACACAATATACTTGTACTTCAATAATAAATCATCAATAGTTTAAATGTAATTATGTCACATCTCTTGTGGAACTCTTGTGACACAGAAGGATTCTAATAACTTCTAGACGAAATTTAACGAAAAAGCAGGACTAAAATGTGTACATAAGTTTTCAAAAAGAGACAAGAAAAATTTGGAGAGAAGCCGAGAAAAGTTTTTTTTTTTTTTTTTTAATTAAGAATCGGGACGAGACATCTACAAAATTAACCGTCTCGTCTCACGGGTAACACTATCTCTAAGATCACCAACTGAAGCAATGTCTAGCCAGTACTTATATGGCTGACTATTGGGGGTAAATCAGAAGGCGTTAGAAATCCACCCACCATCGTAATGAAAGTTGGGTAACTCCTTGAATGAAAGAAGTAGCGGACTCTGGTGAACAACGGTGGAACTGATAATGAGCTAACCCCACACAATCGAATTTCAAATCGTCGGCTGATCGGTTTAAGCCCTGTGGGGTCTTCATGCCATTCAGTTGTCTTTAGTATATAATGTCCTGCGAAGGCTTTTCTAAAGCAAGTAGTAGTGCCACGTGTACACCACGTGAAGGAGTTGAGCTGGGTTGATTTTGAGTTTAACGTCCCGTTCAGCAGCGAGGCAATATGATACGCGGAATCTGAACGACATGAGCTCCCGCCGGGAATTGAACCCGGGTCTCCCACACCAAAGGCGCGTACGCTAACCGCTCAGCCATGGAAGAGCTCGAGCACGTAAAGGAGTTTGGTGTAATATTGAAACCGGAAGTTATAGTAGATTTCTACCACTTCCGGTTTTAGTAGAGTGATTCGAGTGGATGTATTATTGTGACGCTTAATTCATTGCAGAAAACTGCTTCTGCCTATTTATTATGGTTTTTACTCTATAACGATTAACGTTGAAACCGGAAGTGATTGATTTCTGCCACTCCAGTTTGAATAGAGAACAAGAGAGAAGGTGGTAACGCCGAATCGATACAACGAAAGAAACGCTTCACGTTAACTCTTATCGTTTTATTCTACATAAATCAACACTGAAACTCTAAGTTTTGCGGATTTGTATCACTTCCGGCTTAGTATAAAGTTAGGGATGAAGTTAAACATATTTATTGGTCGGTTAATCGATTGCAGGAGACCGCTTATCGCTATCGTGTATTACCGGTTTTCTTTACTTAGTGATGTACGGATACGCGTAAAAATCGATAATCTACTTTTACACGTAAACAACACGTAGACAATATAAAAACGTAGACTACGTAATATTTGTAGACAACACGTAATAAATCTGATATGCTACTTTAATTTTTTTAAATAACATACATCTCATAGTAGTTGGGAAACAGTTTTAGAAATTGAGATTGGTAGTTCTTTCCCTCTAAAAGTGCAAGAAATTCGTTGTAATGTGCAAATTTGCATATAACTCCGATAGGCGTAATATGGAAATAATGTAGCGCTGCTTATAGTGTCAGATCGAACAAGATGTCTGCACCCTCTCTATGTACTCTACATACATTATATTGGTTTATATTCTCTAATGTGGTACTTTAGTAAGAGTGTTGCTTCGCATTTTCCAACATAAATATTAGAAATAAAAGTCATCTGTAGATGTCATCTATTTTCAATACTTCTAAAGTGTGTTACTGTTATTGCATAATAATACTTGACTCTTACTACTCATTATGATAGCCCTGCTTTCGTTACTTTTGAAAAGGCCAATGCAAAGGACATTTCTTTTAAACAGTAAAATTGGAATTTTCTTTGCGTTGCATCTTCTGCAAGAATTACAAGTGTATCAGAAACATAATTTGGCTATTTCTAATTAACGTAATTTGTTTCCCTGCTTTTGAGTATTTTGGTATAACTTCCGTCATCCGTGCATAGGTTCATTGTTAAATGACTAGCATATTAAATTCTTCCAAAATATTGATTAGCATTTCTTTCGGATATGAAATAATTTCTTAATGTCTTAAATATTCTTATTAAATTACCGGTTTCACATTCTACTAGGAAAATTTGCACAATGTAATAGCTTTTGTAATAGCCCGGGTAGAGTTTGATTCTAACGGAGTGAAGATAGATGAACGCAGCACTCTGTTACGAGTTTACATTATTTTCCTATAGATTATAGAACCCTTGGTAAGCTCATCGAGTATGTTGTTGTGATCTGTTCAGTTGTTGTCTTATGGTGGATTACACAGCAGATACCAATATACAAACTCATAATACTTTAGTTCCATGTAACACGGAAGAAAAAAAATACTTTATATATTCCTTTTTCTTTGTAAAATAATAGAATTTATTCTAAAATTTTTTGAATTTGTGCACACATATTCTCAATTTCCACTTATTTTTTTTTCAGTTGAATTTTAGTTTCTATATAAGAAAATTAACATTAATTATAGTGTATGTTGTCTACATAGTCTACACTATGGGTGGGTAGTGTAAAGTATCTATAGATTACAGTACAATTACTATAGTAGTCGTAAAAATATAATGTACGGAACATCACTGATTTTTCTACCAGAGAAGCAAGAAAGTTCGTGCGCTTTTGAACCACTCCCGCTTCCATTTGGCTGCTGCTGCGACATCTGTCCCCGTAGCATGAAAGTTTTGACTGTTTGGGAAAGCTTATTCATTGACGCATCAGCCACGGTGAATATAACAACGCATTTGTCAGTGTAGTGTGTAAAAATCGCTCGTGATCATGTCAATGTCAAATGAAGTTTTTATAGCTTGTTTCCTTTACGAGTTTAAATTGGGGACAAATGGTGCAGAAGCAGCTAGAAAAATATGTGTTGCGCTCGGAGAGGGTGTAATAAGTAAATGTACAGTACAAAAATGGTTCCAGACCTTTTCAACTGGTGACGAGACCTTTCAAGATAAGCCTCGCTCTGGGAGGCCTAAATCAGTGGATATGGACCACCTGAAGGCCTCTATTGAAGATTATTCCAGTCAAACATGCGAGAAACTTGCTCACCGATTCGAGGTAAGCAGGAAAATTATTCGGGTAAATCTGCATCAGTTGGGGAAGACCTGAAATCTGGGTCAGTGGGTCTCTCACGAGCTGACCGCTATGAGCCAAGTTCTAAGACTGAATATCTGTTCATTTTTGTTGACGAGACACAAAATCTGTCCAATTTTGGACCGTATAATAACTTGTGACGAGAAGTGGGTCATGTATGACAATAAAAAACGGTCATACCATTGGCTATCACCGAATGATCCGAAGCCTTTGACTGCAAAACCGAAAATCCATCAACACAAGGTTTTGCTCTGTGTTTGGTGGACTACAAACGGTATCGTGCACTACGAATTCTTGGAACGTGGTAAGACAATTACCAAAGATCTGTACTCATCACAACTGAGAACGGTAGCCACCAAACTGACCCAGAAGCAGCCAGCACTAGTAAACAAAAGAGGTGTGCTCTATAACCAGGACAACGCGCGCCCTCACACCGCAAAACAGGCGCTGGAAGTAATCTCAGAACTTGGTTGGGAGCTTGTATCTCATCCTCCCTACTCCCCAGATGTCGCCCCTTCGGATTGCCATTTATTCTTGGCCATAGACAACTTTATGCGTGACAGGCAGTTCAAGACTGAACAAGACGTCAAAAATGCAGTTGCTGAGTTTTCCGAGTCTCGGAACAAATATTCTACAAAACTGGCATTTACAAGCTTGTTGAGCGCTGGGAGAAGGTTGTAGAAGCAAATGGAGGCTATTTTGCCGAATAAACAAACCGTTAAAATCCTGTAATTGACAGTTTTCTTCCATAGTATAAAAGCGCACGAACTTTCTTGCTTCCCTGGTATATATTGATCGAAATAAAAACCTGAAATGATTTAGTAGATGGATCATCGCCATCAACGAACAAGATTCCTAATTTTTAACCCTCTACATCCTGTTCGAAATTGATGGCAATCCATCAAGTAGTTCCTGAGATATTTTGTCTCAGAACACGCGGACAAGGTTTGTCTCCCAGATGGACATACACACGGAAACAGAGGTAATTGTATAAACTAGTTTAGGTTGATAAAACCAACTCCTTAAAAAATCAACTTGTGGATCACCGAAACACGACTTCGTTTCTTTTGTAAAGTGTTTTTCTTTCCCTATAGATTTGCGATAAGGCGCGGAAAGCATGAGACAGACAGGTCAGGAACGAGATGATCAGAGGAAGAGAATAGCTGATGTGCAGATGCACATATGCACTGACATACATGCCTCCATCAGGCATATCGTCTCCCTTCATTCTCTGACCCTATGACACCTATCTCATTCTCTTTCTGACGAATCTGACCTGTTTTTCGGTCACAGATTTAAGGGTCTCCGCTCCCAATCGTTTGCTGTCTACCTGTATTTCCTCCCGACCCTCTCTATATAAATATATGCACAGTTTCCGGATTGTTGGGAATAAATGTTTACTTGTTAGCTGGTAAGGCGATTACATACTTACCGGACGATCTGAGCTTGATCTTGTCGAACAGTTAGTGTCTTAATGGCATTCATTTAAGAAACTAAATTCATCGTTGTACACAATCCCCTGCACTTTGTACTATTTGTTATTCTTCATTGTTCTACAGGGGGTTGCGTCATAATTGGTAGGGACTTCTTTAACTATACATTTTTAATATATTTTGTTTGGTATAATGATTTTATATTATATTAATCGGGAAATTGGACTACATTTATTACCACAAATAAATTATGTGGAATATGAAATTAGTAGATAAGACCAGAGTGTGAAATTCTGGGAGAATTCCTCTACTTAATATTTTTTTTTTTTCAATAAAATTTTCCCACTACTAATAAATCAGTGCGAATTAATAAAGTTATACTATCGTCAAAAGTTCATAAATTAGTTACAGTAGTTTATATGTAACAGGTGAATTAGTGGTTAGTGGTTTCCCTAATCTTATATAGTTTAATAATTATGCATATTCACGTATGTGAATTCTCTATGTTGGGAGCAATTTAGTAAGATCTTTTAAACATTCCTGTGTTACGTCCCTTCACACACACACACACACACACACATATATATATATATATATATATATATATATATATATATATATATATATATATATATATATATATATATATATATATATATATATATCTTGACAGTTATGATTTCGCACCTTGAGTAAGATAGCGTATAGTCAGATTACATAAGACTGTGAAAGATTTGGATACATGATATCTAGGGCCGGATTAAGGGGGGCTTAGGGAACTATAACCCCTGGCCTCTGGGTGGACAGGGGCCCCTCTCTGAACAAAATCTCAATTTGCTACCTAAAAAGAATCATGAAGATAGGGCTACAATCACCATCATAAAATAAAATATGACCAAAAATATGAAACATATTCCCTTAACTTTCCTACTGTACGTTCACAGAAATGTATTAGGTGAAGTCTGCATGGGCCACATATTTTTCTAGTCCCTAGTCTCCAGATGAGTTAATTCAGCCCAGGGGTAAAAGTGGATATGAAAAGGTAGGGAGACGGTAGGTAGCGACATGACATCACGCCGCCCCCCTTGCCTATCTTTGCCCATTGTAATTTTTTAGGAACTGGGGGGACGCCGCACATATTTTTTTTAAGGTGGGAGGACGGCATAGCCACCATTCCCTCTCACTTTTATCCATGATTCAGCCCTGATAATATCAATCTAGGATTTTTTTTTAAAAAAAAGTAATATAAGTTTTTTATTCTTCATTCTTTATTTTACTCTTTTTAATTTTTCTTTTTTTTATGTATTTTATTTTTATATTACTTATTATTTTATTTTTATACATATTTAATTTTTGTTTTAAAAATCTTTTTATGTGTTTCGTATGTGATGTACTGTGTAATTAATCAATAAGACATTAGCAATTAATCAATTAAAGGAAAATTGTTTATTTCATCTATTTATTAGACTACTGCTATTTTCTACTGTTGGATGTATGATCATGTCAAAAAAATTGCTTTCAAATCAGGCACATACTATTATGTTTATTTGAGAAAGTTTTACAGGATATGCAATAAACAAGATATGGCCTATAGATTGATCAGACAAGATTATAATGAAGATGCCATTTGTATGAAATGAGATTGAAGATTGTGATAAAAGTTCAGAAAGATAGTTTGTGGAATGCAATTGAATTTATGATCAGTGATTATAGTAATGGTATAGGTTGAGAATAAATAGGTCAAACTATGTGATTGAATTATTGGCTTTAGTAGATTACTGAACGAAGCAAGCTGGAACTATGATTTGCGTTTAGTTAAGATTTTAATATCTACTTGTAAAAGTATCTTCTTTCAAAATTCATCACGTGTAGTCTATTTTTGAAAAAGATTAAATTAGTTTTCTGATTTTAAAAGGGTCATTTAGATAGAAGTGACAACACTGTTTTCATTCGATCGTCGTTTGCTCGGTAGATAAATGACAAACGTCAGGGGACTCTCGATTCAGCCTTTCTGTTATCATTTTTCCCAGGATACTTTGCAGTCGGTTACGTCAGTTGGAGGTATCGCCAAGGATGTTAGAATATAGAGAATCTGCTCATACCACAAAATCGTGAAATCATACGTCACAGCCATACGTATCCTATGATTTGAGATGTTCTTACCTGTGAAAGGTTGTTTCGGCTAATTTCTTCTCACTCCTATTTGTACACTCATGAAATCTGAAGCAACAACTTAAATAAAAAAAACGACAGACACACTACATGTCTACATATGAAGATCACAACGTTTTGAGCCAACATATATGGGTGTTGGCTAATAGGATGAAGATACATATGGGCAGATTCTTTATTTTACATCCTTGGGTATCGCGAGGTATCGTTCAAGAGAGCAAGTGAAATACTGTATACGTTAATACGCTAGTTGGTATATACAGTAGTAAGTTTGGGTGATTCCAGACCAGGGACGGCATTAAGGGTGGGCGGGGGTGGGCGACCGCCCACCCATCCGCCCACCCCAACAGAAGTAGAATAATGAAGATGACATCCTGTACTTCAAAAACAATAGTTATTACTTTCTATTTTAAAGTAATAGGTCCTAGGATTCTGTTTAACTCTGCAATGAACAATGAACAGATATTTGTACTAATATAATGATGCCAAAAGTCGTGATTTATAAATTAAAGTTTAATATACACAATCGTGCTATTGGAACGCCGGTGTTTGTATGTGCTGGGCTGCAAAAGAAGGCAGTGCTTTTTAAAAATCCGACTAAATAATAGATAGGACTGGGCAGTATTGTCTATTGTCTCATTTCAGAAAGAGAGGGAGGGGAGTAGTGCTTTGTGTCGGCGCGATAGCTTCTCAAAAAAGGGTTGTAACTTGCAATTGTTAACAGCAATGTACCCCATGTCTTACCCGTGTAGCATTAAACAGATTGTAAAAACCCTTATTATATAGCATTGTTGAATTGATCTCTGTTGCGTTCAGAAGTCTCGGCAGTCGGTCCTTGTTCAGTAATATGTCGAAGAAAACTTATCAGCGATTTCTTTTCAGGCTCAGTGTTTTCCTCGTGATCAAAGAAGCGCGTTTTTCAATCCGTTGACGTTAGTGACAATCCTTCTTCTTCAATAGAGAAAAAGACAAAAAATACAAATACATGTGACAACCGGGATTCGCAATTTGAAGTGTTCGATTTCGAAGTGAATTTTCAGTATGTGTTCCAACTATACTTGTTCAAACTTTTTGTTGGAAATTTGAAAGATTGTCAGATTATCTACAAAATAAGGAGAGCACACTGGCTGATGCTGTGTTAGTTATGAAGAGTGTAGTGAATTATTTTATTGATATTCGAAACACAGTTGAGGAGTTCGAAAAAATTTGGAATGACGCAGTGGAGTATTTAGGGAGGTAACTATCGGGCTCAAGTCCCTCCCGAAATAAATTTGTTATATGCACAACTTCACTAAAATTTGTATGCACAAAAAGGAAAAATATAAGTACTTATTCATGTGTTGTGCATAGCCCCCCCCCCCGAAACAAAATCCTAAATACGCCACTGGGAATGAATCTTTGAGTATTGCTGAAAATAATGGTATATCTGTAACGTGTCCAATGTCCAGAATACGATCACTGTACCGTCATTTACGTCAGTATATTATGACTGAGCAAATATCGGTTGAGGAAGAAGATATCCAATCCCAGGAAGAATACAGACTTAGGATATTTCTTCCTGTGCTTGACAGAATACTTGCAGAAGTGAATATGCGTTTTACAGAAAATACTGGTATTCTATGTGAGATAAGCGGTCTTCACCCTAAAAGTGAACACTTCCTCTCATGTGAAAAAATTGAACCACTTGCACGTCATTATGGGTGTGATGTCGATAGTGTAGCGGTGGAAATGAAACTTCTCCCGAAAGTTTTGAAACGTTATGAGGAGGAAAAGCAATGTAAGATTACCTCCGTTTCTCAGTTTACTGAAGTGATGGATCGCTTCAAAATTGCTTTTTATGAAATTCACAAATTAGCCGTAATTGCTGTCACCAGTCCTGTATCTAGTTCACCGTACGAACGTTCTTCCTCGTGTCTTAGACGGGTTAAAACATATCTAAGAAATCGAATGGTAAACGGTCGCCTAAACTATCTTTGTTTCCTTTCAGTAGAAAGAAAACTTGTAATGCGTGTTGCTGTATAGGATGTGGTAAACGCATTCGATGCTGGACATAAAAATCGACGCATTGCACTTTATTAAAGTGCAGGTATAAAAGTTCATTATAAGCTTATTCGTACTACGTGATTAGCCCTTTATAGTTTAAAACACGTTGATCTTTCTGTGGATCATGATGAAGTTTTGTTAATTGCTATTTACTTCTTTATCCAATTTATAGTCTGTTGCTAATTTGAGTTTCAGTTTCAAAGATTTCTGTGTAAGATATGATCAAACAATCATGCTGTCGAATTTCTCTATTCTTTTAGTAACATAGATCTTTACTGTTGTATATAGAGATCACGTCAAAAAATCAAATGTGCACAAATTTAAAATATATGACAGAAAATATAAATGATTTATATATATATATATATATATATATATATATATATATATATATATATATATATATATATTTTGTCTCTTGCTTTCTTGTAATAAATCCTTCAAAGATAAAAATGTTTGCAGCAGCCTATTTTATCCTTGTTTTACTTTACCTACTTATTGTGTATTTTATGTTATTAACGAAAAGTAGAGTATTATCTGTTAGTCTGCGTTGTTTGAACCTTCTTTTATTTCTATGCATTCATGTGCATTTTTGGAGGGAGAGGAGGTAAAGCTGTCTTGAACTTCATCGACTACACAGTACACACCGTTATTATTGTTTTTAAAAAAATGGAAGTAGAGGTAGTGTGTCTGGCACGCGGAATTCGGTAGGTCGAGCATATAGCCACGAACTCCCGCAGTCCATCCTAAGTTCTGCATTTCTTCAATCTCACTAGGCGAATGCCGGAATTGTACCTTCTATAAGGCCAAGACAGCTGTTTTGGACATCATTGTTTTTCCCCTATTTCGGTCTGAGCCTTAGCTAACTAGAGTATAAAAACTTAATTATTGTCAAAAAAAAAGTCTGCATTGCCCAGTTCTAATTTTCATTGCCCGCCCACTCAACAATAGGTCCGCCTCTTTCCGCCCACCCCATCAAGCGTTTCTGGCGCCGTCCCTGTTCCAGACAGTCGCTGAATCCGAACTTCCTAAGCTTACGGTAACACTGTTCTTCGCATGCAGGGGCGCCGGAACCGGGGGGGCAAGGGGGGCAGTTGCCCCTCCTGAAATTTTCAAAGGGGGCAAGATACCCTTTTTGCCCCCTCACTTTCAGACTGTAGAAACATTACACAACACTGATTATATGAACTAAATTTTGCTTTTTATAGTAATGTGAAAAAAAAATATCTATTCCAGATTCATCTTTCTCTTTGAAACAAGAGACCGGGCACTTTTTCTGCCCCCATGTTAGACAGAAAGAGTTAGGAAAAAGAATTGAAAATTCTCTTTATTTCCATTGGTGTACATTCTCAAAAAACTGTAAATTCTTTTAAATTTTTTTAAAGTAATCGTAAGTCTGCAATATGAAACGAGTCGTCGAGAGAGATTTTAAAGTTTGAAAAATATAACAGTTTAAATGAGTAACAGGACATTTAGGAACTAAATACATTTCCCATAAAGTTAAATTAATGTTCTTACAAACAATATGCAGAGTGCAGTAAGATTTATAGTGAGAAGGAAAAATGTATAAGGTAGGATTAATAATTCAGAGCATATGAAAAATGCGAACTCTATTGTTCCGTTCGTTTAATCCTTTCACTACCATTTTTTTTCGGAGTGAAAAACATTAATATATGGCTATTTTAAGTTGTTTTCAAACGTATAAATATATATATAAAAAACATTTTCCACCGTTTCGTTTTTCGATGTGGGAAGGGTGGGACATTATGTACCCCTCTGATATTTTTACGTCGGAACTTTATGTCCCAGTGGTATTGACATGAATGATCATCTTGTATTTTTAATTATGAAATTATATTGTCAGAAAAACAATTGGGTCGTATTTATGATTACAAATATTTTACATTTCGGAATCCTTTTCCAAATTACAGTACATCACATGTACTTTTATCACTAGTACATTGTTCCTCACTTTCATCTGTTCCATTATCACTTTCATTGTTCACGTTCACTTCCACTACTGTCTATTGGATAATATTAATAAGAATTCTGTGAACCATTAGCGGGCTTCTCTTTACCAGTGGAACATAGCAATAAATGTGGTAAATTACAGGGGTTCTCTGAGAATGTATCGTGGGACACACATATCCCAGTGGTAGTGAAAGGGTTCAGATATGAGTGCAGAAACAGAACCTCTATTTCAGTTCTCCTTTCAGACCAAGTTTGTAATCAAGAATAAGAAAGACAGTCACTGCTTATAATAACTAGTAGTGTTAGATATTTAGCTCGCAGTGGTCAAGCAATCAGTGGACATTTGCATAGTACGGGTAATTTGATGTCACTCCTGGATGAAAGAAAAATGGATGTGCCTGTTCTCAACCAATGGATTAATCGACAGGATAACTGGCTTAGTGCTCATTGAAAGAATTTTAAACATTATGTGACATGCAATATAGAGAGACATGGTAGCAGAAGTTAAAGAGTCTCCATTTTTTAGAGTCTCCATAGCCGACTCCACGACTGATATTTCAAAGAAAGAACAGTTGTATCTGTGCGCGCTGTATTGACTCTGATGATTCATGAAACCCAACAAAATATTTATGGAAATGATCACCCCACATGGCACAAAATCGACCCCACAAACAGAATTCACGATCCAAGATATTCTAACGAAACCTAACTTGAATGCAGAAAATATACGCGAACAGTGTCATGATGGTGCAGCTATCATCTCAGGACGAGTGAGTGGTGTGCAGAAGATAACTTCGGCTCAACATCCGAAAGCTGTATACATTCATTGCAGTAATCATGCATTAGATCTTCCATTGCAAGAAGTAGCACGAAAATGCGAACCTTTGTGAGACGTGCGGGCCATAGTGAAAGACGTTTGAAACATCAACCTGGATTCTGCAAAATGATAGATAATATACCCACGCCGACATTGTTCTTGAACCCTGTAAAACTATGAAGAAAAGTAATCCTAAACATTTATTACCTGTTTGTCCTACTCGCTGGTGTGTTAGGCGAAAATCTCTAATCAGATTTCAATCTACTACAAACGAATTCAAATCACGTTCGAAAAGAATCATCAGTAATACAAGTGGTCCAAACGATGATCAAAAAGTAATTCTAAAAGGACATTTGAAACGAATGAACAAATTCGGAATTATATTTTTTCTAATAGTCAGTATACGTGCTTTTGTACCTTGCGGACAACTGGCGAAAGTGCTTCAAAATTCTGAAGCTTCTGCGTCTGGAGCTAAAAGAGCAGCAACACTCAGAGCAACGAACGGACAGTGCATTTGAAAACATCTATAAGGAAGCAAAGGAAAATGCAGACATACTACACTTAAAATTGCCCACTTCATCAAGATCAAAGAGAACACCAATTAGGTTGGAAGAGACTGATAATCCTTCTATAGCAGCTACTCTAGAACCTGTATCAGATCTTCGAAAAATGTACTTCGAAATCATTGACTCTTTGTTGAATGAAGTGCAGTGTCGTTTAAATCAGCCAGGCCTCAAACAACTCATAAAACTCTAGAAGGCTTTCTGGAGGAGCTATATGTGCTGGTGGGCCTCTCTCAAGAGAATATTTGAAGCAGGAATTGGGAGTTCACTTGTCGGATTTTAACCTGGATAGATTATGAGCTCAGCTCAGGCTGCTTCCACCCACTTTGATGCCGACTGAGTCGCTGATGACGATCAGAATATTAAAAACTATTAGTGCTGAAACCCCAACTGTTCGCAGTCTTCTCGACCAAGTTGTTCGTCTAGGAACTTTCGTTCTCACTATGCCAGCTTCTTGAGCATTTGCGAAAGATCATTCAGCTATTTGCGTACAGGGGCGTTATTTAGGGGAGGCAGGGAGGGGCATTTGCCCCCTGAGTGAGATTTATATATTTTTTATCAATAGAATAGTAGTAAGTCAGTGAAAAACGCGAAATTTTACATATATCAAGGGGTCTTGCCCCCCGAAGCCAAATCTGAAATGATGTTACTATTTGCGTAGTCTAAAGACATACTGTATTTGAGGACGTCCATGACGCAGGAAAGATTGGCTCATCTGCTGTTATTGCATATGTGTAGCGACCAGATTTAAACGCCATTGCAAGAGAATTCATATCAAAGGCAAGCGAAAGAAAAGATACTATTGGTCAATTCTGAAAATAAATAAATGTAGAATTACTTAAGTGAAAATATTATGCGTATTATAACCAATTATTTAAATTACAAAATAGCACTTAAAATTCAATATAAACTTGAATTATTTCTTATTAATTGTGTCGTACTTTATTAGTGTAAAGTGAAGTGAATATAATGAGATTAGGAAGAGAGGTGAATGTAATAACAAACTGGATATACTGAAATAAGTGTAGTAAAAAATACAAATAACTCTGGATAATTAGTGTAATTGAATTTTGTATAGACATTTTATGAAGTCTTTAGTGAAAATTCCATTTTTCCATTTCTGGTACGAAGTCAAGTAGGTAGAAAAAATATTTTTTTTTTATTTTTTACTTAATTATGTAGCCTGTTTTATAGTGTGCAAGTCACTTTCTACTATAAGGTGCTACAAAGTTTGTAGTTCTAAATAGCAATTTCTAATATTACAGTGTACTGCAACACCAGAACTGGATTTTTAAAAATATAATTTTAATTTCCTCGTTTCCAAGTGATTTAAGTAGCTTTAAGATTCTTTAATAGTGTCCGTATGACCATGTCCAATACAGCTAAAAATATGTACCAGTATATAAAATAGTAAAATTTGTACTTACAAACAATCATTGTGAGCAATACAAATTTTACAATTTTATATGATTTTAATTTTGATTTCAGTGGTTGAAAAATTTCTGCACCAGACCAAAATCCAGCACAAAACTGACACGGGATTAATTAATCTAAAGATGTAAACTAAGATGCCTCTAATAGATGGAAATTTCACTCTCACAAAACTGTTTACAGCTTCATTATATTATTATTATTATTATTATTATTATTATTATTATTATTATTATTATTATTAACTAATCAAATCAAATTATTGTTATATTACAAACATATATTCGTATTATCCTACCTATGTTACATTCCCGTGTTTATTTTCTAGACAGCAGTTTGCCCCCCCAGCTGAAAAATACTTCCGACGCCACTGTTCGCATGTGTAATGTGGACTTGCTGTTAAGCTCATTTGAAGCATTGTATCTTCCTACAGTTCAGTGCTGAGTAGGAAATGCAAGATTGTTATACATAGTTTCGACGATGGGGGAAAGAAGAAGAATCAGGAAAGTTCCTGCACGTTTTTTGACCTGATGTAACTTTTTAGTGGAAGTTTTACACAAAAGTGGTTCCCTCTCAGCAAATGGTTAAGTAAGACATATCGAAGCGAAGACCCTACTTTACTAGATGCATATTGGAAGAATTTTATTACTTTGCGCGCGCCTGCTCTACGCGTACACAAGTTTACAGTGTTCAAAACGGGGAATCCGGACGTTTATAGAAGGGTGAATTCGGACACGTTTATTACGTTAAGGTGAATCCGGACAATATAATTAATGAACTAAGAGGATTCAGAACACTCTCTTCTCTCTCGCTTTTCACGTTTATGAGTGTGAAATAGTACGTGAGGTCTATTGCTTATATCTAGCGTCTATTCATTTTTGCCATAAATGGACTCCGAGGAATCACCAGAAGAAGCTATAAAATTATCTTAGGATCTACTAACCCAACTAAGTTACAAAATGCTAATCATAAGGTGGTCAGAAATTCTACACTACTGAATGGCTGCATTATCTGGGATATTCTCATTTGATCCGCAACAAGTTCGGGAACATGAATTTCTTTTGTCGAATAAACGTGATCTGCCAGCAGCTGCAAACAATTCCTCTTCTGTGTCATCAGACTCATCCCCAAACACGTCTCAATCGCCTTCAGAGTCCTCAGTTAAACAGTTCCTATCTTTTCCTTCTGTTGCTTCTCGCAAACCCACATCCCAAAGGTCCGGCGTTGCTAGAAGATTAAGTATCACGAAATGCAGTTTGTGTCAAACTGTCTCCTCAAACACAATCGAAGGTATGGGTGAAAACTGTGAATTTTGTGAGAAGAATTATTAAGCACCATCATCAAGCAAATACGGTTCCTTGGTGTTCTGTACTGTGGGTAAGACCTGCCTTCATGAAAGATGTGTGGGAGGTGAAAGGAACTGTATTTCAGCTGTGGACGATGTGTCCGAATTGTGACTAGTGCTTCACGAAACTGGCAGACGTCATTATCGCAAGAAAAGTAAATCATTATCTCAGTACACACATATTATAGATTTTACTAATACTCTAGTTGTTACTAGCAAAAAACAGTAGTACAATGTAGTTCTAGTGGAAACAAATGTGATTACAATGTTACATGATTCAACGCTGTAGTGATAGTTACGCTAGTGTTCATTTAGATTACAATTTCAACAGTAATTAGTACAAAAATTACTATGTTAGTAATTTGTATGTATTTATGATGTATTTGTATTTATATTCTGAACTTATCATGTTAGAATGTTATTGTAGCAAGATAGTAAGCTAAAATATACCTATCATGTATATATTCTCCTTCAAAGCTTAGTGTCCGGAATCGCCAACCTAACTAACTAACTCTATGGCCTATGGAACCCGAAGGTTGAATACCGCTTTCACAAAAGCTCTCCACTGTATTCTATCCTTAGCCGAGTGGATCCAATTTCTACTTTGTATTCCTATCTCTGCGAGATCCATCTTAATATTGCCCTCCCATCTGCGCCTACGTCTTCCTAATGCTCGTTTTCCGATTGGTCTTCCAGTCAAGACTTTGAAAGCGTTTCTACTTTCTTCCATTCTAGCTACATGACCTGCCCACCTAAGCCTCCTAGACTTGACAACCCTAACAATGTTGGGTAAACCGTATAAATTATATACTTCCTCGTTATGAAGTTTCCGCCATTCCCCATTCCCGTTCCTCTTGGGTCCGAATATTCGTCTCAGGATCTTGTTCTCAAATACTTTCAGTCTATGTTCTTCCCTCAGAATAAGTGACCATGTTTCGCAACCATACAGAACAACAGGCATGATTATCATTTCATATGTTTTAAGCTTCAAATTCCTCCACAGAATTCGCGACGGCAAGAGATTTTGAACCGAATAGTAACACGAATTCCCTGCTTTTAGTCGACATTTAATTTCTTCGTGAATATCATTTTCGTGTGTTAATATTGATATTAAATATTTGAAACTCTCCACTTTATCAAAAGTATTATCTAATATTTTATCGCATCCATAATTTGCCGTATTACGGTCCCGACGCACTGCCATGTATTTAGTTTTTTCTGTATTTACTTCTAAACCCATGTCCCTGCAAGCGTTTAATAAGATCTCTGCATTTCTTTCTATTGTTGTCCTATCATCCCCTATTAAATTTACATCATCAGCATATGCCATAACTTGGTGAATACCGTTCAACTCTAGGCCCTGGTTGCTATCTTTGAGTTTCCTTATAGCGTATTCCAGAACAAAGTTAAATAATAATGGCGACAACGCATCTCCTTGTTTCAGGCCATTTTCGACGTGAAAGCTCGTGGACAAAAATTTTCCTACCCGGACTTTACTTTGGAATTCATTTAAACATATCTTAATTAATCTAATTAGCTTTCTCGGTATTCCAAGTTCTGTAAGAACGTAGTATAATGTTTCTCTCCTAACCGAGTCGTACGCCTTTCTAAAATCAATAAATAATTGATGTACCGGGATATTGTATTTCCACTTTTTTTTCGAATATTTGGCGAATGGTAAATATTTGATCGATAATTGATCGATTTCGTCTAAATCCGCACTGATAATCTCCAATAATTTCATCTGCGTATGGGGTCAATTTTGCTAATCAAATATTTGAAAGGATTTTATAGGATGTTGACAGAAGAGAAATGCCTCGATAATTATTACAGTCAGTTTTTGTCGCCTTTCTTGTGAATTAGAACAATGATTGATTCTTTCCACTCTTGTGGCAATTCTTCCTTGTTCCAGATAAGGAGAATGAGTTTGTGTATCTTGTTCCACAATTTTTCCCCTCCAGCTAAAATTAACTCAGCCGGAATTTCATCTACATCCGGAGATTTGTGTTTCTTTAATTTCTTTATAGCTGTTTCTATTTTTATTCCCTTGGGTTCTATAATATACGGTTCTGCGGTGTGTATCTCTTTTTCTCCACGCACATTAGTTTTTGGCTGCGTGTTCAGCAAATCGTCAAAGAAATCTTTCCATCTATTTAAGATGCTATCCGTATCAGTGAGAACTGTTCCTTAAGTTTTCTTTAATATATAAGCATGAGGTTAATAGCCTTTCTTAAATTCGCTGATCCCCTTATACATGTCCCGAATATTTTTATTTTTACTATTATCTTCGAGTTCCTTAATTTTAGCTCTCAAAAAATCGCGTTTCTTTGTTCTAAAAGTTTTGGAAGTTTCCCGCCTGATATCTGCGATATTTTGTGTAGTTATTTCATTCGGATTCTGTAGCCACCGTAATTTTGCCTGTTTTCTCTTCTCTGCTAGTTTAATGCATTCTTGGTCGAACCATGGTTTGTTCCTACGTATTTGCGCGTGTCCCAATTTTTCTATTGCTGAACTTTTAATGCTACCTGTAATTTCAAGCCAAGTATCCTCAACACTAGTGCACTCCTAATCTTTTAAAACCGAGAATCTATTCGAAAGTTCAATCTGGTATTCCTCTCTTACCTGGCTGTCTTCTAATTTCTTTGAATTAGATATCTTCGTTTTCGGACGATGAATATTACCTTTATTCAACGATAATCTCTCTCGTATTATCGCTACTACCAGGTAGTGATCAGTGTCACAATCAGCCCCTCTAAACGACCGGACATCAATTATGCTAGATTGCCTTCTTCTATCTACTAGAACGTGATCAATTTGATTATGTGTTTTTCCGTCTGGTGATGTCCAAGTGTATTTATGAACGTCGCAATGTGGGAATTTTGTACTTTTCACGATTAGGTTTTTGGATGTTGCAAAGTTCACGAGTCTAACACCGTTCTCATTACTTTCCTTATGCAGACTTTCGTTCCCTATAATCGGTTTGAAAATATCCTCTCGTCCTACCTTCGCATTGAAATCCCCTAATAGAATTTTAATGTGGTATCGCGGGAGTTGGTCAAATATCCGTCCCACTTCTTCATAAAAACTGTCTTTTATATCGTCATCCTTACCTTCAGTTGGAGCATGTACATTTAAAATAATAATATCACACCACTGTCCCTTAAGAGTAATAAAACAAAGTCTGTCAGTAACAAATTCAACCCGTATAATTGCTGGTAATATTCGATTGTGAACGAAAAATCCTGTTCCTAACTGGTGATTTTTATTTCCTTCCCCGTAAAAGAACGTAAAATTTCCGGAATTCACAGATCCATTTCCTTCTCACCTAACTTCCTGAACTCCTACTAGGTCAATCCTGTATTTTTCTAAGTCACTCGTTACGGATTTTAACGCGCCTGCCCTAAAAAGACTTCAAACATTCCATGTTCCAAATCTCATGTCTATTTTCTTTTTCTGAGGTCGTACCAAGTTATCATTCCTTATCCGAGGCTTTTGTGAATGTTTCTGAACAAGTGCTTTTTTTTCTTTTCTTTTCTTTTCTTTTCTTTTTCTTTTCTTTTCTTTTCTTTTTTTTTTTTTACAGGATGAAGTTGTTAGCCCTACCCAAACCCCCAAGCTGGAGGACCACTCCTAGTCGTCTGTTCGCGACTGCTTATTCAATATATTCGCAGCTAACCTCTATGTCTAGAGGTCTTCTCGTCGATCCGCAACCTGAGGACGCGCATTGCCGTGGTGACAGGAACCCACGTTACACGGGAATCGCCACACTACTGTCCGGATTCACCATTCCAAATTTGCAAATCAAAGAGTTTGTCAACTTTCAGAAAATTATTTTTTATTTCTTAACATGTCATTCCAGGAAAACTATTTCAGTTGTACATGCATATCAACATATCATTAAATAATATGACGAAGTATTGGATATTTTCGTTTAGCGGGGTAGCAGTAAAAGAAAGAAACATCAGAACTGTCCGGATTCACCCAAACCTACCCTACTGTTTCAAGATAGGCAAAAGTTCCTCCACAAGACATCACGGACAGGGATCCAATCAGAACGCTAAACGTGAACTGGGGCTACCTGTCATTTTATGCCTTGGACAAACGTAATGTATTCCTGCCCATTGTAGTGATTGTGATGATGTGTTCGTGTTCCCGTATTACGGTATGTGTGCTAAGTGCATGATATTAAAGTGAGGTGTGTGACATACCTCACTGAACAATGTTTACAAATGCAGAGCAACGTGTTTTCAAGTTCATATGGAATGAGCTCGAAATGAATGTCAGATCCACGAAAGATTAAGTGAGGCGTGCGGTAACAGTGCTCTACCTTATCGAACGGTTGCGAGATGGGCTACGGGGTTCAAGGCGGGGCGCCAGTCAGTAGACAAAGAGCGTAGTGGGGAATGTATTCGAATGGCTACAGATCAACGTCATATGGAAGTATGGCGAATATTGCTCGAAAATGACTGACGATGGACGTGTAATGAGCTGGCTAATGGGCCAAACATTTCATCTGCGTCAGTGAGCCACATGCTAACATTTGATCTCGGCATGCGTAAGATTGCAGCTAGATAGGTACAGAATATTCTGACGGATGTGTAAAAGTGGTACGCTATATGAATGTTCACGCTTACTTCTTGAATGTTATACGCATGAAGATACTGATTTTCTGCATTGTGTTGTGATTGACGAAACATGGGGGAGATCCTACGAACCATATTTAAAATGTCAATCCAGTGAATAGCGAAATAACAAGAAAGATCATACAAGAACCAGCAAATGTTAAAGTCATGGTGATAATGTCCTATGACCACGAAGGCATTACCCTCTCACATAATGTACCACCAGAGGTTACCGTAAATCCCTCGTGACTGAGCCACATTTACGAACGCAAGCAACCACATCTGCAACCTGAATCAATTATGCTTCATGCAAGGGAGCCGATCCTGGGGGGCCGAGGGCCCCCCCTCTAAAGCTCATGTGGGCCCCCTTATTGTATTTAATAATGTACAATATTTGGCGTAATTTGGATGCAATTTGTCTTAAAATCCTCATTTATGCCTTCTGCATCTGAACGCCCCCTTCCCAAATTTACAGAGAAATCGGCGCCCTTGGCTTCATGGCAACGTCAGATGTCATGCTGTCCATGCGGTACAGAGTCTCTTACAAAAATAGGGTTGGGAAGTACTGGAGCACCCGCTATATTCTACTTGCGATTTTGATTTTTCCCAAGAACCAAAGATCTACTTCAGAGACAACGTTGGACTCTCAGTTGGACTCTCAATAGTACCTAACGTCTACCTGATATCTGGAAGCGTATTCACCGATCAGACAAGGACTATATTGAAGAAAATGTAATCATGTTAATGTGAGGAACACATTAAATGACCCTCATACGTCCCACAGTTATGCCCTGTAGATTAATGAAAATGAATGATTATGAAAGGGTTGGTGGAATGAAAACGTGGGAAGAAAAGGGAGAACCTCGAGAAAACCCGCGGAAACGAGAATGGCCGAGGATCGAAACAGGGACTCCTCACACCAAAGATGAGGGCACTATCATTGATCAATCTTTCCATTGCTTTAGTTTTAGCATTACAAATTATAAGTATGTTCCTTTACACTCATTTAGCAGTGTAGGTTCTCTCTACAAAATTGGATATAAGAGTATGTTTAAAAAAAAAAAAACTCGAAACAAGTTCAGTAAACGATCCCTTTATGAGTACCATAGGCCAATGTACGTAAATTTGGCATTGCATAGTAGTACTTGAAGTCGTTTCTTTGTATTTTGCATCCTTCAAGCCACAATCACAAATAAAAAAAGGGGGGAAGGGGAACTTACTCAACAATGTGCTTGCTTCTCGCAGTATTACGTCATATGAACAAATGAAGCGAGCATCACCTCACGTTAAACCGGAACAAAGTCGGGACCAATACCTATTAATCAGGGTCGCATGATTAGTGTATTCTTGCATTCAGATGGTCGTGAGACAATCCTTTGGACCGTTGAATCATGATATCAAGGTAGGCGATTGCAGACTTATAATTACGGTAGATTTCAGATGTTGCAAGAAGCGATGCTGGATGACAACTTCTTGTTATTACGCGCCCGAATGGAAATCAGCCATTGCTTAGGTTGGAGTTGTTCTTTGTCGCTTGCTGACACTGCAACCACTGTAAAGATGGCCATACCCCATCATCTCCCTATCTATTATGTTCATGGATTCTTTTTTCCTATTTGTCAAAACACAGTGGTTTTACTACGTAAGGACTGGGTTTGTATTTCCGCAAACTCTGCAAATTGTCATTTTCATAAGACAAGGATTCTACAGTAAAAGCCTGTAGAAAATGAGAATCAAAATTTATGAATCACGAATGTGACTCGTCACTTTTCATTAGGGATTAAAAAGAAGTAGTAGTAGTAGTTTTAGGTGTGCTTCCAACTCTTTTCTGCTCAATCAATTTTAGTTTAGTATTTTTTCTTTAAAATGAGATAGAAAAGAATAATTTCGTAACGTTTTACATATGTGGTATGCTAACCGTACCATAGGATAATTACAATTCTTGACAAACTACTAAATACTAGTCCCAATGTATTACTGCGGGGAATATATAGCGTTCCTCCTTCAGCATCTTTTATATAGGATTTGTCTGAACTCGAGCTTTGCACGAAATTCGAACATCTCGTACGGGTATCTAAGTGAAACACACCACCCCTTTTTCTTCCCTTCCCTTCTTCCCTAAAAACCAAAAACTGCTGAAACACGTATTTAATTTACAAGAAAACTTTAAATACCAAATTTCATGACATAAAATGAAATGTTTTATGTCCCACGGTTATACCGGCTAGGCGATGAGAGAAATGAAGGTAAACCTGGAATGAAGAAAGTGGGAGGAAATGGGAGGACCCCGAGAAAACCCACGCTCATGGTGTTTGTCCACCCCAAAACTCACTTGACGCGAGTTGGGATCGAACCAAGAACTCCATGAGCAGAGGTGAGCCACCGCGACTCTACCAAATTTCATGTTTTGATTTTAAGAGGTTTCAAGATGTGGACATATATAATAATTTTAACCTCCATCCCTTTTTCTCCCAACCTCTTTTGTCCCCTTGCACAACAAATATCAAAACACGCTGGAACACGTGTCTAGTTATTTTTAATTAAAAACTCAAATACCAAATTTCATGTCTCTAAACTTATAAACATATACTTTTATGATTATTGAAACCGCTTACATGCTGAAGATTCAATAATTCTTCATCACGTCACAAATTCTATGTAAGACCGCAGTGCCTCAGTGGTAGAGCGCCTACATCTCGCACTTGGGGCTCCTGGTTCAATTTCAGATCCCGCCAATTGGGCTTTATGGTAGACAAACACCGTGTGTATTACTTTTCTCGGAGTTTTCTAGTTTACTCCCGCTTTCATTACTCCACTATTATCACCCACCTGGATCGTCTCAGCATCACCATCTCCCTCAGCCTTGGCTCACGATCGAGGGACGCTAAACTTAAAAAAAAAAAGTCCTATGTACTCTTCAAATTTCAAGTTTATACCTTAAGCAATTTGGCCTAGGCATTGATTAATCAGCCAAGACTTCTTGTTTTAGACTTATGGCTATGTATACAGTTAGGAGTTAATGATTTTGCATCTTTTTCTCTGAAGAAATGAATAGAATACGATATAACTATCTATATATTAAAATGCTAAGTTTATATGTTTGTCTCCAAAGAAAAGTTTATATGTTTGTCTCCAATCATTTCGACAACGGGATCTCGAAAACCACACTGAGAAAAAAAATTGTAGGTGGCGTACTGAAAAAGGTAGGTTACATTCGTAATTCCTGTAGTTTTTGGACTTAACGTACAGCAGACGTATAACTGACTGTTTTATAATAGTTTCTGTATAAGTGTTTCATCTATACGTACTTTCCGTATGAAACAATGTAGGCGGTCAGGATCTCACATACAAATGGATGTATATAACATATAGCTCACGAAGGTAACATAAGTATATGCATGTGATATACGGAAAACTGTTAGATGTCAGACATCCTGCAACGGCGTGATGTAACATCTAAGGGAAGTGCCAATGTAGGATGCGGATAACGTATGCTCCGTACTGATTTCTGCAGTAAGCAAGAGGATATCGTATATTTGTACAATATACCGCTGTCCGGAAAACGGATTTTTCTCTGTGCACAAGTGCTAGGAACGTGCTTTTTTCGCTGATCGATTCCAAATTTTGTATAGATTGTCAAGTTCTAATTGCATATTCAAAAGACGTGGTCATTATTTCTTTATTACACTTTATTAGGGGTATTGAAATTAAGAAAAAAAAGCAAAGCATCATATCCTATGAATTATACATTCCAACACAGCATATTTGTATATAGGGTTTTTATATCTCTCAGGCATTGTTTCATGGCCAAATGATGAAAAACAAAGAATAGCCATTTCTCCAGTCTAAGATGAGTCTTTATTGTTTGGAGTGTTTTGCAAAATGAACTCCATATTTCATTGACATTATAATTAATTGTGTGTGTAATGTGTATGCTTATTACATACTGCATGCAAGAAGAAAGAAAACACTGATCATACATGAGTTAAAAACTCCAACCGGAAGTAGGCTCAAATCTCGCAAATGGTGAGAGATATTGGAAAAATAATCGAAAAAAAATCTTCCCTTTATGATACCTCTTGCCGACTTTTATCAAAACATCCTTCACTTGTGTCTTTAAAGGGACATGTACGATGTTGTGAGGAATGAGAAGGAGATTCATGGTCATATGTGAATGATGCGCTGTGTAGAGAGAGCAGGTTCAGCTAGTCTATTAAACTGCTAGTTCGACAATACGATCTGGAAAACCGCAAGTGCTAGAAACGTGTCATTTTCACTGGTCGATTCCAAATTTTGTGTAGCTTGTCCAGTTCTCATTCAAATTTTCAAAAACCATGTTGTTATTGTTGTATTCAACTTTTTAGGGGCCGTTTTGAACCCATAAGATTAACATTGATTGAGGCCGAAACTACTGTTAGGTAACCAGCAGAGAAGTTACGTATGGCGGGTTGGCGGACATTGCAGGCGCTTTGCTTAAATCTTAATTGCAAAACCTATTGCATGCTGGCAACTTCAAAGGTCTCAAGAGACAGAATGAGGCGTACTTGGACTGATATAATTTATTAGAAAAAAATATTTCCACTTGATATCGCGTTATTTCTACAAATTTGCTACAAAGTCACTCCAATACCGATAGGTCTACACAGCAATTCACTTCCTTTGTGAATCTCTTATTCTTTATTTATGTGCGTAAAGAGACATGCACTGCAGGAAGGAGATTCATGGTCATAACAGAACGATGCGCTAAGTAGACAGCGCAGGTACAGTTAGTCATTCATTGAAAATTGAATGATTTAGAAGACGCACTTTTCTGTTTTGCATATTTTAACCAATTTGAGTATAAAGGTGCATTTTTTAAATTTTTTGACATATTTATGCGCATTTTTAGTATTTATTCCTTTTTTAACTGTCTATTTTCTCAACATTTCCGGAAAATTTTTAAAAATTAAACAGAACACAATATTTTGTAAGTTAAGTTCACTTCAAGTAAAGGAAAGGACATATCCAGCTATTCTCTCTCTTCAATTTGTGCATTATTGAGAATTGATGAATTACATCTTCCCTTGCCACAAACACAAACACACACACACACACACACACACACATGGGTAGGGAAGGATAATAGTAGTATACCATGATCTTGTTGAAAACATTATAAATCTCATAAATCACAACTGAAACTTTAGAACAATACATATTGATAACGGATTTCACAATTAACTTTTTAAAAGCAGTTTTTCACCCAAAAGTGGAGTAATATCATCTCTCATTTAGCAACTTTTTATATCAACCTTTTGACGAAACTGCCCTTCGCCCGTTCGCCCTTAACTGTGTGGTGTAGAAGGTTTTAGACCATTTGTAAGCTAGATTAACGGTTAAGGCAGTCAATTTTGAATAGTGTGCAGCTTTATTTTTGCACAATGCTTAGAATTAAAGGACTTCGAAACTGAAGAGTTTTGTTTCTGAATTTGATCGTGGAAAAGGTTTTGCCATGAAGAATTATATTTTCTACTGATGATAGTGATGCAGTGATGCCAACCTGAAACGTTATAAAATCCCAACTCGAGAGGCAGAAATTCCCGTTTTGCTCTTGAATTTCCCAAGCTATACCATGGTACCAAAGTTTCACAATTTTGAATACGAGAACAATGAAATTAGGGTATATCAGCCGTCTTCTTCAATATATAAGTGAATTATCCAAAAATTCCGATTGTGTATGTTTATCAAACAGCGTATGAACCTATTTTCCTTCATTGAAAGAGACAATTCAAAATGCTCATGAAACTAGCTATATCTTGTTATGTGTTTAGTATTTCCCAGGGAAGGATCCAGGGGTGATCGTCCCCCTCTCCCCGCCGAAAGAGGAAACTTTCTTATTTTACATATAAATAAAATCCATTCAGAGTTTGGAGCTCTTAAGAGGCTCCATCACGGCGAAATTAAAATACCGCTAATTTTACAGTAATTATGTGATATCTTCAAATAGATAATCAAAATGTGGAACCACATCGCCCTAGACAATCTTATTTTACTTGAGATACTGATATCATGACTCACTTATCCTGCTTTCGATTTCCAGCCATTTAGAAAATCGGCATTTATTTTCTCGTTTCTAAATGGCTGCAAACGCAAAGCTACTAGGCGACTCGTGATAACTGTACCTCGTGCAAAATAATATTGCCTAGGGCGATCTTGTTCCACATTTTGATTATCTTTTATCTATCTGAAGATATCAGATAATTACTGTAAAATTAGCGGTATTTTAATTTCACAGTGACAAGGCCTCTTAAAAGTAGCTCTAAGTAGCAGTATTACAACACACCGGCCCATCTAGAAGTCCGTCCTGGATTCGCCCCTGGCGTTTCCATCACGCTTTTGTGCCATGACCTTCCACTGGATGTGATAAAACTAATAAATTTCATCCTTCACCCATTTCGTATCATATGGCACGTTTTGGAAGTTGAACGTTTCTAGTTTTACCTTCTCCCGCTAATTCTGCTCTCTCTCTCTCTCTCTCTCTCTCTTTTTTTTTTTTTTTTAATATACCAAGCCATAATTTACGTAACACTAACATGAATTTTAAAGTAACAAAATTTGACAATTAGCATTATTTTTACTTTTATTGAAAACCCATTTATCTACTCACCCATAGACAATTTTGTTGGCGTCAATGGAGTAGATATATGAAAAATCCCATAAATCCTACCAATTTTTTTAATGAAAATTCCCTTTATCCTATTATAAACAATCATTGTCAAAAAAAATCCCACAATATGTTTTTTTTTTTTTTCATGAGTTGGCATTAATGACTGTATGGTCTGTGTGTAATACGGCATTTGCAACTAAAGAAAATTCACTGCCCAAGTACGTGTGCAGAGAAACAAACATACCGAAAAAACAATGCAACAACTCCTTGGGCTGTACGGTACATTAAATCATTATGTTTTTGGAAGATTTGTAGGAGACATTTATCTGTGTTAACATTCCTTTGAGTAAACTGAACAATGTGAAATTGTCTGCATTTTAAGAAAAATACACCTCCAAATCTCTCCCTGATACTTCTAAATGAAGAAAGAACTACGTGAAAAGGATTTATGAAAACAACATAAATATGAGTCATGAACTGGATGGAAAGAAAATATAAATGTCCATGATTACAAGGATGCAATGCTGTAAATGTTACTGGTGTGATACAATATAGTAATACAAAAGGGTAGCGAATTAATTTTAATGATACATATGAGGAATATTTTGTTCTTTAGACTTCCAAACTTTCGCTATACATAAGTGTCGGTAGTCTTATAGAACGGCTTTGTCCGTTTCTTGACAGGTATCCGAGCAAAAACAATATATATATATATATTTTTTTTTTGCAGTCGATTCAACGTCTCAAGGGTAGGTTCCATCTATTCCGTTAACTCCCTATTCAAACCGGAAGTACTTCAAATTAATCATTTCCTGTTTCAACTTTTATCGCCATAAAATAAAGACGGTAACAATAAGAAGTTTTTTTTTTTTTTTTGCGAACGATTCAACGTCACAAAGCAACGTAACATGATTAATACTGAACACTTTACGAAAACCGGATGTAGTGCAAATTTAATATTACTTCCGGTTTCAATTCTGATCTAGACAGAACAAAAAATAATAATATATCTTGATGTACTTTTCTGCAATCGATTCAGTCTCACAAGAATAGGCTCAATCTTCTCTATTAAACCACTATTCAAACCGGAAGTGGTTCAAATCAGTCATTTCCGGTTTAAACCTTTATCGCTATGGAACGAAAACTGTAACAGTAAGCGAGAAGTATTTTTGTAATCGATTAAACGTCTCAGGACAACATACTATGTATACTCTACCAAAAACGGAAATTCTTGAAATGTATTACTACTTTCGGGTTCAATACTGATTTTCAAAGAGCAAAGACGGTAAGAGATATCGAGTTGTGGTTGTCGTAGTTGATTGAGCGTCCAAAGAATAGGTACTATCTTCTCCGTTAACCTTCTATTCAAACCGGAAGTGGCCAAAATAAACCATTTCCGGTTTCAACATTAATCACCATAGAACAAATTGATACCAGATAGCAACAAGCTGTTTTCTGCAAACGATTCAGGTTGTCAAGAGAGCATATCATCACAACCCGCAACACTCTTCCAGAACCGGAAATGATTGGAATTTTCTGCTACTTCCGGTTGCGATTTCCTTAGAGCAAAAACGGTAAGAGACATCGAGATAGTTTTTTTTGTCAATGCGTTCAGCTTCCCCAGAGTAGCTTCTATCTTTATCCTTAATCTTCTATTAAATCCGGAAGTGGTTAAAATAAAGTATTTCCGGCTTCAACATTTTCGCCACAGAACTAAAATGATACTAGATAGCGACAAGTAGTTTTCTGTAATCGATTCAGGGTGTCAGAAGAATATACCATCAAATCTCCAACACTCTATCACAAACGGAAATTGTTGAAATTTACAACCACTTCCGGTTTCAAAACTGAGTTCCGTAGAGCAAAAAGGGTAGTAAGACATATCGAGATACTGTTTCCTTCGTAATCAATTCAGCTTCACAATAGTAGGTTCTATCTTCTCCCATAACCGTCTACTCAAACCGGAAGTAGTTCAAAGTAATGATTTTTGGTTTCAACCTTTATCGCCATACAACCAAAACAGTAAGTACTAGGCTAGTCGACAAAGCGTTACCCCCCATAGTGAACGCGGCCTAAGTGGCTATACGGTAATTTTAGTTTCACCAAAGTTGTAAATCATACTATGAGCCAGTCAGGGTTTCCAGGTCTTTTCTTTTCATTTCCCGCGCCAGAAGGGGTAGACCTGGATTCGATTCTAGGCAGGAGGTTATGTGGTTAGGGTCCCACGTTTAGCTGTAGTTCACGTCTGATGTAGCCTCGCTGATATAGTCGAAAGAGACGAAGCAAGAGGCATTTTTTTTAAAGATATCCTCTGTATCGAAAACAAATATTAGACCACAATCAATAAATTCCATTTACACTACTTTATACTTTACTAGCTATGCACGTGCCTTTGGAGAATGGGGTTCCGGATTCGAATCCTGTGGGAAATAATTGAAAAGTTTCAGCGCATAAAGGTAGTTTAGATTCCACCTTAAACTGTAGGTTTACATCTTGTATAGCTTCGGTGCTGAAAGGACCGCTAAATTCCAAGCCACCAAGTATAAAATTTACATCATGATATTTTCAACCAATTCTCTGGTTTAATCTTTTAATTTTTTTCCCTTTCATGATTTTGGCTTCTTCTGAAATTCCTACTCTCTACCAATTTTAGCACCTTATTTTCAGTTTCAGAACAAAGTTGATAAAACACGAGCAGTTACAGTTAAAATAAATAAATAAAATAAAATAAACATATCTTTCCCAGGAATATTTCTAAGCTGCATGGAAAGAAATGTCTGGAAACTGAAACATTATGTGTTTGTTTTACAAAACTAAGTTTCGAAATAATTTGGCAACGTAGTTTTTCGGTCATTTCAAAGACTGGAAAGAGAATAAGATGTATTGAATCTCAATTTAAAATTATGGTCTTTGCTGTTTAAAACATTTTCGATATACCTAAGTACCAAACTATTAGAGGTGGCATTTTCCGCCTTTCTACTGTGCACACATCTATGGCTTAGACCATCTAAGGGCAATTGTTCCATCATCCACCCCATAAAATAACTCATAGGCGACCCTGGCCCTTTCGGACTGTTTGTTGCGCCTTAAGGTTTGGTATATATTAGGTATATTGGAAGTTGGCACAACTTTAACAAAGTATTTATTATTATTATTATTATTATTATTATTATTATTATTATTATTATTATTATTATTATTATTATTATTATTATTATTATTATTATTATTATTAGTTGGAAGTTATTGATTGGGGTCTAATATTTGTTTTCGATACAGAGGATATCTTTAAGAAAATGCCTCTTGCTTCGTCTCTTTCGACTATATCAGCGAGGCTACATCAGACGTGAACTACAGCTCAACGTGGGACCCTAACCACATAACCTCCTGCCTAGAATCGAATCCAGGTCTACCACTTCTGGCGCGGGAAATGAAAAGAAAAGACCTGGAAACCCTGACTGGCTCATAGTATGATTTACAACTTTGGTGAAACTAAAATTACCGTTTAGCCACTTAGGCCGCGTTCACTGTGGGGGGTAACGCTTTGTCGACTAGCCTAGTCCTAAGGCATAACAAGTAATGGCTTTGTGATATTGTTTTTACGTCCAATTAACAGGTTCTATCTTTGATCTTATTAATCTATTGCAATTAGTAGTTATAAATGTACTACTTCAAGTTTGAATATTAAATTCCCATATTTTGGAAGTCTACCATATCTTCACACTGTGAAACGAAACACACTTGTTTAACTTCCAGTTACACTTTTTAGGGCATTTTTAAAAGATTCTAGCTCATAAATGCATTCTTTGTTCTGCATTTCCTGAAAATATATAATGCAAGTTATATATATATCATCAAGTTAGTAGGGGGCCGCGGTGGCTCAGTGGTAGAGCTTTCACCTCTGGTGCTTGGGTCCCGGGTTCGATCCCAGCCCCCGCCAAGTGAACTTTGTGGTGGACAAACAACGTGTGCGTGGGTTTTCTCGGGGTTCTCCCGTTTCCTCCCACTTTCTTCATTC
Organism: Thermobia domestica; assembly: GCF_964235325.1. NCBI lineage: Eukaryota > Metazoa > Arthropoda > Insecta > Zygentoma > Lepismatidae > Thermobia > Thermobia domestica. The sequence goes on along the minus strand of NC_137454.1, from coordinate 311,809,029 downwards.
CACCATTTCATTCATTACTCATCATCACCGTCTCCTTTAGCCTAACCGGCATAACCATGGGACGTAAAACTCAAAGATTTCATTTCATTTTCATCAAGTTAGTAATTGTAATAACTAGTGATGCTGCGTATTGTCGAAGCCATCTCTGTACATGGACTTATCTAACAAGATGGTTAATTTCTTCTAAAATGAACTCGTTCTTGTTGTACTTGGAAGGTAAACTTAAAATTGGTGTTCAGAAATGCAAATGATTTTGAAGGTGTGACGGAAAAACATAAGGACAACCCCATATCATCTATAATGGCGTTTCTTCCAGTTAAATGTATATTTCAATAGTATGGACAAAACCTTGTCTCATAAAATTTTCGCTAATTTCCCTTCCATAATATGTACATGAACAGGCGTGGTCAATACACACACATATATACACAAAACTCGTTTCTTTCAGTTTAAGAAAAATAAAAAAAACGTCTCAGCTTATTTCTTGCAGACGTCTTTTAATTCTCAATAAATCAACCAGTGGAAAAAGGAATCAGTAATAATTACTATGATTAAGAAGTGATTAGTGCCTTTTAAAGCGGCTGCAGTTTAAGATGACGGCCGGCCCCCATCTTCTTTTCTTTCGACAGCACCAGGGCGTTGTTACGTCACCGCAAATCAAGTACATGGGAAGACATGAATACAGATGTCCTCTTATAACAATGGATAGACAACAACAGGCTTCGGAATATAAAATATTACCTCCAACAGGCCGAGAAAAGAAAGAAAGAAAAAAAAAAACGATCACTAAACTAAATAGCTATTCTTAATCAACAATGCTACTGTCTGTAACAATGGTAAATGGGCGGCTGATGCTGAAGTGCGAACAAATCAGTCAAACTACTGAGAGGCCTTTACTCTCATCATTCATGGGTATCGTTAATGTAACATAAGCCTGTCAGATTAAAGAATCACAGTTTATTAAGTATTCTTTACGTGTAGTGCAGAGTACAATAGAATATCGTCCTTTTTCTTAATGCAATCCTGTCTTCTATCGTATGACAAATTTGTCATGTACGATAGCCACCTTATAATTAAAAATTGTGCAGAGAATTTCGTCCATCGTAAATAGATTAAAGAGTCTGTTATACTAGCCATATAATTATTATTGGCGGCGGTTTTGAGTAGCCCGCCATTTTTCTGCTTGTTCTTCAATGCTTTGGACAGGATAACTAAAAAATGGTGCACGGACCTTGTGATGTATACGATAAGGTGTGTCAGGTTTTGGTGTTCTATTTAAAGCTCTCGAATCAGTCCAAAAGATCGAACTCTAATTTCTTTCAGTGGATTGGATAAGAAAAACAACCATCTCATCATAATTCCTTTATCTAAGCTATAGGGATAGTTTAAGTCCAATACAGTGTAGGTAGAACTAGAGATGTTATTTGGAGTATAGGGAGCTATTCGTCGTATACTCACACTATAATTTCATAGTTCAGCTGTTCAGCTCATATTGGCTGAAATGTAATGGAGGGTATAAGAATGGGTATACGGATACTCTAGACTATAGTTTTGAAAATGATCGTGCACATATCTATCAAATATTCTATCTAGCAATACATCACTAGATAGAACTTCGGTCCAACATTACTACTACTACTACTACTACTACTACTACTACTATTTACGGATACCAGACGTCCTCTTTCTTCTCTAGCTCTAAGGAAGATTTTTTTTCGGGGGTAAAAGTAACTGTTTCAACTTAAAGATTCATATACCTATAAGTAATTGTTAATGTTGTTACAATGTTCAATTTTCTATTATATACAATACATCCAGCTATAAGTGCAAAAGAGAGAAACTTACAGGTATTGCAAAAGTTTAACAATGAAATATTTCAACGTTACGTACCACGATTACCTCGTATAGGCTAAAGGAAATGATGATGATAAGAATGAATGAGATGGTGGAATGCGGGAAGTGGGAGGAGAACCGGACAATCCCCAGTAGGCACGTAGCCAAGGGGGGGGGGTCCGGAGCCCCCCCTTTCGAGACCAGAAATGAAAAAAATTAAGGAAGGATGAAACAAAATGAAATGAGGAAGAGAAGGATCAGCGTTAAAAATTAAAAAAAAAAAAAAACTACAGGAAGCTTTGGGTTACTCTTTCTTATCAGGAGATTTGTATTACTTACAATACATGGTGGTCAATGAGCGGGATATCCCGGAAAAGTCAGGGAATTTGAAATTTCTAGAAAAGTTACGGAATTCTCAGAATTTCTGCTAATAGTCGGGGACATTTCAAGCTTCCGAAAGCATAGTGCCGTTCTTAACAGCGTGGACATTTTTTTAACAATTTTTCTTCATCGTATCCTTGCAGTATCAAACATGTTATTTCAAAAACAATTTTCTACTGATCCTTTAACCTGTCATTTGGAACCGACAGTAGTTGACGGAATAATAAAAATAAAAATTTATGTGAAAAAAAGTTCTGTTAGCATTTGATTCAACAGAGAAAGGAACGCAAATATTGTAAAATATTTTACAAGACATTATTGAGTATATACTATTTATAATAGTGAATATGCACTTTTTATAATAGTTGCGGTCATAATGAAAGGAAAATTGTTATACTTGAATAAACAGAGGAAGGACGTAAATATTGCAAAATCTTCTTCAATGCGTTTTATTATTATTATTATTTTACTCGAGATTTCTTCATAGTTTGTTATTAAAATACTTGCCAATATATCCTCATTTTATTGTCCTAACAAACCAATATATGTCGATAGTAAAATAGTTTAAAATGATCGAGCCCCTGGTGTGATGACCACAGTATTTCATGTCACGGACCCCCCCTCCCTTTCACAAAATCCTGACTACGTGCCTGTCCCCAGAAAACACTTGAGATCAAATTAGAGATCCCACGCATCAAAACTGAACACTTTACCACTGAGCCACCGCGATCCCTTTGCAAATGTTTAGTTCCATAAATTGTTTTCTTGCTATGCTGAAATGCCGTTTATTGAGTAATATTAAATATTTTATGAAATCCGAAAATCCTATGTTCTCTTGTTTGAAGGCTGTCATATGGTTTAATTTAATTTGATTTGATTTTTAATATAGCGCCCCTTTCAGTAGTGAGCCTATATGAGACGTGGACTTACAGCTTAATGTGGAATCCTAACTACATGAGCTCCCGCCTGGAATTGAACCCAGGTTTCCCACGCCAAATGGCTGTCATATGGTAACCCTACTATTACTACTACTACTTAAAGTCCCTCTCCTATCATTCGGTACAGGCTATATGAATCCCACGGGTTGGGTGGAGGTTAGGCTCTACCAGGGGTGCACTCACACGGAAGTCCGTCGGGTCTGGACCAGCTCTAAAAACTTCCTCATTCGGTATATATTTGTAATAAAAATATACCTTTCCTTTACTTATTTAGCAGAAAAATTATTGATGTAACCGTAAGATTTGATCTTTTACTTTATTTCTACCCTTCCTTTTCATAGAAAAGCATTCTATTTCCGTTTTCTTTTTCTGAGAATATAATATGACAGTACTTAACAATACTTATAGTCTTTTCGAGTACAGAATAACACCCAATGTACTTCATGGACATAGTGTCTTGTAGTATTGGACTTCTTAAACTTTGAACCCATCCCCCCCAAAAAAAAGAAAAAATTGTTGTGCACCTGTGCTCGACACTTACTAGGCTTAGCATATGTAAAAGGTTATGCACAGGGATGCCGACAGGTGGGTTTTAGAGCGAATGTTGCATTGTCCCATGAGATTATTTGGGAAGAACATAGTTTTTCATTAAAAATGGTACGATCAAACTGGAAATTGGTAAATTTGAGGGATAAAATGGTACATTTGAGTTGAGAATAGTAATGTTAGAAGGCTCCCCAGCTCTTGGAGGGAGGGGAACAGAAGGATGAGTACCTCTGTGTAGTTAGCATCTCCCTTTGTTCACTTTTATCCAAAACAGTGCGTTTACCAAGGTGCTCATTTTACAGATACTGGGTGGACCTTTGCGCCGCATTGGAAAAGGATAAAACGAGAAAGTAATTCCCATCCACTCCGGGAATCGAACAAAAGTCACCTATCTGACGTATACACCACCGTAGCTCTACGGCAACACAACTCTAGTTTCACATAGGTCATATTTTGTCATAGTGTTTATGGTCATATCAATATAGCATAAATCTAATGGAACATCGTTAAATTACGCTATCAGATTTTAACTTTGGCCTACCAAGAACTCACCCATGAAATCTAACTTCCTGGGTCTATACGTAATTTCTTAAAATGTCTTAACTAAATTACTTTAAAAGGGAAATAGGTTGAATAACTTCACTACATTCAAGTAGTCAATGAGTTGTTTTAGCCTATTATGTTAACACTATCATTTTCTTAAATTTGAGATCGATTTTAACTCTTTTAGAACCTGAACTGTAGTAATTTTAACATTATAAACTATAAAGATGCTTTTTATAGTTTCATTCATAAAAATTCGTTACATTTGAGTAATTCGAATGGTTTCCCTTTAATGTTAAATATACATATAGGTATTGTTTTTCCTATTTTATAGTGCATTGTGTTGGGTCACAGCATTATTTTTGCCCAAAATAATGGAAGCTATATATTACATGCAATGCACTTGCTTAAACTCATTTATAATGTTTTTTATGCATTATTTTCAAACGGTCACTTCCAGTAGCATTTAATAACATAACAATCTCTGTATAGTCTATAGTATAGCGGGTAACCACTTTTTATGCCCAAACTCCATTAATAAGCAATACTAACTAAAGAGCCAAATCGTAAAAATAATTCAAATGAAAATGACTTGTTTAAAATAAAAAGAATATTAACATTTATTTTCTATTCTTCCTACTTCCTTGAGCACAAATCTGATCAATAGTCTCTTAGACCTTTAATTACTGTTTCATTTTCATTGGTTAAAAAGAAAAAGAAAGAAAGATATAAAGTGTAATAATAAGCAAAATGGTAGTTTTATATATTCTTAGCTCAAAGGTATTATGTACAGTATAAAACAATTCAAAAGCATGCTAAAACGAAACAAACATAAGGAAGAGATAACAAGGGGTACACAAAACTTAAAAAATTCCAGGCAACAATCTTTCTTTTTTGGTTCATGCTTCAGTGCACGTTACGAGTCACTCTGCCCGCCCGGTTTCTTGAAATTTTTGCAATGAATTAACAAGCACAAAAGCAAAAAGCTCACTAGTTATACAAGACCAGTTTGTTAAACGTGCAGAGAGTATATATTTTAAAAAAATAAAGGGTCAATTTATATACATTAAGGACTAGTTATTATCAAGAAATTATTGCTACACATTAGCTTATGTCTCAAGTTAGTATTTCAATGGTATTTTGTTCTGAAACAATTTCACCTTGAATCGAACTAGTATGTGTGTCTCGCAATCTAGTTTTTAAAAAATGATTTTAAAAACTTTTAAACCAATATATTAAAAAAAATCACTTCTACCAGTTACCCTCGCACAGACAAGTGGGTACCCCACATTATTATTTTTTGAAATCATTTTGTGTGCTATTTTCTTAGAGCATTGTTTCTTTAGCTACATTAATATTTTTGAAGTATACATTAGGGATGGCCAAAAATTTTCGGATCCGGATATCCCGGATCCAGTGAGATCCGGATCCGGATCTTGCCGGATCCGGACCTAGATCCGGATCTCGGATCCGAAACTCAGATCCGGATCTCGGATCCGGACCTAGATCCGGATCTCGGATCCGAAACTCAGATCCGGATCTCGGATCCGGACCTAGATCCGGATCTCGGATCCGAATCTCAGATCCGGATCTCGGATCCGAACCTCAGATCCGGATCTCGGATCCGGATCTGAAATTCGGATCTCGGATCTGGGTCCGGATCTCGGATCTGGATCCGAAATTCGGATCTCGGATCTGGATCCGGAACTCGGATCTCGGATCTGGGTCCGGATCACGGATCTGGATCCGAAACTCGGATCTAGATCCGAAATTCGGATCTCGGATCTGGATCCGAATCTCAGATATTGATTCGTATCCAAACCTACATCTGAAATTGTGATGATAAAATTGAATATCTAAAATTCGTCAAAACTTTTTTCGGATTCACTAATATAGTAGGATGCTGTGCTTTTAAATGTTTTCATAACACGTTTGTGCTACCTTTGTTCTTTATGTTATTTTAACCTTGCAATATTTACTTTCTTATATAAACTTTCTTATTTTCTCATATACAAATGAAATATCTTTTAGATAAGACCCTTCTAATTGCAGGAATACTGGACAAAACAAACTCTTTATTAATAGTAGTTTCTGACTCACTAGAGTCCAACCATCAACAAATCTTTCACTTCGAAGGTACAACAAAAAATATAGACTGGTTGGCGTGGAACAACAGTAGATCTTTAAACATACACACGAGAATTTCAGGAGAGCGATATGGTTGTGTAGTATTATTAGTATTAATAAAAGTGTTCGTTGTACGACTTTATTACCTAACTTATGGCTTGCCCTTCTGAGGTCAGGAGTTTGTTGAAGGAGTAAATATAAAAGAGATTTCTGTTATTTCTTCTTCACCCTCCAGGTTTCTTTAATCATACATTGCAGGACGTAACCAAAACATATCCATGCATCGTATCATTGAAGCGTTTTGTGTTTTGTATATTAGTGTTCAAAAATATTTAACATATTCGCATTTCTTCATGTGATCTCAGGTTCAATTCTCGGTGGAACATACATGAGATAATTGAAAGCTGAAACAATATGAAAATAGTATTTAAAAGTCAGGAAATTAATATTAAAACTTTAGCTATCTATTGTGACTGTAAGGCTATAGTTAAATTAACCCACACGTTTCGTGAAGATATATTAAGTCGTTATTGTTTATTTACTATAAGCTACCAGATACATCCTCAGAGGCCACTTTACACTGTAATAATCAACAGATGAAAACATTGGGAAAGGAATGGAAGGAAGGTCTCCAGAGCCTTAGATCAAGGTACTAACCTAGCATTTTCCCAGTATAACTGAGGAACAACCCTGGAAAATCCTCAGTCAGGATAGCTGGTCTCCGAATTCGAACTCGGTATAATCCAATTGCGAAGCAAGAATCCTAACAAGTAGCCTGAGCTCACTCCGTATTATTATTATCATTATTTAATTAACGTAATGTTCTAAAATTAGTGCAAATTAAACCCTACTTTCTTTATTGCTGATGATATAGTTAATAAGCCTACATGAGACATCAGTCTCCCATTACATAGGCCTTGCTCAAGAAAGAATACCAGAACTGGAATTCAGGAAGCGGGGGTGAAGAGATTAATGAGGATGAGGAAACTATGTGCGATGCAAAAACTGAGAAATTATGACTTCATCACAGATATATTCACTTACATACGTCAATTAATATTTCTCTGATACAGGGCACTCTACTTTCTATAGTGGCAGGGAAATGGCCCGCTTTTGTAAACGAACACATTAAGCACGTGCATATAGGCACAATATCCGTGCAAAGAAACATAGGTAAAACTAGAAAAAAAAAAAATAGGGAAAGCGAGGGGAAAGTGATAAAACGCCATTCAGCTTAAAAAAAAAAAAAAAAAAAGCTGAAAATAACAGAGCTACGAAAGACGCGAGGCAAATTCTATTGAAATGATTGTTTTTCCTTAGTGATTAGCTGTGCTAACTATGAACATGAATTAAAAAGAAAACAAGTAGCTAGCTTTGAGTTTCGCAAACTGGTTGGAAAGAAAATATTGGATAAAATTTAATAATAAAGAAGGCATTTATGATAATTAAAACAAATTAAATTCTTGGCACGACAGTCCTTTGGTTCCTACCATCGGGCTTACGTTCATTTGAAGCGGGATTTGAATGCAAGACATTTACAGTAAAAGGATCCACAGCCTAATGCCGCAGACCACTCGACTATGGCTGTCGGGTTTTCTCGGCTAATCTGTAGCACATTTACAGTAACAGATTATTTTAAAAGTTGCTCCTAAATACTGACAATCTAAGTTTTATGCATCAAATATTTCCTGCGATAATACCATACACTCTCCGACTTCTATAGACGAAAAGCTATAGTTACCCACATTATCTAATACAGAAATAAGTTCTGATTCTCTAATAGCTGCTGATGGTGATAGTCAAGGTTCACCGAAGCATGATCCCAAACCCAAACTGAGATATTGATGTCACTGGAACGCCTGAAAAGTCATTGTGGGTAAGTGAATTGCCCACTTGTCAGGATGAAGGGCGATGGTGATGTGAAATGCAGGGCTGTCAGAGGTACTACTTATAATAATTGGATTTGGATTTGTAATATTCTATGTTGCCGTAAACCCTCTTCAAGAAGATAACTGTTAATTTTAGCTTTGAAAATGTTACATAAAGAGTTTTATTGCTATCATTAGGTTGCATATAAATCTCTTTATTCCGGAATTATCGGATTTATTTTACCGCTTAACTTTCACATCTCTTCTGATTTACGAATATTTAAATCACGATTATCCCCTTAAGGTCAATTAGTGATATTTTAACTTATTTCGAACCAACTATGTATATGGCTAGTCTTGTTATATGGGAATAATTGAGACTAGAAGCAGTCTACAGGCTACGTTCAAAAGAATCTTGTCCGACCTCCTGATAAACCACGTCTTTCAGCAAGGTGAATTGTGGCAATCCGATACTAACATGAGGAAATCTTCCGGTTCAAGTGAAAGCTTCCATAAGAATCAGCACCCTAATTAGTGGTATGTGCCTTGCTAATTTTTCTCCAATGTGAAAGTACCTAATTTTATTGTTAAAAATGAAAAGGTTTTTTATTTCAAACAAGTTGTCATTACAGTTTTCATATTTGAACACAACACTCATGAAAAGTCATGTTAAAGCGCGACTTACTCCTGAAAAAGAATATTTATCTGTTTTTAATTTCTCGTGTTCCTCAAACTACATGCGGAATTAGTGCAAGTGCCTTTCGCTCGCATTACCTAGGTACAAACGCAATGGCGTATTTAGGGGAGAGGCTTCCGGGCTTAAGCTCCCCCCCGAAATCTTACTTACTATAGTAAACTATATGAAATATCTTGCAGAATTTTCACATTTTCAGGCAAAGCCTCCCCCCGAAACAAAATCGTAAATACGCCACTGTACAAACGGCTACGATCTTGGTACTAGCACATGTTTCGGTTTCCAGATCTCAAATATTTATATTTCAGCCTGATTCTATGTATGAATCCGAAATTTCAAATTTAGATAAGAGGCACCAAAATTCATAGTTTATTCTCGGTGCTCATATTGTGATTTACTAAATAATTATTAAATCTAATTGTAGGGTATACATTTGATATTTTGAGCAGACTGAGCAAGATAAATTTACGTAAAAAGTAGTCAATACTTGTCTTAACTGTTTATGTTTTCTTAACTGTCAATGAAATAGGTGCATTGAGGAATTTTAAATATTCATCTCGGTCCTGCAACCGAGTGGAACTAGATTCGACATTTGAGCTCTCATCCGGATCATTTTTTTTCTTAAGTAAGCCAAACATTTGATCTTTAGAGTAGAATGAAGGAAACAAATAAACTTGTCAATATTCGTCTTAATTTTCTGTTCTCTTCTTCACTGTCAGGACTTCGTGAAATTACTTTCGGCGAATTTTAGATATTCATGTTTATCATAATTTGGATGGGATGTGGGTTTGGATAAGAATCAAGATCCGAGATCCGAATCCAGATCCGAGATCCGAAATCCGAGATCCGGATCCAGATCCGAAATCCGGATCCAGATCCGAAATCCGAGATCCGGATCCAGATCCGAAATTCGAGATCCGGATCCAGATCCGAAATCTGAGATCCGGATCCAGATCCGAGATCCGGATCCAGATCCGAAATCCGAGATCCGGACCCAGATCCGAGATCCGGATCCAGATCCGAAATCCGAGATCCGGATCCAGATCCGAGATCCGGATCCAAAGGATCCGGACCCAATCAGATCCGGATCTTCGGATCCGGCCAGATCCGGATCCGGCCATCCCTAGTATACATATGTTCATGTGATGGTCATTCCTACGAACCTCTTAGTTTATTTGTTATAAGTGTTTGGAGACCTAAGGTCCCCTACTGTACACTTTCACGCCACCTAAAATTTTGTCTTCACTTTTGGTTACAATGAGGGACACAAGGTACCCCATGAATATTAATGAACTTTATGAGGATTTATTAAGTTGCTGATAAAAAAATGTTGAGTACTGTTTATCTTGTACAGACTGGATGAGCATCTCACATTTATTTCAGTATTGAAACGATAAATTTAATATTCATGTAATAAATGTACATCTTAATTGTTTATATTCTTAAGCGTTACTTCGTACTTTATATAAATACTAGTTGAACCTGCGCTTTCTACTCAGGACATCGTTCTGTTATGACCATGAATCTCCTTCCCACTGTGCATGTCTCCTTACTCACACTAGTAAAGGATAGGAGACTAACAAAGGAAGTGAATTCCTATGTATAGATGTTGGAGTGAGTTTGTAGCAAATTTGTAGAAGTAACGCGATATCAAGTGGAAATATTTTTTTCTAATAAATCCATATCAGTCCAAGTACGCCTCATTGCGTCTCTTGAGGCCTTTGAAATTGCCAGCATGCAATAGGTTTTGCAATTCAGATTTAAGCAAAGCGCCTGCAATGTCCGTCAACCCACCATACGTAACTTCTCTACTGCTTGCCTAACACCGTAGTTTCGGCCTGCAACAATGTTAACCTTATGGGCTCAAAACGCCACCTAAAATGTTGAATAGAACAATAACGACATGGTTTTTGAAAATTTGAATGAAAACTGGACAATCTACACAAAACTTGGAATCGATCAGTGAAAACGGCACGATTCTAGCATTTGTAGTTTTCGAGATCTCATTGTCGAAAGGATTGCTGACAAACAAAAATCTAGCATTTTAATTATAGACAGCTGAACTTGCGCTCTCTACACAGCGCATCATAATCATTCACATATGAGCATGAATCTCCTTGTCATTTCTCATAACATCTGTACATGTCCCTTTACAAACACAAGTGAAGGACGTCTTATTAAAAAATAATCGGCAAGTATTATTACAAAAGGGAGATTTTTTCGATTATTTTTTCAATATCTCGCACTGTTTGCAAGATTTGAGTCTACTTGGAGTTTCTAGCTCATGATCAGTGTTTTCTTTCTTCTTGCATGCAGGATGTAATAAGCAAAACATTACATACACAATTAATTATTATGTCAGTGATATATGGTGTTCATTGGGCAAAACACTCCAAACAATAAAGATTCAACTTAGACTGCAGAAATGGTTATCCTTCGTTTTTCATTATAATTTGGCCATGAAACAAAAGCCTGAGAGATATGGAACCCCTACATACAATTATGTGGCGTTGGAATGTATAATGCGTAGGATATGATGCTTTAGTTTTTTTTTAATTTCAACACTTCCAGTGTACCCGTAAAAATGTAATAAAGAAATAATGGCCATGTTTTCTTAAATTTTCAATTAGAACTGGAAAATCTACGCAAAATTTGGAATCGACCAGTGAAAACGTCATCTTTTTACAGCCCGTGGTTTCCGAGATCACATTGTCGAAATGATTGACCACAAACGTATAGTTTGAAAGAACTCCAAAGATGGCAGCACAGTTCATTTGCATTGATTTTGGAGAGTCTTATTAAAATAAAGGGTGCGGCAGAAATAGTTAGAAGATGTAAAATGAACATAGAAAACGTAATCCGATAGATTAACGTGCTCATTGTTGTTTTGTTTTGTAAAGTGGTTCAAAGCATTGTGTATGCATGTAGGTTTGTTCGACTGTTCGGTGCGCGTGCGCAGTATTGGAAGAATTACGTAAGCCTTCCGTCAGTAGCCATGGAGCGTTGGTCGGACGAACATCGCGCTTTTGCAGTGGAGTGTTTCATCAAGAACAAAGACTCTGCAACAATTACGCAGCGTAAGTTTCGGAGTCATTTTAACATTGGCAGAAATGGACAAGTACCAACACGACAAACTATTCTTAATTGGGTGAAAAAGTTCCGAGCTTCGGCTTCTGCAAAATCAAAGAAATCCCCAGGTCGTCGACGTTCAGTGAGAACACCAGACAACATAGAGAAGGTTCGAGAAGCATTAATTAGAAGTCCAAGGCGTTCAGCTCGTCAGCATGCTGTCACTTGGCATGTCAGATAGGAGTATGCGGCGATATTACACCAGAACCTACACTTCAACCCATTCAAAATTCATATGATTTAAAAGTTGCTCCCTGAGGATTTTAATGTTCGCGTACAATTCTGCAATATGCTTTGCAAATGATTAATGAGAACCCAAACTTTCTACAGAGGCTATTAATGTCCGACTAGGCTCATTTTCACATTGATGGGTGTGTAAATAAGCAGAATTTCCGTTACTGGGCACCCAGAAATCCAAGGTTGTTGCATGAAGTGCCCCTTCATAGCCGTAAAGTAACAGTATGGTGTGGTGTTTATTTTAATGGGGTTATTGGACCATACTTTTTCAATAACGAGGATGGTAACACTGTAACTGTCACGTATGCTCGATATGTGGACATGCTCGGAAACTCTTTACTCCCAGAACTGCAACGGCGTCGCCTTATACAGATGTGGTTCCAACAAGACGGGGCCGCGTTATACACAGCAATTACATCGATCAACATTCTTGAGAGGATGTTTCCAGGATGGGTTATCTCTCGTCGCGACAATGTTCCTTGGCCTGCACGGTCGTCCGACCTACCGACATGTGACTTCTTCCTATGGGGTTACTTGAAGCAACAAGTGTATTCAACAAAACCTGCAACATTACAGAATATGCGTGAATCCATTCAACATGCAATCCACCAAACCTCGCTGGACATGGCTCAACGAGCACTGAGTGCTGTGAGGCAACGTGCAGAGATCTGTTTGAATAACCATGGTGCACACATCACCGACGTAATTTCAAGACGTAGTTACCATATGTAATGTTTTTGTCTGTACATTCTGGACATGTAAAACTTTTGTTCATAAAAGGTCATTAAAATATTTAATTTGCAAAAAAAACATCGTCTAACTATTTCTGCCACACCCTATACGAAGCCTTTGAACAATAATTTAAAAAATAAGCTTTATGAAAAAGGTCTATTTAAATAATGTACACACAGTTTAAAATATTTGTCTTTAACGTGAAATCACAAATAACCGTAAATCAAAAGTTAGACGTTGGAGCTCAGTCGCTTTTATTATCATATCACGCACAGTAAATTCCTCATACTAACCTGAGTCCATTACGTCTCTCATCATAGCCTAGAGTCCCCCTAGGAAAGAAGATAACTGCATCTGTCTGCTAATATTTTCCTATGTATTGTCCTGTGCTTCGCACCTCATCTCATCACTCACCTCCATTAATCATTATAACACTATACTCCCACGAACAATCATTTAGCTTTTGCTTTCCTCAGATTTATATTTATGATATTTGTTTATATAATGATTCTAATTTATTATTGTTATTATTTTTTTATTTCTACATTATGATATTCATAACACACCTATATATGTATATTATATCAACGTATTTATGTCTACCTTTGCACTTAATGTTAAGGAGCGCGAAGTTCCTTAAGTCTCTTACTATTATGAATAAAGTATCCTAAATCATTACTCGCTCACTGACCAGCATGCCGGTTATGCCGCTTAGGCTAAAGGAGACGGTGATGATGAGATATGAGCGAAAATGATGGAATGAAGAAAGTGGGAGGAAACGGGAGAACCCCGGGAAAACCCAAGAGCACGGTGTTTGTCCACCACAAAGTCCACACGGCGCGAGCTGGGATCGAACTATTGACCCCAAGCACCGGAGGTGAACGCTCTACAACTGATCCCCCCCCCCCAAAATAACTATAAAAGTGTATGAAGAATGCAACAAGAAACCAAATCAAAAAGAGAAGAAATAGGAGCCTTTAAATCGAGCAGAGCTTCGTGCTTGGATAGCTTTATTGTAGCAGCGTGCGTCTCGCATGGATACAAAATATTAGTTGAGAAACTTTGGACAATAACTAATGATTTTAGGATGTCGTTCTTTCCAATTGTTATGTCTCGAACTAGGTTCAAACAAATAGGGCGTTTCATTAGGTTTAATAAAAAGGCTACCCGTGAGGCAAGAATAGAAGGCAAACTTGAAGCTATTACGAAAGTTTTTGATTTATTTCAAAGTGCTTGTGTTAGATCCTACAGTCTGATGAGAATAAGAAAAAACTCACTATGAATAACTGGCCTGAAGCAACTTTTACACTTTTTCGACCGAATATCCCCACCAGGAATCGAACCCAGGACCAGTCCTACAAAGGTGAGAGCGTTAGTGACTATGCTACACGGGGTATACAGTGTAGAAGTTTTCTCACAATTTCTCGGAAATTGAGTGTAATTCTATGTCAGAAAGTATAAATAAGCTTGCGATATATGATGTAGTGCAGTGGTTCTCAAAGTTGGGTACGCGGACCCCTGGGGGTCCATGGGATGTAGCCAGGGGGTTCGCGACGCCTAAAAATTGAAATGTGTTATAATAAAATAGAGCTCACAGCTATTATGCAAGAAGTATTCTTTTCAGTTACTAAAAAGAAAACAATTAGAAATTATACTTACGTTTGTAAATTTAAATGTTTTTCTACTTTACTAAATTTCTGTCCTGTGAATATGAAGAGTTGTCTCTAAATGCATTGCAACATTTAATGCCTTTCCCTACAGCTCACTTAAGTAAACAGACCTTTTCTGCTTCTTGCAGTATTAGAGCCTGAAAGCGAAATCATCTTAATGTGGAATCGTATCTAAGATTGATGGTGAAAAAACTAATTCCGGATTTCACTGCACTTATGGAAAAACAGAAAGAATTTCATTCCTCATAGTAGTAACCCCACATTTGAGAACATTGTTTAACAAGTGAATTTCCTTTAAAGAAAAAAAAAAGTACATTGATTTTCAGTCTTAAAATTCACTGTATTTTCAATTGAAATTTCGTTCACTAGGAAACAATCATGTATTTCTAGAATAAATTACTTATTGCAATATTTTTATTGATCTTTTTCTTGTTAGTGGTAATTCTAATCAGTATAGTTTTTAATACCATGTGAAATTTCAAATTGCAAGGGGGTCCACGGATCACTTTCCGAATCCAGAGGGGGTCCGCGTTATCGGAAAGTTTGAGAATCACTGATGTAGTCTAATTGCTTATACATACAAATTGTACAGTTGGAGAAGAATGAGCGGCATCATGGCGAGTATAAAAATAATAATAATTTAAAGACGTTATTCACTTTTTACTGTCGTCATTCCAATGAAGAATTCCTGCTCTTGTCAATTCGTATTATTTTAGTTTAAACAAAATTGTTTAGATATTAGCAACATTATCTTTGTTAAAGAAACGTAACGGTGAGCATAAAACAAAGATAGTCAGCAGACCTTGCAGTAGCCTTCACCTGATCTAATTCTTAATGTTCTAATTGAGTTAGTGGTCACGTGTTAAACATCAAAGCACACTCTCGTGCTAAATATTATACGTGTATGTAACATAAACCTTGTAATACCTAATTGATTATGAACTACCTTTTGAATAGATTCTTTTTAACGAAGTTCCGCTAATGCTCTTTGTTAAATGTCTGATCTTCGTGCCAGCTCCTGATATTCTATTTTAAAATTGTTTGTAAACAACAGTCATAATCAAAAGAAAAAATAAAGAAGATAATTTAGATGAACAGAATTATTAGACTTCCAAGCTTTGCTATGTATAAGTAGGAAGTCTAAGTGTATATCGACATAATATAGCATAGCCGGACGATATAATATAGCACAACTATTGCGTACTATGCTGTGCATAAGTATAGAGTCTAGGCTATAACTTGTTTGTCCCTTTATCAGTATGTCTGTCTGTCGATAAGTACAAGAATAAAAAGATAAGGGACAATAGGATCGTTTTTTTAATATTGGTTCAGTGCTCCAAGAACAAGTTCTAGCTCCTCTAGCCTTCTATTCAAACCGGAAGTAAGAGAAACTCAAACTACTTCCTGTTTCGGTATCGATTTTAATAGAACAAAAAACGTTAAGAAATAGCAAGAGACAGTTTTTTTTGGCTACATTTCTAATTTTATTTCCCTATGCAATCGGAAGGGGATAAAAATCTACTACTTCCGATTCCAATATCGATCGGTATCGATCGATATCGATCGATATCGATCTTAATAGAGCAAAAACGATAACAGATAGCGAGGAGTAGTTTTTCGATGTGGACTCAGAATCTCAGAAATAGATTCCATTTCCAGTTTTATTCCTCTTTGTAACCGGAAGTGGATAGAAATCCACTACTACTTCCGGTTCGAATATTGATTCCCAAATAGTGAAAACGGTAATAGGGAGCATCAAATGGTCTTTTTTTATTATCCCAAGAACATAATTCATCTAAGCGCTTATTCTTCTACTGAAAGCAGAAGTAGTAAGAAAGTAATACAACTTCCGGTTCCTATAGGCCCTATTGATTTCTATCTAGTAATAATTTTAGGAGAAGGCAAGATACTGTTTTTGATAGATTTAGTGAAGAACAAGTTTTTTAACCTTTTCTCTCTATTGTAACTGGAAATTGTTATCTATTGTCACCTGAAGATTTCCGGTTTCAATATTGAACTTGCATGGAAGCAGCTTGTTTGAAATTCAATAATGTCATGAGAAAAGAGTAATGCTGCCTTGCACCAAGCTGTTTGTTACTCCTTTGCTCATCAACACACAGTGGTTTTAAGTGCATGGTGCAAGATTGGACACTGCAAACATTGTGTTAGATTACTTGCACGAGATTTCCATCATGCGGATGATTCCAGGTTAATTTCCAGACGGACAAACTTAGCCCCTTCAAAATCCAGATCTTACCAGATCTTAACCCATGTGACTATTTTCTGTGGCGGTTACGTTATATATATATATATATATATATATATATATATATATATATATATATATATATATTTCCGAAAGATCCCCAAAATTTGATGGAGTTCAAAAGACATTGTTCAGGCGTGCAGTGAAATTACGAAATACAAGTGCCGTCAAGCAATCAATAATATTCATGTTCGCTTTAAAAAAAGCTCGAAATCATATTGAACATGTATTTCATTCGAACATTTCTTCATAATGCATTCTCTTTTTGGACACTAGTTTCATTGCAATGTTCTTACTCATAAAAGTTTCATTAAAAAAAATGGTGAATCATTTCGTGCATCACCCTGTATTAGATATTGGCATAACTGAGAAACTGAGGCATCTTGCGTTTATAATAAGGATTAAGAATATCCAAATGTTTTATCCTAAATCTATGCAACCGGCAACTTCTAAACGTTTTTATGTTTGCATATTATCGTTATTCACAGACTGATATATATGTTTGTATTATAAATAGAATTTTAATAAATTAATACGATTTTTTAAATAAGTATACTGGCATTGCTGAAACCAATAAATAAGTACATTTGTTTTCGAAAGGTGATACACAATGAACATTCAGAACAATAAAAGTGTCCTTCCCCTTTAGGAAAATCTGAGAAATGCTGGTGTATATAGTGAATGACTTACGACTGTGTCTTCGGTATGCGTGATTCTGGGTTCGATTCTGGACATATAGAGCCGCAACTTGAATTTAAAGATATTGAACTCCAGAGAATAGAAACGATAGATACTAATATATTATGCTGGGTGTTAAATATATTATTATTATTTAGGAAAAGTGACGAATACGAAACAGGTGTGAGATTGTTTGTTGACAAATAAGTATGTTAGTGGGTAGACTGGATGAAATAATGCTCTTGGCACTAAGTGCAGATATCCCACAACAAGGAAAATGGCGTGCCGTAAAGAATACTTGTTTTCTGGTATACCTATTATCGCGTAATACGACAACATTGACGATACTTGAAGGTGTCAACATATGTGACTGGAACATCATCATCATCATAGGTATTGTGCCATTATTGGCAAAATCACTTGCTAGCAACTGAGAAGCTTACATGCTCCACGGTCGTCTGCTAACCTCTTCGTCTTCATGTACAGTTTTACAGTTTTTCTGTTTTGATATCGTCCATTAATTGTTTTTGTTTGTATCCTAGGAGAGACTGATACCAACAAATCAGAAAGTTGAAAAAGTTGGGGTAGAATAATAATCTACCTATCACTGGTAATGCCTTAATCAAACATTCGCAAGTTTGTTGTTCGTTTGTAATAATCTAACCAGCACATACATTGAGACCATCTGATATACTCAGTATTGCCATATTGCGCCATAATGCCGGAGAAAAGTTTTTTTTTTTTGTTTTTTTTTTTTTTTTTTTTTTTTTAGATTATTAAGGCCGTAGGATGTCTGCACTTGGTGCCAATGTTTCGTTCTTCTTTCAGAACGATGCATTCCCATTCAGCCTGCGCATTAGCATTCCTATTTATCCACAAATAATGCCAGATCTGTCTCCAAATCGTGATTTTTCACGTTTTGTAAAAAAAAAAAAAAAAAATGCATCGCCTTCGTATGTTTCTGGCATGTGTAAGGGCAAATGCCAAACTCTCTCCTCATGACTTTATATCTATTGTGTCCGCAAGGAAAGGTGGCTT
Organism: Thermobia domestica; assembly: GCF_964235325.1. Taxonomy (NCBI): domain Eukaryota; kingdom Metazoa; phylum Arthropoda; class Insecta; order Zygentoma; family Lepismatidae; genus Thermobia; species Thermobia domestica. The sequence goes on along the minus strand of NC_137454.1, from coordinate 311,790,349 downwards.
CTGACAATTGGGTAGAGCACGTGGAGTATTGGAGGCGCTGTTGCCAGAGGCTCCGCAAGAGAGACAGCAGCTCTGGCGACAAACTTACGACGTTTAACAAGTAGTCTCAAGTACCGGCAACAGCGCGGTCAACGACCCTCGTTGCCTAGCAACAGCGGGAAAGAATACTGCTGTGATTGGCGAACAATCCTCCCTCTCGTTTTGTTTACAACATGTGCAGCTTGTCAGAAGCCACCTTTCATTAACTCGATAATATACATATAGGCTATTTCTAGGTAGCAGTTTTATTACATTCGTGTTTATTTCTCAAAAATTCTGATGCTCCAAAGTTCGGGTTGCGCGACTTTCCAGAGACACTGTATTTGACGATGTACATCATTCACTCTACCAGATGCTGTCTTTCCGTGCTTTTCTTTGTCGTGGGCTTGTACCATTATACACTTTATTGTATTCTTGAGAGGCGTATGGTAGATGTAATATTACACCCACCTGTAATAGAACATTACTCTTTAGAAATGAATAAATTTCTCTGTTCGTCTCGCAGTTAACGATCCTACTAATTTTTGCATTAGAAAACGGTAGTTTATCTTTTAATTAAAGACCAAGCCTTTTGTCTATGCCCCTTACCGTAAGTAGTAGAAATTGAATGAATGTTTATTCTTTTTTTTTTTTTGTATGAAACGTGCTTTTGGTGGTGCATGACGAATCCTTACCTTAACGTGGCAGCAAGTCAAATAAGTACGTACAGTGGAGAAACGGAAAAGCAGCTGAAAGACTACAATTGAAACACACAAAACGACTTCTGCAAGTAAAATGACAAGAATCTCTCTCTTTCTCTCTCTCTCTTTCTCAGTTAGATAAATAATCGCGAGCGAAACAACTGCTTCTTGGACAAACATCATATACAAAGCGCGTAGTTGTGTAAAAGTTAACACTGTGACTTTTGTTTCCGTAGTGCTTCGCCTCCATATTTCAAAACAAAGAAGAAAAATGTCTTGTGTGTTTCCTTCCATCCAAACGGACGCACAAGAGAAACGTGATATGGAGAGAATAGTCAATAATTTTATAGAGAAACCGGTGAAGTGGAAAAGAAACTATGAAGCTAAGAAATATAATATACATTTTTTTTCTAAATGCAAATATAAGATTATGACGTGAAGAAACAAGAAAGGACATTATATATATTAAGAAGAAACTTTCCTACAGGACATCAACTTAAAAGTTTATGATAGCATTGTGATGATATCTCCTACGTGCGTTTGTATGTATACACAGGAATATGTATAGTACTCCTATATACAGTATATATGAATGTGCATATGTACTGTGTATGACACCTTTGCCATAGTAAATACAATTTGATTTCTATACTAATTTCGCGGAGCGTCGTTGTCATACCTACACTTTTCCTGGCTACGTTAGAAATATCAATGTTTACAAGGCGCAAATTACCATTAGAAATATTCTACATATTAACGAATAATGAAAAATATCCAAATATGGTACAGTAGACTTTCGTTAGTCCGGCATCCAACAATCCGATACTCACGTGATGGATTTTATTTATTTATTTATTTATTTTTCAGCTGTAAATGCTTGTGTGCAATTCAAATCAGACAATCACGTCTGCAAGCGCTACTCGAAAGCGTTCGCGATGGTTCGATACTGATACAGTAATTCTGTATCAGTCTGCATTCTTTAAAATGTAGAATTAATATTGTTTTGGTTGTACTGTACATTTGAGTTGGAATGATTATTCTATAAATTATTTCTGGTAAACAATATTTGTTGGCAAATATCATGCTATACGTATATTCAGTCTACGATTTCGTTAGCATTTAGCGATGGAAGGAGGCACTACAAAATATTCCGGCATTTCCGGCAATCTGGCATTGCGTAAGTCCCGAACGCGCTGGATTATCGGATACATATATATATATATATATATATATATATATATATATATATATATATATATATATATATATATATATATATATATAAGCGGATCCAGGATATGATCAAGGGAGGGGCTAAACCTTAGTTTGCCGCTTTATCCAGTGTAAAACAGGATTGAAGTCCATTTTATCCAGTGTATACCTGAGGGTCAAGGGGGGCTATAGCCCCTATAGCCCCCCCTTGGATCCGCCCTTGTAAGATCAAGCGATACATCTCATCGAGCTAAACAATATGAGTAGCATGAGAGTAAATTCTTGCGTGTAGGTTTCCGGAAAATCGGCACAAACTTCATTTCTTCTTGCTCAAATCAAAATTAATGGTGTACGACAACCTATTAGAGTGAAACTTATATGAAAATATACCCCCCCCCCCCCCGTCATCAAGTATTTTATTATGACACTATCAAGACGACAGGACAAATTGTCGTTCAAATTACGCCACAAGATCACCACAAAGAACAACATTAGGGACTCCAGAAGAAAAATATTTTTTTAATGGATATTGAATACACACACGGAACTACCGGTTCAGGTCCTTAGGAATACAGTATAAAAATGGTTTCGCAACTTCAGATATATGCAGCAAAAATACGCAAATATCGTTAGAATATGCAATAATCTTCACAATACGCATTTGCATATCCAGATATCAGGCACGTAGCCAGGATTTCGTGAAGGGGAGGGGGCGTGACATGAAATACTGTGGTCATCACACCAGGGGCTCGATCATTCTAAACTATTTTACTGGAACATATATTGGTTCGTTTAGCCAAGGTTTCGTAACCGGGGGGAGGAGCAGGGAGCCGCGTGACATGAAATTCTGAAGGCTCAGGAGCTTGGTCGATCTAAACTACTTTACTATCAACATATATTAGTTTGTTAGGATAATAAAATGAGGATATATTGGCAAGTATTTTAATAACAAACTATGAAGAAATCTCGAGTAAAATACAGAAAAACAAAAATATTGAAGAAGATTTTACAATATTTACATCCTTCCTCTGTTTATTCAAATATAACAATTTTCCTTTCATTATGACCTCAACTATTATAAAAAGTACATATTCACTATTATAAAAAGTATATACTCAATACAGTAATGTCTTGTAAAATATTTTACAATATCTGCGTTCCTTTCTCTGTTGAATCAAGTGCTAACAAAACTTTCTTTCCACATAAATTTTTATTTTTATTATTCCGTCAACTATTGTCGGTTCCAAATGACAGGTTAAAGGATCAGTAGAAAATTGTTTTCGAAATAACATGTTTGATAATGCAAGGATCGACGACGAAAAATTATGATAAAAAAATGTCCATGCTGTTACAGAACGGCACTATGCTTTTGGAAGCTTGAAATCTCCCTGTCTAGTAGCAGAAATTCTGAGAATTCCGTAACTTTTCTAGAAATTTCAAATTCCCTGACTCTTCCAGGATACCTCGCTCACCTTGCCACCATGTACTGTAATATAAATCTCCTGATAAGAAAGAGTAATCAAAAGCTTCCTGTAGTTTTTATTTTTTTAAAACGCTGATCCTTCTTCTTCTCATTTCATTTTGTTTTTCCTTCCTTAATTTTTTCATTTCTGGTCTCGAATGGGGGGGGATCCGGACCCTCCCTTGGCTACGTGCCTGCAGATATGCATTTTTAAGATTAAGATTACGAATTAGATTTCTAGGCTTTCGGCTTCTATGGCCATGTTAGGCAGTCAGATATGAGAGATAACGTCCCTTGACGCCCACGCTAACCGGGGAATTGGGGAGGACGGAAGTGACCTGGGACCATTATGTTAGGTACTATCCCGACATTTGTCTGGTCGAAATGATGAAAACCTCACTTAGGATGACTTGAAAAAGTTTTCGACTTTTTCGAGTATCCCAACCGTGAATCGAACCCGGACCCGCTTGCATCAAAGGCGAGAACGTCAGCGACTATGCTACGCAAAACAATAAGTGCATTTTTAAAACAATTCGGCCCTAGTTATAATTATTTTAGCTTTTGTAAACACGATTTTTAAAACATATTCAAACAATTAAGTTTTCCAGAATAAGTCAATCTGTCAGCCTGTAGCTACAATTACGCATTAGCCAAAATTATCTTATTTCCAGTGTAGAATATAAAGCACATAGATGCAGTCTGCTTAAAGTCGCAATGCTTTCTTCCAAATTAATCTCTAGACAGATAGGTGAGTGTATTGTGGAGCAAATTCCTCACAGGCAATGAGTGGTCTTGCTGGTGGGAACCCTGGTTGAAACGTTGGTTCCACATTAATGGAATTGGTGGGAAAATGGCGGTGTTCTAAAACCTGAGATTCCCATGCGGCCTGGACGCGTTGGGAACTTGGAGACCCAAGAACTGATGAAGCAGGACGAAAGTTTGTAAAACCAAGCCACAAGTCCAAGCACCTGATGTAATCTCATTCTGCTCTTCTGAACTCAATATTGAAGTCTGCAAGAAAAAGAAAGAAAGAAAGAAAAAAAGTCTATATTCTTTGGTTTCTTTTCAAAGATACAGCTTTTAAATGCTTATGAAACAAACACAATTGAAACCTCTCGAGTTCTTACATGATTACACCAACAAATAAAAGAAAATGCATAAAATAGTATGGATAAGAATGTGGTAATTTTTGACAATTTTTACCCATAATATACAGGAAGTAACGCTAGGTTGTGTTATAAGAATGGCTGAATTGCAAAGGTGTACCGTCGATGGAGGCTGTGGAAGCGCCACTTCTAAACAAACAGAATAATGGATTAACAACAAGAATTACAGGGTTAGCATAAATGATTCGTTCGTTTTGAAAAGGCTATATTTTCAAAAGTGTTACACGTACACATACGAAAGATATATGAAAATAACCACACACTCACCAAGTTTATACATCCTCTACAAATGTTCAATATGTGCCCCTTTGGTGATACGACACATGCTCAGACGATACTCGAGCTCATTCCATACATATTGTAGCATAAGACTGTCAATTGTCTGCACTGCAGCGCTGATGCGTTCTTTGAACTCGACTAAGGATTGCGGTAGTGGGGGTATGTAAACAAGTTCCTTAACGTACCCCCACAGGAAGAAGTCGCAGGGCGTTAAATCAGGAGATCTGGGAAGCCAGGGAACAAAGGTAGGTTATTGTCACCAATACGCTCAATCCAGCGATGTGAGATGTGCCAATGAAGGATTGCCCTGTTTTGTGCCCCTCCTCGTGCTGCCACCTGGAATACACAATACAAACTTGGTGAGTTTGTGTTTCTATTCATATACCGGTATCTTTCATGTGTGTGCTTGTAATACTTTTGAAAATATAGTCTTTTCAAAAAGAATGAATCATTCTCCCACAATTAAATTGGCTGGGCCTTCTATTAATTTAGGAAAAATAGGTTGAATTCTACAATATTGTTAACGTTTAACGAGGGAAAATAGGGGAGAATGTCCCAAAATGTGACACATGTCAATCAATAGATCTTATTGAGTGAACAAAATGAAATATGTGACTAAAATCTGATGCGTAATTTTTGAGAAAATGGAGACAAATCAATTTATTTGTGAACTTAAAAATTGATGCGGTACAAGAAACATGCTACTTATTAAGGTGAAACTGATATTAAAATAAACTCTCAAATTAAGCTCTTCATTACAATTCTAGCAAGACGACTGTATATAGAGTGTGGTTAATGAAATAAAGCCTAATTTAATCATTAACTCTGAAATGTTAATTTCTGTTTAACTAAAATTGTGCACATATAAAACTCATATTAGTAGAAGGATGATATCGAACTGAAGAAAACAGCATGTTTCTGAGTACATTCCTATGTGTAGTTTTCGATAAAATAAAAAATACAAATCTTATGACGCTGAGAAGTATGCCGTTTCTTACCAATAGTAATTGACGCTTTATTTTACTGGAATAAATCATTTTTTTTATGCACTGTACAATATGAAAGGCTTTGATTTGTGCAGTTTGTAATTAAAAGCATTTAACTTTCAAATACGACTTTCACTAAACTTAATTTTCACATGGCAATTGACAGAAAAGTAGCCAAAATAAAAACATGTAAAAAGATAAGGTAATACAATACATCTTAAGTATATCCCTTGTAACTCCAAGTTTAATAACAATGCACAGCATGAAAGAAATCTGGGCAGCGTCTCTTATTACCCTGTATATTAAAACTGAAATATTAAAACAAATATTTTTCAGAAGTTTTCCTGTACATTGGAAGAAAAAATTCTATTGTGCTGTCCAGTAACAAAGTATATATACACAAAAAATCAGATATATGACTTGAAATTTGTTAACGTTTTAAATTACCTTTGTCTCTTATTACCCCGAGTATCTCTTATTACTCCGTCTTCCCCTAATGTAAACATATTGGCACTTTATTGAGATTTGTGGAGCGATACATCTATTGATTACTACTGATATAGATATTTTGACAAAGAAAAATATGCAGCAAAGCATGAGAGTAAGACCACAGTAATATGTATGGTAATGCTAAAGGGTAAAAAACTTTTCTAAAGACAGTAAAGAGGACCACACGAAAAGTACTTTAACGAATAAATGCACTAGCATTTATAATACAGATTAAGAATATAATATTTCGCCTAGATGTTATGCAACTGATAGTTCTTAAACAGAGATGGAATGGCTCAGTGGGTCGTGACTGAAGTGAATCAAGATTTGTGAGTGGGACAGTGGGTCAAGAGGATGTGAACCACTGCGACCCACCACCTACTGTGACCTACTCCGACCCACCATGACTCACTCCGACCCATTCAGCTCAGTGTATTGTAGAGAGTATATTTTGTTGTCTATGTTGTTCAAGGCCTCCATTTTCTTCTTTTTTCATTTGTTTCTATTTACTTATCTGAGATGTACATTCAATTCAAAAAAAAAAAAAATGAATGTAACTATGTGTGCGTAATCATCACAGACAAACGTAAAAGCCAAATGAAATGGCTTCTGGTATATAGTTAAGCCCCAATCCCAATTGAGACATTATCGTATTGCTTTCATTATAATACATATCCTAAGATGATAGTGGGGGTCCGAATTTTTGCGAAAAATTTAGTATCTCATGAGTGGGTCACCGTGGGTGGTGGGTCGTGGATCGTAGGATCACGGTGGGTGATGGGTCAGTGGATCATGGGTCATGTTTTCATTGACCCATGCCATAGAGTTACATATTTACGTTACACGAAAAGTTCATGTGTGAATGAAGGGGCCCTTGCAAACCGCTTGTTGTAAGCTTGCATCCGGCTTGATTGGAAAGCGTGCAAACATGCTAAGCTGGATTTCAGTAACGAAGCTACATGGAGGCAACCTTGCATTCAATCTTGTGAAAGCTCATGTGGTTCGGATTCCACGTTAATGTGGTTCGGATTCCCGTCTCATATAGCTTCGCTGCTGAAAGGTATATTAAACTTAAAATCAATTCAACTCCATTCAAGCATGACGCAAGTGTTTCACTATGGCGGTAAGTCAATAGCCAATGAACGATCAGTGATGCTATAACGCTCTGCGAAGGATCTAAAGTATCGCTTGCAAGTACAACAAAAGGCAGATTTTATGCAAGCACGCACTGAAGTGGCAAGCGCAGAAACCAAAAGCCAAACACGCGCCAACTGACCGAAAGGTTTCTTGCTACTTGGGGATAAGGGTAGCCACCCTTAAGGTCACCGTTACCCATGCCATGAAGATAGCGAATTGTCTTCATTAACGAGCTGGCCAAGAAAATCGCTTTAGCTATCTACTGCAAAAAAGAAAGATTTCAAAAACTCACTTTCGTTCAAGACTCTCGTGTAAAGTAACGGACAGACGTAGTACTAACATTACAACCTTATAAGACTACTAGCGTGATCCTATTAATAACCAAATGAGAAAATTTTTGTGGACATTCTATATGGCAAGTGCAATGTTGATAACAATGGAAGTGCTAAGTTTTCCTTTTCCATTAGTGCAAATGAAAGGGTAATGAAGAACCTCTCTTATAATTAGATAAACACACCTTTACAACTTTCATGAGAATGAGTGGTGGTGGAAGGTACTAATACAATAAATAGCAACCTCTGATATCCTCCCTTTGGGGCCTGAACCGATTGACCGGTGGAGCAAATATCCGTCTCCTTTACAATGTAATAAGCCGGAAGTACTAGGAGCTGCCTGGCCCCGGTTGTTATTCCATTAAATCGTCGCTAGCCACACCACAGTCAGTCAATGTTGCTGACCCGTCATCATCAATGTATTTCCTTCGACATTGGCATGTCGTTGGCATGGCAACGAAACCGAAACTTTTCAATTGCGCCGTCGCAAAACTCGTTACGTTTTAAAAAGAAGTAACCTTTGTAGTCAATGTTTTTTTGAGTCATTCCGTGCTCTCTCCCCTAACAGCGTGACTATTTCGTGTATTAGATTTGTCTTTTTGTTCTATTTATTTGTTCAGACGAACAAAAACAAAGTAGTGGTGGTGGTGTTCCAGTGTTCACACATTGTATTGTTTCTTGTTTATTGAAGGTCTTGACTTCATGCTATATGACCTGTTGACCACGAGGATCGTATGCATATATGCATATACGTATTTATTTCGCAACGTCGCATAAGAGCATTTGTATCCAGGTATGTATTGGCAATATTGCGCACTTAATGTAAACACACAAAAAACTTTTGCACATACTAATTTAAAAAAACTTCTTGTGCACGCAAGGACACGTTAAAACTCATAAAATGAATGTATATATACAGTAAACTCTCTCTTAACCGATCACCATGGGACCGGACCCTGGTCGGGTAAGAAAATAGTCGGTTAAAATGAAAATCACCATTGCACAATATTTATATAGAATAATAGTTAAGAAAAAGGTTTATAGTACCCTACTATAATTCAATGAATTTAACTCACCAGATTCGGAAATTTCAATCAAAATCTTCTCAAGTGACAATTGAACAAAATACCGCACATTGAATAAACCACACTAAACTATAACACATACCACACAGGTATTTATAGTGTATGTATTGATAGAAGAAAACACAAAAGTGACAAGAAAATACTATTGAGATTACAATACTGAATGAAGTACAGTTCTGTTTTATAAACACATTTACTAAACGAAGAAAAGTGCATATGGGCCTATTCTGTGGTACATCATTATGGAGCTGAGCACAGCTGATTACAAAAATGACTTATTTCTTGGAGGAATGGGTGGTTAGACCCACAGACGATTAAAGAGAGAGTGGTTAAGAGAGGGTCCACTGTATATATTTAAAAATATTAAATTTATTGACTGACAACAACCAAGTATAACTCAACCAGGAGCGTCATTTAGAAGACAGGGGCATTCCGTCCTAATGTATATATAGGATGACAGTCGAAGTGTTAGGGGAGTGTATTAAAAGAACTGTACAGTCACTGAAATGCTTCGACATATAGTTCATATGTTTGAAAATCCATAATTATTAGGTCTAAACTATGTGGACAGGAATGTTGTAGACTAAATATTCTTGATGTGCTGTTAATATTAAACCAGTTTACAGACAAACCCAATTTAGGCTCTGAAGACGGAGTCCTCATTCCTCCTCCTCCCCCCCCCCCCAAAGAATTTCTGGTACATTAAATTCGGCTCGTCTGTTGTGTGTTTATTAAACTTATTTTTACTACTTACAACAAATAAAAAAATGAAAGAATAAAATAATGAAATAAAATAAAATAATGAATAATAAAAAATAAAATAATGAAAGAAAAAATTAAAATGTTAAACCACGTTAACATGTAAAATATTAAAAAAAAAATGGAAATAGATCATTCACTTTGTTAGGCTACTGTCATTTGCATAATTTGATTACAAACACAGTTTCAAATTTGCGTAACATTCTTTGAGTTTAATCTTACTTTTTCATGGATTAAAGAAAAAAAAAAACATTTTTATAAACGCAAATAAATGGACTTCCAAAACTTTTTTGTTTGTTTGCTTGCTTGTTTATCGGTACAACCAGGGGTCAAAGTGGATCTGAAAAGGTAGGGGACACATAACGTCACACCGTCCCCCTTGCCTATTTTTGCCCATTGTAATTCTCTTAGAAAGTGGGGGGACGCCATAGATGTTTTCCAGAAGTGAGGGGACGACGTCCCCTCGCGTTCCCCCTCACTTTTACCCCTGGGTACAACACAGATTCTAACTTTAGGCACTGTCAACATCTATGTTTCAATAAGGTAGCATAGTAATAATATAATACTAATAATAACAATATTATTTGTATGTATTAACATATATATGTATGGTAACTTTTTAATGTTATCTTGTTTTGAAAGATGTTTTTTGGTTGTTTTTAGTATATTTAAGAAGCCCCCTGAAAATGGCATCGGGTTCTTCTAGAACAACTTACTGACTACACCCTGTATGTGGAACTAGAGATATCACTAACTATTAGTTCACCAGTTACTTACATATTAATTACTGTAATTAATTTGCAAACTTTTCACAATAATGTCACTTTATTCACCTGCTAGTAACTTATTAATGGGAGATTTTCGTTTCAAAAAATATTAAATTGGGAGGAAGTCCCCCCATACCTCAGGATTTCGCACTCTGGAAGAGAATTTTGTCTAGTGTTTCCCAAGAGACAAGAGTACGTTTTCAACTTTTGAGTCGAGACGAGAAATATTAGAATTCTCGTCTTATTTTCGAGACGAGAATCGCGACAAGACGAGGACAACACTAGTTCACCCATGTCTTAGATCTCAAAAAAAGCAGTTTTAGTGTTATATGGTTCATAGTATAAAACCTATGAATTGATAAAGTGATTATAAAAATATAATGAAGAGCATTATCAATGTTTAAAAGTTACACATTACACTGAAATAATACGAGTAAATATGGTTTAAATCAATTGATAAAATGTTAGAATATTTGGTTGGTATACGCTCGACTTTTTCGCAAATATAACGTGTACCCAGGGCCGGATTTAGGATGGTGCACCCCCTTTCGTTGTAAATATACATTACCTAAAATGAGAAGCTAGCAGTGAAAATAGTGACACTTAGCGAAACTTTCTGTCATTATTTTTCCGTAAGGGGCTTAAGAGAAAGCAGAGCTTTGCAAAAGCAATAGTTTAAGTTGATTTCTTGAAGGTTGAAGGAAAAAAAATTCACCAAGCAAAACAATACAATTGTCAAGCAGGGAAGAAAACAGCAACCAGGAGCATAGAATATTTTTTTTCCGGCATATCACTTGCGACACTCTAAAATACTAACTTTCCACCACCACCGTTCTATGTATCAGCGTTGTCAGGGGTGAAGAATATTGTCGCATGCCACCCACTTTGAAGAGTTTCAGTGGGATTCGTTACTTTGGTAGATATTGGTGCACCACCCTCAGAAAATCCTGGATCCGGTCCTGTGTGTACCAATCTCCGAATACACTCGCTTTTTTCGTAAATTTAAGTGAAATATACGATGGACTATAAAAATAACATGAGAGTATACGCCGTATACTTACTCTCGCTGAGCTGAGCGAAGCGAAGCTCTTATACTCGGGTTAGCCGTTTGGTTGTCCGCGAACTCCTCCTACACCGTTTGGCCGATCTCAACCAAACTTAGCACGCTGATAGAGTATGTCGTGCTGAGTGACAACATAGGTCGAAATCAAAAATCCGATGTACCATCGAGGAATAATAACCGAAAAACGCTTCCTCCTAGACCGTTTGGCCGATCTCAACCAAACTTAGCACGCTGATAGAGTATGTCGTGCTGAGTGAGAACATAGGTCGAAATCAAAAATCCGATGTACCATCGAGGAATAATGACCGAAAAACGCTTCCTCCTAGACCGTTTGGCCGATCTCAACCAAACTTAGCACGCTGATAAAGTATGTCGTGCTGAGTGACAGCATAGGTCGATGTACCATCGAGGAATAATGACCGAAAAACGCTTGCATAGACTTAACATGGGGAAAAAGTTTTCACGCGATTTTTTTGTCAACAATTAAAAATGACATTTATTATTGCATAATGGCCAGGAATGATTACGTAGTTTAAGCTCGCTCAGCTCATTTCATTGCAATCGGGTACATCCATTGCATTCCTAGTATAGGGCTCATTACGTCCCTGATTTAAATGGTATACCACACTCTTCGTGAACCTTTTGTAACGTTGAAGGATTCTAGCATGTTGTGCATTAAATTAAGAAAAAAGTTAGGGCATAAATTAAGTACATAAATTTAGAGATCGAGATGAAACAAAAAAACCTTGTTTCTTGTCTCATTTCGTGGACAACACTAATCTTGCCTCCACTCCCTCTAAAGCAACACTTGAAATTACGCTCCTTATTCTCCAACCGCGAAGGCTTGATCACTAATGAGTTTCAAACCATTCGACAGTCAAATGTTGAGGTTATTACCTAAAACTGATTAACTTTAGATAAATGTAATCGATGAATGGGAAAAAAAAAACAAAATACTCCAAAAATTAAAGAATATTCTACAATAGGAACTTCTGTATAACTAATTATTCAGTTTCATTATGTTTTTGATATTTTGGGAAATGAAAGATCTTAACGTGTGGTACGAACAACATACAACTCTTTTGTATAACCCACGGTATTTCTGGTAAGAGGTTTTGATTTTCGTTTCCCAAAAGTAAAGTGTTGTGAAATGTTCTCTTTTTTTCACTCACTGATTCAATTGTTCTAACTACATAGAAGCCAATATAGTGTTGCGTTCTTGTAGATATAAATTCCTGCTATTTTAGTATATCGGGCATCAAGTATTTGTAGACGGACTTTCCCGAATTCTTTACTCCCGAAAGAAGCGTCTAGGAGGATGGAACGACTATTTTGTGAGACCTTGAATAAAGATATGAGAAAAAAAAACTCATAAAATATTTCATGTGCACTAATCTACTGCGTGAAACACAGACATTACGTAAAAATGATGAAAAACGACTAACAGTTTTTAAAATGTTGGTGTGGAGAAGAATGTGGGAATTAGCGGGTCGAACGGAAAACGAATGAAAAAGTGTTAGAAATGATGGCGGAGAAAAAACAATTTTAAGTATTATTAAGAAGAGGAAGTTGGGACATGGCTATAAATGAACTGTATCATGAAGGACGTGCTAAAGAATATGGTGGCAGGAAAGGCAGGGAGAAGAGCGAAGGAGGCTACAATTAATGGACGATATCGAAACAGAAAAATCGTATGAGAAGACGAAGAGGTTAGCGGAAGACCGTGGAGGATGGAAACTTCTTAGTTGAGGCAAGTAACCTGCCAATAATGGCAAAATACTTATGATGATGGTGATGATTGGTTCTAACCTGTTGTTTGCTACAAACTCCAAACAGTCAGTTGTTCTTCCTCGCTATTGTATATGGAAAATGCTCTTTAACATTTCTTGTGTAGAAGGTAAAATCAAATAGGCTATGTAATATGTAGATTCAAACACCTTTGGGAATAAATTTTGAGTATTTGTGTTTTGTTCTTGTGCAACCCCAAGGTTATGAAAGACGGATACTAATAACATAAGCTTCAAACCATGACTGGGACTTGAATCCGGTATAGTTGGCAGATGCACAGAGTATCATGAATGATCAACCCTCACAGTTTAGAAGTCGGTTCACCACCTTTATTCCCCTCCAGAAGAACTGCATTACAGGAGACAATGTAAACAGAAAACAATACCGGCTATGAACACGTTAATCTCATAAAAAAAAAAAAAGTATGATTAAAGCGTGCAATATGATGCACATTGGTGCGTAAAAATATTCTCTCCGTGCTCTGCACGTTGTGTCTTTCAAAATTAAAGTAAAATATTTGTAAAAGCATCTGATCCCCTAAGTCGTCTATAATTTTTTGATGAAAAGAATTTCATTATGAGCATTTCATTTTTGAACACGACTGTACGGAGACCAAAACTGCATTGAATATGGTTAAATTAGTAGTGGCAGGTTGTGGATCATTATCACTAATATATTCCTTATTTTTCGTATGTAATAACTAGACTGGTAAACAATATTCACCCCATATAGAAGAATTTAGTTCTTGATTTTGTGTTTATTAAGTTTGTACTTTTTTAAAGCACTTTAAGTTTCTATCAATTAACACAATATTAGGGTGATTTAGAGGACAATACGAGTTTGAGGAAATTCGTTATGTTAAAAACAGTAATGCACGTAAAATAGAAGTAAATGTAATGAATATATCCTAACTTGCGATCCTGGCTCTCGGGTTCAGTCGGCCTCAAGCTCAATAACTTAGCACAAGCCCTATACTCGTAAGTGGAGAGCGAACCAGAGCCTTAGTTAAAACAAGGACAAACCACGTGAGATTATTGAGTGCGAACATCAGTGAGGATAGTGAGTGCGAGCCCAATCAGGTTAATGAATTCAAGATTGAGATCAATCTAACGGGAGCCTTGTGGAGGACAGCAAGACGGGATGAAATTATATTCTTAGGCCTATTTAGCCCATATTCAAACCTTTTTACATCAGTTCATATATTCAAACTTTATAAATTCATCTGATATGTTCACACTTTATATATTCATCTGATACATTCAAAACATATATTTAACTGACATATTCAAACCTTATATATTCTGCTAAAATATTCAAATCTTACATATTCAGTTGGTATAGTCAAACCTTTTATATTCCGCTGATACATTCAAACTTTATATAAATATATTCAATTGATATATTCAAACCTTATATATTCTACTGTTATATTCAAATTTTATATATTCAGCTGATATATTCGAATTTTATATATTCAGTTGTATTCAAGCCTTATATATTCAACTGTCAAATGAATGGAGAGTATATGAGGGGATTCTTGCCTATATATATATATATATATATATATATATATATATATATATATATAGGCGCGGGCCCCTTGATGTTTAGGTATACACTGGATAAAGCTGCAAACTATGGTTTAGCCCCTCCCTTGATCATATCCTGGATCCGCCACTACATATATCTATATCTATCTATCTATCTATATCTATATGTATATTCAAAAATCACACTTGTCCTGAAAGGATATAATTCCGTGTACACCACTGGTTCAAACCTTATGTATTCAACTGATATATTCAAATTTTATATAACCAGCTGATTTATTCAAATCTTCAGCTGAAAAATTAAAATATTATATATTCAGCTGATTTTTCAAACATTATATATCCAGCTGAAATACTCAAAATTTATATATTCATTTCTTGTATTCAAACTTTATATTTTCAGCGTATATATTCACATTTTATATATTCAGCTATTCAGCTGATGTAATCAAATCTTACATATTCAGTGTAAATATCTAAACCTTCTATATTCAGCTGATATTTTCAAACCTTCTATATTCAAATGATATATTCAAACCTCACATATCCAGCTGATATATCCAAACCTTATACTCGTATATTCAACTAATATATCCAAACCTTATATACTCAGCTAATACATTCAAACCTTACATATCCAGCTGATGTATTTAAACCTTCTTTATTTTGCTAATATATTCAAATTTAACATATTCAGCTGATATATTCAAACCAAGGATCTTATAAAATAGAGGATCTGCCCTTACAACAAAATCTTGTAGCCATACGTCACAGTTTCGCCACCCCTACTCTGCCCACTCCGCCCAATAGGATCGCAATGTTTTGAGCCAACAATCATGCGGAAACGAAAGTAGCCAATCAGACGATGGCAGAAACGAGAGTAGCCAATCAGACGTGCCGATTCTCGGTTGCTTTTTGGCTTCACCGATTTAATACGATAAAGATACCTATGGGCACATACTCTATTTATAACATCCTTGATTCAAACCTTATGTTCGTATATTCAACTAATATATCCAAACCTTATATATATATGGACGAGTTAAAGTGTGGTCAATGTGTGAGCGTCCACGCTCACAGAAGGATCAGGATGATGTCCTTAACTCATCAACTCACTTGAGGGTAACTGGAAGGCCAGTTGGAAGTTGGCGAGCCTAGCGCGACGAAGCCTAAGAGCGAGCCACTCAGCGGAAAGAAAAAGAGAAGACACCCACGCCTCGCTCTCATTTTTTGGCGATTCAGGTCATTCGACTCTCATTTTCGACTCGGATTCGTCTCTCAGAAACCAGTGACAAGCTCCAATTCTTCATAGCATCAGTGATATATAAAGTCATTATTTTAATCAGTCCAACGCAGTCTCCAGTTGAAGAGCCAATCATTCGAAGAAGAAGCTGAGGAAACTATCCGGGAGAAGACAGCTTCCAAGAAGGAATCCACCACGTGGGCTAAGAAGGGGCAGACATAATTGCGGTCCTTGAGCGTCTTCCAGCAACTACAAGTTAAGTAAAACGATTTCTTGGGAACGGTGGACGAATACCTTAAATTACCTTTTTTTTTTCTTAAATTCATTCATAATTTTATCACCCTCCATTCTCTTTGCATTCTGTCCATTTTATTATTTCATTAAGTCAGCCGACATCAGTATTGCAGACAGAATTTAACTTCCACTTGTGTCTAACTTACCTTAGTTCAAATAAATAGTTTATAATACCTAAACAGTTCTCTTGTTTAGTTATTGAAACAGTGTGCCTTTTATGTCTCTAGGTAGCCGCTTCACGGCCTATGTCTCTGTGTGGTATTTCTCTCTGCCATCGCGCGTAACCTCTGTTGCTATCGAGACCGACAATAAACTTGTTTATTGTTCAGGGTTTGTGTTTCCCTGGTTTTATTGATTGGATAATTTTCCAAATTATCACAATCAATCAAATCGGCGTGCACAAATATGAAGATTATGAGACTCAGGTGCAGTTTTACTATAAGGAGGCAGGTTTAGGGCCGTGCTCGATAAAAAAAAAAAGCTTTAATTTGGCACACAGTGTGGGATTTTGCAGGGACCCATCAGATAAAGAGAACAACCATTTCACGCTTCGTTATAGAGAGAGGGAACCGATACAGTATAGTTTTAACGTCTTTTGATTCACCTTCTATATTTACTGCGAACATCTCAAAATTTCTATACTGTTTTCTGCATTTTGTTTCCGTATTTCAGGTAATTCATTCACATTCGTCCATTTTTTCATCCATTTTAGTAGTTGTAGAGCATTATTTTCATGTTATGGTGTTTTATTCAGAAGTCAAATGTATGTATGTGTATGGAATATGCTAGAGTCGTGAGTGAAGTGCATTCTATGTCCGCTGATTTAGGCACAGAGTTAGTCTTTGTTAAGGAAAGTTTTCGACCACGTGGCTAGCATCATCGCCTTGTTTGTTTCCACAAGCATCACGTTCATAAGTTCATTTCATTCCTAATTCATTTTTCTCAAACAGTGTTATTTTCGTGGTATTACTAAGTCATTTCATCATTCTTCGAGTAGCCCTCCCAAATAGAGAAAGATCGTATTCTCATTCATTAGTGTATGATATTACGTTGTGGGAAAATGGCGATGAACATCGACACTTTTAAAGAAGCAATGAAGTCCCTTATGGATGATCAGTCAAAAGAATTGACAGAAAAATTGCAATCCAATAAAGAAGAGCTCACAGACCAGCTCAATAAAAACAAGGAAGAGTTCACAGACCAGCTCAATAAAAACAAGGAAGAGCTCGTTGACCAGCTCAACGAAAACAAGAAAGAGCTCACGGAAGAATTCAATGAACAGCTACAAGCCACAGAACGAAAACTTTCCGGAACAATGACAGCTATTGAGAACCATATGCGCTCAGAATTTAGTGACGCGAACGAGGAAATTAAAAGCGAACTATCGACGATGTGCGACGTCGTCATTTCAATCATGCAACACACTGAGCAAGCTCTGGAAGAAACGCGGAAGAGTATCCAATCCCTTGATAACCGGTGTTCTAGCCTAGAAACTGTAGTTGCTAACAATAAAAGTGCTATTCTTAATTTGGAGCACAAAACGGGTGTCATTTTTAAAGCCACACAATCAGTACAATCTGACTGCGCGAACGCCTACAGTCATATCTCTTCCAGAGTTATTGAAGTTGACCATTCCCTTACAAATTTCGCTCAGAACTTTAACGACTGCATATCGAATCTTACAAGCGAGATGGAGAGAAACCGTGATGCTAGCACCCGCCAATCTCAATCTGTGCTAGCACAAGTCCAGGCACTACGCCAGGAAACTTTTACCGGTCAATTCGAGCTGCATCAGCGTTTACTAGCTCTAGAAAATAGACAAGAACGGCACTATCGTTCTTCGGAACACGTTCAAATGCAGGGTCAAGGGGACAACTTTTCCCAAAACCAGCATCTTCTGAATGTAAGGGAACCCGCCACTGTGCCCTTGTTCGGTGCCAGGCAACGTCGCACACCCTCTCGATCCGCCCAGTTTTCACAGGCGACATCCGCATGCGAAGGTGACCTTAGCCCAAAATTTCAGGATGAGGCCTATGAAAGTGAATCCTCAGGGTCAGAAAGTGAAAGTTACCGTCACCCTACACCTCGCGTCAATGTCCGTTTTTCTGATTTGGCCCACCTCACGAAGTTTTCGGGAACTGGTGCTTCTCTATTACCTGACACGTTTTTGGCCAAATTTGAGAGCGAGATGTCATTTCTTCGAGTTCCTCGTTCACAGTATCTAGAATTGTTGCAGTTCTGCCTCGAAGGTGACGCCCTTTCATGGTTTCAGTTAAACAGAACGAACATTCGAAACTACCAGGAATTCCGAACTGAGTTAAGAGCACACTATCAGAATAGCTTCATAGTCGCACATAAACTGACTTTATTGCGAACGCAACATTTTTCGCCATCTCGTCACACCTCCGTCGAATTGTTCGTAGTGAGTCGTTTTCAAGACATTAGAGCTTTGTGTCCTTCTATTTCTGACACGGAAATCATTTCCACTCTGATTCCTTTGTTGCCTACGCGATTTCAGACCTACCTGGTGGCAACACAACACGAGAGGTTTCATGACTTTGTTTCCTGTGTTCAGAGGCTTGAAGCGTTACAGGGATCAGTGACAGACACCCGTTCCGCGGCGCCCGGTTCCAGTAGATATTCAGCGCCTCGCCTCAGCAACAACCCTCGTCCTGCATATTCGTCTCAATTTCCCCGTAATAATAACATACAGAATTTTCCAGCATCAAATAGTCACGTTCCTTCCCGCACGTTCCAGAGGCAAGTTAATCACGTTGCGCTTGAGAATGACGAAACCTCTCGCAGGAACCGTGATCACTTAATTGAATCACAGCCTTCTCGTACTTCCCTCAGACGTCCAGCACGGGCTGCACGTAATAGACGCCGTAACCGTAACCATAGCTTACAACCACGTGATACACAGGAATCTTCCCGTTCCCAACAATCGCAGGTTCGATTTCAGTCTCCTGCATCGGAACCGGAAAACGATTCCCAGTACGAGAATCGCGGGCCATCCCCACGACGCCCTATAAGTGACGATGAAATGTACTACCAACAAGAGCAGCATTTAAACTGACTCGCAGCTTTCTTGGTACGGAGGTCAAGAATAGCTTAGACACCGTGAACCGTGGTAGTGAATCCTCCAGTGAAGGAACTAGTTTCCAGTGTAAAACTGAATATAAGACCTTTTACGTCAGGCAGTCATTGCTATGTGTAGACCCACGAAGTGATACTTCTCAGTTTGTTAACCTTAGTGACGATGACAACGAAAGCGAGGATGAAATACAGACCCTTTCGAATAAGCAGTTAGACTTTCTCGAATGCACGTGCAGTTCGAAAGTCGTAGTAAATATTCTAGGTAAAGAATATACGTGCTTGTTGGACGGAGGAAGTGAATGTTCCCTCATAAGCAAAGACATGTGGTCTAAAATAAGCACTATTGTCTCGTCACCGCGACTCGAACCAGTTCCTCACGTATCACTCGTCGGATTCCACGGAGGCAAACGCGCCCATGTAAAGGGTAGAATTTCTATTCCCGTGAAGCTTGGTCAACTAGAAATTATCATACCATTTCTTGTAGTGCCTAATATTAACGAGCAAATTATTCTTGGACTAGATGCACTTTCACAACTGCGTACTATACTTGATTATGGTAATTGCACGGCTACTTTTCATCATTCCGACTTTTGCGCTATTTTAAATATTTTGCCAGTGGCCAGTGCGAAAGAAAAACACAAAAGTAGTGATAATACTCAGTTTTATAGTAACAACATATGTGTCAGTACGTCTGTTGACTCTCAGTCAAATTCTAACCACGAACATCGTTTTGACGAGAGCTACGAGTTGCATTACGATCCTGACGATGTCACTCTTGAGGGTGACGAAACTTTTTTGAATGTAAATTCCCAGAAGTTAGTAGCATTAGGTCGTACTTGCGTAGAAGAAAGTAATAACATTTTTAATGGACGGGGTATATCTCCAGAACAGCACCCAGAATTATTTGCTACTGATGCTGAAATACTTCAAGCGGTTGAATCTTCCCATGTCCCACCCGAATACAAACAGGATCTCACCGATATACTAATCAAACATCGTCACGTTTTCGCCAAGTTTCCCGGTTTGTGTCGAGACTTCCAATATGACTTTGGTATCACACATACTGAACCGATAGTACGAAAACCTTATCCCATTGCTTACAAATATAGGGAAGCTGTTAACCGTGAGATAGATAAATTGCTTTTCCTTGGGGTGATCGAAAAGGCCTCTTCCCCACATTTAAATCCGCTTCACGTGGTGCTGAAGAAATCAGCGGAAGAAGATGGACTGCCATCCATCCGTTTAGTAACGGATTTAAGAGGTGCTAACGCCGTTACACCGTTACATCACCAAAGGCCAGAGAAAATAGACGAGCTTCTCGCCAAGTTCAGTGGCAAAAATCTCTTCAGTACTTTAGATTTCTCTCAGTCCTATCTACAATGCGAAATTTCTCCCCAGTCCCGACCGTATACTGCATTTTTATATGCCGGAACGCAGTACCAGTACACTGTAGTACCTAACGGTCAGAAGAACGGCTCCACTGCCCTGAACATGTGTTTGAACCATGTGCTAGGTGACGAGTTATCACGTCAAACCATAAGATACATCGACGATGTATGTTTAGCGAATTCTAGTCCCACTGAGCATCTTTCTTTGTTGGATAAAGTGTTGGGAAAAATCAAATGTTCAGGGATGACACTGAACTTGTCGAAGTGTGATTTCTTTAAAAATGAAACACAGTTTTTAAGCTTCAATATCACCTCCCAAGGATACAAGAAGAATCCCCAGGCTGCAGACGCCATTAAGCGCCTCCCCAAGCCTCACAATGTGAAATCTCTTAGGAGATGGTTAGGCATTATTGGATGGCACCGCCGTTACATTCCCAGTTTTTCAGTCTTAGCAGCACCTCTCTTTAATTTATTGAAAAAGGACTCACGCTGGCAGTGGACTGAGGCCTGTGAAATCGCTTTGAATAAGCTTGTCAATCTCGTCATTGAAGACGTTATGCTGTCCTTTCCAGACCATAACAGACAGTTTTTCATCCAAACGGACGGCAATCTACAAGCCGTCGCTGCAGCCTTATTTCAAGTTGATGAGAACGGCAATAAGCGTGTCATAGAATATTTCTCGAAAATGTTATCCCCCGCTCAGTCCAAATATACCATAACGGAAATTGAGGCTTACGCAATAGTGTGCGCCGTAAAGAAGTGGGAAGCATATCTACTTGGCACGCATTTCACGGTCCTTTCAGACCACAAGGCACTCACGTCGCTGAACAATGTTTGTTCATGGAACCCCAGGTTATCACGTTGGTTCATCCAACTTCAACGTTTTGATTTTTCAATAGAATACGTCCCGGGAAGACAGAACGAATGTATTGATGCATTCACACGCTTGCTTCCTTCATTGGAACACAAAATTGTGAGAACTCACGCTCTCAATGTGCTGAACGATGACGTCACACGTGTCACCAGACAGGAACTTATTGACATGCAACGCAGTGAATCTGATTACCACCCCATCATTCAGTATATTGAAGCAAAGTCTGCGTCTCAAACAGCGTCACCTGAAATGCCTTCTACGTCAAGCGACACCCAACAGAACGCAGCGACCCACCGTGGTAAAAGATCTTGGGACACCCTATATAAACTGCAAGATGGCATTCTCACAATAAAAGACTTTCGCTTCCCAGATCGTTTTCGCATCTGTCTCCCACACCAGTTACGATCCAAAGTCATAGAGTCTTACCACAACATGGGTCACTTCGGTAGAGACAAAGTTCTTTCCAGCATTTCACGAGCGTTTCACTGGCCACAAATGCGCAAGGATGTTGCAAAATACATTCATGATTGTGTCACATGCATGCGCACGAAACACCAAAAGATCCCCACCGCACCTTCCATGGGATCCATTATTCCTAGCTCTAAAGGCGAATTAATTTCTATAGACTTATATGGTCCTCTCCCACGTGGCAGGCAAGGCGAAACATTTCTGCTCACTGTCATGGATTGCTACTCACGATTAGTCCAGGCATATTGTCTGAGGAGTGCAACCACTCAGAGCATAGTAAAGTGTTTAGAGAGCAGATATTTTCAACACCTAGGAGTACCATTAAAGGTGTTAACGGATAATGGTCCACAGTTTGTTTCTAATCATTTTAAGAGCTTCTTATCTCGATATAACATTAGACATCTGCGGACAACTCCTTACCATCCGGCTTCGTCACCGGTAGAACGCATTCATCAAGACATGTCACGCTTGTTTCGCCTATTTTGTTCACAGAAACATCAAGACTGGACGCTTTTTGTATCTCAAATAATTATACTGCTGAATCACTCCATTTCCTCGTCCACTGGAATGTCAGCAGTAGAGATACATTTTAACGACGACCCTAGTATAGCCATCGCTCGAATATGGCAAACCACATTAAAAGAAAAAGACTCCAATGATAACGCTTCCTTTTGGCGTAAACGTTTACTTATGGCCGATCTCAAGAGACGACGTAAGATCGAGCGTCGCAACGACAAATTGCAGCAAAAAGGCGAAAAGCTGCCCACAATCAAAGAAGGTGATCTCGTTTTCTTACGCTCACATCCAGCGAGTAGCGCCATTAATAAACAAATTTACAAATTTTTCGACGTGTATCTGGGGCCCCTCCTCTGTTACAAACGCGTGGGAAATAAGGCTTTCGAGTTGTTAGACTTACGAGATGGTTCCTTGCATGGCACTCACTCTGTTGACAATCTGAATCTTTGGAAGCCATCAGCGGAGATGAGAGAGAAATGGTTGCAGGGCGTGGGACCGACGAATACGGCTGACAGAGACGATTAGGACACGCATTTTGTTTGAGCGAGGTTAGATAGTAAACTCAACCCCCCCCCCTCCTCCTTCAATTTTCCACCTCTGTCACCTTCCCTTGTAGTATATAACATTCACATTTAATAACTAATTTTAAGCGCATACCCCCCATTCTCCTCCACTGGTCCTTTGTATAACGTCCAAACCGACCCAACAAAAGTGTAATACAGTGCCTCGAACTGTGCTCAACAGAACATCAGTGTCATCTTTCACTAAAGTGTCGTGCAGTACAAACTGCCAATGCGGTCAGAACTCCTCAGTGCATCGTCATGTCACTCCGAACAGTGCTTCATACGCTACTCTGCAACAACCGTAAGCGTATCCAGTTCAAAGTGCGTCGAGTTTTGTCGAACTCACATTTTGTCACGGAACTACAGCACAAACATTCCAATAGTGCATCATGTTAGTGCGTCACGAACGGTGCCGGCTGTCAGTAAAAAAAAAAAAAAAAAAAAATAGAAAGAGAAAGACAAACCTGCATCTAAGTGCATAAATAACAAAAATTATAAGAGTAGATCTAATTAGTGTTGTTTCTATCTCCAAGTTGATTGTATATTACTATATAATCATTTCATTGAAGTCCGTTCATAAACTGCATACTATATTAACCACATATTTATGAGTGTATAAAATAATGTGTAACTGGAGAGGAATCGCATAATTTATTCTCCAAAATGCGCTGCAGCATACAACATATATATATTGTAAAGTGCGTAAATCTATATGTATAAGTGTAAATAATCACCTGTTTTTACCCCCCCCCCCCCATCAGTGTACAGTGCAGCGAACTCAAAACTTCGTTTTCGTTTTGATCTTATTCACAGCTTCAACTCCATCAAGAGAACAAGATCATCCATCACACAAGACAAGAAACGAGCCAGCATTGACAGATGTCCACAACCAACACCAATTAAATTAAAAATCATATAAAGTAAAATATTTTTTGAAGCCTCTCAAGCCATTATGTAAGGGTGGTGCCCATTAACCAAAATTCAATTTGTAAGAGGGTGACCTTTGTAATTAACTTTTTCTTTACATTCAAATTCATTGTAATATTTCAATTCATTAATTTCAAACCGTACACTGTGACCAAGAAATCTTCACCCACATCTTGTCAAGTATACCAGGATCTTCTTCGTCGTGAGTTCTTCCTCTCGGAGCACCAATCTGTGAGCGTCCACGCTCACAGAAGGATCAGGATGATGTCCTTAACTCATCAACTCACTTGAGGGTAACTGGAAGGCCAGTTGGAAGTTGGCGAGCCTAGCGCGACGAAGCCTAAGAGCGAGCCACTCAGCGGAAAGAAAAAGAGAAGACACCCACGCCTCGCTCTCATTTTTTGGCGATTCAGGTCATTCGACTCTCATTTTCGACTCGGATTCGTCTCTCAGAAACCAGTGACAAGCTCCAATTCTTCATAGCATCAGTGATATATAAAGTCATTATTTTAATCAGTCCAACGCAGTCTCCAGTTGAAGAGCCAATCATTCGAAGAAGAAGCTGAGGAAACTATCCGGGAGAAGACAGCTTCCAAGAAGGAATCCACCACGTGGGCTAAGAAGGGGCAGACATAATTGCGGTCCTTGAGCGTCTTCCAGCAACTACAAGTTAAGTAAAACGATTTCTTGGGAACGGTGGACGAATACCTTAAATTACCTTTTTTTTTTCTTAAATTCATTCATAATTTTATCACCCTCCATTCTCTTTGCATTCTGTCCATTTTATTATTTCATTAAGTCAGCCGACATCAGTATTGCAGACAGAATTTAACTTCCACTTGTGTCTAACTTACCTTAGTTCAAATAAATAGTTTATAATACCTAAACAGTTCTCTTGTTTAGTTATTGAAACAGTGTGCCTTTTATGTCTAGGTAGCCGCTTCACGGCCTATGTCTCTGTGTGGTATTTCTCTCTGCCATCGCGCGTAACCTCTGTTGCTATCGAGACCGACAATAAACTTGTTTATTGTTCAGGGTTTGTGTTTCCCTGGTTTTATTGATTGGATAATTTTCCAAATTATCACAATCAATCAAATCGGCGTGCACAAATGGACAGTCATATGTTCATTTTTTAGTAATACCACTTTTCTGATATACAATACAATTAATAGAACTTTCAAACATCTATTGAAAGCTACAATCTTCCAGAATTGAAATTGTGTTTTTCTTTATACTTTCTGTTAACACAGTGACATCTAGATCTATTTTTTTTTAAGTCAAAGTGATTTTCTCCGCACCGTTCATACTCAGCTAATATATTCAAACCTTATATATTGAGCTAATATATTCAAAGCTCAAGCTAGCATGAATCTTATTGTTATTAGTAAGGGGAGATCCATTGAATGTAGTATGCCTGAGTTCGTGTGAGCCCAAATAAGCTACAATTACAAAATTGCCATTTCTGCCTCAGAGTACTAAATGAATGCATGAAATACCTGAAGTATAGATTCTTTTCACTGCTTAAGATGTTATTATAATTTCATGTAAATAAATATAGCAAAAACAACAATATAGTAATATAAAAAATAAATACAAACATAAAATCAAACATGTGTTGATGAAGCTGACTTTCATATGCTACTCAACATATAAATATGTTCTATAACTACTGTTTTATGTCTCATAAAAAATCCATAGTAAAAGGAAAAAACAATGCTTGTCTCAACTCAGAGAGTGTAGTAAGCGTTCTGTAAGTTAGCAACGGACATTAAAATATCCTGTGATTATAACAGTAATAAATACTGTTATACAACCATTCTTTTCCTACAAACTGATTTTTATTAACTACGTATCGAAAAGTGCTTTACTTAGGATTAGTGAGACTTTTCGTCCCATAATCGACTACAATGAATCAATAGGCCTACATATGGTACCTACATTGTGTTGCACAGAAGTATGTTACAATTTAATCTCATCTCGAATCGACACTTTCTGCTCTGTGTCAGAGACTCATATTGCAGCGACTCATATTTCCAGACTTTTATGTTTCATTCTTAGACAACGCTACTTTTAGACCTCCAAACTATGCTATATTGTGAGTATCGGTAGTCATTAGAATAGCTATATCTGTCTATCTGTTGACAGATTTCAGAAGAAAAACGATAATTGATATCAAGAAATTTGTTTCTAATCGATTCAGCAGCACAAGAATAGATCTTATAGTTGAACCCTTATTCAGACTGGAAATGATGGAAGTTAACTATTTTCATTTGATTTAAACTACTCACTGAGCAAAATAATATATATATATATATATATATATATATATATATATATATATATAGGGTGGTCGTGCATGAATGTCGGAAAATTCGGGAGATGAATCTACAGGTAAAAACAAGCAAAAAATGTCATATGAACATTGAGTGAATGCGCCTTCGTTTGGACGCTAGAGGCGTCTGAAATGTCACCTTCCGAGGCGGCAATTTGCAATATCTCAAGAACGGAGAGAAATACGAATGTCGGGTCAAAACATATCAAAGGAAACCCCATCCGAAGAATCCAATTATGCATAAGTAATGGCGAAACAGTGGCGGCGGTAGAGGGGGGCACAAAGAAAGTGAATGAAACATGGAGAAAAGTGAACAATTTACACTGAAAAATTGTAGGAGGGAATGTTACTTGGAACATGCAACAACAAATGCTAATGAACAAAGGCAACAACGGCTAGTCTGTAGGGACATTATGGGAGGCGGATTGTAGGAATACAGTATCTTTGTAATGGTGAGAAACAGGAATGTCGGGTCAAAAGATATCAAAGGAAATCCCATCCGAAGAATCCAATTATGTATAAGTGATGGCGAAACAGTGGCGGCGCCAGGGGAAGCATAAAGAAAGTGAATGAAATCCGGAGAAAGGTGAACAATTTACACTGACAAACTGTAGGAGTGGATGTTATATGGAACATGCAGCAACAAATGTTAATGAACAAAGGCAACAATGGCTACGCTGTAGGGACACTATGAGAGGTGGAATGTTGAAATACAGTATCATTTTAACGGAGATAAATAGAAATGTCGGGTGAAAAGATATCAAGGGAAATCCCATCCGAAGAATCTAATTATGCACACGTACTGCGGAACAGTGGCGGCGCCAGGGGGAGCATAAAGAAAGTGAATGAAACGCGGAGAAAAGTTGAAATTGGTGAAAACACAACTATTTGAAAGCAATCAGGAAACAAGGAATACAACTGTAGGTGTACTGTATGATACATGTTCGATGACAGAGGGCGCATAGCTACAGTAGGTGGAACAAGGGGGCGTGCAGAGCGTCGCATAGTAGAGTTAGTTATAGGAGTAGTGAAAGCGTGGGTAACGAGAAGGTTCGCATCGAAGGTGCGGAGGGCAGCGCACAGTTCATTCGTACTGAATGGAGCAATGACAGTAACAGCACAAGCGTTTTAGTGCTACACTGTACAGGCAGTGCAGTGATCCATGTGTATGTGAATGTGGTTTACTTTGTGTCGTGTGAAACAGTGTTGATGTTGACAAACGCGGGACGGACAAGTGCTATGTGTAATGCACCACAATGAATAGGGTAGTATACACTAACGCCGAAATGGCAGATATGCATTTGATGTACGGCTTAGCGGAAGGTAATGCAGAAGAAGCACGTAGGTAGCACGTTCTGTGCGGAACGCTACCCAGATCGACAAATTCCAGCACCGGGGATGTTTATTCATATTCATCAGCGATTGCGGGACACTGGGTCATTCCTTCCCAACACAGACATTCCGAGACGAAGACGCGTTCGAACACCCCCACTGGAAGAGAGGGTACTCCGACATGTGACCTGGAACCCGAGTATTAGTACCCGACGAATAGCAAGGCAAGAACACGTTCCGCATCAAGTCGTGCTAAGCATCTTGCATAGTAATAATCTCAGACCGTACCACGTACAACGAACGCATGCGTTATAGGATGGTGACTATGAAACCCGACGACGTTTCTGTCGTTGGCTATACCGCCGCTGCCGTGTATCACCAGCCTTTCTAACACAGGTATTGTTCTCGGATGAGGCATTATTAACACGGGATGGCATCACAAATTTCCACAATCACCATCGATGCACACTCAACAACCCGCATGCAATTGTAGAGACGAAGCATCAACAGTGTTTCCAATTGCATGTGTGGGCTGGTATTATTCGCGACAACGTTGTGGGACCACACTTCTTACCACAGCGATTGAACGCAATATCGTATCTCCAGTTTCTGACTCAGAACCTACCTATTCTGCTTGAAGATGTGCCACTGAGGACACGACAGTGTATGTGGTTTATGCGTGATCGCGCCCTGCCCGCTCATGTCACACCGTTCGTGCATATCTGAACAAAACATATCTGAACAGGTGGATACGTCGTAGTGGAAGACAAGCATGGCCCCCACGTTCACCCGATCTGAATCCCCTAGATTTTTTCCTGTGGGGTTAAGTGAAGGGTCTCGTGTATACACGGCCCCTGCATGATGTTGAAGATCTTCGCCAGCGTGTATGTGCTGCATTTGCCACATTACGGCAAACGCCAGCGATATTGGCACCAGTCAGAGAATCCTTACGCCATCGTGTAACTGTCTGTCTCGAAGAACAAGGAGGACATATTGAACAGCTGCTATAGAATGGCATTATGTTGACCATGGTAAGTACAATACCTCTTGTTTTTACAGTACACTGGGTCTCATCTTCCATATGTGTTTTTTACGATCTGCACGTTTCATCACTAAGAGTGTTTAACAGTTTCTTTGCCTCCCATGCGCCGCCACTGTTCCGCAGTACGTGTACATAATTGGATTCTTCGGATGGGATTTCCCTTGATATCTTTTCACCCGACATTTCTATTTATTTCCGTTAAAATGATACTGTATTTCAACATTCCACCTCTCATAGTGTCCCTACAGCGTAGCCATTGTTGCCTTTGTTCATTAACATTTGTTGCTGCATGTTCCATATAACATCCACTCCTACAGTTTGTCAGTGTAAATTGTTCACCTTTCTCCGGATTTCATTCACTTTCTTTATGCTTCCCCTGGCGCCGCCACTGTTTCGCCATCACTTATACATAATTGGATTCTTCGGATGGGATTTCCTTTGATATCTTTTGACCCGACATTCCTGTTTCTCACCATTACAAAGATACTGTATTCCTACAATCCGCCTCCCATAATGTCCCTACAGACTAGCCGTTGTTGCCTTTGTTCATTAGCATTTGTTGTTGCATGTTCCAAGTAACATTCCCTCCTACAATTTTTCAGTGTAAATTGTTCACTTTTCTCCATGTTTCATTCACTTTCTTTGTGCTCCCCTCTACCGCCGCCACTGTTTCGCCATTACTTATGCATAATTGGATTCTTCGGATGGGGTTTCCTTTGATATGTTTTGACCCGACATTCGTATTTCTCTCCGTTCTTGAGATATTGCAAATTGCCGCCTCGGAAGGTGACATTTCAGACGCCTCTAGCGTCCAAACGAAGCCGCATTCACCCAATGTTCATATGACATTTTTTGCTTGTTTTTACCTGTAGATTCATCTCCCGAATTTTCCGACATTCATGCACGACCACCCTGTATATATATATATATATATATATATATATATATATATATATATATATATATATATATATATATATATATATATATATATATACTGAAGTGTAACTAACTAACTAACTAAATCTATGGCCTATGGAACCCGGAGGTTTAGTGCCGCGTTCACAAAAGCTCTCCACTGACTTCTATCCTTAGCTAATTGGATCCAGTTTCTACTTTGTATTCCTATCTCTGCGAGATCCATCTTAATATTATCCTCCCATCTGCGCCTAGGTCTTCCTAATGGTCGTTTTCCTATGGGTCTACCAGTCAAGACTTTGAAAGCGTTTCTACTTTCTTCCATTCTAGCTACATGACCTGCCCACCTAAGCCTCCTAGACTTGACGACCCTAACAATGTTGGGTAAACCGTATAAACTATGTAGTTCCTCGTTATGAAGCTTCCGCCATTCCCCATTCTCGTTCCTCTTGGGTCCGAATATTCTTCTCAGGATCCTGTTCTCAAATACTTTCAGTCTATGTTCTTCCCTCAGAGTAAGCGACCATGTTTCGCAACCATACAGAACAACAGGCATGATTATCGTTTTATATATTTTAAGCTTCAAATTCCTCGACAGAATTCGCGACGACAAGAGACTTTGAACCGAATAGTAACACGAATTCCCTGCTTTTAGTCGACATTTAATTTCTTCGTGAATATGATTTTCGTCTGTTAATATTGATCCTAAATATTTGAAAGTATCCACTTTATCAAAAGTATTATTTAATATTTTAACACCTCCACAATTTCGTCAAATATCCATTTTGGCTTCGTCAGATACATCAAGAGTATCTGCTGAAGTC
The DNA here is from genome assembly GCF_964235325.1 of Thermobia domestica. NCBI lineage: Eukaryota > Metazoa > Arthropoda > Insecta > Zygentoma > Lepismatidae > Thermobia > Thermobia domestica. Next base: position 311,759,738 of record NC_137454.1, on the reverse strand, counting down.
AAAGTAAATAGTTGGTGTAACTGGCACACTTTTTTTTCTTTTTTTTTTTTTTTTTAATGAACATATTGTTTTGCTCAGAGACAAAGGAAACGATTTTCAATTTCATGGTTGGTCGCAATAGAATAAAAATTTCAACATATAGCAACAAGTAATTTTTAGGAATGAATTCACCGTATATAGAAAAGTTATCGTATTTACCTGCATCTTTATACTAAAAACGGAAGTAGAGAAATTAGCTAGTACTTCCGGTTGAATATAGATCTTTAGAGAACAAAATCGCTAATAGATAGCGACAAACGATTTTCTGAAACCGATTTAGCATTCCAACAATAGATATAATCTATTCCGTTAACCTTACATTCAAGCACGGAAGTAGTATAAATTAGCTATTTCCGGCATTAACACTGATTATCATACAGCAAAAACTGTTGTAGATAGCTTGAAGCATTTGTTTGCAATCGACTAAGTGTCCCAAGAAAGTATTCTATCTCCATTACATTTTCTGTACTAAAACCGGAAGTGGTAGAAATTTACTACAACTACTAACGGTTCCAATATGAATTTTCGTACAGCAGAAATGATAAGAGATAATGAGAAACGAAAACGATTCAACATCCAAAGAGTGGGTTCTGTAATCTCCCTTAACCCGTAAGTACTCGCGCCTTTTTTTGTGACAGCAGCACTCGCGCGATAGTCCAATAGAATCCCAAATTGGTATTAGTTTTTTTACAATAAAAATATTTTTTTTACATAATTAAGACAATGTAGCATAACTGTAGACATGTTTTTAAAAGTATTTGCTGCAACTAGATTTTTTTGTACTCATTTTGAGGCATTTTGTTATATTTTTTCATCAGTACTTCTGGCCAGCAACACAAAATTTACCCGTTTGGGGGTCTGTGTAGACCCCGCGCGAGTACTTAAGGGCTTCTAACCTTGTATTCAAACCGAAAGTGATAAAAATCAATGATTTTTCGTTTTAACGATGATTGCTATAGAGCAAAAACTGTAACAGATAGCGAGAAGCAGTTTGTTGTTACGGATTCAATACCGGAAGAATATGTTCCATTTCTAATAGCATTCATCTAGCACAACCGGAAGTTGTAGAAATCAAATACCACTTCCTTCAAAAACGGTTAGATATAGCAAGGAATGACTCCAGCGTCCCACGAATCTCCCATCTCTGACCTTATTTACTTACAGTATTACAACTGGAAGTAACAGATCTACTATGTGTAGTTTGAGTATTAAGTACAAATAGTTTGGAAGGCTACCGCATAAGAATAGGTTGAGTTGAGTTGATTTTGAGTTTAACGTCCCGTTCAGCAGCGAGACTATATGAGACGTGGACCTACTGATTAACGTGGAATCCGAACCATATGAGCTCCCGCCGGCAGGGACGTACGCAGGGGATGGGTCCTGGGAATCCGGATCCCCCCCCAAATTTCGACTTTTCTGTAAATTTAGCCTAATTTTAGGGGCAATTTTAGGAATTTTGATATAAAATACCCTCATATTGAGTTTGGACACCCCCCGAAATAAATTCCTACGTACGCTACTGCCCGCCGGGAATCGAACCCGGGTCTCCCACACCAAAATCGCTTATGCGAACCACTTAGCCACGGAGAAGCTCCGCATAAGAATAGGATCTCATTAAACTGTATGTCTACCGTCCGTCTGTCAACATTATCCAGCTTCGGCGAATCAGAAAACAAATATTTGTTGAAGTTTAGAGCTGCAATTTTGTTACATTCCATATCTATGATAACACTTCTGTGAGCAAATTAGATATTTTATGTCAATTTTTACTCTTCAATAGTTTCAGATATGGCTATAGCTCTCTTTGAGATCCAAATTTACACTGGATAAATTGTCTTTTATGAAATTTAATCGTACTTTAAATGGGCAAAATGGCACATAAACATAAAATTATAGCTCCTCGTTTTCAAAATCAGACACTAATAACTTTTGGTTTCGATATTTATTCCCATAGAACAAGAACAGCTAAAGAAAGCAACAAATCCCTTTTTGGTAACGATTCAATACCAAGAAAATTAAATGTCAGCGCTTATTCTACTATTGAAACCCAAAGAACATAGCAAAAACTAGCTCACCCTAATAACTTTCAGTTTCAGTATTGATTCCTAAATAGCAAGAACTTTGAGTCAGCGTAAAACTGTTTAGATATGGATTCAGCTTTCAGCGAATATGTCTCGAACTTTTTTCCTTCGATTACAACCGGAAGTGACAGATCTATGACTTCCGGTTTTAATATTAAGTCCTCAGTTCTGAAGTCTACTTCAATTACATAATGTGGAACGAAACTCACTTGTATTTTCGTGATTTTCTTGGAAGTTTATTAAAGAACCTGAAATTCGCACTATAGTCATGTCCTTGCAAGAAATGGACCTCCTTCCTCCTTAGGCCCACACCTAGAAATTTTTGTTAGGAGGGTCCAAGCTTTGGTGGGAGGTCCAATTGTCCAATACTACAAGCCACTACGTCTATGTAATGTTGAATGGGTATTATTCTGCACCTTGAAAGACGATAAGTAATTGTCAAATACTTCCACCTATATTTTCAAACAAAAATGCTAGAACTAGATTGTTTTTATAAGACAAAGAGTACATGAAGTGAAAGACCAAGTTTTCATGCTACATCAATCATTTCCCTGCTAAACAAGTATAGTTTTATTGAGAAAGTATACAAATATATCTTGAGTTTTGGGGCGCCCAGATTCGGTGCACCCGGTGGGTGCGCCTCTGTTCCTTGTATTAACTGTTTCTTTAGATTAATTTTCCAAATGGCCCTTCTTCAACTTCTCGACTGTGATAACAGGGGTGTCATTTAGGGGCGTAGGAGGGGTCAGTTGCCCCCTCCCAAGAGCTTGAGAAATACAGATATCTTAATCGATTGTCTACTAATATACTAGTACAAAACGTGAAAGTCTTATGTCGGTGGTGCTCCTGCCCTCCTCAAGCGAAGTCTGAAATGACGCCCCTGTATGATAATCGGACTTCCCATATTTGTATAATTACCTACATAGTTCTAGTCCATGTCAGTGTAATAATATTCATCCCCATTGTTTTTCACGTTCAAATTTCAAACTAACACTTTGCTCCGAATGTTTTTTTTTTATTCTGCAATATCTCGCATACTTTATTAAATACCTTGTTGACAATTTTCACAAAAATGAAAATGAGATGTGTAATTCAAGGGGAATACTAACAATATTAGGCAGAAAATAATGTCTGTGTCCCTTTGTAGATAAATGTCCGCTGTATGTGCTTTCTGTCTACATAATCCTGGGTTCAGTCCCCGAAGGAGGTTGGTGTTGTTAAAAATGAGAAAATTCTGAAGAAACCTCTTCAAACGGAGGGGTCGTCTTATAATTGGGCAAAACCGGTGTTTTGTCTCTGTAAATTCTGTACGGTTTACAGATGGTGTAAAATTCTGGCACGGAAAAGAAACACTTGGTGTCTTCCTTCAAAATTCTTGACGTATTTCAGAAGAGGAAAATGAGAGAGAAAGGAAATCACGTCTTTGTGTCTCGTTCATGGAAGACCCAATGTGTCACATTGCGGTCAGCTCATCCATTCTTCAACAGCGATTGATGAATTGCGAAAGGCGGAAACTTCGCTTGTAATGTGGCGTTGGTCCTCTTCCTTTTATTTTCACCAGAAGCTACCGACAGACCACAGGGATCCAAACCAAAGTTAATGACTCTGGCGATTTACCCTCAATTAGAAGTCAGTAATAGGGCGGGGTGGAGTTAATGGGGATCTGGAAGACCGCCTTCATCCATTTGTCAAGATGAGATTCTAGCTGCTGTCTGCTTCGGACAGAATGAGTCGTTAACCATATAAATGGATTCGTTTAGACTCCAATTGTGGTTTCTACTACACACCGCACGAAAGAACAACGCGACATATGCTCCTCAGAGCCACCAATTATAAATATTTCTTCCAAAGTATTTTTTTTTTTTTTTTTTAATTAGTGAATGCACCATTTTATATATCATCTTTTGGGTCGCGTAATACGTTTTCTCTTCAACGATTGTGCTATAGACATAAGCAGCCCATACACGTAAACACATGCCTGAAGAAACAGCCCGACTTGTATGAAAAATGATAAAACCACAGGCAAGTTAATCGTGTATGGCCTCGTTCATTCATGTTAAAAGTTTTCAAAATCTTCTGAAAACATGTTTGATGTTTTTGCCGTTCTGCGTGCATGTTTACCGTGTATGGGGCTCGTTCATGCAAGGTGGCTGTTTTATATTTAGGTCCGCCAATCACGACAGCGGAAGAAATCACGTGAGTCTCTCCTCCGTCGCATGCCAAGGTCGTGCAGTTGCAGAAAGAAAAAGCACGCGTTTCCTCGTCCTCCACATTTCTCCAACTACTTTCAGTATGTTGGACAGCACGTTGGTACGTGTGTGGGCAAAAAATTCTTTCAAGATGCTTGATGAAAGAAACCTTTCATACATGTTGGTAATGCAAGTGCGTGCGTCTATGGCCTGCTTTAGACCTGATTTCTTCATACCCCTCATACGTCTGAGCCTAGGGCGACACTTTTCAAGGGACGCATTTCTTCGTTACCCTTCCCTTTTTTTTTCAAATAATAATAATAATTTGTTGTGATTAGGATTACCAACCGTCCCAATTTTCTCTGAACATCTGCGATTTTGAGAAGGACACCGTAGTTTAGTGGCTGCCGTCACGGCTGGTCTAGTAGCTAGCGCGTGCGCCTTTGGATTATGTGGTCCCGGGTTCGATTCCAGGCGAGAGACTGGAATTTTAACTATCCTCGATGTTTCTGTGTTCGTATCCTTATTCTTATAGGTTAATGGACAGTGGCGGATCTAGAAGGTAAACACTGGGGGGTGCGGGGTACAGCCAGAACCCAGACTATGATAGGTATATCACGAGTTTACTATAAACTTTGAAAAATATATAGACCCTACATAATAGGTTAAATTGTTTTTCATTCAAAAAACTGGGGGGCCTAGGCCTCCCGGCCCTGGCCTAGATCCGCCACTGTTAATGGAATAAAAGTAAAAATGAAGTAAAACATAGTGATAATTAGGTAATTAACTTACTGAGGAACGTTTGATAGCTCAGTTAACTTTTAAAAAAGTGGTTATAGCGTTGTCCCGGGTTCGATTCCCAGCTGGTGATTCCCAATTTTTGGCATCCACCCAGCGTCGTGAAGCAAATTGGGAAGTCACTTGAATAAAAACCGTGACGGCCGCTAGGTCTAGAAAGCTTCTGATACGTCTGCTAAAGTGATGCAGCGCGTTGACCGCATGTTTGTCGCTAGTCTGGACGTATAATAGTTCAGCCGGTTGCCAGTAGATAGCGTTGAAGCAACACAGGCCCATAAGAGTTGTCATGCCAGTGGTTAGTTTTAATCTGTGATTTTGTTCCAGAATGTCCTGTGTTCCGATTTGGTCGCCTTTATGTGCAGATTTTTCACCCTGTACGGTAACCGAGATATAAAACTAATCATAAAGAACTATTTAGGTCAAAAAGATTTAAATTTCCTATGCACGGTTGCCAGAATCAAGCCTTTTAAAGTAAGGTGGGTGTCCAAGATTTTCTGAACAAGACTTTACATTAACAAATTATACATAGAGCACAAGGGAATGAAGTCCAATTGCCAAAATAGTGAGAAAAAGAGACATAAACTTTGCATGGTACGCTTAATTACATGGAAAAATTTAAGACTGTTTTTCACATTAAGCTATGAGTTATTTCCCATTAACACTGCTTTTTTAACTTAGGTTATGAGTTATTTACCATTAACACTGCTTTTTTACCTTAGGCTATGAGTTATTTACCATTAACACTGTTAACACTGTTTTTATATTAGGCTATGAGTTATTTATCATTAGCACTGCTTTTAAACCTTAGGCTATGAGTTATTTGCCATTAACACTGCTTTTTTACCTTAGGCTATGATTTATTTACCATTAACACTGCTTTTTTACCTTAGGCTATAAGTTATTTACCATTAACACTGTTTTTATATTGGGCTATGAGTTATTTATCATCAACACTGTGCTTGTTTACCTTAGACTACGAGTTATTTACCATTAACACTGTTTTTATATTAGGCTATGAGTTATTTATCATCAACACTGCTTTTAAATTTTAGGCTATGAGTTATTTATCATTAACACTGCTTTTAAACCTTAGGCTATGAGTTATTTGCCATTAACACTGTGTTTTGTATTAGGCTATGAGTTATTTACCATTAACATCGTTTATTTACATTAGGCTATGAATTATTTACCATTAACATTGCTTTTTACATTAGGCCATGAGTTATTTACCATTAACACTTTTATACCTTATCTATGAGTTATTTGCCATTACCATTGTTTTTTTACATTAGATTATAATTAAGAGTTATTTACTATATCTAAACATGAATCTTTTAAGGCCTGAAATGAGTTTCAGATAGAGATCTTAAAGATGAAATATGACCAAAATTACCAAAGATCGACTTAATTTCGTTGTGCACTGAACGGGTCATATCTTGAAGCTTGCAACTTGCAACTTGAAACTTGATTAAGAAAGTTTTTCTCAGAATAAATTACTAAAACATTTTGGCTTATCGGTTAGATACAGTAGTATCGTATTAGGTTTTGCTGGGGAAGAAAACTCTCCAATATAAGCATGGTTTTCATTAATATGTTCTTATATTATTGATTAAAATTACGTGGCTCCACATAGCGTAGTCGCTAATACACTCGCTTCTGGGCGAGCGGTCCCGAGTTCAATTCCCAGTGCAGACATTCAGTCGAATAGGTGTAACAGGTTTTTTTGAAGCCAGCCATTCTGATTAGGTTTTTTCCCTGGGTTTTCCTTATTCATACCAGACAAATGCTGGGATGGCATCTAACATAATGGTTCGAGACCGCTTCCTTCCTTCCCCATTCCTTTCTTCCTTCCAATTCCCCGGGCAGTGTGATCGCCGAGGGACGTCGTCCCTCATAGGGCTAATATGCCCATAGATGTCCAAAGCCCAGAAATTTAATTCTTAACCTGATTTAAATATACATATATACATTACTCAAATTTACAAGAGTGAACAACCCCCCTTCCCCCTCCCCCTGAAGGTCCAAATTACGGATATAGGATTTGGATTTCTGGGCTTTCGGCTTGTAAGGCCATTTAGCCCTTCACGTGTTGGAGGGATGACGTCCCTCGGCGAACATACAATCCGGGGAAAGAGAAGGAAGAAAGGATCGGGGAAGGAAGGAAGCGGCCTGGCACCTATAAGTTAGGTACCACTCCGGCATTTGCCTGGTGTGAATGAGGAAAACCTAGGAAAATCTCATTCAGGGTGGCTGGCCTGAAAAAGCGGCTTCACTTTTTCAACCGAGTGCCCCCACCGGGAATCGAACCCGGGACCGCTCGCACCGAAGCGACTCGGCTACTCGGGGCCACAGGTCCAAATTATGTTGCTGTCTGGTGTCGAATTTGCTTAAAATTGCGGAATTTGTTAACGTCGCTTGTAGTAAGCAATGCGGTCGTTAAGTAGTTGCTGAGCTCAATAAAATAGACATGGCTTTAATTAACCAGGACTGATTGCAAACATGTTAACTGTTTTACATTCTGAAATTATTGTAGACTTCCGAACTATGGGGTTTCAATAAGGGATATGGTCGGAGATGAGACCTGCTCTTGTTATTCTGAATCCGTACAAAAGACCGTTTTTTGCTGTCTCTTGTCCTGTAGGAATCAATACTGAAACCGTTCTTCTGGTTTCAGTTGAAAGGTAAGAACTGAAATGGTATAAATTCTTGCTATTCTGAATCCTATTCTTAAAGAAGAAAAGTTCTATACCTATTACCGTTTTTATTCTATAGTAATGGTTCCCAAACTTCTTTACCGGTACCCCCTTCATGTGAACCCCACATACTTCACGCTTCCCTTAGTGAACCCTACATACTTTGCCTTCCTTCTTTTCGCTCGTTTATCTTAATTCCTTCGTGATTTCAGATGCAATATTGAACTTTCAAATATTTATTATTATTATTATTATTAAAAACTAACTAACTCTATGGCCTATGAAACCCAGAGATTCAATGCTGCGTTCACAAAAGGTTTCCATTCAGTTTTGTCCTTACCCAACTGAATCCAGTTTCTCCTTTGTATTCCTATTTCTGCGAGATCCATTTTAATATGTCCTCCCATCTGCGCCTAGGTCTTCCTAATGGTCGTTTTCTGATTGGTCTTCCAGTTAAGACTTTGAAAGATTTCCTACTTTCTTCCATCCTGGCTACATGACCTGCCCACCTGAGCCTCCTAGATTTCATGACCCTAACAATGTTTGGTAAACGGTATAGACCCTATAATTATGCCTTTCCTTGTTATGAAGTTTCCGCAATTCACCATTTCCGTTTCTCTTGGGACAGAATATTCGTCTTAGGATCTTGTTCTCAAATACTTTCAGTCTACGTTCTTGGTTCAGAGTAAGCGACCATGTTTCGCAACAACACAGCACAACAGACATGATCGTTTTATATATTTTAAGCTTATTATCATTATTGCTAATTTTAAGTACTTAAATCTCTTCAATTTCTTTATTATCATTGAGTAGCATGTCTTCGTGAATACTACTATTTTTCGTCAAGAACTGGTGATACTAACATAGGCCTGTAATTCAGCTCTTTGGAGGCGAGGTAGTGTGATGGGGAACGACATGTAGTTATGAGGTTGTTGGTCTGTGTACCCGCCAACTGCACCAGACTCCAGCTCTATCATGGGTCGAAGCATACGTTAATAATAGGGCGCGTTCTTTATATCCTCAGTATTGCATGCATGACACCAGGGGTAAAAGTGAGGGGAACGCGGGTAGACGCAGTTGCCCCGCTTTGAGAAAATATCTGAGGCGTCTTCCCACTTCCTAAAAAATTACAGTGGGCAGAGATAGGCACGGCGGATGGCATGATACTCATGCGTCCCCCTACTTTTTCTGATCCACTTTTACCCCTGGAAACTCTATTGGTCACTATTTACTTCGTCGGCACATGAAGGTACACAGGGTTAAATACGCAATAATAATAATAATAATAATAATAATAATAATAATAATAATAATAATAATAATAATAATAATAATAATAATAATAATAATAATAATAATATTTCTTCACTCTAGAATTTAGATAAATAGAATATGCATGTGACGCTTATTTTCATTAAGTTACTCCGAGTCACGCCTGCTTCTACAAACTAAAGAAAGCCGCTCTATGGGCGTGTTTAAGATTTTAAGCTTCATAAACTATGATTTCGTTTTATTACTTCCGGAAACTTGCACATTAAAAGCCAATATATAAAAGGAAGGAAACAGCAATATGTATTATGAAACAAGAACCTCAAAAAGGCATAAAGTACAACGTTATCTAATCAAGGAAAAAAACAAAAATTACAAAGGATTATTTGTGTTGTTCAAAAGCGTTTAGATACAATTAATTCTTTGTTAAGAGAGGAGCCAGATGGCAGGGAAGGCGTCTGCTGTGCTAAAATTATCAAACATTGGTGCATTAAACCTATAATAATTTAAAATATCCATGTGTTCAGAAAAGCACACGGGAGGCTGAGCTAATAGAAAGATGACGTTATCTTTGACTTCTGAGAAATAGAATGTGTGCTGCCAGTTCTCTTTGAAATATAATTGACTCCTTTTCTAGTCAAGGTTACCCTATGTAAGATATCTTGTAGGTTACTTGTAAGGAGTTTGGTTTACTAAAATTACTTTATATGTTAAACCTGCTTGTATGTTCGCTCGGAAGACAAAAGATATCAAGATCTACATGATGGACCACCATCACCAGCAATTTTGGTCAGAATGTCATCATCATCATCGTCATAAATATTCTGCCGTTATTGGCAGGTCATTTGCCGCAGCTGAGAAGCTACCATACTCCACGTTCTTCCACTAACCTCTTTGTCTTCACGAATGATTTTTCTGCTTTGATATCATCGATTAATTTTAGTCTCCTTCGGCCCCTCCTTTTCTTTTCTGCCACCATACCCCTTAGCACGTCCCTCATGATACAGTTTTTTCTTAGCCAATGTCCTAACTAGTTTGTCTTTCTCTTCTTAATAATATCTAAAATTGTTCCTTTCTCGTTCTAATATCTAAAATTGAGATCCTTCGAGATATAAAACCAATTTTAGTGCAGATAGTTTCAGGCTAAACACTAAAACTAGCAAATGGTTATATAATGACCTAAGAAATAGAAATAATAACAGTCAAAAGTCTTAGGGGTAATGTTCCCAGGGACAAGAGCTAAGTCTGTCTCGTCTCGAAAACCTATCGTGAAAGTGATGTCCCGTCTCGAAAAGTATGTATATGATTCTGTTGGAAATGTGTGTCTTGTATCTCGTCTCGATTCTTGGGAAACTTTATTTGGAGGTTCTGAATTGATTTATTAAATGATCTATATTTATGTGCTTTGTCAGATCTTTGTAAGACCTACAGTTTAAAGTGGGATTTGAACAACTGCACTGGGTTCCATGCTCTACCATCAGGAGCCGATCTTCAGACCTCATTCATCAAAAGCACGTGCGCTAGCCACTAGACTAGCAATGAGCCCTCCTTCCCCACTGGTATAGTGGTTAGCAAGCGAGACTTTGATGCATTCCATCCCGGCGGGCCTTGAAAGTTTAACACAATACGACAGTATAATGGTTTGGATTTCACCTAAACTGGAGTTCCATGTCTCATATGGCTTTGGTGCTGAAAAGCAGGGACGTACGCCGGGGGTGGGTTCTGGGGGTCCGGACCCTCCCCGAAATTTTTACCTTTGTGTAAATTTAGCCTAATTTTATGGGCAATTTTAGGAATTTTAATATGAAATACTCTCATATTGAGTTTGGACCTCTCCCAAAATAAATTACTGCGTACGCTACTGCTGAAAAGTGACGCTAAACTCTTACCAATGAACCAACCAATTAGACAAACGAGGAGGGCATGAAGATCGGAGACAAGGATTGATCAAGAATGGCACGGTTGACAAGATTACTATTCAGCGCGGAGTCCTACAAGGATCCACAATAGGACCACTAATCTACTTGCTTTAGGGTATATGTAAACAACACTCCCATCAATCCAAAGTTTTCTACTCATCTTGGACTATTTTTGCTGACGGTTCGCTAAACGGAAACTGGAACCCAATTCACGAAAAACACAGCTAATAATCTTCATCCCACCAAGTCAAGGAAGACATTTCCTTAAGGACACGCGAAACAGCATTAAAATTCAAAATCAAGACATCCCGCTAACAACAACGGCAAGATATCTAAGTCCTCTGCTGGACCAATTACTTATCTCAACGCCTACGTCAAAACATAAGGAAACGAACAATGCAAATTATCCTTGCTCTAAGTCGAGTAGGAAGAAATCCTATGATGAGCACTACAATCAAAACTTACCTCTATAAAATGGCCATCAGACCTACACTCTTGTATGATCACCCTCTATACACTTTACAGAACATCACTGATGTATCAAGAGCAGAACGTTACTGGCTCAGGAAGGTCTTCAACAAATACAAACACGATGTCAGGCCATATTACGAACAAATGAAACTACAACTCATCATCAACCTCAACCGAAGATACAGAGACAAAATTCTCCATAGCTAAGCAATTCTTCATTGAGAATTTCAGTGAGGAAGACAGAGCTCCTACGGATCCTCCCAAAAGCTTCCTTCACTTTTTCCTAACCATGCAATAATAATAATAATAATAATAATAATAATAATAATAATAATAATAATAATAATAATAATAATAATAATAATAATAATAATAATAATAATAATAATAATAATAATAAGCCATCTTTTCAATCGCACTCCAACATAACCTATGCACGTTCTCCATATTCATTACACTCTTACTTCTTCACCTATGATCACTCTCCACTACACAAACATCCAACTTCCGATTTCTTTCCAACATATAGCACACCAAACACTTCTTGCGCCCCGGACAAAATAGCATATCATGTTAAATGTCCTCTGCCTACGCAAAGTAGATTTTTGTTTTAGTTAGTTTAGGGAAAAGTAGGAGCCGCGTGAAATCTATTGAATTACCTAACGTCCCTAGTAATTTCTGAAGTTTTTTTTTTTTTTTTTTTTAACTTTTTAAAAAATACTCTACTGATACAAACGACCGCCACCGACGCAAGATAAAGAGAAACGACAATTCTCCATTTGGACTATAAAGAAAGAAAATAGCTCACAAACCTCATCACACCCTGATATGCGTAAAGTTTGTATTATCCCCTTGCTTGCAGACAAGAAACCGGAGTTTAATATAGTAAAGTAAACTCTATGACGACCAAGCTATTTCGTCTCCCCCTTAATACACGCATATTTTGTGTATATTATACATACTATACTGTTCATGCTTATGAGGGTTTCGACCTTTGTACACATTTTTGTTTTTTTAACCTTAGCTTGTACAAATGTTGTTACTCGAAAGTATTCATTCGTTTCTCGCTTGTTTGCATACTGATGCTGGTGTTTTCTGATAACACCCTTATGAGGGCGTTTAAGAGCAGGAAGTGATGTTTATAATGGGAAAGGAAAATTCATTTCAAAAACGTGTTTTGGGGAATTAAAAAATGAATGTGATGAAACGTACTGTACTTGAAAGCATAGCTCATTCTAATTTGTTTACTAAGATTTCGTAGCCTTTATTTATTTGTTTATTTATTACCGGGTGGTAGTAGCTAAACCCATATAGCCCATATAGCCATTATTATCCATATACATTGTACTGTTCTTACTGATTTAAATATGCAATATATGTAAATTACATTTATAGTTGTTAGGAATAATGATAATAGTGCTTTCTTAAATTCGACATTTGGTTTCTACGCTTGACTGTAATTTAACAATGCTTTAATGACAGCACTTTGACAGTGATTCGTTGTTATTTTGTTGTAAAATATTCCGATGTACTGTATGCAATGGGCTACATACTGGTTGACTGAAAAGTCTCTATTTCTTATATAAGAGGCTACATAGAAATCCCTACATTACGGTTACCAGGTACGATGTTGGTTTGATTTGCAATTACTTTGATCATAGATTCGAAGATGAAATTACGTAAATGGTCCCACGGTTCCCTTACCTGTTGTTGTGCACCATTAGGTGACGTCAATGCTGAGGTGTACAAGGTGTTGACTTTTGTTAGCATGAAATGTCTGTAGCAGCAAAGTATCGTCAAGGTTTGTTTCTACTTGAATTGTTATACCTGGGGATTTATGAACAGCTGTTCTGTCTATATAATAAGTTTTTTCTTTAAAAAAGGTGTTTCAAATTATGGTAAATATTATATTAAAAACATATTTATAACTGGTTCAAAGTGACGTTTATTTCTTTAAAATGAGATTTGACAATTGTAACTTTCTTTTGTTGTTTTCAATAAGAAAAAAAGTTTATCTTATTTGATTAAACAAAAGCAATTCGATATTCCTTTCTCTATGTTATCCCTTTATACCAGTGGTTCTCAACCTAACTCCTATTACGACCCTCATTTTATCACATCCTCTTGTCAGTGGCCTTCTTATAATTTATTTTTTGTAATAAGATTGTGTGAGATTTTTAATACCGGTATACCTATTGCAGAAATCTCACGATATCCATCTAATTCTATAATAGTAGAATCCATCCTTGTATATAGTGGATATAGTAACTTCCCTACAAGCGAATGAATTAAAACCAAATTTGGTCATTTCATTCATATTACGAATATCGACTTCGATTCGTCATACTGTTTCAAAATGAATGTCGTTTAAAATTTTTAAAATTTCATAACTCCCTTAATTTTGGGTCATATAATAAAAAATAAAGTGATTTCTAATTTTGGATTTTAAAAAAAGTTAGACAGTCGTTAATTGTAAATGATTTGATAATGTGGGTCACGAAGATTGAACCAGACATTGCCGCACTAGTGAAATCACACCATGCTCAGGGATCTCATTAGATTTCAATATGGAGGTTTTGCTGCATTTGTATTTTTCTGGTAATTCAATATGCAGTTCTCATTGGTTTCATATCGTACCTTTTTCATTTAAATTGATTTTTAAACAATTCTGCACCTGTTGAAAATGTTTAGTAGATCTATATATATATATATATATATATATATATATATATATATATATTTCTTAACAGTATATACAAAAATAAAAATATGCCTATCAGAACAAAATTCAAAATAATATTTAAAAATATTTTCCGGTATTATATTATAATTTAATAATAATAATAATAATAATAATAATAATAATAATAATAATAATAATAATAATAATAATAATAATAATAATAATAATAATGGTGGTGGTGATAGTAGTAGGAATGTTTATGCCCTCCAACGCGGAGGCGGCCAACTTTTTCCCTTGCAAACTATTCCAAGAGACCGGGGCGAGAATTTGAAGGTGAAGCAGACTCTGTAATATGAGTTTGTTGTGTGACTGTGGGGAAGTCAAAGGGTCAAACGCCAACAAGATGTCAGCTATGGCTGCCTTTGACCGACTCTGCTCAAATGTCAGAGACTAACAAGCAAGCATCTTGTTTCAACCACTGGAACGAAAGAAAAATAAATAAAAAGAAACGAACTCGTTTTTTAAAAAAAGTTTTACAATATTTTCTTTCTTTTTGAAAGAGAGGAGGTCTGGACCTAAATTTAGATTTTGTTTGTAGATATTATAATCTTATTTGTTAGCATAACCATGATACAAGGTATTGCTGTACGCTGTGATGAATTACTGTACCTAAACATGGATTTTTTTCTGTTTCATCAATGTTGCTAACTTTGGCTGACTAATTATCTAGGCCTCAACAGTCACTAATAAGAGAAGAGTATCATAGATATTTGTTTCTTTTGCTTTTTGTATCAAAATACTGATTATAATTACTTAATTAAACTACTTTGAACAATAGAAACTGTATATTTGCACATAAGGGAACGGCGTACAGCCCGCGTTCCCTCTCACTTTTACTCCTGCCGATGTGACATAAGCTGATGGAAAATCATAGCAAGTGTAACAGTTAAGTTCTACTATATTGAAAGTACATATCTAAGACATACAGACATTAATGTATTAGCATTGCACTAGTTGACGTTATAAGATTGTTCTGTTAGGACGTCCGTCCGTTACTCCAGACGACAGTTCTTGGACGAAATTAAATTTTTGAATTATTATTTTTTTTTTGTAATATATAGCTAGAGCAATTATCTCGGCCGAGTTCCTTACATTCTTACATTCCTTATTACATTCCTCAATATCTTCATGGATAACTGACTTTAATGTACTGCATCTATGCAAACTTGTATAATTCCATTGCCTAGCTTCTATGCAAACCTGTACAGCAGCAAAGCATTGTTGGTTGCCTACGACAAAAGGATACGTTAGTGTCCTTACTGCAAAAAATTTATTAAACTTAAGTTTCGCGTGGTCCACCTTACTCTTTTTACCCGATTTTATTTCCAGTTTGACGACTTACCAACGTTCCTCGGCGCACTAATGACAAATATATATATGGCTACCAGATGGCGTATATTCAACTACGAGGCCTATGGTTAGCTCATCGATTTCGATATATCAACATTATTTATTGCTTTCTAAACTATTCCAAATTCGTTGCCAGGTTGATACCCAAAGTTCTGTTCCTCTATTGCAAGTCACGGAGCTCTGATCACGCCCAACAGTTTCTGACCGTTCGATAATACGAGAAAACCATTTAAAAAAAAAATACTGCATATACTTTCCCAGTTAATATTCAAAATCTTTTAACTGTTTCATGATTATGCGCTTTATGCTAACGTAGGCGGATGATTAAGGCAAGTGAAAGAACACGTGGAATGAAAATGTAAAAGAAAAATGGGAGTATCCGAGAAAACTCACAGACATTATGTTGTCCACTTACTTGCTAGGGGATCGAACAGGAATCCCACACATTAGAGGTAAGCCCTCAACCCCTGAGCCACCATACCCCCTTGTTAATATTCAAAATCTACCTTACATACCTGTGCAACGTATTTTATACCTATTTCAATTATAGAAAAAAATATTGTTATTAGCTCTGTGAGAAAGAAACCCTTCTACATTCCTGTAGTTAAGAAGTAATAACGTTTACTATCTTGTAATAAAAATTAATGATTCCTGATATTAATTGTAAGCTAAACTTGAGTTGAGTTGATTTTGAGTTTAACGTCCCGTTCAGCAGCGAGGCTATATGAGACGTGGACCTACTGATTAACGTGGAATCCGAACCACATGAGCTCCCGCCGGGAATCGAACCCGGGTCTCCCACGCCAGAAAGCTAAACTTATTTTTATCTCCATTCTGTCTTGACAAAAATAAATTACTTTTGATTTTCCAAAAAGAAAAAAAGATCACAGTATATTATTACTTATATGCGCTGCAATCTGGTTTCTCGGACGGCTTTACCACACACACACTTTCAATGTCTTTGAGTGGCTGAGCGCCTCCAAATGTTTCAGTGTCGTTTTCACGTTTTTGTTTCAAAAAAAAAAAAAAAAAAAAAAAGCCAAGATTTAAAAGATGGCAACTAACCATGGAGTATTGAAAATATTTATATTTTGAGAAATTAGCGGAAACTATTATGCGATGAAACTTGCCGTAACTATTCCTTTTCTCATCCATTCCAAGTTTTCTTCGTGCCTAAGATACATTGAAAACTAAAAGATAAATTGCGAAGACTGTTACATTTCTAATACGGAAAAAGTAGAAGTAATTCAGATAATATTACTTAAGATTTTACACTATATTTTTCCGGCTAAATAAAAAAGATTAAAATTTTAACCAAGAATGTCTTACCTAAGAAACTATTTAGCCCAAGTTATCTTACTACTGTATTTTGGATCATTGGATCAACTTAAAAAAAAAAAAAAAAAAAAAAAAAAAAATTTACTGGACTTCAAAGTCGAAACGATTTACAGGAAAGATAAGTATTGTAGCCAAGGTCCTACTGAGGACCATCAGGTGTCAAAATGTCCTTAGGAAATTTTTGAGTTCACGATGAATATGATAGTATTTTAAGAATGTCTTTGTCTTCCCAATAAGCTTACATTAACATTTTAGGTCTTCATGTACTAGTCACCTTGACTGTCGAGGAATTTTAATGCTCTCTGACCCTGGAATCTTCTGAGAACGTTTAGTTTGCTAAGTGACTCACTTGGCTCTCCTAACAGAAATTTTGGTACTGTGTTCCTTAAAGAGGTACACTTCTTCAGCCAAATTGTTAACATGTCTGCCGTTGTGGTCCAACTTACATGCTAAGACTTTAAATGTTATCCGAGGATTATAATGTAACAAGGAACTAAAAGGTGGCAAATTTCGATCTACAAACCAGAATTATTAATAAAGTAAACCATGTGCTGACCACATATTTTACAACTAATTTCTAAACTATATAGAAGACCGAAATCATTCATGGGGGTAGATGCATGCTGAGATGTTAAGCAAATGCTCTCCTCATCTCTGAGTTTCATTACTTTGCCTGCAGGAGAATGCAACAAGAACGCAAATCTTGGGCTCATGCCCGCAATGTTCATATTAAAATTAGTCTGATTCCCAAACCATTTGAGTTAGCAACACTATCATATATACTGAGTTATCAGCAGAAACATATATGAACAAGGAGTTTTTTGAAGTGGCAGACATAAGCCATCTGTAACATCCATCGTCTGCTTCCATCTTGTGCTTTCAACTTCTTCTGCACTAAAAGATAGGAGAAGCTTCAGGGGCAGATTACGAGGGTGGTTTATGAGCTTTTGCCCCTAACCTG
The DNA here is from genome assembly GCF_964235325.1 of Thermobia domestica. Taxonomy (NCBI): domain Eukaryota; kingdom Metazoa; phylum Arthropoda; class Insecta; order Zygentoma; family Lepismatidae; genus Thermobia; species Thermobia domestica. The sequence goes on along the minus strand of NC_137454.1, from coordinate 311,741,887 downwards.
TCAGGGTGTTTTGGATATCGCTACACAGGCACATTTAAAAATAAAACGAATACGAAACAAGATGAACACGAAGTGAAAAGAGAATACTAGATAAACGGGAAGAAAAAAGTAAAGAATACAAGGGAAAAACTAGAAGGGTAGGTGATTAATGGTGAAATTAAGTACAACATTGATCGCTACCAGCAAAGCGAACAAAAGGACAGGGAATTAAGTTGTTTTAAAAAGCGCGATCACAAACTCATCTTCTGAAGCAGAGTGAGAAGGCAAAAGGGAAAACGAAATCCTAGCAATCCATTTGATTAAAGCCCTGGCATTACGCAGTGCGCTGTGTGTATATAGTATACGCGCGCGTTTTTTCCTTTTGTCTTGTAAATCCCCTTACGTGATTGGATAGGCGAACACTGGTAGCTGAGAGGGGATCGTTTGGCCAATATGCAATCAAGACCCTCTTTAATAGAAGGCCATTTCCAGACTGTCTGGAAGCTAAATAATGTTGTTACTCAATACAACAACAGCTCCTGGATAAACGATGTGTATTCACTGCATTGTCAGCTCTTGGTTCTAAACTTGTGTTCAGTCTGATAAATCATGGACGAGAAAAAAAAAGGAGGGGAAGAATAATGATGGCTTTTTAACCAGTAATAACATTAATCTTCCATCTTTGGAAGAGGGTTAAAAAGCAGGGAAATGCCTAACAAATAGAATTCTAATGAGAAAGGCTGTGATTGAAAATTGAATAAGGTTGGGTAAAAAAATGGTATGGAGTACAAGATAATGTAAAGAGTTAGATTCGAAGTAAAATGTCATTTCAAATAAATACAAAGGAAGAATAGCAACGTGTGATATGAAAATCATGAATATTCTTACTTAATCTACAGAGACAAGATAAGGAGAACATAATGAAGTTAATCAAATGCAGAATTCAGGAATGAAAAGGATCTCCATTTGCATCCATTTACTCCTAATAACTACGAAAGTATTTCAGAAAAATTACCATTTGCTTATACATTACTACGTAATACTGACTCGTTGCTATCATTTTAGTCAACAATAGGTATTTTGTGAAAAAAAAAATTAAGTTCTGCTCATAATATTATTGATCGTATATTAATTGCAATTTTTAATTGTGATTAGGTTCCTCTAGTAATAGTATATTTCTCACTTTTTTAAAAATTTATTTATTTAGTAATGAAAACTCCACATACAGCAATAACTCATTTTTACACTGGAAAGTGTAACAGTGAGAAACGGGAATATGTAATTCGAACATGTTTCAACAACAATTATGCATTCTTTAAGAATTCGACTATGAAATTAGGCGGTGAAGAAGATTCATTCGCCGTCTTCCATTATTATTCATCATGTTCATCAATTTTTACGTTAAAATTACTATATTACAAAACAATTATTTATAACAACTCTGTGATATGCGAGGCATTCAGAGCAGAAGGAAATCGACTCCAGTTACCAAAGTTGTAAGAGAAAAACAAAAAATTGTATGGTATGCGCTTAAGTATCTACATGAAAATTTAACGCTCTTTCTTACATTATAAAAAAGTTATTTACGAATCTAAAGCCTGTGACAAATATCTTGACATTTCAGCTAAACGAATAAAATGCAAGCTCTGACGCGACGTTGCCAAGTGGTAAAGGGGTGCGACTATGAATTGACTAAGCAGACGAACTACAGCGCTATTAGGTGGCAGGGAATAGACTGAAGTGAATGTGTACAAAATAAACGTGGCAATACCGCAGGCATCTGATTTGCTGGCAGCATTTAAAGGGAACTTGGAGCGCCGCCTTCAAATGCCAAGATGTTTGTCACGCCATTTAGATATGAATGTTTTAAGCTCTGAGAGGAACTACAGACATATCTCAAAGATGAAATATGTCCAAAATGAGACAAAAAGCGGACTTGAGTCCCCTATGCACTGAACGTGCCATTTACATAGGTAGGATTACCATATGAAGACATAGCGACAAAATACGACACCATGCAACTTAACCTTTGCATAACCCATTACGGAAATATGGTTTCCTTCCTTTATGCTTACAGCTAGATATGTTTTATTTCCTTAGAAATTGAGCATTTTAACAGTATTAAAATTAGTAGTTACTAGTTCTTCTGCCCGAGCCTTCGGCCTGCTGGACATTGTAGGTCAAAATCGTGCCTAATTAAAAACTCTATTTGTTTACATTTAACAAATTTTATTTATTGAGTTTTCCCACCAACCATCTGAAAGTCTATACCATATTTTTTACTCAGTTATTAAACGCAACAACAATCCCGAATAGGGATGGTACCGAGACCGAGACTTGTCTCGGTCTCGTCTCGGTCTCGTCTCGAATTATCGAGACGAGACCGAGACCGAGACGGACTTTTATATACCGAGACGAGACCGAGACCGAGACGGACTTTGAAATACCGAGACGAGACCGAGACCGAGACAGACCTCTATAAATCGAGACGAGACCGAGACGAGACTTAGGTCAGTCTCGAAAGTCTCGGTCTCGTCTCGAATATTGATATTGATAGATACTAAAATTGCCTTCACTCAAAATTTCTTTCGTTGCTGTATTAGATAATATGAGAACGGTTGACTGATGTACAGTGGCATATTTAGGGTGTGGTTATCGGGCTCAAACCCCTCCCGAAATAAATTTGTGAACATTTTTTGCATTGCACGTACAACGCATATGTTTCTTAGTCGTTCCTCAAGCCTCTCCCTAAACAAAATCCACTGCTGATGCAAATAGAATCCTCTCTCTCTCTCTCTCTCTCTCTCTCTCTCTCTCTCGATATATATATATATATATATATATATATATATATATATATATATATATATATATATATATATATGGTCGCGGTGCCCCCCAGTGCCGCTCTGCATAGGTTCCCGGGGCCCAACTTTAATTTTAAATGGAAGCAAGGTGTGAGTGGTATCTCGTTCGATAGATCTTTAAAAACTAAAAAGCGTTGTGGCAAAAGATCTTTTATATCGGGCACTGTATTCAAAATGGCCGCCAAGACATGTTGCCTCTATTAGATACAGTAAAACGTGCAGTACCACTAATATGAAAACGGTTGAACATAAATGAACCGAACAAAAACTCAAATAGAAAATGTCATGTGGCACATCGATTGATATTGTCGCGGAGGCTTCCAGGGTCATCCTTCATGGGGGCCCAGGGCGCAACTTCAAAATTGTAAATGGAAACATGGGGTGAGTGATATCTCGTTCGATATATCTTTAAAAACTAAAGAGTGCTGTTGCAAAAGATTGTTCAATGTTTTCAAAATGACCACCAAGACATGGTACCTGCATCAGATAAAACGTCCAGTATCACTAATATGAAAACACCAGAACAAATATTCAAATAGGAAATCACAGAGGTATTTATCATTCTATAGCTCGGGAATGTTGCAACAGTCGAAAAGATGATTAGAAGAAATCTAATTTTTAGAATTTTATCCTAACCTCACTCCGTAAGTGAGTGAAGCGGGAAGGATCGGTGGAATTGCAAATGAGAGCCTTAGTTTTTGCAAATTGTATCTACGAAACAAAGTTATTTGAAATGTGTTTTTATAAGAGATAAATGTCTCTGTAATGGGATAAAGTATGTAAAATTCTTGTTAAATGGTATCTGCCATTTTGATTGCAGGCAATGGTTTGATGCAAAAATGAATCAACTGAAATGCGAAACAAATTTGTCGAACAATGCAATTTTAGAACAATGTTTACAAACTTTGGCTTTGTTCAACAGTCGTCTGCATGATACTGGTTCGCTTCTTTTCCTTCTATGTCTTCTTGCATGTGATAAAATATTAGTTTCACTGAGATGTCCATAGTTACATTAAGAATAACTTTCAACGGTAATTTCAGTTGTGATTCTTTGTAACGAAACGGTACATACTGATGCAGATATGTCTCAAAATCATGCACGCATTGCGTTAAATTATCAGGGGTGGGCAAAATGTTGTTAAACTCGAATTTCACTTTATTTTTATTCATTATAGTACCAGTCATTTATACACATAAGTGTTACAGACAAATCATATCTATTGCAAATAAAAGTGAGGTTCTCATTTGAGATTTTACCATTCATTCCCGCTTCACCTACTTACGGACAGAGATCAGAAAGATAATTTTCTATCATTTCCTCCTTTGCATCATGTCAATTACACTTTAATAATCTTTTTCTCCGTTGCATTATACTCCAGCAGTGAAATGATAAATACCCTCTGTGCTTTTCCTATACGAGTTTTATTCTGTTCATTTATCTCCAACTATTTTCATATTAGGAGTCTAGTGGTACTGGACGTTTTATCTGATACAGGCACCATGTATTGGCGGCCATCTTGAATACGGTGACCGATATGAAAAATCTTTTGCCACAACACTTTTTACTTTTTAAAGATCTATGGAACGAGGTATTACTCGCCCCATGTTTCCATTTAAAATTTTAAAGTTTGGTCCTGGGACCCCATGAAGGGCGGCCCCGGGAGGCGCCGCGACAACACCATTCGGTGTGCCCCGTGGCATTTCCTATTAGAGTTTTTGTTCGGTTCATTTATGTTCAACCGTTTTCGAGATATTCCGTGGAAAGAATAAAATGGGCCATCCTATATATATATATATATATATAGCCGTGGACCCAGTATATGATCAAGGGAGGGGCTAAACCATGGTTTGCCGCTTTATCCAGTGTAAAGAAAGTAGGATTGAAGCTCATTTTATCCAGTGTATACCTGAGCGTTAAGGAGGGCTATAGTCTCTATAGCCCTCCCCTAGGATCTGCGATATATATATATATATATATATATATATATATATATATATATATATATATATATATATATATATATATATATATATATATATATATATATATTTAAAATGCTGAAATTTTGTACCAAGCTGGGAAATTCTTCTAAATACTCTGCAATACCACTAGATAAACAAGCAATGGTGCTAAAGCAAAATAAAGTTGTATTTTCTCAAATTGCGCTACGTAAAGTATTACATATTTCTAATTTAGTTATTTAACAAAACCACAATAGCCCATACATTATTTAGTGTAACAAAGGACAAAACAGTATCACTAACATCAACATTTTGGAGATCTCACATTGTGTTGATTTAAATCATTCAGTCAGTGTTGCCAGATCCAAAGATTAAAAAGTAGCGTGTCTGTACTCCGAAAGTAACGAATTCGAACTATTTGTAGCCCAGATACGTAGAAATGAATACTGATGGTGCTAATGAAATAATTTAATATGAGCTGGAAGATGTGCTGGACGTATTGCAAGAAGAAATTATGATCGACGGACGAAAACAATTCTAGATTGGATACCACGAGACAAAAACAGTCTAGGAAACCTCTGCATACAAGAAGGTGTAACGAAATCAAACACTACTGAGGAGTGACCTGGAAAAGAATTGCCCAAGTTAGATAGTTGTTGGAGAAGACTTGGAAAGACCTTCATCCAGCAATGGATTGATAATGGTTTATTATGATAATGGTGATGATTTTATTATATCTGGACCTCGGAGGTAAACTAAACCAAGTCATAATTTCGTAATTTTAAAGAAGCGAAAAACCGGTTTCTCAACTAAGACCTATAGTACTGTTTTTGAAACTTACTAAGTAGTTACAAAGTAGTAAGATGCTTTCAGACTTACATTATTACACCACTAGAAAGAACACAGTCTATTAAAAAAAGTATTAACTCAATTTCAACCAAAAAGTGACTTAGCATAGTCTACCTCTAAAGTTCAGATATATATATATATATATATATATATATATATATATATATATATATATATATATATATATATATATATATATATATATATATAACTTTTACTAGGTAAGGTAGGCTAAAAATGGATCCAAAATTTAATGAAAGTCGTAGAGCGAAAAAAATATATTTGACTATTCAATCCATCATGTTGCAGCAAAACTACGAAAATTAATACAAAAGAAAACTAGAAAGTTAAGAATCACTTGTTTTGGCGAGTCAGAAAAAATAGACACAGATAACTCTAATTACCTATATACTTATCTAATATGTATGTTCAAGTTTCGCAAGTAATTTTCAAGCAATATAAAATTTCAACGTAATGAAGGCACGATTAGTTTTCTCGAATGAAGATTACATGCACCGTTGAGACCTCAGGAATAAGATTAATCTATGTTACGGCACTGGATATGTGCTTACGTAATGCATTACGACCTTATGAACTTGTATAAGAAAGAAAATGCACTTAAAATGAGACGCGAACTATGCGAAACATCGGACTTTGAATCTAACTTGTTTAGTGATCCAACTTGAGATCTCACATAGCAAAGATGAGTGTAGTAGCTCCCACCACAAAGTTCAGGACGTTCGTGTTATAAGGTGTCAATTAAACACGGAGATGTGAAACGGTAATAAAGCATTTCATCAATTTGAAACAAAATACGTATATTATAGTAATAAGTTACCCTATTTGTTAAGATAATGAACGTTATATTTTGTTTTTAAAATGACAGTCAAAGCAGAATGTATTAAATAATAAATGAGAAATTGTAAAATTTCAATTTCGGTACGATTTATTACATTCGTGCTGCTATGTGTTGTGTTATCCGTTAGGAGGTATTCAACAATTCTGATTCAAAGGAAGGAAATAAACTGTATAGTACTGGAGTTAATTTAATAGAGTTTAAACTACTGGTTAGGCAGTTATGAGGCTATATGAGACAAAGACTATTGCTGAAAGTGAAATATGGGTTACTATTAGGGTTTTAGGGTGATATACCCACTGATCAATGAACCTGGAATACACACATGGAAAGCATTAGCACTAGCAAATTAGCTTTGAAGAGGTACACCATACCATAATTCTAAGTCAAAGTGAAAGGAAAAAATAAGCGGAAACGACAGACTATACGAGAATAATACTTTCACTATTTTAATTTCACACTATTTATTTCGAGACTTTCGAGACTTTCGAGACGAGACCGAGACTTGGTACTCGAGACCGAGACCGAGATCGAGACAAGCATCTGTTGACCGAGACGAGACCGAGACCGAGACGGTGATTTTTTACTCGAGACGAGACCGAGACCGAGACCGTTATTTATCAACCGAGACGAGACCGAGACTGTACAAAGTCTCGTCTCGTCTCGTCTCGATACCATCCCTAATCCCGAAGGTACCGATATGTATTAATGTTAAACAGGCAAGTGATAGTTCAAGTAGCGACATCTAGTAGCGTGACAGTTTACTATTAGGAATTAGTGTGTTGAATCAAGACGTTTCTCGTTTTATATAATACTAGCTGGGGACTTTACTCCCAGATCCCCGCATTTGCACGGCCTCCGGCCTCACACTCCTCATATCCCTAACATGTCTATTTTTAAGGGATTTCGAGATAAGTACATATCTTACTTTTTTCTTCCCTCTTTTCTCTCCCTAACTAACTAACTAACTCTATGGCCTATGGAACCCGGAGGTTGAATGCCGCGTTCACAAAAGCTCTCCACTGACTTCTATCCTTAGCTAATTGCATCCAGTTTCTACTTTGTATTCCTATCTCTGCGAGATCCATCTTAATATTGTCCTCCCATCTGCGCCTAGGTCTTCCTAATGGTCGTTTTCCGATTGGTCTTCCAGTCAAGACTTTGAAAGCGTTTCTACTTTCTTCCATTCTAGTTACATGACCCGCCCACCTAAGCCTCCTAGACTTGACGACCCTAACAATGTTGGGTAAACCATATAACTTATGTAATTCCTCGTTATGAAGTTTCCGCCATTCCCCATTCCCGTTCCTCTTGAGTCCGAATATTCGTCTCAGGATCTTGTTCTCAAATACTTTCAGTCTATGTTCTTCCCTCAGAGTAAGTGACCATGTTTCGCAACCATACAGAACAACAGGCATGATTATCGTTTTGTATATTTTAAGCTTCAAATTCCTCGATAGAATTCGCGATGACAAGAGATTTTGAACCGAATAATAACACGAATTCCCTGCTTTTAGTCGACATTTAATTTCTTCGTGAATATAATTTTTGGCTGTTAATATTGATCCTAGATATTTGAAACTATCCACTTTATCAAAAGTATTATTTAATATTTGAACGCATCCATAATTTGCGGTATTGCGGTCCCGAAGCACTTCCATGTATTTAGTTTTCTCTGCATTTACTTCTTAACCCATGTCCCTGCAAGCGTTTAATAAGATCTCTGCATTTCTTTCTATTGTTCTCCTATCATCCCCTATTAAATTTACATAATCAGCATATGCCATAACCTGGTGAATACCGTTCAACTGTAGGCCCTGGTTGTTATCTTTGATTTTCCTTATAGCGTATTCCAGAACGAAGTTAAATAATAATGGCGACAACGCATCTCCTTGTTTCAGACCATTTTCGACGTGAAAGCTCGTGGACAAAAAATTTCCTACCCGGACATTACTTTGGAACTCATTTAAACATATCTTAATTAATCTAATTAGCTTTCTCGGTATTCCAAGTTCTGTAAGAACGTTGAATAATGTTTCTCTCCTAACCGAGTCGTACGCCTTTCTAAAATCAATAAATACTTGATGTACTGGAGTATTGTATTCCCACTTTTTTTCGAGTATTTGACGAATGGTAAATATTTGGTCGATAGTTGATCGATTTCGTCTAAATCCGCACTGATAATCTCCAATAATTTCATCTGCGTATGGGGTCAATCTTGCTAATAGAATATTTGAAAGGAATATTTTCTCTCCCTTTCTATGGAAAACATCGAAAGACTCTCAAACACGTCTTTAATTATTTTAAATTAATAAATTAAAAGCCTAAAAGTTAATTTCCATGCCTCTAACCTTAAGGGACTTCGAGAAATGGACCTTTTAAGATAACAATTGCCGCATCTCTCCTTTTACTGTCCAATTTTCAAAAATTATTCTTTAGTGGGTTCTTACATCACAAATCTATGCCCTGTCCAAATTTGAAATTTCTAGCTTAAGCATTTGACCGGGCGTTTATTAATCAGTCAGGACGACTTCTATTATATACAGATACATACTTATTATATACAATGATGCTAAAATATAATCGTGTTTATGAATATCATTTCAAAAATATTTCTATAAATCCCCAACATAACCTCATAACATCTTCCCAATCAACCAGTTGCTTATATTAAACTGATGCTATAGTTTAGTCTTTAGTAATATAAATCCTACGCTGTTAAATTATATATTGTTAGTGTCCATAATAATATTGCCTTCTTCTTCTAATACTTGTATGACCACTGGGGGACCGAGCAAATGGGAACCCGCTCCACAAATGAGATTCGTCTGTTATATGTTTATTAATTATATTGTTTAATACTTAGCTAATGAAGAATGTTTATAATACAATTTAAAGATAATTTTTAAAGAAGTGGGATCACTAAATAGATAGATAGATATAGATATAGATATAAATATAGATATAGATATAGATATAGATATAGATATAGATATAGATATAGATATAGATATAGATATAGATATAGATATAGATATAGATATAGATATAGATAATAGTATTTCATTTCTATATGTAGCTCCCTTTTCCTTACTGTGTATACAACAAACAGTAACACCATAGAAGATTTTTTTTTCTTGTGGAAATACCAACTGATCAAGATTAAATCAATTACCATAATTCTGGTTCATATAGGCCTAATGATAATAATAACAGTAATCTAATAATTAAAATGCTATAGCCTGTTAAGAAACAAATCCCTCAGACATGAACGAATAGCCTAATGTCCTATTTTACCCAATAAGGTAAGCGGATTCTGCTAAATTAAACAAAACACCGATTCAAATTAATAACTTTAAAAAGATCGAGTAAAGATATATAGCTAGCATGAAGGAATGATACATGAATACCTGTGAAATATAGACCCACTGAACAGATAAATATATATTTGAAAAAAAAAGAAGAAAAAGAAGAAAGGATGAATCACGTGATTATATTTATTCTGCTTCGCCGCGCGCGCCAACTACACGTGTTTCGCGACACGCTATTCATATATTTTTCTCGATTTTTTTCTTTCTTTCTTCACGGATTGCAAGGCAAGAACTAAGCACACCTTCATTCATTCAGTTAATTTTAACCCGGTGCCCTTGTTTCAGATCTTGTTCAGTGACACGGCTTTAAACCATGTGGTAAACAGAGCTCATACATATATAACCCTGGAAAGACGTATGCTGTGCTACAAATATGACAAGAAGAAAAAATTGTACAAATAAAAAGTACAACGTGATTTGAAGAGTGCAGTCGCATGTTTGACTCTGGGAACTGCAACTAATACAATGCGTTGTAGTTGTACACCTAGTTGATAGGATGAGTTATGTGGAATGTTGATTTGAAAGTGAAAGACAAGCCGCTGACAAGAAGTGAAACAGATTACCTTGGGAATGGGGGTGAGGACGTTCTCGGTATTGACAATGACTACAAAGAGAACAACAATGAACAATAGGATGCGCTTGCATTGATGGTGAAAGGAGTGTCTTTAGAGAACATATAAATTATTAGTCATAAATACGTACTACCACTGTATAATTTCCCTCTAATATACATATGATTTCATTCAATAGTTGAAGATACACTATACTCAGAGCAAAGGTGCCTGACTTTTAAGACACCGAATGCAACGGCCCGAAAGTTCAAGAATGGAGATTTTAAATTATGTTCTCAACTCTAGTGGCGTACACAAAATTTCGTCAAGTAAGGTTCAAACACTTGAATTGAGGTGTTCGGAATTGCTGTTTCAACTCCGGAACTCTCATAACACCGGATTTGTCGAAATTTCGTAACTTCGTAATTCTGTGATTTCGAAATTTCGATATTCTAAAATATCGAATTAAAGTTTCCGACATTTCGAAATACCGGGATAAAGTTCCTGTTAATCCTGCTGAATTTAGCCTCTCCGGATTTTCTGGACTAAAAATCATTTTTTTTTCTCGAATAATATGGTTAAGGAATATGAGTTGAAGTGTCTAAGCAATGAAGCCATAAATGCTCAGTTATATTATATACTCGTATATACACTGTATATATATATATATATATAATTCACAATCTATTCCTTCACCTTAGTTCTCAATTTGCCGTTTTCCATTTATCATGTTGAATCCAAACTGAGAAGAAACTGGCGATCGTAGTTCTTTTGTACTACATCAATGATCACCTCGCTACGACATATAGCCCTAAATATGATACAACCTGCCTTTAGGTAGAACATTAAATGAGACAAGAGCTATGTAAAATGGAATGTTTAATTTTTAAGCAGTGGGTCACGAGCAATTGTGATTTCAGAAGATTTCCCTCGGGGTTGAATTGTCATATAAGGAGTGAATGTAGTAATTCAAAAATACCACACATTGAGCATGATCGGAGATATGTCTAGGTGAAAATTTCCCGTGGGTCAATCCTGAAATCATTACTGGTTCCAGCACCTTCGATTCTCCAGAAGGACGGAACAAAACATCTACTTCCGCCACTGACAATAGGCGAAAGAAAATAAATTTCACCATAGCAGGGAGACTCGTCTCGGTGCTGATATCGATGTGGTTAATATGTTATTTGAAGATCCAAGATTACGAAATTATGTAGTTTTAAGATTGAGAAATTCTAAGATTTGAAACTCCAAATTTCCTTAGTTCCGCAAATTCGATGGCCAGGATTTCGAAATACCAACGTCCCGAGATTCCAATACACTGCATGGTACCGTCGTTGCAAATTCTGAAATTCCAAGCTTGGAAAAACAAGACCAAGGTTTGCATATTCTGTAATTTCGAACTGAAATTCCGATATTACGGACATTTGAATTTCCAAAATTTCGAAATTACGGAATTCCTAGTTTCCGACATTCCAAGATTATGAAATGTCAGCTTAAAGTTTCGGGATTCCGGAATTCTGACCTTCCAAAACTTCGAGACGAAATTCCTAGATTCCTAAATTCCATAATTTCGAAATTCTGTACTTCGGAGAATTCAGTGTTCCAGAACGAAGATTTTCATTACCAAGTATTCCGATATTCCGGAATACTTAAGAGCTCTACACTTAAACTCCTATTCTTTTAGGACAAGAGAGATTTTTATATACAGGTACACCTTAGTATTGTAAATGTTTATTTACCAATAATATATTGTTCAAACCTTGATCTCTCCTCTCCTTTTGTATACGAAACTGCTCAACTTTGTTTAGTAGAACAGACTGCATTTCAGACTGGAAATGGAGGTTTAGACTTGTGCACCTCCTCCTAAATGTAGTAGCGTCAGAAGAAGAAAAAATCACACGGAATGAGATCTGGATTTCTTGCTGGCCATTCGTGAGTCCCACGCCGTCCAAATCATCTTGCAGGAAGCTCACTCATAAAAAGAGATAAGCGTCAGCCATTTTTGGTTACATTGCGCGTGCTGCTTGCAACGGTGAACAATTGAACTATGTGAAGCAGGCAATGTGAAATCTTAATAAATACTTTATATATATAAATACTTTATATTTAATACTAATAAATTATACTTTTTAATGCTGTTTTCAACACAAAATCGTTATAATATAATTTTTTGGTGTACAATTTAGGGGACACCGTAATCTAGTGGATAGAGCGCTGGACTCACGTCCGCGTGGTTTCGGGTTCGATTTCCGGCCAGTGCTTCCCAATTTGCGGCGTCCATCTAGCGTCGTGAGGCAAACTGGGGAGTTGCGTGAATAAAAGACGCAACGGCCATTAGCTCTAGAAAACTCCTGCCATGCCACGAGACAGGGCGACGCAGCACGCTCGCCACGTGTTCGCAGCTAGGTTCGATGTAGTTCTGCCAGTCGCGAACAGATGGCGTTGGAGTGGCTCAAGCCCACAAAGGGCGGTTACGCCAAGTGGTTTGGTGGTGGTATAATATTTAAATGTCTCTTCCTGAAAATTAACTTTATTATATATTATTTTAATAGACTCTATTTAATAATCAAATCTAGTTTAACTAGTATTAAATTTGTATATGATGCTAATTTATTTTTTTTAAAAAAATCAAGGACATTTAACTTGACTTCAGGAAGAAGTCAGTAAAACTAAATCAGTTAAAATTCCAGATCATTTCAAATAACAAAGAAAAATAATTTCTCACATAAACGAATAGGATACAAAGCACAGATGAACCTGGCTATAATGTGCTGAATTCAATCACCGTCAGAACCATAGATACAGTATAAGAATAACTTAAATACATTGGGAAATGTGTGAAACATAACGCTTACTCTTGAAACGAAATTTCTTAGCCGATAGTTTTAGGAAGGCTGTTGTAATTTTCAGATCTCATACAAAGAAAAAAAAAAGACTTACATAATACAGTCACACACAAAAAATACAAGTTCTGTGCTCCGGACCCCAGGGTATGCATTCGATGTATTTTGTTACGCCGAATACCAATTCCAAAACCTCAGGAAGATCGATCGTCATTTTTTTTATGGGCGGAAATTTTAGATAGGGTGGATATACGTAAGACACCCATACAAAAAAAAAAAAAGTTCTATACAGCGGACCCCAGGGTACGGATTCAATGTATTTTGTTACGCTGAATCCAAATTTTGAAAGCCCAGGACGATTGATCGTGTCAATTTTGTTTTATTGGTAAAAAAAAAAAAAAGTGTGTCCTCCCTATCAAAAATCGTTCTAGTTTTTCGCCCATAAAACAAAATTTACACGGTCAATCGTCCTGGGGTTTCGAAATTTGGGTTTGGTGTAACAAAATACATCGAATCCATACCCTGGGGTTCGCTGTATAGAACTTTTTTTTTTTTTGTATGGGTGTCTTACGTATATCCACACTATCTAAAATTTCCGCCCATAAAAAAAATGACGATCGATCTTCCTGAGGTTTTGAAATTGGGATTCGGTGTAACAAAATACATCGAATGCATACCCTGGGGTCCGGAGCACAGAAATTTTATTTTTATTTATTTATTTGTGTGTGTGGGGGGGGATGTGTAATTTGCAATAAATTGTTTGAAATTAAAGTGTAAACATGCAGTTAGGTTTGATTAAAATAGAAAATCAAGTTAAAGTTGCAGTTTACCACTTTGAATTGTCCGCGTCTTTATAAAACTAAAACTTTCTTAAAGTATAATAACTGAACTAAGAGTTTTATTGTGTTTACCAATCTATCATAAACCAACACGAGAACATGGAGTTATGAATTCAAACACTAAGATATTGACATAACCTATTCTGTCTTATAACCATTAAATTAGCGATGTGTGCAGAGTGTTCTCTGCACCTCACGAAAATGAAAGAAAACAAACCGTTTATTCTCCCTTCCTCTTTGAGCGTGTTTTATCTCACTTTCAACCATTCTCTCTCTCTTTCTTCATATTGTTTTTCTTTCCTTTCTTCTCCTTTTGGTGTGAGCTTCTGATCTTCTTTTGTTGGTTCCGCTGTCTGGTAGAGATTCCCGATGAGGCACGGTCTGGAATAAATTAAGTGTGACGGGATGTCCTACCACGAGGTTCTGGAAAGTTGGCTTCAGGGGAGAATTCAAAGGGTAATGGATAAAGGGGATGGAAACTAGCTCGAAAGCACGTGGAAAACAGCTACAACCAGAACAACCAATGTTAAACTTTCATGTCCTTTGTTCACAACTACAAAGTACATATAACATAGACGTTGATTTTAATTTAATTAAGGCTTCTGTTTAAGAAATATTACATTTTTCTATGCATAGATGATTGGACAGCATTTCTTAAACCTTTGCGTGGTTTTCACCCATCGTGGGTTTTGCCCATAATAATTTTCGACTCGTGATTATTCATCGAAATTCATGAGTCCAAGTCTAAGGTTGAAGAACTCCTTAGCTCTATCTGAATCCAAGGGCGCCGATCCTGGAGGGGCGGGGGGGCCCGGGCTCTCCCAAAGCTCCTGTGGGCCCCCTATTCTATTTATGAATATACAATATTTGGCATAATTTGAATGCAATTTGTCTTAAAATCCTCCTACCTTCTGCATTTGAATGCCCCTCTCCCAAATTTACAGAGAAATCGGCGCTCTTTTCCTTTTGTCATCAGAATAGACTACCTATGAGACGAGACGAGACGAGAAATAAGGTTTTATTGTATCGTCTCGATTCTCGAGAGTTTTTCTCATCTCCTTTTGTAACTTTATATGTACACTCCGCATCAAAAAAATTGCGACAGCTTACGCCGTGCAGTTAGGCCACCCAATATACACCTTCTTATCCCATAATCGTGTCAGGTGTCAAGTTCAAAAGTACGTGAATAATAATAATAATAATAATAATAATAATAATAATAATAATAATAATAATAATAATAATAATAATAATAAGAAGAAGAAGAAGAAGAAGAAGAAGAAGAAGAAAGAAAGAAGTGTTCACATTCGCAGTACAGTAGTCTATTATTATTATTATTATTATTATTATTATTATTATTATTAAAATATATTTTGTGATGACTTGCATGTTTTTAAACGTTGGTAAATGATTTTCATTGTGTTCAAACAATCGCTTTATCAATTTAAAATTTTTACATCACAAACTATGTAACAGTAAAACTGTGTCTGAGATCAAAATATTAGATGAAGTAGTGATGCCCACGAAACTGGTGAAGATTCCCGTCTCGAAACTCCAGACGTGAATTGCTATGTTTCACGTCTCGTCTCGGATTTAAAAATAAAACAAGAATCAAGGCAAGACAATGAATTTGTCATGTAGTAAGTAACACTAAGCCGGAAGTGACAGAAAACTATTATTTCCGGTTTTAACATTGATCGCCATAGAGCAAGAACAGCAAGAGATAGCTAGAAGCAATTTTCAGCGAACTTAAAAAGTTCGTTACTGATTTCTCTATGTCAGTGTGTGTGTGTGGGGGGGGGTCAGTCTGTTATTTGCGAATTTTTCAATTTTAAGTCCTCCATTCGATAGATCATCAAAAACTATCTCAAAGAAGTGTTGGAATTTTTCGCATCACTCTTACCGTTCCCGAGATATTGGTCAAAAGAGTTCCCATTTCTAGATATTTAAAGAGCCATATCTCGGGAACCGTAACTCATAGAGAGATGATATTAGTGTTGATCAATACGTAAGAGGATGGTGAACATTTCGATATCAAATAGTAACTGGCGGCCGCTGGTTATATTTACATTTTTAGTATATACACCGTTATAAAAAGTGAGAGCTCAATATACATTCATAATTCAATAGATCCCCTAATACGCAGGTTCCAAATATGTATGTGTATTATCTATTAAATTTAATCAAATAAATTTAGTATACAATTTCATATAAATTTCGAAAAAAATAATTCTTTTTAAGTTTGTTCTGGCAACGCTCTTCGAGTATTTTTAACTGGTTTAATATGGATTCAACATCCCAAGAATAAGTTCCGTTTCCGACCTTATCTTTTTATTGCAACCGGAAGTGCTAGATTTACCGCTTCCGGTTTCAATACTGAGACCCCATAGTTTTAAACTCTACTTTAGCTTTATAATGTGAAATTAATCTTACTTGTTTATCGTTATTAGTTCAATATTGCTAAAAGTTATTAAATTAAATTCACGACTATCTTCTGCTTCGAAGCAGACTTTTTCCAAGCCAATGTAAGAAAGTGGGTATGCCCAGTTGATTCAATGGAGTATTTGGTATCTAGACATGGATGAATGCACCAAACAAGTATGTTTAGAATTGGTCAGGGTGACAAATAAGGAAATTTATGATAATCAGTATGTTCAAGGGTTTCAGGAAATTTTGAAAATCGTGCATTAAATTTAACGAAAAATCGTATTGTATGACGAACTGTTTTGGTTTGTCTTCTACACCATTTGGTATACTGAAAGCGTTAAGAAAAGCCGTTAAGAATAAGAATAGAAGGAGGGGGAGAATGAAATAAGAAAAAAACCACAACTAGTTAAAAGCGTGTAATTTACATCTTTGGAAGGAAGGGCTAAAAATACTTTGGCGACATTAAAAACGCCCTCTCGTGGGCGTAATTGTCGTGAGATAAACATAATCTGACGCAGCACAAACCGTTATGAAAAGCAACACTGAATCCGCCTAATTCGTCTTGGGGTTTCTTCCGTATCATTTAAAAAGAAAAAAATCTATGGGTGTTCATTAAGAAACCCTTTTATTTAAAAAAAAAAAAGTGTTTTTGCAACTATTCAAAACGAGAACCGTGATAATATAGAGGTTCAGAAAAATAAATTTAAAAAAAGAAAACAAAGAAAGAAAAGAAAATAACTTTACAATGCAGATTGAAAACATTTCCTTGAAATTTTGAACTATTTGTATGGAATTTGGCCTATGAACTATGACTCTGAATATGTGTCCTCTGGTACATTGTGGCTCTGAAACAGCGTCTCAAGTTTCAACAACACAAGTGAAAAGTGACGTTGTAAAATGAATTACAACAGTATGTAAATTCTCATGCGTAGTTTTCGAGAAAAAAATGATATTGTCGTAAACGTAAGAAAAAGTAATGCATTCCTTTTAGCACCACAAAAATGTGTTGCTAACTACGATTTTCTCGAAAACTGCGCATGAGAATTTACCGTCAAGCACGTTATTTTCTTTACTTCCATATCATTCATCGATTCGTGTATGCCCTATTTTCGCACAGTATCACAGTTGAACAAAAATTTGAAGTATTCCTGGTGGGAGCTCTTGTGGTTCAGATCCCATGTTAAGCTATTGGTCTAGGTCTCATATAACCTCGCTGCTGAGTGAGACGCTAAACTCAAATGGAACTTATCCAAAATCTAAATGTTAAGAGTTAATCCTAACTCCGAGCTATGTCACGTTAACCATAGTGTTCATTATCGTCTTACTAGCGTCGTAATGAATAGCGAGCTTGGTGAGAGTGTAATTTAGCATCAGTTTGATTTTAGTAGTTGACGTTTCATCATCATCATCATCATAGGTATTCTGCCATTTTTGGCAGGTCACTTGTCACAACTGAGAAGCTTCCATACTCCATGGTCTTCAGCTGACTTCGTCTTCACGTACGATTTCTCTGTTTTGATATTATCCATTAATTATAATCACCTTCGTCCCCTCTCTCTCCTTCCTTCCACCATACCCTCTAGCACGTCCCTCAAGATATACTTCCTTCTTAGCCAATGTCCTAATCAGTTTCTATTTCTCTTCTTAAAAACATCAGAAATTGCTCATTTCTCCACTACCATTTCTAACACTCTACCAGCACACAGTGGCACAACAGATAATAGTGATCCATTTCCCTTCTCGATTGCAGGTGTTTGCAAACTGGTTTACCATTTTGTATGGGTCCTGCAGAAGTTTTCGACTTAACTCTCTCCCGATTGATATTATGGTTAGGTTGGACGCTGAAAGTTGTGGACCTCATGCATTGTTTTACACATTGCATAATAGGAAAACTGAGACTGAAACTAGCTAATGTTAAAAAAAAAAAAAAAAAAAAAAAAAAAACTTTTCAGTAAAGAATACAACACAACTCTTACTATAAACTTTCAAAAATATATAAATAATCGATTCAATTATTTTTGTCACTCAAAAAAGCTGCAGGGGCTAGGGCTCACGGCTCCTGGGCTAGATCCGCCACTGTTTAAGTTTACAAAAATCTAATTCTGTTCCCTCAAAAAATACATTTGAGATTTTTATTATCAAGCATAGAACTACCATATTATTCAGCCATTAACATCTATTCATTGACATATCTTTTTTTTCTTACATTGAACGCTAATAATAGGCTATTTTAGAATACGTATATATTTGCTTCTACAACATTTATCGTTGATTATTTTTAGCTATTTTTTTTTTTTACTTAAGAATCTTCATCCTTGAAAAATTAAAATACCGCTAATTTTACAGTAATTATGTGATATCTTCAAATAGATAAAAGATAATTGAAATATGGAACAAGAGCGCCCTAGACAATATTATTTTGCGTGAGGTACCGTTATCACAAGTCACCTAGCGGCTTTCCGTTTTCAGCTGTTTAGAAACGCGAAAATAAATGCCGATTTTCAAAATGGCTCGAAATCGAAAGCAGATAAGTGAGTCGTGATAACGGTTTCTCATGTAAAATAATATTGTCTAGGGCGCTCTTGTTCCACATTTCGATTATCTTTTATCTATTTGAAGATATCACATAATTAATGTAAAGTTAGCGGTATTTTAATTTCGCCGGGATGAAGACTCTCAATTTGATTCTTCTTTCTTTTTATCTTCCTTTCTTCCTTTCTTGAACATTACCCACTGTTTACTGTTATCCTTTTTGTCTTTCTTTCCGCTCACGCATGCGAATGTGAACCAAAATCCATCAATACGTATAACAAGAGTATATACCAGGAAGTGGAATAATATGTACATAAAGCCACTTTTTTCTCTCTTTTCTTCTGTTTCTTCGTGTTTGTAGACTTGTAAACAGTGTTTAATTAACGTGTTAAACACTTTCTTTAAACGCTTCAGTTGAGCTACGTGAATTGTACGTTTGCAAAATCATGAACACTTGATCAGTGAAGGACACAAATCTTAGCTCTTTCCGTATAAACTGCAATGCATGGTATATATCGTAGAAGGACAAGGAGGTAAAAAAGCTGGAGTTTAGAATGGAACCACACAGCCTTGTGTTATTTTATTTTTTAACAAATCATTATAATTTTACGAAATCGTTAAGTGGGTATGTTGTAAGGGTACTGGTGATTTCAGAGGATTTTCCCAGGGCAAACTGAAAATGTCTGTTGTGAAAAGGTGACCCATACCCAGAACACTAAGATAAAAGGGAGCCGAGATAATGTTTGGGGTGCTAACTTGATTTCACCTGGGGAGCGCGGTAGCTCAGTGCTAGAGCGTTCACCTCCGGTGCTTGGGGTCTCTGGTTCGATCCCAGCTCGCGCCGTCTGGACTTTGAGGTGGGCAAACACCGTCTCGAGGTTCTCCCGTTTCCTTTCACTTTCTTCATTCCATCATTTCATTCATTTCTCATCATCACCGTCTCCTTTAGCCTAATAGGCATAAGCGTGGGACGTAAAACTGAAAGATTTCATTTCATTTGATTTCACCTTATATTTTCGACTACTTATATATTTATCTAGTATCAGGAGAACCTGAGCCCCTTAGGTACGGACCTGTGAAAAGTAGTGCTGCAAAAATACTGCTAACTCATACTAATCATAAACGGAAATATAATAGAGTGCTTACATCTGGTGCATGGGCTCCCTGGTTCGATCCCCGTCCAAGAGCTAAGTTTGTGGTGGACAACATCGTGTGCATGCACTTTCTCGGGGCTCCCGTTTCCTCCAACATTTTCATTTCACAAATTCTTCCACCACCATTCACTTGCTTTAATTATGGTCTCCCTTAGCCTAATGGGCATAAACGTGGGACGTTAAACTCGAAAATATCGTCTCAATTTTCATAAACGGAAATGTGGTTTCGGAAGGAATTTCCTAGCAAACGGGGTTTCTCAGCTCCGGGGGGGATGAATTTCACCCGCGTCACTTCTTGAAATCATCAATCATCACTGTAAGTAAACAGGCCTATAGCAGAAACCTGTCTTTGGCCACAACATGAGTAACTTTATCAGGCTAATTAGTAACAAGCAAATTAATCAAATAATAGGACTATATGTGTTTATGGTTTGACAGTAATGTGACCAAGGTATAAATGACCGTCTTAGTGGATTTAACTGTAATTAGTCTTATATCTCACACTTAGACAAAATCGGTATCAGGTGTTGCCTTTTGCTAATTATTGAAAAAAATAACTCTATGCGTGATTGACTTCTTAAGAACTACTTGCCGTATTATCATTTAAGCTCATTATTATCGTGTTAAGGTATAATTAATTGCCCCCTGCACTTGGAACAGGCCTTAGGAAGTGTAAGATTGGGTGAAAGAAAGGGTCCCCACTTTTCGATACATGAGGTAATGTAGTCAGTAAGACGCTCCTGTCGATTTCACCTTCAGGTTTTTCTCATGTACCCATATTATGAAGGTGCATCGGAACCGGTGTGGAACAAGTAAAATTTCCCTTCTCGTTTTGGATCGAATCCGGGCCGCTTAGTTTGTCCGAACTCCATGAATCGAACTCTACCAACTACGCTAACGAGAGTATATATTAAAGTGTTGCGTCATATAAATTTACTACCTCCCCAACATTTTCCCCTGCTCTCTGTAGGTAGAACTCGAGATCTCCATGCACATAAGTATGTCTCCTCAGGCATCCTTGTAGTTATCTTTGTTTCCTCTTGGACCTTATCAACATTTTTGATTACTTCCCTGCCCTCTCTTAATCTTATCAGCCTCTCTGTTCCCTCGGACCTCATCAGACTTCGTTTCTTCTTGGGGTTCATTGATCTCCCTATCCCTTAATACATCGTCGACCTATTTGCTAGTTTCCTTGTCCTCCCCTTAATCCCCTTCGGCCACTTCGTCGATTCTCTGCTGTCTTCCTTGAATATCTTCTGAATCTTTCGCACATCACCTTTTCTTCCTCTCAGTGTAGGTTCGAGACACAAGGTCACCCCCACTGATAGGCTACGGTCTTTCCAGCCTTAGAACAAAGTAGACGTAAACAAAGCGAAATGTATTACTCCGCGTCTCACACGTGCTTCGGCAGCGAGAAACGTGAACAGTAAGATCTTCTGCTAACTTATTGTGTGCCGCATAATTTCCAAAGAGTAAGGCTCTGTTAGTTGGTATATAATTAAAGCACCGACACTGAATACTGTTATGTTGGAAATACATATTTTCTTAAATCGTTATATAAACGAAATTGCATGTTCCTGTTGTTCTCTTTTGTGTTTTATAACACGAGAGGAAGGTGGATTGTTGTAACACTTTTTCGCCTTGGAACACTCCGCATTCTACAATTTCAAATGAGTGGGGCCGGCGCGCGAACGCATACGCATGCGCAGTAAATACTATATGTCCAGGGATGGGTGATGTTGAAATAAAGCTACATTTGTTGTTCAAATATTATATATATATATATATATATATATATATATATATATATATATATATATATATATATATATATATATAGC
Source organism: Thermobia domestica (assembly GCF_964235325.1). Lineage (NCBI taxonomy): Eukaryota > Metazoa > Arthropoda > Insecta > Zygentoma > Lepismatidae > Thermobia > Thermobia domestica. The sequence continues at coordinate 311,719,813 of NC_137454.1, read as the reverse complement.
GTTTATTACCACAAAATACAGGATAAATTCAGATATTTTCATTTGAAATTATTATTTTAGTAGGGATTATGTTGCGGTAGGATATTAGTGCAGTGAGACCAACAACCAATCAATGGTCATCAATCCACTGGTAGTCAGGTGGGTTTGTTTACACCCACTTTTTTCTAAGGCTGGAAAGAGATTAGTTATAAATACTACTACTATTAATAATAATTATAAATAACTATCCGTGCATGTTCCACGTTTGAACAAACATTTCTCTCATTTTTACTAATTTCTTTATCTTACTACATTACATCATATGCACCTTTGCATTATACTCAACTGTTCCTTCCTGGATCAATGTTGTTAATAGATTTCTCCGATTAAAGCGTGAAGCTCAGTATTTTGAATCATGATAGGTTAGTACGAAATCTTCGTTTGACTATTTTTATAAGAAGTTTGGTTTACCAAAAACTTCTTTTATGTTTACACTGTCTGTCCGTGTGTACGTCCAGGAAACACAGAATCTCAAAAATCACCATAAATTTTGGTTAATTTTGGTCAGAGAGCCAAACGTTTGGAAACGAGTTCGTTGATGGATGGTCCAGCAAGTTGATTCAAAGATACCGACAATCAAAAATCCGATGGAAGAAATTATGGATATCATTCTTGCTTGATGTATACTTTTACAGTGCTCGTCAGATTAGCGGATTAGTAGCTATATTCTTCAGGATGCAAAATACTAACCTGTCAATGGAATACAACCTTAAAATGAAACTAAATGACTTTCTAAAGACTTAAATTGATCCTAGGTTTTATTCCCGATCACAAATGCAGAAAATTTAATTTCACGCTCATTCTCTTTTCATTCCATTTCCTTTAGCCTAAAGGGTATAACCGTCCAACGTTAAATTAAAACTTAAATTCAACTAGTGCAATTAAACGCTTAGCTGGGCCCCAAGTTGCGGGGCTGAATTTGTATTTAAACGGCATTGGAAGTATCGCTGTTCATCTCAGAGACCCCGAAAACTATGGACTCGCCAGTAATGTCGGTCATTTTCAATCATTTTTATATATCTCCCTCTCCCTCTCCCCTAAGTTGCACCGTCAAAGTGAAATGATAATGCCTGAACCTCATCTATGTTGAAAATTTGATCAAGATTGGTCAAGAGGTTTAAGATTGATGAAGTCACAAACACTTTCATTTTTATATATACACATAGATAAAGATTTCCTACGTTTAATATTCATTTATCTTAAGGTATACTTCATTTTAATTTGAAGTAAAATGCTATATTTAAACCTGGACTTGATAAAATTTAGCTTGTTAAGGAGTTTGGCTTACAAAACAAACTTCTTCACGTGGTATAGTGCTACGTGTTCAAGTAAGTAACAGCGAAAGTTGTCTATATGGGACAGTTTTGATTTCACACAAAAAAGATATGATTATATGAGTGGCTCGGGCGAACATAATGGTAAGCGCCACTTCCAGTTAAATTGAGTTATTAGGTGAAATGGGTTAGAATTGAACCATAGAACAGTATTAGGTAATTTAATTTCGGAAATGTTCCTGCAGTTGGCAGGGAAAGCATGTTTGGTATGTGTTACTGCACTGAATTACATAGGAATATTGAACGTTGTTTCCTAGTTTACTCGAAAGTTAAAAAATATGACATACCATGCCATTATGTTTCCCGACCCTTTCCGGTGGCACAAATATGAGTCAAATTAATCAAGTTGCCGAGTTATAGAGACAGCTAAGTTACAAAGGTGGTCAATTTACAGAGATCTTCAACTTGGCAAATTTTAATGCATTCGATTTTCCTTATAGAATATTTGGAAAAGCAATCTTATAGTTTTTTTTCCTCTTCACTTGATTTTTCTTTTTAAACAAAGAAGAAAAATCTCAAGAGGCATTATCCCATATGCAACCTGTAGAATACATCCGATCTGACCAAACTTCGCATGGATGTTACACCTCCACTCGTTTAGTAAGCATCTGAAATATTTCCCAGTGCAAACCATCAGTTCGCGAGTTATGATTAACGGAACTAGGGAAAAAGTTGGAGTTTGGACTTTAATCTTTGGTAAGTATTGAACTTAGTCAACAAGAATTACGGGATAATTACAAACTGCGATAATTACAAAAGAAACATACTTCCAGATATTTGACAGTCATGCAAGAAACCAGTTTGGATATTAAATATTTTCAGCCTGTGGACACGTGCCGAATGATGCCAAAACCATTACTTTGATGCACACTTTCAATTTCTAATGAATATTGTAATCCAAAATGCAAATCCAGTTGGTAGAGAGTACTCCTTTACCCCAATGAAAAATACCTATGTTGATTAGTCTGTAAATGCAGTGCGTACTCACAATAAAGATTTTCTAAAATCAATGAAAGATGACTTTTCTGTACCCAGGAAATAAATAAAGAGGGGCGGCTTTAGGATGTTAATTTTAGGTAGGCCCACTCCTTCGCTTATGGATATGTATACACAGTTGATTGATTAATGACAGTAGGAAATTACTTTTACATCAGTGGTTGATGGTATGTGTTAAATAATTATCTACCATTAATATAAATAATCGAAAATATGTTTACTCTTTATTCTATCTTTTAGAGTTTATATATTTTTCAAAATTTTTGGTAGTCTGTCCCTACCCGGCCTACCCGCTAAGGCCGCCACTGAAATAATAATGATAAAAAAAATAGTAGTCATGAATAGTTGTCTGCAATTTTAATACAGATAAATTTCTAGTACAATGGATATTGAGTTAATAGAAAATATTCGCAATAAGCAAAAAGATGAAACTATGTGTTAGTCTATAAGAGATCTATTGAGTTTACAGTTATTGCTTGTTTGATAAAATACAATTCTATTTACTCAGATCCTATATGCATACTAAACAAACTGATTTAGTACGTTTAAAAACCCAGCATCCAACCTTCCCAGCATTGTTATTCAATAAGGTAGAACCAAAGTTTACCTAACAGCTTATCGCACTCGGCCCGGCTGTCCCACAGTGTGTTATTCTCTGTTCCCTCTCCTTCTCTATGCTAAATACTGGCGTACGGTCAGATATGGGAGGATAAACAATGGTAAAAATATGAAGCGCGAAGTAGCGGTGTCGATTCAGCTGTTCGCAGCAGAAATGTGCAACTGGCAGCCTTTTTTTCTTTATTTTTAATATGTTTGAAGGGGAGGACCGCCACTGTTCTACACAGTTCCCACACACTTTGGAAAACACTTGCGTTCTGGCTGAAAAGTGAGGGTGGAATAGATAGCTACTGTTCAGATACTACGCGTGGATAAGAAAACATTGATATGAACCCTCCACCCAATCCGGGTTTATTCTCTCACACCCTTTACAGCAGATCAGCAGAATGGGATCAGTTAGAAAAAAAAAAGGGACAGTTGGTGTGATCACAAAGTACCAAACCCCTTGTAACGTTCTCATGATTATGCGTCTCTCCCAAATGAATTGAACCTTCCGCCATGTCGTGCTTTGTGTCCATTAAATTTTACTGTCATCCCAACGGACGATCCTACTAATAATCGCTGATGATTATCATGCTTGTTTTCAGTTGTAGAAAATTCATTTTCCGTTGTCACTGTGGACATTAATTTTGTACACGCACTTACACACATTAATTTGATTTTTTTTACTACTATTATTATTGTATTTGAAGCCCTTGTTCGATCTGGAACATTTCATGTCGCATCAAAAGCATTGACCTTGGGACATGTCACGAAGCACTAGTTGGCACTGTATAATTAGAATTCTTAGCAACACTATTCTCTCATCGTTACCAAGGTACAAAGGAACAGCTACTTGCCATAGAAGTGTTGCCGGTAAAAAAAAAATATATACATATACATTCAGAGATGGGTGTAAACTCTTTTATGCAGCCGTAACAACACTAACAAGGGCTTCTTTATTTTAGAACTGAATTGCGAATTTACTTACTATCACAGCAAGCTATTCAGCAATTCAATAGAGTCTTCTGTATTCAGAGAGTTTAGGAACACAACTACAAATTGTGTGAATCTTTATGTATATATGAGCGTATATGTTCTAGTAATCCGGATTCAAACACGTTTCTTGTTCTTTTATAAACCATGAAAAACTTCTAGAAGAGAACAATTACGAGATTTCGAGAAGGAAAAGAAGAAGAAGACTATAACAACCACAGAAAAGATTTAGATTTAATTTTGAGTTTAGCGTATGTTTGAGTAGCGAGGCTATATGAGACGTGTATCTACACACCTTAACATGAAATCCGATTCGTATGAGCTCCCGCCGATAATCGAACCTGGTACGCTACCTGCTTAGCCAAGAGAGAACTCAACCACAGCAAAGAGAGAAAACTTGATGATTGCCCATCTAATAAGACATTAGGAATAGATTGATATCTTATCTAAAAGGGAAGTCGAATGACGAAGATCATAGTATACTATGTTTATGCATTATATATGTGTGAAATTAAATGTCTAGCTTTCTGTTCTACATTATACTCTGTAGGTCACGGTTCCACAATCTATGATATGCGAGCCTCTGTTAGTGGTACACATGACTTCTGGAAAGGTGTTCGAAAATATTCTATTGAGACAAAAAATGTAAAGTATGACCGAATCAAAAACACTGTCTAGGAACTTTCCTGACCTCTTATGTCTGATAACGCTGTAACTACTTATCTTTTTGAATGTGGATTTTCTTCTATCATGTCAAAAATAAGCAGAGAAATAAGATAAATGTTGAAACCAGTTTAAGATTAGAGTTAAATCAATTTAAATGAGATATTCACAGAGAAAGCTGTAACTGCTGTTCAGTTCCGGATGAACCTGCCAAACGTATGGTGATGGCAACTAAACATATTTCGTTAAATGTATTTAGCTAAATTCATCCAGTCTGAGCCAAATTGATTGGTAAACATCTTCCTGCCATACTGTTGGAAAATATGTATCCAGTAACACAGGCTGTATAACAGGGATATAAATAACCAACAAAATTTTACTAGCCCATGAAGAAAGCTACTAGAACACATCCCACAATAGAAATCATTTACTTAACTTCGGTATTTTAATCGTGATATTAAAAAGTCGCACAGGCGAGTGGTTATTTGCATCCCTACTATATAACGTATGATACAATGCTTTCGTTGCAGAGGTGAGCACTCTACCACTGGGCCATCATAAATATATGATATGCTTAACCCTTATCCGGGCAACCGGGGCCTCCCAGGCCCAGTAGCTTCATATTTTTCTTCGAATTTCTTAATACCATAAATATTTCGATGCCATAAAATTGTGAATTCTATCTTTAGTCGAAGTTAAAGTTATGAACATATCGAGTTGGTAAGGCCCCAGTTGCAGTCTACGTTACAAAAATAGCTTGCCCGGATAAGGGTTAATGCTTTTAACTAAGAAACTAAAAATGTGTATAAGAAAACTACTTTATGATATCATTAAGGTGTGAAGACAAAATTATATTTAGAAGCTTTCGTTGAATACATTAGGTAATGAAGTAAACGGTGTCTAAATTGACCATCCTTGGGTTTTCTATAAATGTATATCGAATTTGGGATATTTTCTATAATATTTTATAATATTTTCTATAAATATATATTCAGTATATCTAATTTGTACAAGTAGTCAATTTATCAACTTAATAAATACAGAGTAGCACATAACTAAATAATATGGTTTGGCATTCACACCCATAGGAGATGAGGCCAACTTAACATTCTTATTGTACTTAAGATCTTTACGTATTAAATAATGGAGCCTTGTTGAAAGTAACTCTGGCTACCAACCTCTCTCTTAAAGGCTATATTCGCGTAATTGCAGATAAAAAATTATAATATTTTGATTTGAAATAAAAACCTGGTTGGATAAAGAAAATTCACATTTCTTTAATTTAATCCTATAAGTGATTAAGAATACAGGATTTTTCAAACAGATAGATATGTGTGCCATATTTTTTCTTTCTTTCTTTTTAACAAGAGTGCACATTAATGCATATAAGATGCACTACACTATGCTTTACAATATGTTTAAAAATCAGTTTTATGTATTTTCGATTTCACATTGCTTGATTTAATTTTTGCGTTCCCTTTCAGGGAATCTGTAGAATCCGAACAACCGTAATGAATTCAAATTTCAAGAATTTCCTACCGGGAATCAAATCCGGGACCCCAGCTACCAAAGGTGTGCAATACCCATTGGACCTCCGCTGTCGGTTAATTATCCATTGCAAATCGAAAGCACAACCTTGCTGAAAAATCGTGGCCATCTAATACTTCTATATTTCTTCCTGAAAATTCCTGTACACTTATCCATAATCGGGAATCAATGAAACAAATTTGAGGCTTCACTTCGAATGAAAAAACGAAATTATTCTCCATATGGTTATAAAACATGGCCAGATGGGTAGCCAAGTTTTAATGAACGTCATTCCTCGTGGTGCAGGTTCAAAACTGCACCGATGATGCACTTGAGTGAATATTTACAATGCACTTTCAGTATTGTCCGCAAGATACATTATACTGTTCCAAACAGCGCCCCTGAATATTCAAGCAGTAAAATGCACTGGGATCACAAAAAGAGACATTAAATGCATCTCTCATGATCTTACAACACCGTCTGTGGTTTATTAGATAGATATTCATGTTAAGTGTATAGAGAAAATTAACCAGAGAATATGAATGACTCACATGCTTTTTACCCTAGCAGTAGCTAACCACAGCCTTTGTCCAATGTTTTCCCCGTTGGCTTTTTACTGAAGTGACCAACCATGCGAGGGTCATGCACATCTGTAGCTGTTTTTGTAAAAGAAACACGAGACACCAGATCTCATTAAATTAGCAGTATTGAAAACAGCATTTCCTCATACACAGAGATGAGAACCGGAAAACATCGTGGTTATTATTTGGAGATGTACTCTGATGTAAAGTTCATGAACCGTGTGATGGCTCGGGTAGGGAGCAAATTCTCCAGAGGGATTAGTGAGTGAAGAGCTAGACAGATAGACACATGGGATTCCATGTACAGGTCATACATATACAAAGCTCTTTATTTATCCCCCTCTCTCGAGTTGTTTCTCCCTTCTGTCATTTCACTTGTATCTATTACGTCTGAAAGTTCCGACGTAATTCCTGTAGGATTAGAATTCTTTTTTTTTTTTTAAGAGTGAGGAGGATGCTGCAAATGATGAAACGTTCGTAAGTCATCCCAGATGCTAGTTCTTTCATTATAGTTGGAGAAGGGAACTGAGAAACGTTGACAGTGCCTATGGCATTGGTAGCCCAGCATTTATATACTGTATTAAGATTTATTCAAAATCTTAGCTTCTGTAATCAAGCTTGCCAAATCATACCATAAAGCCTCAGTACTACATATAACAATGTCCTTGCGATAATAGGTCAATATATGTAATAATTTCCATTGTACAAGCTTTGTTTTAGTAGATTTCAATCCGATTTAAACTATTCTCTGCTCAAAACAATTCATTTATTGTAAAAATTATTAACGTGTAACAGTTTCGCCAACTATCCATTTTGGCTTCATCAGTCACTATCTGACACACAGACACCATAGATGGTGCACAGAGAAAAATCCGTTCTCCGGACAGCGGTATATTGTACAAATATACGGATCAATATATGTAATATTTTCCATTGAACAAGCTTTGCTTTAGTAGATTTAAATCCGATTTAAACTACTCAATGCGCAAAACAATTCATTTATTGTAAAAATTATTAACGTGTAACAGTTTCGCCAACTATCCACTTTGGCTTCATCAGACACTATCAGACACACAGACACCATAGATATTGTTTAATGAAGCCAAAGTGGATAGTTGGCGAAACTGTTACACGTTAATAATTTTTACAATAAACGAATTGTTTTGCTCAGCGAGTAATTTAAATTGAATTAATCCTAGAAGCGACAGTCCTATTAGCGACAGGAACTGTTATCTGTCCTATGAGCGACCGATTCATTTACATTGCGATGATGGAAGATATGATGATTCCATCTCGAAATATGTTTGCCTCTGGCGTTATTAGAGCCCGAACAAGCTTGGTATGAAATATGTACGTGCCAGTGATACTGTTCGTCAAATATATATTTTTTCCTCTAATGTGAGTGCAAATAAAATATTTTGAGTTAGATTTGACATAAAACATATCAAATAACTTAACGAGACAACAAGGATATTTTCATGAAATGTATATTCCTATGTAATTATTGAAAATCCAGTTGTAACATCCCCTTTCTTCAAAAGCTCTGCTTTTTGTACTCAATTTGATTCAAATCTAATTACTCACTAAGCACAGTAATATACCAGACGTGATATAGCAACCATGGAGATGCCCCTCCCCAAAAAGTTTTCTTCGGGTGTCCCTACCTCTTTCTGATTTCTTTCTTATGCCATAAACATATTCAAGCTAAACTTATGCTCCGTATCATTTTAACATGAAATGTTTAATTATATTAGAATCATAGACAAAAGCGGAGCTGCTCTAAATATTTAGTTAGTTTTCCCCTTGATATAGTCTTTGTATTCATAGAAATTAATTCAAAAATATATTAGGAAAAACGTATAAGAGATTGTTAATGTAATGAGAGCATTCTCACGTATTAAATTCAGATAGAGTGAAATTTTTCATAGTACATTTTGTTAGGTTCTAAATCAAATTAGCATGCAACAAGTTAAAGAGAGAGAACCTTATGTTCTTCAATTATCTTAGTATGAACGAATCGGTGACTCATACGGCAGTTAACAGATTGAATCGGTCGCTCATAGGACAGTTAACAGTTCCTGCCGCTAATAGGACTGTCGCAAGTGGGACGACACCTTTAAATTGGATTTAAGTGAATATACGATAATTTTAGAACGCACACTTTTTTTTCAGTCTTTGAATGTGTAAATAAATTGTAGATATGTATTGAATAATAAATAAATTAAGCAAACTGGTGTTTTTAACAGTCATTCCTGCTAAAAGAAATCAAATAACTATTTGAGAATTGGCAAATGGAAACCCTGCATTCATTCTTTAAATTCAATTATGTTTTTGAGGTATTTGTAATGTTGTTGTTCAGAGTATACTGTTAATAAGGATAAAAAAAAAAAGATGAGGCTGATTTGGAGTTCGAAACTGAAGATTACTGGAATATTTTATTATATATTACTGCTATTATTAGTAGTGTTACACTTGTTCATATAATTATCACGTGCATAATAAATATACGATATTTTTTTTGTAGTGTGCAATAAATTTAAAGATTAAAATCCATAATTTTGTTCTCTGAAGTTGGCAACTCTGCTCGAAATCCACCTATCTCTTTTGGAAGGCGCGACAGTGTGATGGGGAACGGCCTACACTGTGAGGATTGATTTTGCATTATAGTCTGTGCACTCGTCAATTATGTCAGATCCAAGCCTCGGTCATAATTCTGAGTTCGTGTTAATAATACTGTACTATAAAATACTGTACCATAGGCTGTTTGGTCTCCACACTGGTAAGGCGGTCTATGTTAAATGGAAAAGCAACATTTCCCAGTTTCAATTTGTCTTTGGGCAAAGTTTAAATATCCTTCCCTTGGATATGATTGAATTATTATGAATATTTGTCGCTCCTTACTAAATACATTTGAAAAAAAAAACTATGAAGTAAGTGCTGTCATCTTTTGATTATGTGCGCGGGATGGAATGCGAGGGGGTGCGGTGAAGCGAAGTGGTGTATACTGCTAGGGATGCGCACGAGACAAGATTTATGGCTGTCTCGACTCGAAAATATGTTATAAAAGTGATGTCTCGACTCGAAATATATATATTTTTCTATTGGAAGAGCCGTGTCTCGACTCGAATTTTGTCAGGAAAATCCTGTCTCGACTCGTCTCGTGCGCATCCCTATATACTGCTGAAGAAGACACTTGAGTAAACTAATTTTGTTAATGAAAATAATAGAAAATTTGCAAAAAATTTATAGTGACACAGCAGCTACATATGATTGTTAAAAAATATGTGCTTAGAAAGGAAAGAAAAACTGAGGTACAAAAGCAATAATAATATATTATGTACTATATACAGACGTGCACCCCGACATGTTTGTTCGGTGACGTCCAGCTTTGGTGTGTGTGTGTGGGGGGGGTCCAATACTACAAGACACTACGTCAATGTAGTAATGAACCGATATTATTCTGCACCCAAAAAGACGATAAGCGATTATTAAAAAATCCATCGTATATAGTACTTCAATCAACCAATCAATCAATCTATCTATCTATCTATCTATCTGTCTGTCTGTCTGTCTATCTATCTATCTATGTATATATATATATATATATATATATATATATATATATATATATATACAAGGGCGGATCTAAGGGGGGGGGCTACGGGGCTATAGCCCCCCCCTTGACGCTCAGGTTTACACTGGATAAAATGGGCTTCAATTCAGCTTTACACTGGATAAAACGGCAAATTATGGTTTAGCCCCTCCCTTGATCATATCCTGGATCCGCCACTGTATATATATATATATATATATATTAAAAATGAGACCTAGATTGTTTTTATTAGACAAAGAGTATAGATGAAGTTTAAGATGAAATTTTCATGCTACATCAATCATTTCTCTGTTAAACAAGCATAGTTTTATTGAGAAAGTGTACAAATGTATGTTCAGTTAGGAATTTCAGGGGTCCGGACTTAATGGATCCATCTTATTGGTGCGCTCCTGACTATATATATATATATATATATATATATATATATATATATATATATATATATGAGCGGCTCATATAAAGATAATGGTAAGCGTCATTTCCGCTGAACTTGAGTTATTAGGTGGAACGGGTTGGATCGAACCACAGAACAGAATGTAGGTAATTTAATTTCGGAAATGTACCTGCAGATGGTAGGGAATGGATTGTTTGGTATTTCATTTCATTGAATTGCATGCTAATGTTAAACTTTCTTCCCTAGTTACTCGAAAGTTAGAAGATGTGACGTACAATTGTGTTTCCCGAGCCACTCATACAATAATAATAATGATGATTCCATATCACTCATATATAATATATGTATGAGTGATAATTATGAGTAATTGATCTTTAAACAGGCTAGAGTAATTTCAACCTTCTCTGTCCTTTTCGAATATCAAAATGGAACTGCAATCACAAGTATGACTGTTTATGAATTACTCAGAATAAACCAACGTGAAACCAAATGTTTTATTTCATCTTGAGATTAGGTGTCATACATGATATCGCATGACTAGGAAACATGTCATAATAATACTATTCATATTTACAAAGGTTAAGCTTACGTGTGATGTGAATGATTCATGTGCTTTTAATCTTAGTACTTGGTTTTCAAAATTTTCATATGAGGACACTCACGTATATATATTTTATTTTACATACCTTGCTCGTAATTTTATTTATAGGAATGTTACATATTCTTTGGTGTGTAAAAATAAATTCAATTTTAAGTATGTAAATACAATTAGATTTTCATTGCCATAAAATTACCTCTAAATCACAAGTTAAGCATACGACATGTATTAAAACTAAACAATGAAATAACTAACTAAATAACTAACTACTAACTAACTCTATGGTCTATGGAACCCGGAGGTTCATTGCCGTGTTTACAAAAACCTCTATTGACTTTTGTCCTTGGCCAATTGAGTCAAATTTCTACTTTGTTTCCTATTTGTGCTAGATCCATCTTAATATTGTCCTCCCATCTGCGCCTAGGTCTTCCTAATGGTCGTTTTCCAATTGAACTTCCAGTTAAAACTTTCAAAGCTTTCCAACTTTCTTCCATTCTGGTTACATGACCTGCCCACCTGAGCATCCTACACTTCATTACTGTAACAATGTTTAGCACACGGTATAAATTATGCAATTCCTCGTTAAAATAATGAAACGCTGACTTTAAGTCTAACAGAAAACATAAATAGGCTTCTTGCTGCGTAACCTGGAGATTCTGAATTTGAATACTGCGGTCAGAAATTTTGACTTAGGCTTTCCCATGGTTTTTCGCACTTCTACTAGAGAAATGGTGAGATTATATCTTTAAGTATGTCACCTCCGATTGAATTATTTATAAATATCGATTGGAGAGCAAGAATGGGTTACAGAAATAGTTCCTACAGAAATTGATGGTGATACTAAAGTGTTGAGATATTTTGACTTGGTATTGATCAGCAAGAGGGCTTCTCTTCTTTTGGAGAACACATTGGGAAAAAATTGAAATAAAGGAGATAATAGCAACCCTTCCCTCAAGATAACTTCCCCCTATTTCTCATTGTTAATGTCCACAATAATAAAATATCCGTTTGATTATATCGGGAAAGTAGTCTACAAAGAGGGTCATATAAGATAAAGGTTTAATTTAAACATGTCAGGATTAGTATTGATTATTCCAAATGAGTCAGCAATCTTTTGATTGGCTCAAATCAGTTTTCCATTCTCCCATATGTTGCTGTATGAAAAATGGAAAGCACCAATTTAAAATAAAAAAGATACTAAAACAAGCTTAAGTTTACAATCGAAAAGAAGAAACTATAGTATGTTGTTAATCTCTGCGCCATTGTTCGCGTATGTATGAACACTCTGTAAGTAAAATTAATAAATATGTTTCTCGAAAAGTTTTAAGTGCATAATATACTTTGTGTAGATTGATCTGGAAACGCAATATTTGGCAAGAAGCTGTTCATTTAAGCGATCATACAGGGCCGTCACTTGGGTTGTAACTTGTAAGCGCCTGGGGCTAGAATTCCCAAGCGTCTCCCCCAAGTGTGTTATGAAAAACAACCAAAGTTTATTCTATACTCCTAGATTTAAGTATGGAATGTAAGATCATAATGTAAGATAAAAGAAGTTAGAATTATGTCATTTTTTTTAAAATTGAATGACCTTTGTAGTTAAAACATAAAAGTTAATGAAAACAGATTTGAATTATTGAAATCGAGTGCTATTCTTGTCTATTTTGAACTTTATACACATCAACATAGTAATAGCATAGAATATGCAAATAACGATACAAATATTAAATTCCAAGGTTTTAAAAAAAAAAACTTCTTACAGAGGGTTGGAGAGAATTCCAGTAGAATAATCCTAGATGATGTTTTACATTACCGGTAATTTTCAAGTTCAATACTCTATTGGTAGTCCCTCAAGGATTTAATATAGCTTCCTTATTGTTTCTTCTTGTTATTAATGATATCCTTCTGTGTGTTAAAACTTCTCTAGTTCTTTTTCCCGACAGTCTCAAATTATACTCCAAAGTACAATTGATGACTGCATGAAACTTCAACAGGATCTACAGAGAGTTCAAATATGGCGTGATAAGAATAAATTAGTCCTGAATGTGCCCAAATGTAAATCTATATCTTTCACGAGGAAAGGAAATCCAATTAACTTTACCTATATAATAAGTGACACTTTTTTTGTCTACTTCAAATACTATCAAATATCTAGGAGTTATTTTTATAGCAAATTAACTTTTGCTCAACAATTGACGCAATAACGAGTAGTGCATATAGAAACCTAGGTTTAATTTATAGGATAGAACAGGATTTCTAAAAAAAAATTAACATTTATAAGGTTAAATGTTCATTTGATGAGGTCACAACTAGAATACTGTTGTACTGTTTGAGCACCAAATGTCACTAAATACTCTGATGCAATAGAAAATATCATATTTTCATCTTTTTTTAATGCTTACATACAAGAAAACCGGTTTCTACCCAAAGTATGGCCCCTATGAAGATCTAGTGAGGAATTTGTTTTCAAGCATTAAAAAAAAAAAAAAAAGAGATGGGTGTTTGATCGGTTGTTCTTACATAAATTATTAAACGGTAACATTGACTGTCCAGAATTAATCTCAGAAGTATTATTGCGTATCCGAATAGATAAGACTAGAAGAGCAAACATTGGGACATTTTATTGTTGAAAAGCAAAAACTAACATATTACATAAGTCTCCTCTCTGCAGAATGTGTGCTTCATATAACGAAATGGTTAGATTTCAGGTAGTAGCTGTATTTAATATGTCCGAAAAAAAAATTCAAAACAATTGTCAGGCAATAACTTTTGCATAATTAAACGTATATTTCTGTAGGTGTCCTCCTGTTCCGCCTAATACCTGTTCTGCCTAATGACCCTCCAGCACTTTGTAACGCATTTTTGATTTAATCTTATCTCTAGGCAGAACAGGAATTCCTGTTCTGCCTAGATCCTGTTATGCCTAATTCACACAAGAAGGGATATTTAGATTTGAGGGAAATTTATTAGTACCTATTTCACCTTGATTTTCAAATATCATTCAAGAACTCCTTAGATTGAACACGCGAGTAGAACGAATTGTTTCATGTGACCAAATACCCCTAAAAATCATTTTTAGTATAACAAATGAAGGGAAAGTGTCCGGTATAATGTAGAAAGCAAAACACTACAATTACGTTGAGTAAAATGATTACACAATTTATTAGAGATTGGATTTGATTTCCTATGTACGCGTTGTAGCTTACAGTTAACATTTATAACAATGAAGGTTGTGTGTGGGTTTAGTATGTGTTTCGAAGTTTCGAAGTTTTGTTCTCTCTCAAATTGAAAAGATATATATGTGACTTTAAGAAGTTAAAACTGTATTTCCTTTACGATACTTTGTTATTCTAGAGCAAACTTTGTTCTTCTCAAGTTTCCTTTGTAGATATTTGGAAGTATTTATCTCTAATAAATTGTGCAATCATTTTACTCGACGTAATTGTAGTGTTTTGCTTTCTACATTATACCGGACACTTTCCCTACATTTGTTATACTAAAAGTGATTTTTAGGGGTATTTGGTCACATGAAACAATTCGTTCTACTCGCGTGTTCAATCTAAGGAGTTCTTGAATGATATTTGAAAATCAAGGTGAAATAGGTACTAATAAATTTCCCTCAAATCTAAATATCCCTTTTTGTGTGAATTAGGCATAACAGGATCTAGGCAGAACAGGAATTCCTGTTCTGCCTAGAGATAAGATTAAATCAAAAATGCTTTACAAAGTGCTGGAGGGTCATTAGGCAGAACAGGTATTAGGCAGAACAGGCAGGAACCTTTCTGTATGTATAATAATGTATGTTAGATAATTATGTACACGACAGTATAACTGGGCATTAAGGGGTTGTGTTGTCCTTATAAATAAATAAATTTTACTTAACCGTGGCCTGATCATTATTAAAATATCTGAATTAACATTATTTTTTAAAAAATAATTTATCAACATAATCTGAATTTCTTGAATTTTGTTAATTTGTCGTTCCGTGGCCCCTCCGGTTGCGGCACCCGGGGCGATTACCCTGGTCGCCCTGCCCACGCGACAGCCCTGCGATCATATGCGCTGGTTCTACGTTGCCTATACAGAGTGTTAATGAACTAAACCGTCAAACAGTAAGAGATGATTCTTTACATCAAAATAAGAAGAAAGTTAATATGAACCTGTGGGAAAAAAGTGTATAATTTCGGAGCGTAAGCCGTCCAAAAGGATGACGATCCTAGACATCGTAAAGGAAATCATATATAAGATATACAAAAATGCATATATCAGTAATGTCAATGTGCAATGGGTGTATAATAAATTCCTCATATGGCATAAGGAATTCACCGAAATGCTTAGAACTAAAGGTAGGTCCACAAGCCTTGACAACAATGAACACAGAATACGTTAGTGATGAAGTGGGAAGTGTTAATGACGGCCTGAGTACTGTTTCTTGTATTGAAAATAACGCGTGCTGCGATGCAGTTTTTCACACACTTGGAGGATACTAGCTCCGAAATTATGCACTTTTAACAACAGATTAGTATGGACTTGTCTTTTTATTTTGGTATCAGAAATTACTTCTTACAGTTTGTCGTTAAACAGTATTAATACCTTATGTATACAAAATGGAACGTGCTGCATAACTGCGAAAATTTGTGTTTCAGCTTCATGTATCAATAATAGTAATAAGGTAACATCTTAGTTATTTTAATATTGCATAAGGACACAAACAGCAAAAACCACAAAATAAATAAATAAATACATAATATATTTGTAAAAATATAAGCATAAACATTCCAACTATGAATTTTTACTTGCATAAGTAATTATGTCATTTCTTTCTTAAGCTTATATTGCACTTTGTATGTCTTTCGTGCTAGCCAAACTGTATTTCAACCTATGTATATCTTTCACTTTTAAGCGCACTTCATTGCAAAATATGAGTGAAATATTTTTATGATGCACGAAATTTATTAGCTATGATATATTCACTGAGTTTTAGGTCACTTTCGAAATATTTCCATTTTTTAAAAATGACAATCGTAAAAGCTGAAAATCAATTTCCTTTTCTTGTGTTAATTAGTCACGGAACATTATTTATATATATGTCAAATCACATTGACATGTCGAAAGTAAACACGAAAGGCATAATACAATGAAAATGATCAAAATATCCTATTAATAAAATAGTATATAATTTTGTTTTTCGAGTTCCTTCGTGGCTATATGGTTAACGGGCTCGCTTTTAAACGCGGGAGATCCGCGTTCGATTCCCGGTGCAAGCTCATGTGGGTCAAATTCCACGTTAAGCTGTAGGTCGAGTCTCATATAGCTTTGCTGCTGAAAGGGACACCAAACTCTAATCCAACCAACCAACTGATTTTCTTTTTCCCTTCTGGGCGAAATAGTTTGCATTAGACACATGTGATAAGAGTTTTGAGTTCCCAATTTGAATTTGAACATCGTCTATTATTTTGAGGTTTTGGAGAAAGAATAGTAAACTTTATTATTTCAACCTCTCATTCTCTCTACATATTGAGTCCCGGTCTCGTCTGGAGCCAAATCTTTGTACATCGAGTCTCGGTCTCGTCTCGAGTTAAGTCTCTCTATACGCCGAGTCTCGATCCCGTCTCGGGTGAAGTATTTATTCATCGAGTCTTGATCTTATCTCGAGTTAAACCTCTACGCATCAAGTGTCGCGGTCGAAAACGTGTAACAGCTGTTTGAGGCCAGTCACCCTGAGTGAGGTTTTTCCTGAGTTTTCCTCATTCACACAAGGTGAATGCCGGGATGGTACATAAGAATACAGGTCCCAGGCCTTGTCCTTCCTTACTCTTTTTTTCCGGATAGTGTATACATAGAGGGACGTCATCTCTTATATATATATGTGACGGGCTTAAGGTCAAAGATGTCGCTAAATGTCCAGAAATACGTATAAATAAATAAATAAATAAATAAGACGAAACTATCAAGTCTGTGTACATCAAGTCTCGATCTTATCTTGAGTTAAACCTCTTTACGTCGAATCTCGTCTCGTCTTATCGAGTTCAGACTTCGTACGTCGAGTCTTGGTTTTATCAGTAATATTCTCAGAACTCGTATATGTAGGTATATTTATTTGAAAGGTAGCAAAGAGAGAGAAACAACACGTTTTAGTACAAGATGATAACATAGTGATTTTCGTTTTCTGGTTTCTAAAAGTCGAGTTTGTCTTTTATCTCTTTCCTGTATAGATTACAAGAAACCACCAGTAGTTCACTTTTCTGTAGAGCATTAAATTGAGAAACTACACAACATGTAGATATGTGTATGTAATCACAGAATTTCGTTATTACAAATCTGTTGTTAAAACCCGCTGAACGACCTTCTACCATTGAACACGACTTGTTTGCACTCGTACATCTGTTTATTCAGAGGCAGATCTAGCCCGGAGTCGGAAGGGTCTAGGCTTCACAGTTTTTTGAATAACAAAAAGAATTTATTATTTATATATTTTTGGAAATTTATAGTGAACTCATGATATACCTTTCATAGTCTGGGTTCTGGCTGTCCCTTTCCTCCAGGTTTTACCTTCTAGATCCACCCTGTGTTTGTTAAATAATAACTTTCATCAAAGTTAGCGATTTTTATTCCACGAAACGTGTTCTTTTTGTAGGGTTTGGGAAGCAGTTTAAGCCAGCGGTTCCCAACATTTTTTTGACTGACAATACACGCTACACTGAACACTCACGACATCCCGACATATTTGTTTTATATTTTGTTGCTAATTATATAAATTATAATGATATAAGACTAAAAGTTTCTATAAAATAGTGACTTATGTAGTACCGTACTAATCATTATTTACTATCGCCAGAGATGATAACTAGTAATACAGTCAGTCTCAAAATTGATTTTAATTCATTACTATGTTCTTCAATTTTTCTTTTATTATTATTCTATATTTTCTGGACTCACCTTATGGGACTATGGGACACGTTAGTGTGTCACGACACATCAATCGGGAAGCACTCGTCTAATCACTTGGGGTTAAACTCAATCAATACGTCAATAAAAGATGAATGGGTTAATTGAGGGATGTAGTGCAAAAAAAAATGATAATCCTCATTTCAATCTTGTATACAGTTGATGCACTTTCGTCACAATAATTTAATCATCCTATATCAATTGTATCATAGAAAGTTACTGAATACAGATCAATTAAATAGGGAAATCCTATCAGGTGGCTGGGAAGAAGCGATTTTGTACACTAACTTATAACTTAATTTGATTCGATTTTCAGTTTAGCACCCTTTTCAGCAGCGAGGCTATTAGAGTCGTGGACGTATAGCTTAACATGGGATCCGAAACACATTATCTTCCACCGGGAATCGAACTCGAGTCTCTCACACAAAACGAGCGTACACTAACCGTTTAGCCAGGAAAGAAGCTCAATTTCTAATTTCAATCGCGTTTATCCAACAATTTGGTTATCAACTTTTTCTATCACACCCGTAATTCATTACCTCCAACTTGGAAGCTCGTATAGCCTATATATATATTCGAGTAGAGCAAAAACTATCAACTACTTAAGATAGGCAACAAACGACCTACTTTATAAGCAGAATATAAACTGCCTCAGATTGGTAACAAACGACATACTTTATAAGCAGAATAAAAAATATCAACTGCCTCAGATTGACAGCAAATGACATGCTTTTTAAAATAAAAAACAAACAGTTTTTCTCGATTTTCGCACAACATTCTAATGAAAACTTATCCTGAAGGGTGTTATTTTGTTCAACTGGATCTATCGATCGATACATACCTCATCTTTGGACAAATATTATAGTTAACCAAAAAATTAATATTTAGTTGTTAAGTTAATCATAAGCTTGAGCAATAACTCATTAGCAACACTTTGTACTCTTGTCCCCGCTAGTGTAACAATGAAAATAATGATTACTGCATATTTCAATATTAACTTCATCTTAATAAGTGGCATGTTTATTGTACGGCATAATTTTCTTAGGTTTACAAAAATGAATCGTTTTTATCGCTCGAAAAGTGCGCATGAGGATTTACAATCATCCATATCATGTCATTTTGTTCAGCTCAACATAAACTATCAATTGGTATGTTTCATCTTTCGACTTTTTTTTTCATTAAGAGGCCTCATCCCGCCGAAATTAAAATACCGCTAATTTTACAGTAATAGATAATTACGATTATCTATTATCTTCAAATAGATAATAGATAATCGAAATTTGGAACAAGAGCGCCCTAGACAATATCATTTTACATGAAGTACCGTTATCACAATTCACTTATCTGCTTTCGGTTTCGAGCAATTTTGAAAATCGGCATTTATTTTCGCGTTTCTAAACGGCTGAAAACGGAAAGCCACTAGGTGACTTGTGATAACGGTACCTCACGCAAAATAATATTGTCTAGGGCGCTCTTGTTCCACATTTCAATTATCTTCTATCTATTTGAAGATATCATATGATTACTGTAAAATTAGCGGTATTTTAATTTCGCCGGGATGAGGCATCTTAAGCCCTAACACTATTGTAGAAGTTTCCGAAACTTCCACCTTTGTAATCCATTCACAACAAGACGGCAGAAACCTTAAAATGAATACTAGCTGAACCTACGCTATTTACACAGCGCACAGTTCTGATATGAGCGTGAATCTGCTTCCCATTTCTCAGTATATCTGCGCAAGTCCCTTTACAGACCCAAGTAAAAGACAGGAAGAATCTCGAAGGGAGCAGATTTCTATACACAAATATATAAATGTAGTATTTTAATTGTATAGAATGTAGGGGTCAGTTGTGGCAAACTTGGATAAGTGATAGATGATACCAAATGCAAATATTTTTTAAATTATAATTCCATAACCGAGTACGCCTAATTGTGCATCCACAAGCCTTAGGTATGCCAGCTTACAATAGGTTGTAATTGTGATTAAAGCAAAGCGCCTGAAATGTCCATCAACCCGCTATACGTAGCTCATCTACAGGTTGCGTTTTACAAGGGTATCAACCTTAACGTCCTAGTGGCAATATTAAGCGAATAGGGTGAAAACGATGCCTAATTTACGGAATAAAAAATAAAGAAGTTATTTTGTGGAAAATTTGAATGAGAACTGTCAAATTTACAGAAAATTTGGAATCGTCCTGCGAAAAAGGCAAGTTTCTAGCACTTGTGATTTTCGAGATCTCATTGTCGAAAGGACTGGCCACAAACATATAAACTTTTCTTGGCCACATAAACTCAGCATTTTAATATTTAACTTTTAAGTACTGTTGCTAGAAAGTCACAGGATTCCTTTTTAATTTCTCTCAAAGTATTATAACAATTTGTTTTACTTTCAACTGACAAGAGAAAAAACAAACGTCTTCTCCCTTCCCCTTAGCGCTGTTATTCTATGTTGCTGTTCCTTCTTCTCTTCTGCAATTATCTTGGCATCCACTTTGATGATACTAATTTGCCGCATTGATATCAAATAACGACAAGAGAAACTTAACTGAAACGCCTTATTTTCTGCATGGCGTATCAGGCACAAACCTATCTTGTTCCGCAATGATGCACAGTGTAAGATATAATAGAAAGACACACACACACACACACACACACACACACACACATATAGCCAAATTTCCAATTAGTACAAAAAATAAACTTGGTCCAGATAACTAGATATAATATTTATTCTACAAAAGAGATCTGATCCTTACAGAAGATAAATTAGGAAATTGCATTGTTGAAATATTCTCGTTACAATTTCTAAATGATATATTTAGCCAGATTCTTCCAAGCGTGTCAAGTAGAAAGTATTTCCTAAAACAAACCGCATTGCATGTATTATAATGGTTAGTTTCACTAAGCTTAAACATACAATGCATATTCAAGTAATAAAATTAAATATGACCAACAATTTTCTATTCAGGATTGTGCATATATATTATACAATGGCGCATATAAGAGAGTAATCGTGCATATTATACTTACAAATTATAAATGTTTGGATTTTACTTTCAATTCCTTTTTCTTGCAGAATTAATAATAAAACAGATATTTCATAATGTGTTTGGTAATTCGTGTTAACCAGAAGGGCAGGTGTGTCTCTGCGAGGGAGGCATATGTCAGACATATTCATGAAGGTTATTACTGTATTTATTCTTTTATTTATTAAGTCTCGGATTGTATTCGTAATTATTCGATTGATATTAATGAAAAGGGTAAAGCAAACTAGAAAGGGCCAACATGAAATTGCATAAGTTTCTACATAAACTTAGTTTCTATAAAAGCAAAAGCTATGATTGATTATATGTTGATTGTTGATTTAATTATAGGCTATACGGTGCTGCAAATTTTCACTTTATACAACTTGCATTTTGTGTTTTAGATATGATTAACTTTCTGCTATATACAGGGCATTAATGAACTATATACCCTCATGTGATCGTTGTGATATGTCGGGTTGCATAACTTATATTTGCTGGCTACCACTGAAATACCACTTCGAAAAACAATCAAGATAGCCAGCTCTAGACTGAACATAGAACTCATAGGTAGTGAATGATGTAAAGGATTTTTTTTTAATTGGAGAATCCACTATCGTCCGCGTCACTCGAATTGGCGTATGGCATCAACCAATAAGCTTGCAGTGCGCTGTTGCCAAAACTTCAGTTAGATATCTAATACTCGTAATTGACCACAAATATGAACAAAATCAATTACGAAAGACTAAATTCCTCGCTGAACGTTTGGAATCAGCGCACTGGAAGCTTACTGGCTGACGCCATACGCCAATTCAGGTGACGCGAACTATAGAGGAAGACAAGAGTGGTACATAAGTAAGAAAATTATAGAAAATAAGAAAAAAATAAACACAAGCTAAAATTTTTGTTTTTTCTTGTTAACCCGCTGTAGCACGCGCCGCGGATAGCGATTTTTTTTTTTAAAGATCTGTTAAAGGAGTTTGTGCTGTAAAATATACGTGGGCAATTGTCAGAAACATTGCAAAGAAAATATTAAACAATTTAATATTGCTTCAAAACAAAACGCACATTAAAATGAGATAAATAAATATTGCGGAATGAGACTCCGCACGCGTGCTTGATGTTACAATTGACCACGCGTGCTATGGAGGGTTTAAAAAAACAGGTTTTATGCGGAAATACCACTATCTAAAAGAACCACTTTTTTTTACATATCTAGATATAACCTAGATGAATTCACTATAAAGTTTATGTGAGAAAGCTTCTTTTATATTCGCTAGAAGATGTTGGAATAGTGTAGATAGGGTTGCAAGACGTCGTATTTTGTACGGATAGTTTGAATTTTAAAATGTGTCCGTGTCTGTATCGTACTCTTACAAATGTGACAAAATGTCCTTTTTTTCTTTTACTGGAAAATAGACTAACTACTTATTATATCCTTACCACTGTACCGATTACACACTTATCAAGGAAAATAGCAAAAGCTTTGTATTCTTTGGTAATATAGATACATGAAAGATCACGAAAGAGATTTTGGTCTCCGTGAGAGAACAGCAACGGCTTGTGGGTGTATGTTCCATTTGAAAACGTGACATGTAATTAAGCCACTATCATTTTTCATAAAAAGAAAAAAAAAGCATTTCAGTGTCATGTGTGTTTAACACATTACTCTAGCTGTTTTAACTTTTAGGATACCAATTCTATGCCCTAAACTTTTAATTTATAGTTAATCTTATTCTGTATAGATATACTGTGTAATAAGTAGTTTTCCTTTAATCAAATGGTTTCACTAATTTTCGCTAAAATCTAAAGTGGTGGAATTTTTGTCCAGAAATTTGGCAACCCTACCATTACATGAAGAAAACTACGACCTGACATACTAAAAATAACACAATATTTATCACTTTCCTTTGCTTGTTTTTCGTAAGTAAAAGGAGATAATGACATGCAATACGGTACTTATTACAATCATATATAATATTATTCTACAACAGAAAATATGAACCTTAAGAATTTATATTGTTGCCATCCGTAGAAATTACAGTGTTGGCAGAATAACATTTCCCTCAAAAGCTAAGTTAAGGTAGCGGCTAGAGGAACGAACTCATCTGCATTTGATTTTGTATCATGTTGTCTTGGAATCCTGTGAACTATATTTAAATAATAGTTGTATTTAGTTTGTAATAAACAAAGTAGTTTTAACATACAGTTATTAAAATTAAACAATAATGTTATTTAAAAAAAATAGTTTGCAGGATTCCAAAACAACATGATACCTAATGAAATGGAGTTCAGTTAATTTCTCTAGTCGCTGCCTTAACTTAGCTTCTGGAGGAAATGTTATTCTGGAAACGCTGTAATTTCTGTACTGAAAGTTCTTCAGGTTCATATTTTCTGTTGTAGGATAACATTATCTATGATTGTGGTAAGTTGTATTTCATTATCTCCTCTCACCTATGAAAAACAAGCAAAAGAAAAGTGGTAAATTTTGTATTATTTTTAGTATGTCAGGATCTTTAGCAAAATTTGCGTCCTAATTTTCTATTTTCAGATTTACCCTATATCAACCCAGAGTTTTCTGCTCAATTCTTAGTATTTACAATTTTAGTTAGTACTTTAAGCAAATCAGTATCATATCCTTAAAGTAGATGCTTTCCAATAGTTTATATCAGACTATTTTAAAATTGTAATTTCTTTATTATTTTTGTATGTACTAAATGAAATGAAATGAGATGCTTTTTTAATAACATTTCAGAAAAAAAAAAAAAAGATTCCGGTACCGCGTACTTGTACTCCTAAAGTAACGCACCTACTGCTAGTAAATACAGGGTGTTTCAAAACAACCCCGACAACGTTTGAGAGGTGATTCCTGACACTAAGATAAGACAAAAAGTATAGACCAACCTGGGTGGACAAATGCTTCCTTTCGAAGTTATAGGCTGCCGAAAACATGAAAATATGAAATTTAGACGTCCATAGCTCCAAAACTATGGGACCTACCGTAGTCGGATCAAGACTTCAGTTAGGAACTAATACGCGCCCTATCCAAATATCCATGTTTCAGAATCATGTGGTACTTCCGCAACAATTTTTATAGGGGTAGTTGGAGAGTACTTCAAATTATATACCCGTAAGCTTATCTCCCTCTGTAAAAATTGCTTTGTGAGTACTTTAGGATTCTAAAACATGAATTTTTGGGTAGCGCACATATTAGTTCCTCAGTGAAGTCTTGACCCGACTAAAGTAAGTCCCATAGTTTTGGAGCTAAGGTCCTTTAAAAGTAATTTTTCATGTTTCCGGCAGCCTGTAACTCCGAAAGGAAGCATGTGTGCACCCAGGTGGGTCTATACTTTTTGCCTTATCTTGATGTCAGGAATCACCTCATAAACGTTGTCAGTGTTGTTTTGAAACACCCTGTATAAGTCTTATGGATACAATAAGAGACTTAGCTTGGTCTAAAGAGAAGTGAAAACTTGAATATATGGCAAAGAATTCTGATTGTAAGATATTAAAGGAAAGAAACTACATAAAATTGAACGGAATTGCATGAATCATGATTTACGTAATGAACAAGCATGCATGAACTGAATTTTGCACACGCAAAGCTGTCAATCATCCTAGTTTCATGTCAATCTTGATGGATTAGGAATCAACAATGATGAAGTACAGAAAAATGAAGAAGCCTTGGGATAATTATATGATCATACATTTTAAATTGCATCCAATATATAAATATATTAGGTCATATACAGGGGATATTTTTAGTTATAAATTTATATTATACTAGCAAAGTGCCCGCTCGTCACGAGTGAAAAAATAAAGTTTAAAAAGTATAAAATCGAATTTGGATATTGAAGAAAGTGTCCCACTTTAAAAGTGAAATTTTCGGAAATGCTGAAACACACATTCTCTTAATTTTTAATTGAAAGTTCATAGGGCTATACCGAATTTTACATCTCCAACCTAAGCGAATGTATATATGGGCATTTTTTTTTTAAATTCAGAGTCCGAAATTTGAAAATTTTCTCCTTTCTCTTTTAAGAGCGGAATTTTCGAAAACACTGAAATACTTACTCCCCTTCTTTTTAGGTAAGAATTTATGGACCGAATTCCAGTATATATAGGGAGAGAGAGAGAGAAAGTAGTATCTAGAAGAGCAAATTAGTCTATAAGGTGAAGGCACCATTTTGCTTCTCTATGCCCCTGGATTTGGATGTATAGGTAGACCCAAATCTACACATTGCTTCAACCCTAAAGTTTACTTGTACTGTTGGCTGCTGACCTGGTGATATTCACTAGCCGCTAAACCAACATCTTGGTACCTCGAACTAAGCTTACGCCCTAAATTCTTTCCCAGAGGTCTAGCACTGACAAGGAGACTTACGGAAGTGTCACTAACCGATTTGAATGAAACTTTGCACACTTGTAGAACATCAAAAATATAATCGACACGTATTTTTTTGTTTCGGCAATGGTGAAGATTTAAGGATAGAAACCACCCTTTGAACGTTAGGGGTGGTCTCTCAGCATAGACCGAAAACAATCATTTAATTTAGAAGAAAACATGTTGCCGGAGGGAAGGGGAGCTGATTCAGAATCTGAAGTCAAAATTACAAAATTCAAAATGGCGGATCCAATATAGTGATTAGAATTACAAAATGTCTTCTGGTTTGAAATTCTCTGCAATTAGCCAAGAACAATTATAGTTGGCAGAGATTACCGCAAGGAGGTTGCAGAGCAATTTGAAACCCCTTTCTTTATTTCTTTTAATGGGATGCTTGACTAAAGTGAGTCCCTACACTTCTCACTATAACGTTTACAGGGACACATCAGTAGAAAGTGTGGCACAGTCAATAAATCTATGACTCATAACTACACCATACAGTCTTTAATTTCTGAAAATGGTGTTGTTATCACTGTTGTGAAAGCATCATATTCGGGAAAATTAACATCAGGTCTTTTGAGATCAAGGTTTCAAGAGGTTTTTCTCGCAATGTCTAATGTAAAGTCCATATTGCTATTAGATTCGTGGAGTGATCACAATTCATCAACTTTTCAGTCTATTTTACGAACAAAAGAGTACCTCAAAATAGAAACCTTTCTGCACTAACAACTCTGATAGAATTCAGCCTCTTGATGAGTTCGTCTTTAGGCCGTGGAAAAACTTCTTGATACAATTTGCTGATATTGTTCTCTACAATTATAACATAAATTTACATCTCCGTAATAATATTTATTTAGATCCAAATCACTGATTCATAATCAGCTTTCTTCTCTCAGATTTTCAAAGATTATTAGATATGCGTGATGCAAAAACAGTTATTTGGAAGATGATTGTGCTGCATTTTCCGATTTGTCACAGTTATTGCTATAAGGTGAGCTTGGTGTAAACAATGTTTATGCACCACACACTTTTTTTTTTAACGAAATATTACTGTGAAGCATTTTCTCAATAAATTCATAATTACAACAATTGAGGATATATGAAGTTTTGACATAGTAAGAGGCGAGGGAACTCACTATACATAAGCACCCTGAATAGAGAGAGGTAGGCCAGATACTCACTTTAATCAAGCATTCCGTTAAAATAAAGGGGCTTTAAATCAATAGAAAAGGGTTTCAAATCGGTCTGCAACCTTCTCGTAGTAACCCATGCCAACTATAATTGTTCTTGGCTAATTGCAGAGAATTTCAAACCAGAAGACATTTTGTAATTGTAATCACTATATTGGACCCGATATTTTGAATTTTGTAATTTTGATGTCAGATTCTGAATCAGCTGTCCTAATCTCCCCCCCCCCCCTGGCAGTATGTTTTCTTCTAAATTAAATGATTGTTTTTGGTGTATGCTTGGAGACCACCCCTAACGTTCAAAGGGTGGTTTCTACCCTTAAATCTTCAACATTACCGATACAAACAAACAAACAAACAAACAAACAAACAAACAAACAAACAAACAAATAATAATAATAATAATAATAATAATAATAATAATAATAATAATAATAATAATAATAATAATAATACGTGTCGATTATTTTTCGATGTTCAACAAAGCAAAGTTTCATTCAAATCGGTGAAGTGACACTTCCGTAAGTCTCCTTGTGAGAGAATATGATCCACGTTTACCAGAGAGTTAAGGATAAAAAAAGGTTATATTTTGAATTTTCAAGTAATATCTCATGTACGTTCTACACGATTCAAACCATGTATGAAATTTGTCGTATGTTCTTATTCCAAGCATAATAATTAGAACCCTGACTGACTGTATAACAAGAACAAATAACATATATCTACACACGTTATTTTCTGTTAATCATTTCGCTTGGTTAACTCCGACAAAAGCTTTCGGTCAAGTAAAATGTTAAGTCTGTCATTTCGTCGATGACCGATATTTGTATTTGTTACATGTCAACGATTATAGGACCTGCTATAGTAAAGGAAGGAGAATTAAAAAAGTAACTGTATAAGCGAAATCATATGCGGAACCAAAGCAAGGCTGTTGTTATCCTCTGTTAATGTTCAACCGATAAGAAAAAGCACATCAACCGAACACATACACACACTCACCGTTATTTTTGTCTGCCTATTTGCGCTCTGATTCTTTGTCTCATGGAAGAAGCCTTATCCTTCCAATACTAACATATATATTGCGCTCGTATATACTAAGCACGTGCAGCTGGGTACATGCATTATTATTATTATTATTATTACTTACATCACATCACATGTAACTACATATATACCGAAATAAAAGAAAGAAAGGGGGAAAAATGTAATGACATAATCTTTATAACTGGACAGTTACGGTTTAGTGATCTGTCGTCGCGTTCAGTTCTGTGCTTGCACTTGCAGTACATACAGCAAATGTACTCTGACATACCGTCCTTATTTTATATTTTTGTCGTGTTATCGTAGTGGCCAGTAGTGTACGCAGAAGTTCGTCAAGGGAGTTTAAGGTCCCAAGTTCATATAAATCCCGGTGATTTTTTTTTTTTTAACATATCTTAATATGGCACGTGTTTACTTTAGCACGATATCTTGCGCAAACAGAGTTAAGCTCTGAAACCCGCCTTGTCTGCGTACGCCACTCGTACTGACAGTTCTATTATTATTATTATTATTATTATTATTATTATTATTATTATTATTATTATTATTATTATTATTATTATTATTATTATTATTATTATTATTATTTGACATGAGGTTTAAGAGAAAGAAATACTTTGCTTTCAATACACTATAAACTGTATTTATTATCAAATTGTGGATCAGAAAAGCAATTATTCTATATCTATCTTTGAATATTAAACACTCATAATGATAGTTAGCACAAAATATTTTTTGTAGACTAGAGACTGTTTTGTTTCAGTATCAAAGATGTCCAAACTCATAATTTGGAAAATGGAAGGAAATTAAAAAAAAAAAAACCAACGCTTACGCATCGAGTCTTGCAGTCTAAGTAAATTAGAGTAAATTTTCTAAGACCATCTTAATAGTTTTAATTGTCAATATTAATCTTTTCGTAAATGTTTAATTTAATTTAATTTATTTATTAAGTTTTCAGCGTTGAAAACAAAACAATAAGGGCAAGAAAAGGAAATAATCTGTCGAAAAGCAGGGATATATTCAATTATTTAGCTTGCAAAAGCACTGAAAACAAAACTTATTTCGGAATGATATATTGACAACTCATAATAATACTTTTTCTACTGGGTAGGTTTTCATCTGCTTTAGGATGAAACACAAAGTTCCTAAAAGAGCTCACTTCAAATTGAAGTGCAACATACTCATATATACCTATTCTTAAAAGAAAGGGAAAAAAACTTGAAGAAGAGCTTTTAGTTCGAGTTTTAATAAAAAAAATCTATTTCTATCTTGGAAATATACCCTTTTAAGCTGAAAGAAAAAGAAACCCTAAAAGAAATATGCTGCAAATAGACTCATTGGTGGCGCAATTCTCCCTTGATTCAGAGGAAGGCCACCCACTGAAGGTTTGACCGTTGTTGGCACCAAACTTCACCGGAAAAATACATTTTGGAATGTAGAAAGCTGCAATAAGGAAATTTTAAACAAGAAAAAAAAAATGAAAACATTATGCTATTTAGTCAGAAATGAACAAAAGCAAGGCAAAAACAAAAATACTGCATACATATACCAACAAAACTCTGATTTCTTGGGTGGTGGTAGAGGTCTCCCCGCCGGGAGGACACAGTGGTAAAAGCGTGAAAATACCTGTCGTGTTGTGTCGGCCTCAAGTGGTAACTGTAATAAAGGTGACGTAGGGGAGAGAAATGACACATTGTCATTGTTGTTGTTGTGTGGTGAACCTATGGGTACCATAAAAACCCCACAGAGCATTCGTCAAAGAATTTTGTCCATCCGCAAAGGAAACTACAGGAATAAGGCTCTGAGATGGAGGAAAGGGGAGGTGGAAGAGACAAAGAAAAACGGAACAATTTAACTTTTCCTGCCATGTCAACTGTGTGACCATGGAATGAAATACGGCGGGTAATCACAAAATTGCTGAGTTGTTTTGAGGTGACGCCATCCGAGTCGTTTTGGAGACACGGAAGATAAAGTTCTTTTTGGACAAGACTCCTTGTTCTTTGTTTATGGGACCACCCTGGTTATTTTTTTTTTAAAGAAATGACAATAGCTGTAGCTAAAGTGGATCTGAAAAAAATTATACATATAAAAAAAAAGAAAAGAGTGCAGCACGCTCCTGTCACTCGTTTATTAGTGGACACACGAAGAAGGTTTTCTTTTTCTTAAAAACTGCTCTTCGTATTGTTCCAAATATTTTCGAAAGTCTGAAGCTAAGGGGAAAAAAAAGTACAACATTGTTGAATCAATTGGGTGGAGAAGTTAAGGGTACGAAGTAAACATTAAATGAAAGCTGACAATTTTGCCCATGTTCCCTTATAAGCAATAATTTAACACTTACTGTTTGGAACTGCTTGTTCGAACTTTTGACCATTTTTATTTTGTTTTGTTTGTTTCCCAAATGTCTTCTTCTCGAAACTTTAACAATCGTATAATCTACTTATTTTTGTATCTCAATTTGTTAATGTTATTGTCCGTTAGGATGTTATGAATGTTACCAGTCAAGTCAATTATGGAGAATGTGGCGAGTAATACTTCTTTCGCCTACAGGCGTAAGTAGATATTCAAAGCTAGTCATCTGAATTTGATTCCTATGAATGCCATCCTTTATATTGGTATATTTTTCTAGCTAAAATACCCGATCTTCACACAGAAGGAACGTGTTTTATGGAAAAGGTATATTTGAACCCCCATTCTTCTGGTAGGATGCACATTTCATCATAGTATAATGATAAAATTCTAGGTTGGTCTAAGTGTTAAATGTTTTCAAAAATTCTTTTAAACGATTCAAGTGTTTCCTTACTTTTGCCATTTGCGGATATAAAATGGGATATATAAATATATAGTTCCCCCTTACCCCTTCTTACTTTTAATAATGAGAATACGTAGGCTATATAGCACATACACCAAGTTTCATCGCCTTAACATCCAGGGCGCTGAATACATTACTTTTATCATACAATTTCAACTGCCTTCCTTTAGGTGGTGCCAATTTTTGTATAACTTTACGGTGATTCAGTGATAGAGCGCTTGTCCTTGTGCGTGAGGTCCCTGGTTTGATCCCGGCCAAGTAAGTTTGTGGTAGACAATATCGTATCTATGAGTTTTCTTGGTGTACTCCTGTTTCCTCCCACATTATAATTCCACCAATTATTCGTTCACTTACCTCAACCATCCGTCTCCCTTAGTCTAATGGGTGTAATCACGGGACGTTAAACTGAAAGATTTCACTTCATTTTCATTTTTGTATAGCATAACTTTAAGGGGGGATCGTTCGGGTAGATATTCAATCAAAGGTAATTAGATCCTAGGGCCCAAGAAAACTTTGAGAAAGATAACTAAATGCTAGGCCCCAAGAAAACTTTGAGAAAGATAACTAGATCCTAGGGCCCAAGAAAACTTTGAGAAAGATCACTAGATCCTAGGACCCAAGAAAACTTTGAGAAAGATAACTAGATCCTAGGGCCCAAGAAAACTTTGAGAAAGATCACTAGACCCTAGGGTCCAAGAAAACTTTGAGAAAGATAAGTAGACCCTAGGGCCCAAGAAAACTTTGAGAAAGCACTAGATCCTAGGGTCCAAGAAAACTTTGAGAAAGCACTAGATCCTAGGGCCCAAGAAAACTTTGAGAAAGATCACTAGATCCTAGGGTCCAAGAAAACTTTGAGAAAGATAACTAGATCCTAGAGCCCAAGAAAACTTTGAGAAAGATCACTAGATCTTAGGACCCAAGAAAACTTTGAGAAAGATAACTAGATCCTAGGGCCCACGAAAACTTTGAGAAAGATCACTAGACCCTAGGGTCCAAGAAAACTTTGAGAAAGATAAGTAGATCCTAGGGCCCAAGAAAATTTTGAGAAAGCACTAGGTCCTAGGGCCCAAGAAAACTTTGAGAAAGATCACTAGACCCTAGGGCCCAAGAACACTTTGAGAAAGTACTAGATCCTAGGGCCCAAGAAAACTTTGAGATCGGCTTCCCAGTCTTCCATCTCGATTCTAATATTTACGTAGTACAATTAGACAGACACAACCATAGAAAATTCTAGAATAATTGAAAATATTCATACTATTCAGAGAGATTCAAGCTACCCACGATGTCTTCGTCTCACAATTAGTATTGTTAACGAGACGAGATTTGGGACAATCTTGTCTCAAAAAGTGTCGTGAAAATAGAGTTGCCCAACAACATGATAAGTACATTTTTGAATTCGAAATGAGATTAGAAACAACAAACATTTCTCGTGTCGTTTTCGAGACGAGAAATTTCACGATTGTCTTGAGCAACATTAGTTTTAGCTAGATTTTAGATGTGTAACACTTTTCTAATGTTACATGATTCACTCCTTCAATTGATAAAGTGGTTATAAGAACACAATGAAGAACATTTTATCAAATTTTCAAAAGATACGCAAATTATTACACATTATACTTCAATAAGAAATATGGTTTAAATGTTGTTATATCACACCTTTCGTAGACCTTTCGTGCAGTGGTGTATCCAGGGGGGGCGATCGGCCCCCCAGAAGAGGAAACTTTCTTATTTTATATATATAAATGAAACCCATCTCAGAGTTTGAAGCTCTTAAAAGTAGCTCTAAGTAGCAATATGACAATCCATCTCTCCTCCCCCAGAAGTCGGTCCTGGATCCGCCCTTGCTTTCGTGACACGGAAGGATTTTGATAACTGATAGATGAAATTAAAATTAAAAATCACGGCACAAATTTTTAACAAAAAAAATTTACAAAGCAAGACGAGACGAGAAAAGCTTTTGGAGAATAGAGATAAGTTAAGAGATCATTGAAGAATTGAGACGAGATTTTTACAAAATTTACGAGACGAGATGAGAAAACTATTGTTTGTCTCATTTCATGGGTAACACTGCACGAAAATGCTGCCTCATTTCGAAAATTATCTGTTTCTATTACAAGAGCCTTGTCTTCTCCTCTTGTACGTTGCCACAAAAATTTTGTCTCGTGGGTAGCATTACTTAAAAGTCAGAATTTAACCCTAACGTCTCAAATCGCTTGACTATACCATACCACTTAAAGAAGAGTTTGTTTTTGTTTTAATTTATCGACAATTCAAGGTAAAATTCTTCTTAATTTTTGTTTGCCGTGAGTATTCTCCCAGCTAATTCCAACTCGAGACCGTACGCTATTCGCTAAACCACTGGTTCTCAACCGATGTATCACGACACACTGGTGTGTCACACAGTCCCCTAAAGTGTGTCCCGAAATTTTAGAATTTAGAAATCATGAAGAACTTAATAATAATTAGTTAAAATCGAGACAGACTGTACGAGTCAACACCTTCAGCGGCAGCAATAATTCAGTGTTACATTAAAAACTACAGGTTTCACTATTATAAAGATATTATTATTATTATTATTATTATTATTATTATTATTATTATTATTATTATTATTATTATTATTATTATTATTAATAATAATAATAATAATAATAAAAATATCAACCAAATGTGTCACATCTCTTGGACGTTCAGTATAAAGTGTATCGCGAGTCAAAAAAGGTTGAGAATCATTGATCCAAACTCTCAAACTCGGCTCTATCAGCCTCGAGCCCATTAATTAACAGCACAAGTGCTTTAACAGCATAGCTGTTCAGAGTCTGAGTTCGGGCCCCATTGAGGGTAATGAGCGCGAGCATGAGCTAATAGCAAGCCCGAGCTCGAGCGAATGCAAGTTGGAGCTAGCGTGAGCTTCATTTAGATTAATGAGCCCGAGCTCACGCGAGACCTATGTGTACCTGTGTTGCAGGAAGTTTGAATTTGAAATTAACGAGAATCCTTGCTTTAATGAAAGTACTCGTTAAATTTCCTCCTTTACGTATGTATGTATTTCCGGAAAGGAAAGAATGCATTTGATTTATTTTTGACTTTTAGGAGGATGAAATCCCGAAAATTAGTAACGTAGTCACGCACTGCACAGTGAGTACAGAACATTCTCTTTCCGCTTTACTCGTTTTCGAGACTATTTGCTACATTCTGTTGGCTTTTGTTACAAAGCTGCCACAAGTTCTGGGTGTCTTTTATTTGGACCAACAAAAGAGTTGGCAGTATACAGTGAGAGCAGACCCCCCTCCCATTGAATGGGAATAAGTGAGCAGTTTTTACAACGAAGCGGCGGGGTAAGGGAAGAGAACATTGAAACGTGACTTCACATCCAAACACGGGGATAAAACTAGGGTGGTGGTTGACACTTTGTGCGAAAAAGCATTTGTTCTCCTACAACGTAAGGGTCCCTTCCTCCCACAAAAACTATCCACCTAAAAGGTCGCTGACATTCTTGGTACTGTATATGATTACAAAGGGCAATAGATACTTGCATTAGTTTTTGTTCGACAGCACAGCTTCTTCCAAGTACTGCGCGTCTTCTGATATTTTGTCGGCGGAACTCAGCAAGAGTTCGGTAAAGTCAAGTGAACACAAGTTCTTATCTTCTCTCCGAGGAAAAGAAAACAACAGATCAAAGCTAGAAGTTCGCCGTCAAATAGAGGCGGTGCTGCTGTGTTTTTGTCTACACGGGACTTCTGATCGAACTCACTGATAAGGGAATAGACATGGTCTAAATTCCAAACTGGAGTAATAGAACGTATGAACACAATGTGTCCACAGGAAGGATTAACGCTAGACTTCTTTGAAATTTACAAAATGTTTAAATATTATGGGAAAAATGTGAATTTTAGTTTCACACGTTTATTGGCAGTGGTCTTTAGAATTACCATAAATAAAACGCTGCAGTATATAGCAGAAAGAATTCGGCAGTTTAATTAAATCAAAAGGAGGCTTAAAATAGTTATTCATTTTGTATTTGCTCAGGTATTAGCACAGGTATTTGTTCAGCAAACTTCCAGAAATAACCTGAAAAATCAATTGACAACCAACAACGATGGAAAAGAAGATGAAAGGCAGTGTGCTAAAGTTTTTATCTCGACAGTTTCTTATTTGAAGTAATGAAAAAACCCTGGAAATACCTCAGAATGGCTGGCCACCGGATTCGAACCCGGAAACTTCTTATTGCAAAACAGGAACACTGAACACTAGCTCGGTAAATTTGATTTAGAATATTATGTAAGAGATTTGAAATAAGAGCCAAATAATGACCATTTTCCCCATGCTCGGAACCAATTAACGAAGTAAAAGTATCTATTTGAATTAGGGAAGTTGTCTTCCTTAATATTTTTCTTTCTAATTCCGATAATCTATTGCACCTACAAATTTGGTCGTTTCTGTCCCTCAATCTTTTTCTGAATGGCATTACCATCTATGTTCTACATATCTCTTATTTTCTATGTCTGACTTAGTGCTCTGTGTAATGTAACCGTGAGGCAAGACGAGAAATTTCTCGTCTGAACTCGAAAATGAAACGATTTTTTTTTCTTTTAATTCGAGATGAGACGATAATTTTAGAGTCTCGTAGGAAACATTAGCTCACCAAAGTCTTAAATCTGAAACACTATTTTAACCAGGGATGTGCGCAGGGGGTGGGTCCTGGGGGTCCGCACCCCCCCGAAACTTCGACTTTTGTGTAAATTTATCCTAATTTTAGGGGCAATTTTAGGAATTTTAATACAAAATACCCTCATATTGAGTTTGGATCCCTCCCGAAATAAATTCCTGCATACGATACTGATTTTAACTGTTAGTAGTATAAAACTAGTGAGAAAGTAATTGTCAGTGGCGTATTTAGGGGGGCTTCCGGGCTTAAGCTCCCCCCCGAAATCTTACTTACTACAGTAAAATATATGAAATATCTTGCAGAATTTTCACATTTTCAGGCAAAGCCCCCCCCCCCGAAAGTTAGCAAAGACCCTCCCGAAACAAAATCGTAAATACGCCACTGGTAATTGTACTAACACAATGAAGAGCATTTATCAACGTCATTACACAATACATACGTAAGTCATTACATAATATACTCGAATAATAAAAATGTGGTTTAAATGTTGCTATATCACACACATTGAGAAAATGCATTGAATTTCAGTTTGCTCATAAATAATGAAGAAATATTAAAACTTTTCCTTTTCATAGAGCGGTAATTGTTATTCCCTGTCATCACGATGTTAGTCTTGTTCCTAATATTAAGATTTATGTCGTTTTCTCATGCACGATACTGGTAAGCAGTGGCGTATTGAGGGGGCTTCCGGGCTTAAGCCCCCCCCCCCGAAATCTTACTTACTATAGTAAAGTATATGAAATATCTTGCAGAATTTTCACATTTTCAGGCAAGGCCGCCCCGAAAGTTAGCAAAGCCCTCGAAACAAAATCGTAAATACGCCACTGCTGGTAAGTAATAATGTCTATCTCAGAATCAAACCAAACTTTTTAAAAAAAAAATGCTTCTAACGTGGTACTAAAATAACAGAGAAGAGTTTCATTTAGGGAAGTTGTTGGCGGTGTTGCGATCTGTCACGAAATAGGATCTGTGCTTACCTATACATTACATTTGTTCATCTCTCATGCTCTCATTTAAAAACTTGCAACACTGTTTGTAAACTGAAAAGAAAGAATGAGTAAGTGGTACGACTTGATAAGAGGAAATCAACCTCACATGTTCCTGCAGTTGATCACAGACACAGGCAGTAGTTCACTATTTTTAAATAATATTAATTTCTAATGATCTTTATTGTTTTCAAAAAATTGATATAAAATGAGATAATTAGAAACAATCTTTGATTTTCACTTAATTCAATGTCCGGAATAGGGCATCTATTGCATTTCCATAGCTTAACGTAATGGTTCCCAACCTTTTTTTTCACTACCGATATTTTACTGAACTCACAAAATCGCTACATACTTACTTCTTTTCTTATTAATAATAATGTAAATTATAGTAGTGTAAGACTATCAGTTTCTATGAATTAGTTGCTCTATGTACTATTGAGAATTGTTGTTACCGCTGGGGGCGTTGATTGCAATAGTGTCTATCTCAAAATTAATTTTAATAAATTATTAAATGCTTTGTGATTTTTAAATCCTATAATTTCGCGGACACTCTATGAGATTGCGCGATATTGCAATGTGTCGCGACTCACCAGTTGGGAACCACTAGCTTATCGGATATTTTCAACTAAGATCCAGCTTTAAACATGTACTATTGAGAATTGTTGTTACCGCTGGGGGCGTTGATTGCAATAGTGTCTATCTCAAAATTAATTTTAATAAATTATTAAGTGCTTTGTGGTTTTTAAATCCAATAATTTCGCGGACACTCTATGAGATTGCGCGATACCGCAGTGTGTCGCGACTCACCAGTTGGGAACCACTAGCTTAACGGATATTTTCAACTAAGATCCAGCTTTAAACATCTCTAAAATAATTATTTTATACTCAGTACTAATGTTTAAATTTGAGATCTATGACAATGCATAGTGAATACGGCCGAAGTTGCTGGAAAGTACTAGAGCACAACATTGGCTCCTGGCTGATCAGGTCGTCTTCTCTTAATTCCTTGATCTATGACACCGTTTCTCAAGTTGTGGTAAGCGGACCACAATGGATCCTCGAGATCTGTCTTTATAATCCTAAACAATAGTTCAAAGAAAGACAAAAAGAATAAATTCAAGTGGCTTATGTATCGTACACTATAGTTGAGAATCTACGAGTTTGAGAAACTCTGATTTATAATATTAGAGTGATAGCCTCCAAATTAGGCTCACACTCACTAATATAAATGGCCTCACTTAAAGGGAGTTTGAGAAACGCTGATTTATATTAGAGTGATAGCCTCCAAATTAGGCTCACACTCACTAATATAAATGGCCTCACTTAAAAGGAGTTTGAGAAACGCTGATTTATAATATTAGAGTGATAGCCTACAAATTAGGCTCACACTCACTAATATAAATGGCCTCACTTAAAAGGAGTTTGAGAAACGCTGATTTATAATATTAGAGTGATAGCCTACAAATTAGGCTCACACTCACTAATATAAATGACCTCACTTAAAAGGAGTTTGAGAAACGCTGATTTATAATATTAGAGTGATAGCCTACAAATTAGGCTCACACTCACTAATATAAATGGCCTCACTTAAAAGGAGTTTGAGAAACGCTGATTTATAATATTAGAGTGATAGCCTACAAATTAGGCTCACACTCACTAATATAAATGGCCTCACTTAAAAGGAGTTTGAGAAACGCTGATTTATAATATTAGAGTGATAGCCTACAAATTAGGCTCACACTCACTAATATAAATGGCCTCACTTAAAAGGAGTTTGAGAAACGCTGATTTATAATATTAGAGTGATAGCCTCCAAATTAGGCTCACACTCACTAATATAAATGGCCTCACTTAAAAGGAGTTTGAGAAACGCTGATTTATAATATTAGAGTGATAGCCTACAAATTAGGCTCACACTCACTAATATAAATGGCCTCACTTAAAAGGAGTTTGAGAAACGCTGATTTATAATATTAGAGTGATAGCCTACAAATTAGGCTCACACTCACTAATATAAATGGCCTCACTTAAAAGGAGTTTGAGAAACGCTGATTTATAATATTAGAGTGATAGCCTCCAAATTAGACTCACACTCACTAATATAAATGACCTCACTTAAAAGGAGTTTGAGAAACGCTGATTTATAATATTAGAGTGATAGCCTCCAAATTAGACTCACACTCACTAATATAAATGACCTCACTTAAAAGGAGTTTGAGAAACGCTGATTTATAATATTAGAGTGATAGCGGGAAAGATGAATGTTCATTCGTATTGGTACTGTACAACTGAGAACTGTTCCAAGATGAAATTAAATTTTTACTAATTTGACAAATACTGTTGAATGTTATTGCTCTCCCC
The DNA here is from genome assembly GCF_964235325.1 of Thermobia domestica. Lineage (NCBI taxonomy): Eukaryota > Metazoa > Arthropoda > Insecta > Zygentoma > Lepismatidae > Thermobia > Thermobia domestica. The sequence goes on along the minus strand of NC_137454.1, from coordinate 311,681,067 downwards.
TCTACATTTTATTTGCATCCTCTGTACCTATGTGCTGACTATGGTGAAAATTTGTATAACATTTGGAAGGCGAGTTTCATTTAGAATTCTCTCCAAGAATTTCGTATCATTAAAACGCAACATGCTGAGTCGATCGATACGAAGAAAGAGGTTGCATGTTAGGAGGCCAGTCATTTTAAATAGTTCTGTCTGTATGAAAAGAATGTATCGGAGACGTCGCAGAGTTCACCTACAGAGCTATTTTAAGGGTGAAATCAATAGTTATATTAATTTTTAAAGAAACATTTTACTGCCCAATAAAATTTCAACATTTTAGAGAGGGAGAAAGAAGCAACAGAATACAGTACAAATCTTGCCTAAGCTGACCACTTCTAGCATATTATATATGAAAGCGTGAAAACCCTCCTGAGACTAATGGAACTAAAGCAACACACACATATATATATATATATATATATAAAAGTAATTAATATCAGACGTCAGAATGTACTCATCTCCATTCGTGATAGATAGAAGTGCCTTATTAAAATGTGAGTAGCCGCGGGGCAAATACTCTTCGCTTGGTTTAAGCACTCTTTTTGTTAACCAAAGTTGTCCCCTTTGACCCTTCGACTTATTCTTCAACCGCTTAATGACTCTTCAAGGAGAGACTCTTTCCATCCCAAAATAGAAGCTAACAACACTTCTGGTCAACCTAATGGGACGGGAACTGAAGAGTAGGTCTGCAAACTCCCAGATATGTCACGATTTGGAGATCAGCGAGTGTACCACAGGGGATTCATGCCAAGCACTACTTCGGAACCGCCCTAATCCCTCTTTACGATTCTTCCCTACAACCAGACACGTATTTCGCAGAGGCACCTGCACACAAGTGACAAGTTTACGATTCACCTGAGATGAGTTTTGTTGTCTCACCTTCAGATCTATATACGAAATCAACACAGAATACATTAACCAACCGTACAAGATTTTTTTTTTTTTTTTTTTTAAGGCGTATTGGTCTTGAAAATCACAAGAGATTATTGACAAGATTTCTTTTCATCAAAGATGAAATAATAAAAACATCTTACAGATTTTAGCTGTGTTATATGTGACCAGTATTCAGCTGCCATTATTTATTTATTTATTTATTTATTTATTTTTCGTATTTACAAACTGCTTTCTAACTGCTTCCATGATACTCGACCCCATCAGGTTCGAACTCAAAAAAAGTAAAAATTTGGGTATTATATGGTTATAGCCATATGAAATAGATTAATGATCTAGGGCTGTGAGGGACAAACTACGGTACCCGTGGGTCAAATGCAGTCCCTTCTATGTAGAAAACTTCTATCCGGCAAGACGTAATTCCTAATCTGACGAATGAAAAGAACAATAGGACTAGTTTGAAAGAATTGCATTAGAAATAGACTGATAGAGGAATTTTTAATTTGATATCTGAGAATAAAGTGCATCCAAATTGGAACCAGATTGTGACAAACTTCAATCGCTAATAGAGATTACTATTACACGAATTTATTAAAATATACCATTGTCGTTTCTAATATATTATATTGTCTAGCCTAAAGATTTTCTTATTCATTGGCCCTCTCCTAAAAAGAACTTTGATCTCCACTGGTCAAGAACAGGTGTGGTAGAACTATTTGATACAATGATCTACCTTAGACGGTAAAAAATTCGACGATCTACCACAGTCCATTTGGTAATACTGTAACCTAGTATTACCTTACATAGGTTGGCCAGACATCCCGGTTTGACTGAGACAGTCCCGGTTTTGAAGGGATGTCCCGACCGGTCTCGTGTTCAGTCCCGGAGAAATGTAGTTTCTAGTTGCAAATATATTTAACAACTTCTAGTTCTTTTTCCATTGTTGCCTGGTGACATTTTAGATCTATAATCTGGCAACCTTTTTAAGTTCTACGAGTTGGTATCTATGGTCGTACATCGTGAAATTAGAACACCAAATTTGACTTACTGTACAGCAAATTTTGAGATTAATATATCTCAGACTTATTATTATTATTATTATTATTATTATTATTATTATTATTATTATTATTATTATTATTATTATTATTATTATTATTATTATTATTATTATTATTATTATTATTTGGTACTACAAATCAAAATACTGTCTTTGTGCATACTGATATAATGTAAGTTTGTTTGAATTCTGAGTACTGTGTAAGAATAAATCTATTATTACTGTTTCGAGAAACGTACACTATAAATTTTCATTGTGCATGTATTTTGTTAAGTTGAAAATTTATACGAGAATTTTTGATGAAATATTGGCATTAATAATGACCCGTTTGGAGTTTCATAAATCTGGCAAGTCTAACCTTATATATACGGTATAATTCATTATCGTATATAATTTTATACAATTGGTGGAAATATGTATTTTATCACTCACCATTTATTTTGCACTTGAAAGGTGACCTTGCATGTCATCAGAGAATTAAGAGAAATATATTTTGTAGTTAGTCAATCACAAACGAAGAGAAAATTTTAATCGTTCATCTGTTCAACATGGACTTTATGATTTTCATTTGAGAAAAGGTTGAGGCAGATAATTCTGTGAGTCAAGCAGCTATAGTTCTTGAGCAGAAGTACTTCATTCACTTCATTAAGAAGGGGCCAGGAATTGTTTTCAGACTATTTTAAACTTATGAAAATGATATGAGTTTGTAGTTATAGTATTTCCTTCTATTTTTTCAATGCAAGTAAAAAAAAGTTATGTTTTTACGTAATGCTTTTCGAAGATTGTCTTTTTCGGTGCAAAATTCCTCGTATGTCTGTAATTCTCCCTGTCACTGTCTATAACAGAAACCTCCAAATAAGAGAAAATTTTCATGTTGCTTTTGTGAACCTTATTATAATAATAATAATAATAATAATAATAATAATAATAATAATAATAATAATAATAATAATAATAATAATAATAATAATAATAATAATAATAATAATAATAATAAAGTAACAGTGTCAAGTGTACAGCACATAAGGGAGTTCCGTTTGTTTGGGGTGATATTTTCTCAATTAGTATTGAAACCGGAAGTGATAGGAAATTTCTACCACTTCCGGTTTTAGTAGAGACTTTAGAGTGGAGATGGAGTGTAGTCTTGGGAGACTTAATTAACTGCAGAAAACCACTTCTCGCTATCTGTTAATTTCTTACCCTATGATATAGCGATCAACGTTGAAATCGGAAGTGGTTGATATTTTCCAATCCTTCTGTAAGTAGAGAATTAAAAGAAAATATTATACCTGTTCTCAAAACGCTAAATCGACCCCCTTCCCCCCCAAAAAAGCTTCTCTCATATAGTTTTTGCTCTCACTATCTCATATAGTTTTTGGTCATATATAGTACTAGGGATGCGCACGAGACGAGTCGAGACAGAATTTTCCTGACAAAATTCGAATCGAGACACGGCTCTTCCAATAGAAAAGTATACATTTTTCGAGTCGAGACATCACTTTTACAGCACATTTTCGAGACGAGACAGCCACAAATCTTGTCTCTTGCGCATCCCTATACAGTACGTCAATATGGAAAACGAAAGTTGTAGATGATTACTATTACTTCCGGTTTCAGCATAGAGTTAAGGATAGAGATGAAATGTACTTTTGGAACGGTTAACCGATTGCAGGAAACCTTTTCTCGCTATCTATTACCGTTTTGTTCTCAACGGTAACCAACGTGAAAATTGAAATTGGTGATTTCTACTATTCCGGTAGATGGATGAATTAACGTCCACTAATGAACTAACGTCCTAACGTTCCTAACGTTTAATCCTTAACATCCTGACTAAAATTGATGGAGACTTCTGAATCTTAAAGGGGTCCTCCTGTTACAGGACAATGCTAAGCCCCACGTAGGTAGGATGACCCGAAACACCATTCTACGCCTTAGATGGGAAACACTATTGCATTCACCATACTCCCCGGACATTGCACCGTCCGATTATCACTTGTTCCATTCCTTGGATAATCACGTTCGAGGACACCAGTTCAGATCCCTAGTAGAGGAGCAAAATGCACTTGATACATTCTTCGCTTCACGGCCCACCAAGTTCTACCGCGATAAAATCCATGGCCTTCCAGAACGTTGGCAGAAGGTCATCGATGTTGATAAGGACCATTTTTGATCTTGCAGGTAGGTCTTAAGTGACATACCGATGTTCGAAGGTTGTGGGTGAAAAAGCGACAGAAGTTTCTTGGTTACCTTTATAAAAATGTAACGCGTTACAAGTTACTTTACTTTCCCTTAAAATGTAACGCGTTACTTTTAGATTCGAATCTTAGTATATATACATATATATATTGTTATTATTTCAATTTTCCGTACGATTATTATTATTATTATTATTATAAGCGTCGATCGCGATCAACAGGTTGGCCAGCCCTGGTCTAGGAGGTAGGCTGAGAAGACCAATCCCAACCACGTTAATGCTCTCCCACCGAGAATCAAACCCTTTACCACGTTTACCAAAGGCGTGCGAGCTAGTCGCTAGACTATCGATGAGGGCAGAGGAAAAGGGAGAAAGATAAAATACTGTATTTATACGAGAGTGAAAACTAGCTCCGAGGATTAGAGATAAAAAATTGGTGGTGGCCTAAATTCATGAATAACTTTCGAAGGTATCCCTTACAATAAATTTAATAAATTGATGACCTATTTGAGTCAGACAACATCTCTAATAAGAAATAATGAGTTTGTTCACAACATTCCAAACTGAAACGTGGTGTTGCAAATCTTCAGCCTTTTATAAGATGGCTCGGCATTTAAAGAAACTTGTCTATTTAAATAGCCCGGCATTGGTGGGATTTAAACCCATTTAAATGTGCAAAGGCACGCTTACTGGCACCATATGATGAACCTCTTTTCTTGTGTGTGAATGCCATGTGGTTGTTTGGTGGCACCCACACACCAGGTGCTCGAGATCCGTTGCCGTGGGATTGTTACAGAATATATCAACAGGGGCGGAAGTGACAGAAGGGTGCTTGTGTCGCTTGGGCCGTTTGGGTGTCTGTCCTTTCATGGTGGAATGAGTGGCGTCAGGAAGCGGAGATGTGCAAATTTCCATTATTCCAGCTGGTTAGATAATGTTATTTAAAAAAAAATGTACTAAACTCGTTGGACAAAAGAATGTGAGTACAAGCTTAGTGATACGAAACTTACGGAAGGGCGTATCTTGGACTAAATTCGATCGTATGAATGAATGTTACATACATTAACAGAGGTTTAGGCTGAACTGACTTTTCTTTTAGCAAAACAGGAAAGAAATTTACGTTTTACTAAAATTTGTATTTGCATTTTTACAAAACTATCGGTTTCAGCTGTTTGCTTCCGGGCTGAACCCCCCCCCCCCCGAAATCTTACTTACTATAGTAAAGTATATGAAATATCTTGCAGCATTTTCACATTTTCAGGCAAAGCCCCCTCCCCCTAAAGTTAGCAAAGCCCCCCGAAACAAAGTCGTAAATATGCCTGCAAGTTCCCATGCAATTTTCAAGAAGTTTGATTTACCAAAAACTCCTTTTCATAGCTATTTAATCTGTCTGTCCGTGTGTCCGTCCGGAGACACAAAACCTCAAGAACTATTTGATCATCATAAATTTTGGGCAGGATGCAAAAGGTCAAATGTTAGGAATGAAGTTCGTTGATGAAGGCAGGGCCGGATTTACGGGGTCCACCCAGACCCGTAGCCAGCCCAAAAATTTAGGGGGGGCCGGTAGAACTTAGGGGGGGGCCCGACCCAATCACATTATACTTAATCACCATATTATAGTTCATTTGCAAGTCTACCGTGAAACTTTTAGGGGGCCAGCCAAAGTTTAGGGGGGCACGGCCCCCCTAGCCCCCCCCCGTGGATACGGGCCTGGGTCCACCGGTACTCGTAAACCCTCTTTTCGTTGTAAATATACACTACCTAAAATGAGAAGCTAGCAGTGAAAATAGCAACACTTTCCGAAACTTTCTGTCGTCATGTTTCCATTTGTGGCTTAGACCTAAAAGAAAGCAAAGTTTTGCAAAAGCAATAGTTTAAGTCGATTTTCTGAAGGTTAAAGGAAAAGGATTCACCAAGCAAAACAATATTCCTCATTCATATCACGGATGCCTAGAGGTATTTTAAAAAAATCAAATATAATTCAAATGTACTGGTACTTATAGGTGCACCCCGCGTTAGAAAATCCTGGATCCGGCCGTGGATGGAGGTGATCCATCCAGTTGATCCCAAGTTGTGGGCAATCAAAGATTGGTTCCCTATGTACTCCTACGGGAGTAATTATAGATATCATCCTTGTTATATAGACTATCCTCAGTGTTGTTGAGATTACCGGGATAGTATAATGCTCAGGATATAAAATACTAATCTGTGCGTGAAGTACAACGTTCAAATGAAATTAAATGATTTTCTACTCGACTTAAATATTTTTTATTTTTAATATTCAACCAGCTTAAAGTGTACTTCTTTTAATTTAAGGTAAAATGCTATATTTAAATCTAAGTTCTGTAAAATTTATTTTGTTAAGGAATTAATTTACAAAAGAAAAAAAAAACTCCTTCACGTGAAGTACATTGTGACACTGCTACTTTTTATAGTTAGTAAGAATGGTATCGGGTTCGATCCTCGCTGTTTGCACAGAATTTTCGGATTTCTGTTATTAACAATCATGATACAATTGGATATTAAAAATAAAATGAAACATTTTTAACATCCCGTGATTATGCCCGTTAGGCTAACGAAGATAGACAATTAATTAAGGCAAGTGAATCATTATGGAAGAAATGGTGGAATGAGAATGTAAGAGGAAACTAAAGTATTCCGAGAAACTCCATGTACTCGATGTTGTCCACCACAAACTTACTTGGCTGGGGTACGAACTAGCGACCACACATGTCAGAAGTGAACGTTCTACCACCGAGCCACTGTATCCCCATGGAAGAATTAAAAAATCTAACTTGAATTAAGAAGAAACGAACTTCGATCTAGAAAGCGGCTATTGGAGCCGATTATTAAGCAATCGCTTTACTAAACCTCCTTTAGTTAGTCATATACCCTAGTTCTTTGTACGCTGTAACACCAGGAATTTCCGCTCAAAGAGTTAATACTATACAGGGTGTTTCAAAACAACACCGACAACGTTTGAGAGGTGATTCCTGACACCAAGATAAGACAAAAAGTATGGACCAACCTGGGTGCACAAATGCTTCCTTTCGGAGTTATAGGCTGCCGAAAACATGGGAAAATTAACTTTAAAGTTCTATAGCTCCAAAACTATAGGACCTACCGTAGTCGGGTCAAGACTTCACTTAGGAACTAAATTGTGCCCTGTCCAAAAATACAGACTTCAGAATCCTGATGTACTCACGGAATAACCTTTATAGAGGGAGTTTGGCTGCCGGCATATAATATGAAGTACTCACCAACTACCTCTATAAAAATTGTTGCGGAAGTATCGCTGGATTCTGGAACATGGATATTTGGATAGGGCACACATTAGTTCCTAAAGTAACACTTCACATCGTTGCTGCCGGTCTGACGCTAAACTATACATTTTCGGAAAGCACTAGTCCTAAATAGGATAACTACACAGTGCGACGGTCAGACGTTGCCGCGTTCAGGACTTATGGAGCGTCAAACATTAACATGGGGTTTATGAGAGTTACAGGAAACGAAGAAGAACACAAGGTTTGTGACGTTTGAATCGACGTTGTCTGATTGAGCACTTGTTTGCGTAAGTTAAAGGGTACAATCAATGTGCAAATCGTCGAACAGAGCATGAGAGATGCAAAGAGTGCGCTCACAGTGTGCACACTTGACGAACGGTAGTTCGCCGCACGTGAAGCACACGTCACCTTCGTCGAGGGAGTCAAAGCAGTACTCGTGCGGAGAGATCCACATTCCCGGCTCCTCGTCCAGATAGCCAGCCTTGTGGAAAGCGTACCGGATCAGGTTCTTGAATCGGGGTGCGCTGAACTGGTAGAGTGAAAACGACTGTAGTGCCAGGAATCGATCGCGATGCCAGATATCCATGACACTGTCCATGGCCAGTGTGTCGGTCACAAAGCGTACAAAGGACTTGTACTGACGGAAGAAATGCACATCTAAAGGCTGAATCTTTCCAGTGCAACCACCAGGAATCAGTCTCTTGTGCAACGCAACGTCGGCAGGCTTCAGTGCGTTCGATAGATTGTCGTCCTTGTTCAGAGTCCACGAGTCCAATAGCAAAACGATCTTCTTCCGATCATCAGGCATGCTTGGCCAGAACACTTGCTCGTAGAAGTCCTTAAGGTCGTCCCTGTTCATGTTGGACGTTTTGCCAGCAAATGATTTGATGTTCGGTGGATCTGCAGGCTTGTTTCCCGGAAACTTTCCACTTGGTTCCGACACCAGTACATACATCGGCCGCAGAATCTCTCCGGCCATGGTGATCACGGGCATGATCATGTAGCTGTGGGTTGTTGCGCTCATGGATCCCACAACCGCTCGCACGACTGTTGTTCCTTTGGTACGGAGAGTGCGAGTACTCTGCAACAACTTCTTGAAGCTACTCTGATCTGCATTGGCAACCTGCGTTGGTGGGATGCTTTCGCTTGCAATGAGCTCGCGAGTCGCTAATACGAAAGCATCAGCCTGCTGCTGCAAGTCCAACTCTTTCAGTTGCCAGGTCCTGCCGACCCTGTGGGTGATTGCACGGTCCACGATGTTGTTGCGCTTCTTGAATCTGTACACCCACGACGGTGATGCCTTGAACTTGAGACTCTTGTTAGGGTCCAGTTCATTAGCTGTTTGCCTAGCCCAAATTCGCAACGTTCGATCGTGAATGATAGCAGTGTGCTGTTTCTCCGCGAACATGCCCCGAACTGCCTCATTGATCTCTGCCATCAGCGTCTTCTTGTCATCTTTGCCTTGTGTTGCCCCAAAGTGACGTAGCACGCCAATGTTCCGAATATACCTGAACTGATTCTGCAGAGTCGAGTGGGTAGCACGACCGGTCTTTGTGTTCCAAGGCCTACCTGTTTTTGGATTTACCGTCCAGTAGGCATAGGCTTTTGCCTTGTACTCGCGCCACTGCTCTGGTGTCATTTTGGAGTCTTCTGGAGGCTGATCCTGGAACTTCGGCTTCTTCACAGGAGAGGGCAGGTATTCTGACGCTGATGAGCCAGATGCGGAAGACGTATGAGACTGCTGCGATGACGAAGGCATCTCTGCATCCTCCTGCTCTTGGTCTTCCTCGTCTCCAAAATCCATGTCTCCGTCCCCCTGGTCACCATCACTGTCACCGAAGCCGAGCGTACGAATCTCTTCAACGACTTCCATCCCGCTGGTCAAAAGAGACTTGATGTGTGCCACCATCCTTTGCTCTTCCAAATTTGGATTGCGCTCATTTGTCCCGATCTCGGCCACCAGAGCCCAAACGACCACTTTCGGATCCATCTTACAACGCATACCTAAAAAACACAAAAACAACACAAATGTTAGCACAGAGTACAAATGCAAGACGAATTAGCATGAAATAATACGACTGCTACAACACAAATGTTAGCACAGAGTTCAAATGCAAGACGAATTAGCATGAAATAATACGACTGCTATGGTTACTCTCATAAACCCCATGTTAATGTTTGACGCTCCATAAGTCCTGAACGCGGCAACGTCTGACCGTCGCACTGTGTAGTTATCCTATTTAGGACTAGTGCTTTCCGAAAATGTATAGTTTAGCGTCAGACCGGCAGCAACGATGTGAAGTGTTACTTGTAAGTGAAGTCTTGACCTGACTACGGTAAGTCAAATAGTTTTGGAGCTATGAATCTTTCAAATTCATTTATTCATGTATTCGACACCCTACAACTACGAAAGGAAGCATTTGTACATCCAGGTTGGTCTATACTTTTTGTCTTATCTTGGTGTCAGCAATCACCTCCCAAACGTTGTCGATGTTGTTTTGAAAACTCTGTATACAAATTTGCATAAACACATTTGTATGTGTGAAATTTGTATAAACCTATGTGAGAGTATATGTGTATTACACATCCCAATTCTATTAAAATACTAACTGAAATGCCCGTTCTTCGTACGGGAAGAAGAAGGTTATAGAAAGTATTTGAACATCTTTTCCCTCTCTCTTAGTATAGTATGGGGGCTGAAATTGGGCTTAAAGAATGCTGAGATTATTATTATTTATCTCAGCGATCCCAAAAACTCTGGATTGAACACTAACATCAGCAATTTCCGATTATTTTTACATGTTATTCTTTCTTACCTTTTCTCCCTCCCCCTTGTAGAAAATGTGATAAAAACCGAAGTTAGAACAGGGTCTAATCATGAACCACAAATTTGCATCATAATATTAAAATACTAATTTTTCATTTAGTACGGTAAGAAAATTTTCCAAAATTTTGAAAATAAAGTTCGCTTAGAATAATAATAATAATAATAATAATAATAATAATAATAATAATAATAATAATAATAATAATAATAATAATAATAATAATAATAATAATTTTATTGTTATTTAAGCTTTCTTCCCTTAGTTTAAAGCGGTAAAAGTTTAATTATATTGTTGTAACTTCCCTCAAAATCCGCCATTGAAGTAACAATGTGCATCTATCTGTCATCATCTGATGGAGACGATGTTCATCTCTCAGTAACATTCAGTAGACAATATTCTTTGTTTTATTGTTTACAATCAAAACAATTTAACCTTGCCTTTAAAAATTACCCTGTTATACTTTATTACGTTTCCCTCCAAGACTCTTGAGAGGAGGAAAATCATAAAGCCTTGCTTAATATTCAAATAGGAAACAATACGATAACAATAATAACTTTAAAATTAGATTTTACGCGAATACTAACGAGGCCAAAATTAGTTTTTTAAAAAGCTGTCTCGAATGAACGAATTGCTTGTGTCAACAGGGAACATGCACGCGTCTCTTTCATTAATTCGTTCAGGTCGTTGGATCTTGGATTCTCCGGCCCCCTCAGCAGTCTATATTCCAACTGATGGTTATGCACGAAAAACATGTAGCCTTTACTGTATATGTTGCGTACATGACAACAGCTGTCTCTGATCCCACGGACGGTTGAGCGTCGCTCGAATAAATGGGCATTGTTAGAAGAGCGTACGTACAAGGCAAAGAATGGTTCTAATACGTCTCCATTGTGCCGTGACAAACAGGAATAATGTATACCAGTTCTTTGAAATTTTCTATGTTCCCCTCTGTTATTTGGATAAGTCAATATTTCTATATTTTCATCACTGAATCTTATATGAGGGCTTTTATTATTATTACCAGTTTTTTCCCCCTGAACCTTCTGCCCGCTGGACACAATAGGTTAAAATTTTGTTTAATAAAACCTCTAATTGTTTATATTTAATAAATTATTTTATTATTATTATTATTATTATTATTATTATTATTATTATTATTATTATTATTATTATTATTATTATTATTATTATTATTATTATCCAACCACTCCAAACTCCATATCATATTTATGCAATTGCTCAAGGTATTTTTTTTTTTTTTGCACAACTTTGCATTGATGTAAATCATTGAGTAGCAAGTGATAACGCAATTAGCGACATCTATTAGTGTCAGACAAACAGGGGATAGTGCAGGAGCGCCACCCATTATGTCATGTAGACATTGATAACGCAGGAGCGATTCCTATTAGCATCAGATAGGCAAATGTGACAACGCAGAAGCGGCACTATTAGTTTCAAATAGACAAGTAATAACACAGGAGCGGCATCTATTAGTGTCAGATAGGCAAGTGATAGCGCAGGAGCGGGACATATTAGTGCCAAATAGGCAAGTGATAGCTGAGGAGTGATTCCTGTTAGTATCAAATAGGCAACTGTGATAACGCAGGAATGGCACTTTTAGCATTAGATAGGCAAGTGATAACACAGGAGCGGCAAGTAACTGATAGCGCAGGAGCAGCATCTATTAGTATCAAATAGGCAAATGATAGCGGAGAAGCGGAACTATTTTTAAGATAGGAAAGTGATAACTCATAAGTGGCATGTATTAGTGTTAGGTCGGCAAGTGATAGCGAGGATAGACACCTATTACTGTTATGTGAGCAAGTGATAGCGCAGGACTGATTCCTGTAAGTGTCAGATAGGCAAGTGATGGTGCAGGAGCATCACTACTTTTCAGCTAGCCAAGTGATAGCGCAAGAGCGGCATCTATTATTGTTAGATAGGCAAGTGGTAGCGCAGGAGCACTTATTAGTGTCAGATAGGCAAGTGACAGCGCAGAAGCGGCACCTATTAGCGTGACTGCTTATTATTAGGAATCAGTTTGACTGAGAGATTGAGACCTTTGAATTTTATTATTAGAATTGGTAGTAGTAATATTAAAGTAATAATAATAACAATAATAGTCGAATAATTAGCTCTCGTGCATTTAGTCCCTGACTCCAATTTCCCAATGGTGACACTTAACTTTTCATATTATCTAACGTTTGAAATAACTGGAGAGTGGGTTGAATTTAAAATGTTGCGAACTTGGGTCTTGAAGGCCAAGAAATACAGGGTGTATCAGAAGTAATGACTCACCTTTTGAGTGATCAGTACATTTATACTATAAACAAGAATGGCATGAAACAAAATTGTAGGTATAGAGAAATTATGTAAAAATCAAGTGCTTTACAGTATCTAATTCCTATTCGCCATTTAGAGGTCCACGTGGCGGGCATTAACATCGATCCATGCCTAAAATCTGGAGACTCACATTTCTGCACGCATCTCGGCACATCTGAATGGGAATGTTGTTGAATTCCTCGGTGATTCACGCCGTCAATACTGCAACACTGTTTATAGGTCTTGCATATACGTTGTTATTGTCTTCCTCTTTCGCGCAGGATCACCGTACAGCTCCTCCATTCGTCACTGGAATTCCGTAAAGTTGTGTATCTTGGAAAATAGGCGAACGCATTAGACACGTTTCTCAAGCATCAGGCGAGCAGCCATCTTGTAGTCTTGCCAACTGAAAAAAGGAAGTACATCATCACACCACAACACAAACAAAACAAGCAACAACATCAGTCGTACAGCATAACCTTCCGCGCATAACAAGAAGTGGGTCACTACTTCTGGGACACCCTGTAAGTCTATGGAAGCTGATTTGCTGATCACACAATCCTTAAGCAAAAACCGCGTGGCACTCAAAAACCCTTCGAAGGCTCTAAAGCCAGGGACAAGAGTTGAATTATGTATTATTTTTTTTTTCAATAATTTGCTGTATCGCTAGTCAATTTCTTATAAGAAAACTAGCGCCGACAAAAACTCAAATTATTAACGAACTATATGGCACGCAATGAAGCAAAATTCACGTTTGTAAATCTGAAAAGAAATTTTGAGAATACAGGAAATAACAGAAATGTACCAGATGTCTAAACGTTTCTTTTAAAAACTTTTTGCTTAACTATAGCATTGTTCCTGGCTTTTAGTGTTGCCCACGGGCCGAAGATTACATTTTCAACATGGCTAAAGAAACATGACAATTTTCGTCTCATTTTAAAGATAAGATGGTAAATTTCCCGAGTCTCGTGAACAATACTAGTTCACCTTGGTCTTAGATCTCAAATACTGTTTTAGTGTGACATAGTTCCTAGTATACAAACTAGTGGTGGGCACAAAAACCGGTTTTTCACCGAAACCGGTTTCGGTTTTTCATCAGGTCCGGTTTCGGTTTTCTTCAAAACCGATTCCGGTTTTTTTTTTCAAATTTTTTTTCTATTTCTGACCAGAATGGTGTTTCGTTGTTCTCGGGAAACCGAATCCATTTCCACAGAAATAGTCTTACGTGTTTTCGAAAAGTTTTCACCGAAACCAGTTTCGGTAAAAACAGAACCGGTTTTGGAGAAAACCGAAACCGGTTACGGTGAAAAACCGAACCGGTTTTGGAGAAAACCGAAATGTCGGTTTTTCGGGTTTCGGTTTTTATAGTAACCGGTTTTCGGTTTTTATAAAAACCGGTTTTGCTCATCCCTAATACAAACTATAAATTGATAAATTAATCACACGAATATAATGAAGAGTATTTATCAACGTATAAATATACACAAGTCATTACACAATATATTCCAATAGCAAATATGGTTTAAATATTGTTATATCAGACCTTTCGTGGAACTTTTGTAACGCGGAAGAATTCTGATAACTTGTAAATGAAAAAGAAAAAAAAACTCTGGATATAAATTTTATACATAGTTTACAAAACGAGACGAGACGAGACGAGAAAAGAAGTCTCCAAAAATCGAGACGGGACAAGATGAGAAAAACCTTATTTCTTGTCTTAGGATTAGGATTAGGAATTATATTTCTGGGCTTTATAACTATGTTAGCCCGTCACGTTTGAGGGATGGCGTCTCTCGGTGATCACACTACCCGAGAAATTGGGCAGGAAGAAAGGAATAGGCAAGGAAGGAAGCGGTGTAAAAAGCTGTTACACTTTTCTGACCGAGTATCACCACCGGGAATCGAACCTCGGACCGCTCACACCGATTTCTCGTCTTGTGAGTAACACTAATCCTTAATCCCACCGCGGCTATGATGATCTGTACGAGTTCCCCTCGACGCTGTATGGTTAGTTAGCGGATGTGTCTTTGGCGTGGAAGATATGAGTCCATTCTTGGTTAGAGTTTATATGGTTAGGATTTGACGGCCGATATAGCCTTGTCACTCAAAGAAAAGTTCGACTCGAAGTAAACCAATCTCTGTGGTGACCTTCGTTGTTACTGTTGAAAAGACAACTTTAAAAAAAAGTCTTGAAGATGCTTGAGAGGCGAATGGAAACCAAAGAAAATGATAAACTGAAATTAACTATTTTGCGTAAAGCAGGAAGTAACATTGTGAACTGGAACATAACCATTTTGTGTGTGTATCTGCGTATGTATGTAAAATAGAGGGAAAATGTGTAGAGTGATGATTGCATAGTTAACATAATGATTGGCATGTGGCAATAATTTGCGTGTGGTATTCTTCTTCTTTGACCACGTACGGATTATAGTAATATGTGGAGCCTTTATGTCGGTTTCCTTATATATATATATATATATATCTGCGTCTTCACTATGTCGCTGTCATTTTCTTAAAATTGGTTGTTATTACAATTCAAAATTATTTACTTTTTCAAATATGTACGAAATGCCTTTCTAACTGCCGATAATGAAAGTGGGATTGGAATTTTTGGATATTTACAAAGTATGTAATGTTTATAGTAAAAATGGCACGAATATGCCTAAAGGAAGCACAGCGATCTTCTTCTATAGACTTATTGCTTCTTTTCTTCCAAAAAGTGATGTAAAAAAAAAAAAAAAAAAAAAAAAAAAAAAAAGGAAATGTGAAGAACATCTTCGTGTGTTTGCAACGGCATGACACAGCCGGAAGGTGTTCTTCGGTTTCTCGGTTCGGAGCGAATCTCAGTAGCAAGGGTTGCCAACAGCTGAATTCTTTTTCAATACAACGAGACGTTTAAAGCATAGTTTGGAAATCTAGAAAGCTACGATCCTCTTTTCATTCACTTTAGCGTTTTACGATTATGCCCATTAGGCTAAGGAAAAGGGTTACAAAGCAAGTAAATGATGATGGAAGAAATTGGGAAATGAGAATGTGTGAGGATAAGGAGTTACCCCGAGAAAGTCCACGGACACGATATTGTCCACCACAAACTTAGGAAGTTACCTACTAAATGAAGCAGGGACCGCATGCACCAAAAGTAGGCACTCTACCACTGAGTCACCAGAGTCCTCTACAATACTCTCGATCTATATTGAAACTAAAAGTAGGGATGCGCACGAGACGAGTCGAGACAGGATTTTCCTGACAAAATTCGAGTCGAGACACGGCTCTTCCAGTACAGAAATATACATTTTTCGAGTCGAGACACCACTTTTACAGTACATTTTCGAGACGAGACAGCCACAAATCTTGTCTCGTGCGCATCCCTAACTAAAAGAAGTAGCTATATCCTTCTGGTTTGAACAAAGAGATAAAGTTCAGAATGAAACCTTTTTTTGCAACACAGAATCTATATCTCGAATCAGTTTCTGGCATTTTTCCTCTGAGACCTGTCGAGAGACGAACTTACAGAGCCATTCTACACGTATGACTTTTTATACTTATACACAGCGTAATTTTTGTTGGAACACAATACTAATACTTGAATTGCTGGCTGGCGCATTAGAAAAAAAAAGTAAGGAGCCCTAGTGGCTCGGTGGTTTCCCTCCCCGTTGGTCAAGTGGCTAGGCACGTACGCCTTTGGTGTACGGGGTCTCGGGTTCGATTCCCGGTGGGAAACCCTTTGGAATTTTAAAATAAGGTTTTCTCGTCTCGTATAGTAAATTTTGTACGTCTCGTCTCGGTATACAAATGCATATTTATTATAGGATTATATTACGTAATGACTTCGTCTCGTTTCTAAAACGAGAGGAAGTTTATAATATTTCTCCTCTCGTCTGTAATTTGAAATTTCTCGCCTCATAGGTAACATTAACCTAAATCCTTTAAATTCTCTTACTATGACGAAAGGAGCGCCATTCGTCCCAATCTCACTCAACCTCACACTCACGCAATCTGAACATCACGCTTATGTGATCTAATGTGATGTCCCGCTCACTCAATCGCATATTCATTTCGGATATTTGAGGTCGGGTAACGTAAGTATTGAGTTCGTGAGGACCGACCTCAGGAGTTGGGAACCTTTGCACATGACTACTCACCATTAATAGCGTTTTAGTAAGCATTCTCTGTAGTATTCATGACGTTATTTGCAACATAGATCTACATATGTTTCCTGGCGACCCTTCTTCCCCGATTTAATCTATGATAAAATTCAGAAGGTATTAAGTGAACAGAAAAAAACACTTTTTTTTTTCTCCTCGTTCCTTACACATCAACCAACAATTCGAATACTTGAAAGACCTATAAGCCTATAGCTTGAAACTCTAGAAGATATATCATTTCAATGTAGGACTCGTGAGTTTGACTTCTTCTATTCCAATGTACAGAGGTAAAAGATTTCCTTAGTAAGTTGGCAACGTTGTTCCCGGTACAAAAGGCAAAAGGATCAGTGAACGATGGATCGCCACCCATCCTCCCACCCAACAATTCTCATCAGCAGTGAGTAAAAAAGGGCCTTCAGCAAAATTACGAACAGATCACGACAAAACGAATCGGGAGAATTTCTGGAAATTCGAGCAGGAAACAAAAGAACACGTTTCGGAGCCAACAGAAAGATGATTAGGCTGCAACACGAAATTGGTAGGCATTTTCTCCTCTCTTTTGCTTGGTGCGATGTTTTCTCTTCAACTATAGCAAAACTGCGGATATTTGCATGCAAAGTTTATGAGAATAATTTACCTTTGCTCTGTTTAACATTCCAGTGTAAACGAATGAAATGCAACGCGTATGTAGTCTATTTGAGAAAGTTTCCAGCCCTAAGATATCAATCGGCGATTTATCCCCCTGCACTTCAATATAATGTACAGTAAAAAGGTCAAGCGTTTACCACAGGGTGAGATGGCCAAGAGCGACTAAGAGGAAAGGCATTTTCTTTACATCGATAAGTACAAGAGGGCATGAGGTGACATACATAGTGAGCACTGTGCTCTGGCTTCCTCTAGTCCTAGCTTTCCATAGCTATTCCTTTTACAGGAGTTTGGTAAACCACTGGATTACTTTAGAACGGAAAATAAAGTTCTCTATCGCCGGGAATCAAAACCAGTCCGTTTGTAGTGTTGCTAACGAGAAGAGACGAGCCGACAAATAATATTTTCGTCTTGTCTCTTCTCGTAAATATTGTAGAATTCTCGTCTCGTTTCGATCCTTGAAGAATTGTTTCTCGTCTCATAAATTTTGTAAAATTCTCGTCTCGTTTCGATCCTTGAAGAATTGTTTCTCATCTCGTAAATTTTGTAAAATTCTTGTCTCGTTTCGATCCTTGAAGAATAGTTTCTCGTCTCGTAAATTTTGTAAAATTTTCGTCTCGTTTAGATCCTTGAAGAATTGTTTCTCGTCTCGTAAATTTTGTAAAATTCTCTTCTCGTTTCGATCCTTGAAGAATTGTTTCTCGTCTCATAAATTTTGTAAAATTCTCGTCTCGTTTCGATCCTTGAAGAATTGTTTCTCATCTCGTAAATTTTGTAAAATTCTTGTCTCGTTTCGATCCTTGAAGAATAGTTTCTCGTCTCGTAAATTTTGTAAAATTTTCGTCTCGTTTCGATCCTTGAAGAATTGTTTCTCGTCTCGTAAATTTTGTAAAATTCTCGTCTCGTTTCGATCCTTGAAAAATTGTTTCTCGTCTCGTAAACTTTATAAAATTCTAGTCTCGTTTCGATCCTTGAAGAATTGTTTCTCGTCTCTTAAACTTTGTAAAATTTTCGTCTCGTTTGAATCCTCGAAGGATTGTTTCTCGTCTCGTTTCGATCCTTGAAGAATTGTTTCTCGTTTCTTAAATTTTATAAAATTCTCGTCTCGTTTCGATCCTCGAAAGATTGTTTCTCGTCTCGTAATTTTTGTAAAATTCTCGTCTCGTTTGGATCCTCGAAGGATTGTTTCTCGTCTCGTAAATTTTGTAAAATTCTCGTCTCGTTTCGATCCTCGAAGGATTGTTTCTCGTCTCGTAATTTTGTAAAAATTCTGGTCTCGTTTCGATCCTTGAAGAATTGTTTCTCGTCTTGTAAATTTTGTAAAATTCTCGTCTCGTTTGGAACTTCGAAAGATTGTTTCTCGTCTCGTAAATTGTGTAAAATTCTCATCTCGTTTCGATCCTAGAAGAATTGTTTCTCGCCTCGTAAATTTTGTAAAATTCTCCTCTCGTTTTGATCCTCGAAGGATTGTCTCTCGTCTCGTAAATTTTGTAGAATTCTCGTCTCATCTCGATTCTCAAAAACTTTTCTCTCCTCTTCTCGAATTTTTCTCGCCTCAGTTTTTAAATTTATGCACTGTACAAAATTTATGCCCTGATTTTTCTTCTACAAGGCTAAGTCACAAGTCTTAACAATGTTTTCACAAACCAAATAGCAGGCGCGTGTATACGCTGTAATGGACCATAAG
This sequence comes from Thermobia domestica, assembly GCF_964235325.1. Taxonomy (NCBI): domain Eukaryota; kingdom Metazoa; phylum Arthropoda; class Insecta; order Zygentoma; family Lepismatidae; genus Thermobia; species Thermobia domestica. Next base: position 311,661,975 of record NC_137454.1, on the reverse strand, counting down.
TACAAGATCAAAGTGGACCAAGAAGTGGTGGCAAGTGGACTATTTAACACAAAGGCCGCCACTCTCTCAGCATTTTCAGTTAGGTTCTAGTTTTAGTGAGGATGAATGGTCAACAACGTCTGATACGTGAAATGTTAGTGTATGAGTTCGAACTTGAGGATAACACTGCGGCAGCAACCTGAAACGTTTCTCATGCGAAAGGGTAAGATACAGCGAACCACAGCACCCCAAGTCGTTACTTACAGAAATTTTGTGCAAATTGTAAAAATTTCGGAAATCAGCCAAGTTCCGATTGTCCCAGGGTAACAGGTTGTGAGGTCATTCGACACACAATTGAGAAAACCCATCCACCAACATACGACGATTATGAAACTAACTCGGCATGTTCCAGCCCGCTGTAGTACGTCAGCCTCACAGACTCAGGGAAACTATCAAGAAGACCTGTCATATTGTGCCTATGAGTTCACCCCAGCTCACAGGGCCAGAGAAGAGTAGATGTGCGCTGATACCTACTACAATATCCACGTGATATGCGTTTGCTGAGAAACAGGTTGTCATATGCGATGAACAGTGTTATTTACTCACTTAGTCATTCATTTATTTATTTCGAAATCCGAAAGTGCAAAAATAGTGGTTGAACAAGGGCCAACTTTTAGAACCGGTTGTCAAACAGAGCTGTTTCGAGCATCCAGCCATGCTGTGTGGTGGTGAAACTGGTGTCCCGACAAAACGTACCACTTGAATTTTCGCGACAAAACGTACCACTTTTGACAACCTGTCATAAATGACAGCCTATCATGGATTAATTAAAGCATTTCTGATATTTATTCCACGACAAAAGGTACCACTTATATAAATTACAACCTGTCATGGACAGATTAAAACATTTCGGATATTTAATCCGCGACAAAACGTACTACTTCATGTTAAGAAACTACTTCCTCATGAACAGGTAAAACAACGGTATATAAGGTTGAGAAGAACAGACAGGTAATGTATCGAGTTGTCAAAGTGCAGAAACTCATTGGTAAAAGATGGCTCATTTACACAGGAAATATAGCAGCCCATAAACTGAAAGACACAGCTATAGATCATGGAAACTTTTTGGATATTATTCCTTTCTTAAGCAAATTTGATCTTCCGCTTAAAAGTAATTTAGATAAGGTCACCGAGAAGAGTCATATAAGAGGAAGTAAGCAGGATAGTGGTCGCATAACTTTTACTAAACACGGTGAATTATGTTTTGAATGCTATCGACACACTTATCAGAGAATATATTTCGAAAAAAGTCTCTCTAGCTTCAATATTTTCTGTTCTATTAGACACTACTCAAGATACAGTAGTTTCAGGCCAGTGCTTTGTTGTTTTACGATATGTTGTCAAAATGGTTGTTAAACAAAGTATTGTTGTCATTGTAAAATGCATATCTACCACAGGCCAGTGTCTTTGCGGTTTACTGCTGGAAATTCTGCAGAAGTTGAACCTTGATATTAAGAAGTGTATTTAAAATTCAACCGATGACTCAGTAACATACAAGGACAATATTCGGATTTTTTCAATTCACCTATGATCAGTTACACATGTAATTCAGTTGATTTTGAGTTTAACGGTCCTTTTAGCAGCGAGGCTATATGAGACGGGACATACTGATTTACGGGAAATCCGAAGCACATGAGCTCCCGCCGGGAATCGAACCCAGGTCTTCCACGACAAAGCGCATACGCTAACCGCTTAACTACTAAGAAACTCAGTTATACGTATGGTGTCCATGTCATATGTGATCTGACAAAAAATTGCATTGATTCTGTGTCATTGTTCTACTGAATGACTGTGCGATATTTATGCGTGAGTCTTATAAGCGAATGTACATTTGGAAGATCAAATGTTAACAAAAGCGTCTTACAGTGATTGTGGAAACAAGATGGTAGAAAACACACTGTTTTTCAGAAAAAAGTTTGGTCATTTTTCGAACCCAAAAAGTGCTTTGTATATAGAGTTGACCATAACAATTAAGAAAATTGCTTCTACAGAACATATCAAACCAAAAGCTAGGTGTAAAGCGAAAGGATATGTAAAAGATCTTCTCAAGTTCAAAACAATTCGGACAGCAGTAATGTTCCTTAAGATATTTCAAGTGACGACCTCTCTGTCAAACTATCTCCAAATAGAGGATGCTGCAAGTGTAGTCCTATCGGATGGTGCAGACTACTCTGTTCCAACTGAAAGAGTAGAGAGGTGATTTTGAATCCGTTAAGAATGCAGCATTAAGCTTTGCAGAATGAGCCAATAACAAATTTGAAGACAGAACGTGATTTCTTTTTTCTATTGACCTGTCGACAATTCGCCTTCAGAGATGGACAAAGATTTTCCTGTGAATATGAAGATGAAGCTGCTTGTATCCAATGACTAGGTGCTGCATCGAAGCATTCAACACAATATTGGACATGGTAAATAGTTTTGAGTATTTCTTCAAGATTCAAGAAGCAATATACTTTATGGATTATTTGGACCCTAGACACTTCAACCAAGTAACAGAACTTCCATACGTGCCTTTCGATAAACTTACATATTTTCTGAAAAACTTCAGTTAAGAAGTTTCCAAGGATACTATAAATGTATTCACTTGGACTTTTGAAGGATGTGGGTATCCTTGAAAGTCAGTCTTGATGACGAGCACAACCGAGGAAAAATGACTGTGCTGATGGTGCAAGTGATTCAGAATAGGAGAAAATACATTTGTTTACAAGGAATGCAAAATTGTCCAATGTGCTGCTTTTTAATTTTGCAGAATTGTAATTTGTGCAGTAATACTTATCCAGGTTTCCAGCATACAAATTTTTATTGACTTTGCCCGCAACTCAAATAACATGTGAAAGAAATTTTTCAAAATTGAAATAAACTGAAATATTCTACATTAAAAATAGGCTAACGAGTACCATGTCTCAGGAACATTTGAAAACATTTTGTTGGTCTATTGAAAAAGATTTATTAAAAAATATTTCGAATGCAAAAGTGATAGACACAGTAGCATCAAAAACTAGTACACTAAAACATCTGCTAATTTTGTAATATAGTATACGTTCTCCTTGAACTTCATATAATATTTTGAACAATTCAGAATAATATACTGATGAAAGAATATCAGGTTTTAATTGTCAATTGTTAATACTATTGACTTACTGTAGAAAGAAAACTGTGCAATTGATTTGTGACATTGAGATGCTGGTGGTCCTTGTGGGAGAAAGCGCCCGCGCCCCTCTAATAATGCCTATCCGTCTCTGATCCAAAGCCTGGATAAAGTGTGATGGAAATCAGCAAATATTCAAATATTGCATATACAAGATTCTTGCTGGTCTTGGTCTGGCAAGAATCTTGCAGATATGGTCTTGGTGTTGCGAGAATCTTGCAGGTATGGTCTTAGTCTTAGTCCTGGTCTTGCATCGGTACTTTTCTCAGCACCAATCTGTTCAACTTTTAACCTTATTTTGGCCGATATATATATACACTTATATACCGTCCTATCAAGTGGTACGTTTTGTCGCCTGACATTATTTGATTGCTGATTGGAAGACTCTTCGCAAGTAGCCCTCCAGGCAAGTGGTACGTTTTGTCGCTTGTCATTATTCAAAGTGTTTTTAGAAAACCCTTCACAAGCAGCCCTCAGGGTAAGTGGTACGTTTTGTCGGTGGTACGTTTTGTCGCTAGTACGTTTTGTCGCGTATTCGGTGAAACTACGATGGGGTAATTCAATTCGAGTTCTTTCCTAATGGTGGTCGAGTTCTTTCCTGATAGTCGTACCACCAATGCCGACCTTTAATCCGTACAGTTGGGAGGGTATGCTGAACTACACGAAAAACATCCTGCATTTATGAATCGAAACTGCTCTCTGCTGCAACAGGATAACGCAAAACTACGAGGTACACTCAGCTCGAAAACCGTAACAAAATATTTCAGGACGTTGAATTGATGTCAAACACGGCATATAGTCCTGTTTTGGTCTATGGCGCACTTTCTGAAATCACGATGATTCACCAACTAGCAGGAGATGGAAATGATAGTGACTTCTTTGCCTCTAAGGACAAGACGCGATATCGATGTGGAATCGAGGAACAGGCATGAAGGTGGCTGCAGACAACACAAGGGTCTATACTTTGAATGATCATCTACTTTCGCTGTACTGTAATAAATTCAGGTATGTTGTGTACCAGAATATTGCAAGAGTTATGATACACGCTTGTAATTTCATTTAGAGGTTATTGGAATATAACGCGTTATAACCACATTTACACAATATTTATTATTGTGGTATATTATAAAATGACTTGCTTATTTTCAAATGTTGATAAATTCTCTTCGTCATGTTCGTACAATCGCTTTATCAATGTATACTTTAAAACTTTAACTCATGTTACACTAAGACAGTGTTAGAGATCTTAAGACTTGGGTTAACTAATGTTAGCACGAGACTTATGAAATTCCACGTCTAATATCGATTTTCATCTCTTTCAACTCCCTCGTGGCTATGTGGAGAGCATGCGTCCACTTTTGGGCTTTGGAGGTCCGAGTTTGTTTCTTGGCGGGAGCTCATGTGGTTCGGACCCCACGTTAAGCTGTAGGGCCAAGTTTCATGTAGTCTCGCTGCGGAACGGGGAGCTAAACTGAAATTCAATCAATGAATTAATCTGATTTCATCTCGTATCGAGACAACAATTCTCATGTTTCTTGTCTGAGCTGGAGAATGTAGATTTACTTCACGTCTCGTGAGCAACACTTTCCGTCTAATTGGTAGGTAGACGTCTTACCAAAAACGTTTATCGACAGGGCTCGATCTTGCTATTCTCAATAGAGTACACAATCGATCGTGTTTGCGCTTACTAATTCTCATTGAGGTTCACGCCCTCTTGGATTCGGGTTCTGGCTTGCTCTGCATTTATAGAGCTCGAGTCCAATTGTGCACGCGAGTTAGGCTGCGAAGTTTTGGTTTTGGTTCGAATCAATATATTTCAATAAAATTGACTCCACTTCTCTGAAGGCACTTGTCCTTGATAATACCCTGTCGTTTAAGCAACCCGAAATGATAGTTTGCAATTTTGGTTGCCTGACAGCTAGGAGATGCACCAGTTTTCATGTATTGGCTGTTGTCACTATCACGAATATGGATGTCAAGACATGTAGGGCATTATGCAGAGGCGTTTTTAGCGTTGTATTAAGAACGTGTGATGCTAACTTCTGTATTTACTAACAAGTGAGTGAAGTTAACAACGATTTATATCGAAAACGGCAAACATTGATTTTTTTGCAGGGTTGTCCAAACACTTTCGGAGAAATCAAGTTAAGTGAGTTCTATTCTCTTTTATATTGATACTAACAAACCGAAATACCAACTTTCATGTCTCTAACATTCAGGAATCCCGAGAGATGAACATCTCAATATGAGTGGTGATTTCAGAAGGTTTCATTTGGAGAAGATTTTGAATGAATGTAGTACTGCGAAAATACTAGAAACCAAGATTGACTGCTTTTGGAGAAATGTTCCCGGCGGGGATTTCGTAGCTTCGGGGATATTCCTCCGGGCCACATTACTGCTTAATACTGAAGTATTACTACTTAATACAATAATTGCAGCCCCCACCCATTTTCTTCCCTTCTAATTCAAATATTAAAAAGCGCTGAAACACATGTTTAATTATTTTAAATGCAAAATGTCATGTATTTAATTTTGATGTATTCCGAGAAATGGACATATTATGATAATTGCGTCCACTGCTATGTTTTCTTCTATCTCTTATCTTCCCTTTTAGAACAAATATCCAAAAACGCTTAAACATGTACTATTTAATTATTTTAAATGAATAGACCAAACTCCAAATCTCATGTCTCTAACTTTAAGAAATTTTCGACATCTGGACATATTATTATAACAATTTCAACCCCCATTCCCAACCCCTTTCATGTCGAAATTCCAAAAATCATTCCTTAGCGGTACCTTACGTCGTAAATCCTATGTACGGTACTGCCCAAATTTCAAGTTTCTAACCAGTTTGGACTAGTAGTTGATCAGTGAGACAGTCACGCCCTCTTGTTTTGCATACTAGAGCGTTTACCTCTGGCATATGGAGTCCGTGATTCGATCCTTTTCCAAGTAAGTTTGTGGTGGACAACATTGTGTCCATGTGTTTTCTCAGGATACTCTCACTTCCTCCCACATTCTCATTCCACGAATAGTTCCATCATCATTCAGTTGCCTTAATCACCTGTCTCCCTTAGCCTAACGGGTATGATCATGGGACGTTAAACTGAAAGATTTCATTTCTTTTCTTTTCTTTGGCATACAATAGTTAAGGTTTCTCGCTCATCAACGCTAGGCCAACGTGAGATTTGAACACTCTTTTTGTCCGAAAGCAAGGGATAGCAAAGAACTTTTTAAAATATGACTCCATATCGTAACGGAATATATATTTTGTGTGTTTGTCTGTGTGTGTATAAAGAATAGAACATCTTGGGAATCTCTGAATTTTGACAGATAAAACTCAGAATATAAAGGTAAACGTATCAGTTTCTAGAATATTCAAATTTCTATTTCTTTATTCCGAAGGTACTTCTTTATTTCGTGAGTCAGGGAGCGGGCGCCCGATGGTGGGAGCAGGGAGACCGTCCCCCTGACTCACGAAAATGTATAATGTATATTTCTAAATTTCTTAACATTTTCGTAATACAAATAAAAAAAATACCAAGCGTAATATAGCAACCAAGGAGATGCCCCCCCCCCCCTAGAAAAATGTTCTTCGGGTGTTCTGGAAGATAACAAATGTAAGGCTTTTCTTAAGTTGATGTGAAATTCAGTATATAAATTGTACATTTAAAACTATCGAAAACATGTTGCAGTATGTCCAAACATCCCTCTTCTAGGGGGAAAAATGTTGCAATTTCTATAATACCTTTTTCAATGTCGAGGCTGTACAAAGTGTGAATCTAGAGTTTAAGGTGGAATATGAACCTTCGTAACGCAGTCAATACTCTTTCAAGAGGGAATCGAACCCGAAACCACGTGTATTAAAGGCGCGGTAGTGCTAGTCACTAGAGCAGTGGGAAGGCTAGTCCACTTTTTATAGTAATACTTTAAAAAAATCTTTAAAAATATCTATTTCTGTCCACTGATGATGAACAAACTGATAATTTAAATATTGTGGAAAAAAACAAACACCAAAATACAATCTAAATGCTACCAAGACTTTTTTTTCGTAAAAACATTTTATTTATTTCGTTTTTCTGTTTCAAATTATGTGCTTGAACGAATGCAGTTCGGGCGGGTGGTTTTTGTCTCTCACTCCATGCTTTCTTTTCTCTCTCTGTCGTTTTTGCCTGACTTTTCGTGTAAAATAATAATTTTCGTGTTTTGCCGCTGGACTGTGTTGACGACGCGCGCGCACATTGAGGGGCGGGATCGAAAAACTGAGGAAAAACAGTGTTGGCGGCTCTTGGCAAGAGACAGCGCGATAGTTAACATAACAGGGTTAGCGTACACATACAAAACCAAACCAACAGCAGACGTTGCGCGGCAACCGTAGAGTGTGGTTGATAGTGTGAAGGTGTCCTCTTCGCTGTATGTACTTGCCGAGATCGGCAATAACAACACATTGACGTGACACGTAAAAAACAAGACTGTTTTAGCATCGAATATTCACAACATATGTCAGCAAAGGATATTCAGGTGTAGTTTTATTTAGTGTTATTGTGTGTGAGTGCGTGAACTATTTTGTTTTTTCATTTTTTTGAAAATTATTGAAAAAAGCGGAAATGTTCTTAGCGGACCATATCGCCCGTTTCCTGTAGCGGAAGGGCGAGCGCAAGAACTGAATAACAGTTCCACCACTCCAGCTCTCGCCAATAGTGTACTGATAAGCTTTTTACCATACACGTATATTTAACAACCCCTTGATACTTAACTACCACTTCCTGTCTGTAAGTTCAGGTTGTGTCTCTAGTGTGCATAGTATTCATTTCTGGCGTCACTTTTTTCTGTTTTGCAGTGAGGAGTGCATATGTGTGCAAGGTGGACGAACATATATCTGAGTTGACGGTGTTCCTGAAGTTCCTCAACCTCACAAAAAAAAGGTTTCATTCATTTCCTACTGCGGCTGCTGGAGAGAACTTCCCTTCATCTGGTCAGCACTAGCAGCGTCTTGTTAAAATGCTTGAGATGTGACACCGACCACACTTATCGAAACGAAAGAACCACAAAAAAGATCCTCAAGACGCGCGCATATGTTTCTACTTTGCAGATGCACCACAAGTGTTAACCTTTTCAAACCGACATCGGTCCGCAGCTGTCATTTGTGGCCGAAAACGTTCTAGCGACAATTCTAGTTTGTGTCAAAACTTGGTCGTGTGAGAAATACGACAGTGACGTGTCAAATAGTCCCAATGTTACAAAGACCATCATCTGCTAAACAGACTATTGGAGTCTAAAATAAACCCACAGAAACAGAAGACAAAACCGTATTTTTGTGCTTTGACAGTTAAGAAATACAGTGATTTCATTGATAGAAGTGTGTGAATATGTCAGCGCGCACAAATGTAAACAAACTAAACTAAAACACTTTATGTAGTACTAGTGACCGTGACAATTAGTGCAATATAGTGCTAGTGATTCAAAACATTGGCCTGCAGACAGTGACAAAAATGAAGTTGTGTTTTGGACTTCTCTTTGTTCTCGTGTTAGAAACGGACTTCAGTTTTGGGAAGCCGGGATCCAAAGTTGTATTCCGGGATGGAGGATACGAAGGACTCGTAATATCTATAGCTAATGATATTCCACCTAACAACTGTGCAGAGATTTTGGATAACTTGGAGGTAAGTTCCATATTTTGTTCTCTACATTTGCCTTTCTAATGATTTCGTTATTTAGTACCATTTGATATTAGAAGTATACAATTTAGAGCCAAGATAGAGACAGAAACTGTATTGGAATCTAGTTCAGGAAATTATAAACTACACATGATTTTTGTTCTCTTGTGATTTTTTTTTTTTACAAACGCAAAATCTAGGCTATGTATTTATTTACTTGTACCCGTGTCCTTTAAAGAATGGAACTAACAACATTTTAAACATATCCCTAAGAAATCTTGTTTTTAATTTCATAGGTAAACAAATAAATAATAAATAAAGAGAAATATTTCAGTTTAAAATCCCACGGTTATTCTCTTTAGACTAAAGAAGAGGGATAATCTATGAAAGTGAATTATTTTCATAATCATTGATTTAGGGAAATGTAAATGTGAGAGGAAACGGAACAATCTTGAGAAAACCCATGGAAATGAAATGAGATCTTTAAATTTTACGTCACGGTTATGCCGACTAGGCTAAAGGAGATGGTGATGATGAGAAATTAAGGAAATGGATAAATGAAGAAAGTGGGAGGAAACGGGAGAACCCCGAGAAAACCCACGCATACGGTGTTTGTCCACCACAAAGTTTACTTGGCGCAAGCTGGGATCGAACTAAGGACACCATGTACCCGAGGTGAACGCTCTACCACTGAGCCACCGCGGCTCTCGAAAACCCATGAATTTAAGATCACATTGCCTGGGATCGACTCAGGGGTCCATCGCATAAGCGCTCGTCTTACTGCGCTACCAATGAATATATAGGACTGATATTGGGGCTTAGTGAGGATCGAAGCTATTTTGACTCGTCACGATGCAGAATTGTCGCCCAGACATCAACAGAGTTAATAAGTTAGTGTTACACGAATATTTAAACCTTAAATTAAATAGCAAGTGAAAAACGTAAAGAATCAAAATGTCAATGAAATAAGGAAAAAAAAGATTGAAAATATACATTAAATAGCTTAAAGGGAAGTTATTCATTTTAGAAAATGTTACAGAAGCGTAACGATGATCAACAATATACAAAAAAGAACACTCCAAGTAACGATATTGCCTCTCCTACAACACGGCTAATATCGTTCGACCATTCTAAAATCACAGTTTAAAAATATTGGCTGCTTAGAAGAACGATACAACCTGCACGACAACGACCAATTCAGCTTTTCTTTTCAGTATAGACTCCTGTGATACAGCTTAATCTGGATTAAAAGTTTCGAAAAAAAAAGCATTAAATCTATTTACATACATAAATGAATTACTGAATCCACTTCAGTGCTACATAAAGTAATGCGTACATACAAAAAAATCTAAGAAATGAATGCATTTTCAGTTACATTTTTAGGCACACCATCTCAGTTTGTCAGAGGTTTCATAAGGCAGTTTTATGTTTCGTATAATACGTGTTAAATCCGTATTTTCTGGACTTAATGTAGATTTATCACCAACTTTTTAAAAGAAAGAAAGCACTGTGTACTCTAGAAGTAAGTTTCTTAAAGATTAAAATATATATATTGCGAAAGAGTATTTTGTAGTTACTCTTTTTGATAAGTTCAAATTTAATTTTTAGACAAAGTTCTCGGCATCATCTTCCGAAAAACAAAACGAAAAAAAAAAAAGTAACACTTGGCAAGAAAAAAAGTTATTACCAATAATCACTGTTGCAGCCATACACTTGAACGGTACGGAGGAAAGTCCGCGAAAGCCCGAGCAAATTCGACCCGTATGTCTTCAGTATCAAAGCATGTGCCGGTAGTGTGGTAAAGAATTCGGTTGGCAATGCTGGATCTTTTGTAACATAATCGACAATACTTAGTGATATCGGAGCTATCTTCTATTCTTCGGAGCTTTTCTTTCAAATCTGTAACTTACACTAATACTAAAAGAAAATTACAAATAATTGACTAATTATGTACAAGTAATTGACTGTAGCTTTAAAAAAAAAGTTTTGCAACAAGAAATTATTGTAAATTCGTTTCTCTTTGAGAAATAGCAGCATAAATAAAGGTTTTAAAAATTGGTTAATTCTGTCTTCTAGAAATCTAGTCAATAGGCGTAACAAACCAGCAATAAAGAAAAAAGTCCACGATAAAATTTATTATTTCTGTGAAGCGAAATCGATTACCAACTGTTCATGGTGGTTCTGGCATTGTTTACGGTCGTTCGGAGAATATATTGGCCATAGTTATCAATCATAATCACCTTATTTTAAAAAAAAAATCGAATTAAATGTACTGAATGGTCTTTCATAAGCTTTTAAAGCACCTAATTATTACCAAAAGGTTATATTTTATTAATATTTACTGATGTTTCTTCAGTTACTCTGCTAACGTTACAATGAAACTTAACAAAAAATAAATATGAACTATTATATGATGTTTGTAAGTTCGCTCCATATTGAAACAATAATTCAGTGAGGAAATCTCAACGATTATAGTTTCACTAGAAAGTGTGATCCGCATTTATTTCATTCTTTTAAGAAACTAGGCGTTGATACGATGCGATAATTCAATCGTGAAATCGTGGACCTGAGTTATTTCCTTTTTCACTTATAACTAATTTCTAATTTATATAATAATAATAATCCCAAGTAGTTGTTAAAATAATGCAAAATTTATGTTATTTGTTTTATGGGTTGCAATTTGCGATGCTGTTAGAATAGATGAACTACAGCAACCGATAAAATATTAGTCACACTCATGTTCAGCAGAAGAACATTATGAACAAATGTTTTTCTTTAGAAGAAGTGTTAATTATAATTGTTGAAATAAGGAGAAAAATAACTTCCTTTGACGCAGATTAACTGTATTGAAATTTCAGGATGTGCTGATACTATAAACAAATATCGAAAGTTTAAAGTTGCTTGCTAAAATTGCCTGCGAGACAGAAGTTAAGAATGTCTCGTCTCGAAAATATATCGTGGAAATTATGTCTCGTTTCGTAAAGTATATTTGTATCTACTGGAAGAACGTCTCGTTTTGTATCTCACGAAAATTCTGTCGTGTCTAATAGGAAACGATAGTGCTTACAGTTGGTGAATAAATGATTTCGGATATTGCTCAAATTTAATCATAATCATTGTCTAAATTAAGTTGATATGGTTGGGAAGTAGTTTTAGCAATATAATTAGTGGCTAACTTTACTTATATAATTGATTTATCGGAAATATTTTTGTGTGAATTGATCAGTCTATACTGCATATTTATACTAAAAAATAAACTTTGAAAGAATGATGCATGGATGTATAGTTGGGTGTATTTAATTTATGAAAAAGCACCAAACATATTTTGATGAAACCTTCTAGAATTTTTTTTGAAGTATCAGCATGGTTGTACGATACGATACATACTATCACGCTCAGATTTCCAAAGGGTTAACCAGGAGCGTAAAGGCAGGATCAAGAAGTATAAGAAATTTAATATTACTAATTTCTCTTTATTTATTGATTTTTATTGATTAATGTTTTTTCATAAAATGTGATGAATCTTCCGAGTTTGAAATACAGTATAAATGGAACTGCATTTTATACTTCTATGATCATTATCACACACTAACTCGTTCTCATGAAAAAAAAAAAATCGTTTTAGACATAAACGATTGTAAATCGAACTTTGTCAATTTTAATTTGTTATAAAGAATTTCACTCTTTTTTTTTTTTTTGCGTGGAATCAATGTATATCTCTATTTTTGAGGGGGGCACGGTGACTTAATGGTAGAGCGCTTACCTCTGGTTCGTGGGGTCGCTGGTTCGATCCCCAACCAAGTTTTTGTAGTACACAACATCCTGTTTGGGTTACATCTGTTTCCTTCAATTTTTCATTCCACCAATTCTTCCATCATCATTTACTTGCTTGAATCATCGTCTCCCTTAGTTTAATGAGCATACTCGTGGCACTTTAAACTCAAAAGATTTCATTTCATTTTTCATTGTTTCTGTTCTTTTTGAAAACTTAAATTTAGCTGTGCACTCAGCTCAAATAGAGGTTCAAAATTTTTTTTCGAGCTGAAATTTGTTCATTTTTGAAAACAGATATTAACTTCTTCTGCTTGGGCCAAATTTAGTGGTAGAAAGGCCAGTTTGAGATTCTGAGATTAATCATCTCAATTTTCAAATAATAGTTTTTCAGAATGTAAGGTAAAGGAAATTAGTAATTCAATTTAAGAAAAGAAATGAAAAACAATACTGCTCAAGATATTGAAATAAAATTATTTAATAAAATAATAATAATAATAATAATAATAATAATAATAATAATAATAATAATAATAATAATAATAATAATAATAATAATAATAATAATAATAATAGCAGCTTGTACTATATTGAATATTAGAACCTGAATACTGAGTTAATAGTGAGTTTTTACAAATTGTTACTGAAGTGTAAGTTGCATCGATGTCACAAAAATGAAGATATTAATGGAGAACCCTCGTACATTTTGGTGAAGTTATGACAGAATAACTGTGACAATAATAATGGTTGTTCTATGCCAGGGCCGCCCACAGGGGGGATGTATGGCGCAAGCTGCGCCATTGAGAAAAATTTTGGGGGGGATTTTACTCTACTTTCGAACTAGCAATTTTACTGTCGGAATAGCATTAAAACACGATGTTGAGAAGCTAATTTTCAAAAAATTTCCGGGGTGAACCCCCGTACCCCCTGCTTCGATACTCGATGAATGAAGTACCGCGCAAGTAGCCGTATGGAAGGAAAGGTTTGTTCGTTTTAAGAGAGAAGGGCCGCCCATAGGAGGGATGAATGGCGCAAGTTGTGCCATCGAGAAAAAAATTGGGGGGAATAAAAAAATTGGGGAAGAATTTTATTCTAATGTCAAATAAGTAATTTTGCTGTCGTCAGAATAACATTGGAACACGATGCGATTTCTTTTTTTTTTTTTTTTAATCTTGAGAATGAATCCTCCTACCCCCTGCTCAGAAACTCTATGAATGAAGTGCCGCGCAAGTTGCTATATGAAAGGATGGCGTCAAGTTCTGGTGAACAACAGTTACAAACACTCAAGCAGGGGTGCCCACAAGGGGGGGCTATGACGCAAACTGCGTCATTGAAATATTTAGGGGGGGTTAAAATCTATATAACTATGTTTGATGAGGGGGGGTAAAATTAATCGAAAAGAAGATTTTTTCATGGAAGAACACCTACGGATAGACAATTGGGGGGGGTGCGTCATAGACATAAGGGGGGGTGGGCACCACTGACTCAAGGAATCACTTTCAAATTTAGATTTGAAACTTGCCTATGTTGTTTGTTGAAAATTATAAAATAGTTTGACATAATTGTGAGCTAGTGGTAACCATACAGACAACAGCCAAGTTTCAAATCTAAATTTGAAGTGAGCCACTGAGTGTTTGTAACTGTTGTCCACCAGAACTTGGCGCCTATTTTTGTGATTTCAATTCTTTTTAAGGCCACTCGTACTTGGCTCTTTTACAGGAATGTTTTTTGTTGGATATCACTTCTTTTTGTAAGCTAATTTTGAGGATAACATTTTCTTTTGGTATCAAACTCAATAACTTGTAACTTGCGTCTTACTTTTCATGTACAAGGGAACTATATCAATATTTTGTAAAGAAAAAAATACTACTAATTGTAAAAAAAGAATACCTGTGCCATACACAGTATGTAGAAGTTTTTATTCCCTTCAATATCCTTATAGAACATATTTAGTATTGTACACTACCAAGACTACTAATAAAAGTAATGCCATTTTTATAATTACTACTGCCCCTAGTACTACTACAAGCATTCTATAATACTACTACAGGAAATAAAAACAACAACAAAAATAACAATTACTAGTACTATAAAAATTACTGCTACACTGGGCAATTGTTTTTAGAAGACTTGAGTTTTGAGGAGGGAAGAGATTATTAGTTTTGGGGGGGAGTGCGCCATCAGCTTTGGGGGGGATGGGCACCCCTGTTCTATGCAATAGTAATGCTCAATTCGATTAATCAGTTGCGCATGTTATTTACCTGAATTTCAGTGCGTTATTTCAAAGATTCATCAAGATTACCCAATTAAAATGTTGAAAACTCTAGAAATTGTGATATCAGAATTAAAATATTCGTTTCATGCTGTTTTATTTTATCAATACGAATAAATAGTAAACATACACACTTCACTAAAATTAGCAGAATTCAACAGTTCTATTTCTTTCCTTTTCAACATGTGTGTACATAATATTTAATTGGCTTCTCTTCTGAGAAATCAATGTACTGTAGGTAAATAAGTGCGATTCAACAATCGTAAAAATTTGTTTCTATAATCTAAAAGTTGTACTTTTCCGCTACTAAGGTAGATATTCCATAGAAGATTAACTTTATTAGTTTTATTAATTATTTTTAATTGCAGGAAAACTTTCAAAAGCTTGTGACACACAAGATCGTATCGCTCTGCTTCAAGTTCACGGTTTAAAAAACCCACTTCACACAGCCTCTTCCGTTGCATCGGAAAGAAAATACGATTCGCGCGCCATCCGTGGTGAAAATCAGGAATTACATGTGCATGGGTTGCCAGCGCACGGAGTAGAAATTAACAGATCTTTCTTTTTAAAAAAAATATTCGCATAGGATGTTTACATACATATACATAATTATTATTTATTTATGAATATATATTTTGTATTTTATTTTGTGTAACTTGATTACAAGTAATGGCTATTATCAAATACAAGCAAAATTTCAAGGTACGTCACAAAATTAGTGATACAGTTTTTAAAACAGCATACTATTATAATAAGGGATTCTTGTTATGAGTTTATGCTCTATATTATCGCAAAATATGGTGGAAAAGCGAAAGTCACTTCTAAGAATGAAGTTCCGTCTTTTTTTTTTTTTTTTTTTTTTTTTTTGTATATGTGATTTTATGTTTGAACATCTGAAAAGGTTATGAACAGGTCATAAGCAAATAAATAAAATTATAAATAAAATAAACATTTTTTTTAGGAAAACAACTTCATTATCTTTAGGGGGAGCGTGCAGTTTCTACGCACTTTAAATACACACAACGACACTTAGTTATACAAATATTTGCTTTCGATTGCCTAATGAATAATAATAATAATAATAATAATAATAATAATAATAATAATAATAATAATAATAATAATAATAATAATAATAATAATATATAATGAGAGTTGATTACTAGTTAACGTTCTTTCTTTGCAATTGAGGAGTCCAAGGTTCGAATCCGGGTTTCTGAAGAGCTTTCCCTAAGTTTTCTCAGTCGAAGACCGGGTAGTACATTTAAGTATACTCATAGCGACTTCCTTTTAGTTCATTTTCTATTTCTATTTTGATTGTAAATGGCACCAATTACATTGACCTCGTAGGCTATATATTGGAAGTTGGTTAAGTAAATAAATAAATGGGTTATATAGACAGATGTCTACAGCTGGAAAAATTTCATCGCTCATAAGATGAAAAATATCCTTGTCCAAAGTCTCAATCAATTTCTTCCGAATAAGGATATAAGGAATACCTCCTACCGTAGCCCATCGCTTTTATAAGTATCTCGTTAAAATATATAAGGTTGTTCCTTACCACCAACGTGCCACATTGACAGTACTTGACAAGGTAAATGACCTTTGGTGTTGTATGGTAACGCATTTTATAATTTGCTCGGCTCACTGTTGCAAAAACTTTAATTGGTGATCTAGACTAGATCTGTACACACTGTCTCCCCCGACTTTTTAAGTTTAATGTTTGATGTACGTATATGCTTTGTACTCTTCTTCTGTTGTCATTATATGCATGTTTGTCATGCAGCGCCCACTCACCCAATGCAAGCGACCACCTTCAAATCGGGTGAGGGATGCAAGAAAATCCGGTTTTTACTCAGAGCAGCACCACCCACGGGACCCATTACAGCAAGTTGCTGATTCAAATAAGATATTTATGTATCAAAGTCAAGTAACGCAGACAGCAAAAATAGAAAGAAGAAAAAATAAGAGTGTATTATAGGAGGTGGTATCAGGTTGAAGTGTATCATCAGCTTGTAATGTTTGTGGGAATTTATTTCTACCTTCAGTTCCCAAGATGAGTTAAGTTGATTCCACACGAATAATTGACCATATTGCGAGTCTCCTTTTAAGACAAATACACATATAATGAGAACAAAGCAAATCATTGTTTGGCTTTGACTTGAGTTATTAAAGATCTTTCTTCTTTTTTGGAAGCAGAGGGGAAAGGGAGTAAAGGTAGAAAAGATAATGCGGTTCTAAAAGCAGAAGACGTTGTGAGTGGTGCTATTAAAATTCGAATAATTCATTACCTGAATAAAGAATGCTTCGAATTTTTCGAATAACAAATAATTATTCGAATATTGGAAACAAATATTCGGACATTCTAATATTCGAATATCGTCAGAAAAATTATTCGAATATCGTCAGAAAAATTATTCGAATATCGGAAAAAAAATTATTCGAATAGCGTCAGAAAAAATATTCGAATAGCGTCAGAAAAGTTATTCGAATAGCGGCAGAAAAATTATTCGAATAGCGGCAGAAAAATTATTCGAATAACATCAGAAAAATTATTCGAATAACATCAGAAAAAATATTCGAATAGCAGCAGAAAAATTATTCGAATAGCGACAGGCAAACTACTCGAAAAGCAGCAGAAAATATATTTGAATAGCTGCAGAAAAATTGTTCGAATAGCTGCAGAAAATTATTCGAACAGTAGCCGAAAAAATATTCGAATAGCGGCAGAAAAAATATTCGAATAGCCACAGAAAAATATTCGAATAGCGGCAGAAAAAATATTCGAAGAGGGACAGGAAAACTATTCGAATAACGTCAAAAATAATCGAAGAGCGACAGAAAATTTTTTCGAATAACGGCAGAAAAATTATTCGAATAACATCAGAAAAATTATTTGAATAGCGGCAGAAAATTATTCGAATGACGGCAGAAAAATATTCGAATAACGACAGAAAATATATTCGAATAACTGCAGAAAAATTGTTCGAATAGCAGCAGAAAAAATATTCAAATCAAGGCAGAAAAATTATTCGGAGAGGAACAGAAAAACTATTCGAATAGATGGGGGAAATCTATTCGAATAGGAACAAAAAACTATTCGAATAGCGGCAGAAAAATTATTCGAATAACATCAGGAAAAACATTTGAATAACAGCAGAAAAATTATTGGAATAGCAGCAGAAAAACTATTGGAATGACGGCAGAAAAATTATTCGAAGAACGGCAGAAATATTATTCGGATAACGTTACAAGATTTTCGAATAACGGCAGAAAAAATACTCGAATAGCAGCAGAAAGATTATTCAAATAGCGGCAGAAAAATTGTTCGAATACTGGCAGAAGAATTATTCGAATTGCAGAAGAAAAAAATCGAATGACGGCAGAAAAATTATTTTAATAGCAGGAGGAAAATTATTCGAATAACAAATATTTAAATAATTATTCAAGTAATGAATATTTAATTATTGTAAAAATTTAATATCACTAGTTAAATCTTTGCTCAAAACGAACTTTAATCAACATGCGATTACCTTTAAGAAATTGTTTAATAGGGCCTATAATGTAAAATACACTTTTACGCCTTTGTAACTTATTCTTTCAGGATTAACGAATAAAGTACGAAACAAAATATCAAATGAAGTGAGTTTCGATTCCTGGGGCGAAATGACGATGCACTTCCAAAACTATGGGGATTAAAATTTAAAACCGGACGTTGCGAAAACTCGTCCTACTCCCCGTTTCAGTAGAAGGGTACCCCCCCCCAAAAAAAAAACGGAGATGGAACCAATTCTTGGGATTTTGAAACCATATCGAAATACCATTTCCGAACTAGTCTAACCGTTTTTATACTATCGAAATACAATACTGAAACCACCAGTGGTTTAATCAACACTTCTGGTTTCAATAAGGTGCACATGTCGCCTATTCTTCAGACTTGAATCCATATATTTAAAAAATCTCGTTTTCATTGCTCTGACCAAAGATGTCCGAAAGATAAACATGAATAAATAAATAATAGTAAATAAGGATAAAAAGCACGAATTATTGCACAACTATCAACAAATATTTAATTCAAAGCAGAGTTCTCTGAGTAATCCAGTATCAATATTTATAATCAACAAATTTTTGAATTATCCGAGGCAGATTATCCATCAAACCTGTGCACTGATTGGTGCGAATAATTGATTTTTTTAAATATAAAGATTTCGCAACATAATTTTAAATTAATTAATTATTTATTAAAAGTAATAATTTAAAATTAAAAGTGTTTTGAAAATGAAAAGAAAACAGAAAATAATATCGAGCAATAATGTTAATGTTAAAGTGGTAATTAGTTTAATCGTAAGTGTAACACAATCAAGCTTAACAATAGCCATAAAAGTAAGTGCTATTTATAACACTTTATATTAATTAAGTCAGGAACTGAAAGTAAAATTACACGAAGAAAATGCATTTAGTCTGGTCTGCTTTTAATAATGCCAAGAATAATTTAAAAGGAAAGATTTCTTAATTTGCGTTAAATGGAAAGTTTTTCAAACAAATACATCAATACAAAAACTCTGGGGAAACTTCAACTGCAATGCATTAAATAAAGAAAAAACAGTCTTAAAGAAAATTATTAAATTAAAAAAATTGAGACACTTATGTTTAGATATGATGTAAAGTAACAGTGGAATAAAGTAGATTTTGTTATTTTCTTGAACGTTACGAAACGGAGATGGACTTCAACATAATTAGAAGTGATGGAAAGTTGGACGGAGAATCACTTTAATCTTGTGTGAATGAAAAGGGAGGAATGAAGAAGATATGCAAAAATAAGATGAAAAAACCCCAAGTTGAGAAGGTGGTAGAAGAAACAGACGGGAACATAACAACTAGGGAAGATTAATGGAATTAAGGGGGGGAAAGATACAAATGATAATAAATGATGCGCGAAATCCCAGATTCAGCAAAATTAGAGGAAGTGCAAGCTTTTCACTTAATTTACAAACTAACAGATTTACATGACGAGCAACTGCACAGCGAGACAAATATTTCAAGCAATACCTACTTTACTAATTGATATTTTCTTCGCACTGGTATATTGTTGTAATTATTCAAAACTAATTATTTCTATGCATTTGACGCATAGCCTTAGATCTTATTTCCCTTAAATAAAATTAGGCTTAACTTCCACTATTATAATTACTATATGAAACAATAGAGGAGACAGTGATGGTAGAGGTGATGAGAACAGTCCTTAGAATCGAGCCCAGGCCATTTGAACTTGATGAAGAACACTTAGTCTTAAGAATTCTTTCTTGAGATTCTTCTGGATTCTTCTTTTATAAATTCTTTCAATCACATGTTTCATTATTTTTCCTATAGCTACAAAATCTCTGTAGATAAATAACGAACACATGTGCGTTTTGATCGTGATGTCCCGTCCCCAGGGAAGGGTACTCGCCTCTAATAAAGATTCAAATAGTGGTTAGAATCTTACTTTGAAAAATATATCTCTTCCAAAATAGTCTCGATGCTGAAGAAGAAAATTAACGTATTAAAGCGCATTTACTGAAAGGTTTCGTGTTTCCTCCTACCATGTTCAAATTTTATTACGGAATTTTGGAAACAAACTATTTATCCACATACCTTCACTTCGTAGGTTTTAGAGACTGCGCTGGTTTAGTGCTAAAGCGTTCACCCCTGGTGGGTGGGGCTTCTGATTCGATACTATAGCCGCACCAAGTGAACTGTGTGAGTTTTCTCGGGTTACTCCCGTTTCCTCCCACTTATACCATTCCTCCATTATCATCCATCTCATTACCACTGTCTCTTTAGTCTCGGTGCATAATCGTGGAACATTAAATTTGAAAAAAAAAATGTTTGTAGTTTTTGTACTAAAGTATGCATTAAATACTACATAGTACAAAAATTACATTTTTGGAAATATACAAAAATTGGTCGTGATGATTCATGTAAACTGCAACATGTTAATTTTCTGATGCCAATTGGTTAAGCCACTAGGAATCAAAATCTACCAATAGACCACGACCGTCGGATAAAGATTGCGTTTCATTTTCATTTACTAATACATAGGCTAGAACCCTGGGTAAAATAAACAAATTATGTCCATATTTTTTGTTTTAATGGGATACAAAAATGGGATAATCATTTTTGTCTTTAGACCTACTGTTATTAATACAAGTGATTAGTACTTTGATATTCTCGTGTTCAGAGTATTAATTTTCACTCAAGAATTTTACTTTGTTACTTTCATATCCGAAGAGCAGTATTTGTTTCCTTCAAAAAAAAAAAAAACAGTATTATGCAACCACCATTTCAATACCATACTGTTAGGTAGTATAACTAATAGGAAATTACAATCGCTAGGAAAAGGACTTTTTAAATTCAGATTACAAGAATAACTAGCATAAAAAGGCCTATGCTTTCAAGGCATATATTGTTAAATTACTCCGCTGTAACACAGGATTTTTTTTTTTTTTTATAGCAAAATGATTAATGACTGGCGTAGAATCTATCAGTTTGAGATCGTAAAATTGCACCTTTCAAATTGCCACCATTTAACTGTAAGTTTTATCTAATTGTGCAAGAACTAACAATTAAATGGTGTCTCTCATGAAAAATTTTCTCCTACAAAAGTTGTCAATGTTTCCATGATCTTTGCAATAACTATCAGAAGACATATCTTGCCATTTAATATTTTTGGGTGACACTCCTCCCAGGATTCCATAATACTTAGAACAGGGAGGAGGGATACATCGTTCGTATGGGAAACTAGCCCATGTTCTAGTTGTAAGGTCTTTAAATCAGAAAGCTAGCCCTATGAGATAATTAGGAAGATGCTATGATACGAAGCAAGACCTTCGGGACATAAAGTGAATCAATCAGGACAGAATTGGTTCCACACAGAATAAGATCCAATATTCTTCTTGTTTCTGCGGTGGTGAACCTCAATTCTCTTAAGTAATAGGGTTAATTAGTTTATGAGGTCAGTGCTGAGGTTTCTTTGTAAGAATTCTGAAATAAACTACAGCTTTTAATGTACTTCACATTTTGTAAACATTTAAGTTCTGAAATGAGTCGTTTTTAAAAAGAATTGCCCCGTGCGCGCGTGTATCATGTTTAGCTTCAGGCGACATGTTTCCTTGAGTAATAAAAATTCCAAATGTAGCGATTTTTACCGGACTTTTAATAAGCATGTTAAAAGCTATATTTTACTGTTGTAATGTTAAAGAAACACACAGGTAAGCGTATTCGTAAAAGAGGATAAAAATTTACGGCAATAATCTCTCTTGGAGCCATTTTTCTACTACATTCATAGCCATTTCTGCTGCAATTGTGAAAGCGTACTATTTGCTTGCTTTTGAGTAATGTTGCTTTCATAATATTTACACTTCCTAACACATATATATATATAAGTAACGGAACCAATAACACAAAAAGTAATATCCTTGTTTCAGAAAGAAAGAAAATACTTCTGTAATAAGAACGTTTAGCCTCAACTGTTTTCTTAAAACTGAGTGGAATGTGTTTGTAGTAATGTCACAATAGCTTTTTTTGTGTGTGTGTTACCAGTAAATTCCGAGAAAAAAAATATATGACCTGTTACGATTGACTAATGTTAATTTTTATGACGCAATTTTTATGCATGTATGGAGAAAAATAATGAATTACAAAAAAATGCTGAACATTTTTGTAAATATATCTGATACTTTCTTTTTCTTTAAAAGAAACCTGATTGAAACTATCCACTGAGCAAAATAATACGTCCATTGTAAAAAGTTATTAATGTGTAAGTAAGTTTCGCTAATTATCCACTTAGCTTTATCAGACACTTTTCGTAGATATCTCCTAAATTACGTTAAGAAATAGTTGGCGATACTGTTTTACGTTAATAATTTTTACAATAACATATTGTTTTGTTCAGTGACTAATTTAAATCAGATTTAAGTGTACTAAAAGCAAGACTTGTTCAATGGAAAATATTACTTTTTCCCCCTTTATGCTCTGTGGCTAGGGGTGAAAACATTTAGGGATGTCCTAATCATTATATGTGTATCTACTGGGGATGACCAAAATTTTCCGGAATTCGGAAAAAATCCGGAATTCATAAAAATTCCGGCATTCGGAAAACTTTCGGATTTTTTCGAATTACAGATTTTTCTGAATTCGGAAGTTTTCTGAAATCCGGAATTTTTTTGATATCCGGAATTTTACGAATTCGGGAATTTTCCCGATTTTACTTTCCGGATTCCAGAAAGTAAAAATTCCGGAATTGGCTATCTCTACCTAGGTAGTATCTACCTAAGTAGATAAGGACAACTTATATAATATTGTCTGTCTTTCAACAGAAATAAATGTTTTATGATGATACATATACCAATGAATCGAGCTAAACAAAATGTTACGAGTGGGCGTAAATCCTCATGCGCAAATTTCGAGAAAATCGAGAACAACTTATTTTTTTATAAACCTAAAAATTGTTGCTATACGATAAGCACTCTGCTCACTGGTGACGAAGTATATGCACTATTCAGGTTTTTTCATTATGATAGACTACTAGTAAAATGTCGGTATATGGTATAGAGAGATAATTCCCGTCCCCACCCGGATTCGAATTCGTGCCGCCCAGTTGGCAGGAGATGTTTTACCGAGCAGACCATCATTGCTCTATTTTGAACAATAAGGTAAGAACTTATGTTGGGGTACGGTGACAGGAGAAAATAGAGCTTCCTTTACATGATATCTACTAATATTTCATCTAATAAATATGCGGGATGCGAGAGGAATAACTGGAGATTGCAAAGCGAGGTGAAAAGTTAAAAGCAGTGGTAAAATAATATTATTGAAGATTATTTTGAACTTTTTATTTTCATAGACATTTTTTTTTATCTCCATACTTTTTTTTCAAATTGTCATTCCTATTTTGTATGTAAGACTTACAATTGTAAGCGATAAGCGGGGGGAACGGTGATTCAGTGGTAGCGCGCTTACCTCTGGTGCATGGAGTCCCTAGTTCTATTCCCGGCCAAATAAGTTTGTGGTGAACAACATCTTGCTCCTGGGTTTTCTCGTGGTACTCCCGTTTCCTTTCACATTCTTATTCCACCAATTCTTCCATCATCATTCACTTGTTTTAATCATCGTCTTCCTTAGGCTAAAAGGACAAAACGTGTGACGTTAAGCTTAAAGATTTTATTTCATTTTTTGAAGGCGATAAACAGCAGTAATAAAGAAAAAGCCTGTTAAAAACCGGAAATTACTCGTGGGGGGGGATCGCTGACAAGAGGATGTGATGAAGAAAAAGGGGGATCGTGACATGATACAAAATGAGAAAATCTTTTTTAAAATCATTTTACCTCGAGAAGGAGTTGAGCCCCTTTAATAATCTTATTGGCAAGAAAAAAGGAATTATTGAGTTCCAATTAAAGCGATTTATTTATCCCCTAAATAAATAAATAAAGAAGACCTAGAATTTTATCTACGGCACCGATTTAAAAAAAAGAAAAAAAGATTCAATGACCAATAATAAATGGACTCCATTCGCTAGTGAACTTGGTAGTAGTCCATCTGGATAGACAATAAGTGCATTCAAGTCTCCATTGCATTCGATTCAGTGGTTAAATCAAACAAACCATTTCACATCACGGAAGGCCATTGGGAAATAGACCATTTCTTCTCGTGTCACTGGTCACACAGTACGGTTGCTGATCAAATATAACGCAGAAAGGAAAGGAAATTGTTTATTTTTTTTCCATTCGTCGCTTACATTTAAAAAAAAGGAAAAAGAAAAAGAAAATGAAAGAGTGAGAGAGAGAAATGGGAGTTTGCTTCCGGAAGTCAGAACAAAGTTGACTGATGAATGGTAATAAGCATTACGATTATAATGACAGCAATGTTGATCATTGTGGTCTTCCAGTCTATGGTGCAAAAGGACAGTTAAAAAAAAAAAAAAAAGATTGTCATATTTTCACGACAAATAACACTAACTTTGGGTCTTTTTAAATTTATACCAAAATAATCAAATGTTACCGACACAAGTAAAAAAATCGAAAAGTATATAGACCTATAACGGTTCACGTAAAATGAGTAAGGGAATTAGGAAAACATGAGAAATGACTTGCTTAAAAATAGAATCATCAAACATGGAGTGCGCAAAAAAAAACCTTCATTTGTCGCCATTATTATTATTATTATTATTATTATTATTATTATCTGAACCTGCGTTCTTTACCCAGCGCATCATTCACATTTGATCATGAATATCCTTGTCATTCCTCACAACATATGTGCATGTCCCTTTACAGAGACAAGTCAAAGGCGTCTTGATAAAAGTCAGCAAGGAGTACCATAAAGGGGAGATTTTTTTCATTACCTCGCACCGTTTGCAAGATTTGAGCCTACTTTCGATTGGAGTTTCTGTTGATATATGATCAGTGTTTTCTTTCTTATTCCATGCAGTAGCTAATAAGCAAATATATTACATACACAATTAATTATAATGTCCGTGATATGGTGTTCATTGGGCAAAATACTCCAAATAATATTAATCTTAGACTGAAGAAATAGTTATCCTTCGTTTTTCATTATCATTTAGCCATAAAATAAACGCCTACGAGATATACAACCACCGTATACAAATATGTGGTGTTGGAATGTATAACGTGTAAGATATGATGCTTTTTTTTTTAATTTCAATACTTCCAATGTATTCCTAAAAATGTAATAAAGAAATAATAGTCATGTTTCTATTCAATTAGAACTGGACAATCTACACAAAATTTCCAATCGATCAGTCAAAACGGAATCTTTCTAGAGCCTATGGTTCCCAGGAAGTCACTGTCGAAAAGATTGGCCACAAACATATAAACTTTTCTAGCATTTTAATATATAGATTCGATTCTATATTCATAAAAGTCCATAGAAGTCATTCTATCTCACTGACTCATTGAACACTCATTATCAGATCTCCGAAGAACTGAAACTTTGAAATATTGTCATTGTATCGTAGGCTGTTGATGAGACAAGGATTCCTGAAAGCGAAAAAGGGACTTTGAAAGTTTTTGCGTTCCCCAGATCTCTGAGACTGTTGGCTAAAAAAAAAGAAAGAAAAAAAGAAAAAAAGAAAATAATCATTGGCGTCCTACAGATTTCCGAAAGTATAAAGTATACAGCTGTGAAAGTTTGTATAATTATTTCTTATGCATCCGAGGGTAACGATAATAATATGGAGTTTTATTGACGAAATATGACCTCTAAGGTTGAAATTGGGTTGAGAGTTTACATACAGTATCTCCAGTAACATCGAACTTGCGTCAACAAATGTTTTGAAACTAGGGGAAGATATATGTTTATACATATCTTTCTAACATTTTCCATCAATCTTGTTCCTTCCGGGCGAAAATAATAATAATAATAATAATAATAATAATAATAATAATAATAATAATAATAATAATAATAATAATAATAATAATAATAATAATAATAATAATCAAATATTTTCCTATATTCACTGACACACTGCTACTTGACCTGAACCGGAAAATTAACTTTGTTAGTACAAATCTAACAATGCTGTCTGCGTAGGTATTTTATACTATTGTACAAGGGCAAAAAGAAAATGTCCTGGTTAGAAAGAAAGGCAACAAACGGTTATGTGGTCAAATTGGTTACCTTTCAACGATCCTTTTTTCATTCACCCACGCGATACAATTAGTGATTATGAACTCGGTGGTAATACCTCAATGAATGTATTACCTTTGCTGTTTTTTTTCTTTCATTCGTCTTGTATGAAGTTTTTCTTTTTTATTATTATTTTGATAATTGGTACACCCTGAACGGGACGAGAGGGAGATAAAAAGGACGGGTAATCAGCAGCACTAGACCGAAGCTACCGTTATTTCTCCGCGTGGCATGCCGGGTAAAGAAGAAAAGAACATGCGTTCGTTTTCCGTGAAGACGTCTTGCATAGTAATATTATTAAGTCTCTCTCTCTGTCTACAAAAGGAATGTTAAAAAGAAGCATTTCAAAAGGGAACCAGTTATGAGTGCAAGGAAAAGAAGAAAGCGCATAGCTTTTTTTTATTGCTTTGTAATATTTCGTTCATTTTTATCACGCTTTGTGTCACGGAATCGTAGGAAAACAAATTACTTCACATTTTCCGTAGATATTAACCTTCCCCCTATAGTTACACTAAGTGTCCTAATTCGCAAGAGAATTCACAGACACTTTTCCAAAATAAAATGAAGTATCACGTGTTCCGTATGGGAGTACTTCATACATGGTAACACTAGCATCAACCTGTCGTATGAACTAAAATCGCGGATTAATTATTGCTTATGCATGTCTCTGTTCGATTAAGAAATTCTTACTGCGAAATTGAATCAATTTGCTACTAAGGCCTCATTTGTGAAGTCAATAAGTAGACATTTTATTTTTGTTGTTTATTGGAGTTTAGTGTTCTTTCTTAGTATGTTCATTGTTGTTGTTTGTTGAGGTCGGCATGTTTTATTGTTGTTGTTTATTGAAGTTTAGCGTTCCTTTTCGGCATGTTTTATTGTTGTTGTTTATCGGGGTTTAGTGTCCCTTTTCGACGTGTTTATTGTTGTTTATTTGCAGTTTAGCGTCCCTTTTCAGCATGTTTATTGTTGTTGTTTATTGAGGTTTAGTGTCCCTTTTCGACGTACTTTATTGTTGTTGTTTGTTGAGGTTTTGTGTTCCTTTTTGGCATGTTTTATCAATCTTGTTTATTGAACTTTAGCGCCCCTTTTCAGCATGTTTTATTGTTGTTTGTTGAGGTTTAGGGCCCCTTTGTGGCATGTTTTGTTGTTGTTCAGTTAAATATAACGTCCCTTTCTAGCATGTTTTCTGAAGTTTAGCACCCAGTTTCAGCATGTTTTATTATTGCTGTTTGTTAAGGTTTAACGCCCCTTTCCTACGTGTTTATTCTTGTTTATTGAAGTTTGGCGTCCCTTTTCGTCACGGAAGTTATAGACATGGTTCACAGTTTAAAATGGAATTCGAACCACCGTAATGCATTCGAATTTCAAAGCTCTCCCACCTGGAATCGAATGTGGGACCCTGTGCTAGGTACTCTGTGTCTCGTCTCGAAAGATATATCTGTTTGAAACTTGCAACGAGAATTTTGTCTCGCCTCGACTCGCAGATAACTCTTAATTCTTTCGTAATCGTTCACTTTCATTAATCATCCGTCTCTTTTAGCCTAAAGTTTAATTATGTAAATAAAACTAATGATTAAAAGGCTTTTTCTATTTTTCGATGATCATAGAAAAATTAAAACAATATTTTTTTGTTTCAAGACTTAGCTACATATGGCTGCAGTTCTTAGGCTTTGTATCCAGGTTCTGTATGAAGGATTGAGAAGAAAAACTAAAACAATATTTTTTGTTTCAAGACTGAGCTACATATGGGTGCAGTTCTTAGGCTTTGTATCCAGGTTCTGTATGAAGGATTGAGAAGAAAAACTAAAACAATATTTTTTGTTTCAAGACTGAGCTACATATGGGTGCAGTTCTTAGGCTTTGTATCCAGGTTCTGTATGAAGGATTGAGAAGAAAAACTAAAACAATATTTTTTGTTTCAAGACTGAGCTACATATGGGTGCAGTTCTTAGGCTTTGTACCCAGGTTCTGTATGAAGGATTGAGAAGAAAAACTAAAACAATATTTTTTGTTTCAAGACTGAGCTACATATGGGTGCAGTTCTTAGGCTTTGTATCCAGGTTCTGTATGAAGGATTGAGAAGAAAAACTAAAACAATATTTTTTGTTTCAAGACTGAGCTACATATGGGTGCAGTTCTTAGGCTTTGTATCCAGGTTCTGTATGAAGGATTGAGAAGAAAAACTATAAAACAATATTTTTTGTTTCAAGACTGAGCTACATATGGGTGCAGTTCTTAGGCTTTGTATCCAGGTTCTGTATGAAGGATTGAGAGGCAATATTGTCCATCTTCTGTTATGAGAAGAAATCGAACGTTTAAGCTCTCTCTCTATTTCAATTTAAGGAGTTTGAAAGTTTTACCATCCATTCGAGTTGCGGGAATGATAGGTATGACAACTCGGGAAAAATAGTGTAATGTGTTAATATCAGTGATTGGATACAAAGAATCATTATGATTTTTAAAAATTCAAATAACTTCAGTATTGAAAAGGCATTAAGTTTAACAGGAAACGCTTTTTTTCCTATTAATTGATACAAATAATAACAATTATATCAATTCAAATGATAACAATTGTAATTACAGAACTCCTCCGGGTGATTGCAAGCTCAAACCTTGTCAGAAGCACATCTGGAGTACAAGTCTGAATAGTTGTTCGGGTTGTTATTGATAAACTGGAGTTCTATATAGGCGTAAAGCAAAAATCACGAATCAAACCCTAATTACTAAAATAACGCATAAGTTAAGATTCTGCTGTTTGATATCGTTTCTTGGTCAACATCACGGTCCCACGTTCGATTCCGAGTGGGAACACTCGGTCAAAGAAGTGTAAAAGGTTTTTCAGGACAACCACCCAGAGTGAGGTTTTCCTCATTCATATCAGGCAAATTGTGAAATAGTACTTCATGTAATTTAGTCCCTGCTTCCTTCCACCCTCGTTTCTTTCTTCCTCTACATTTCCCCCGTGCAGTGTTATCGCCGAGGGACATCATCCCTCATACGTGACAGGTTAAGAGTCTTCATCCCGGCGAAATTAAAATACCGCTAATTTTACAGTAATTGTGTGATATCTTCAAATAGATAAAAGATAATTGTAATATGGAACAAGAGCGCCCTAGACAATATTATTTTGCGTGAGGTACCGTTATCACAAGTCACCTAGTGGCTTTATGTTTTCAGCTGTTTAGAAACGCTAAAATAAATGCCAATTTTCAAAATGGCTCGAGATCGAAAGCAGATAAGTGAGTCGTGATAACGGTATCTCATGTAAAATGATATTGTCTAGGGCGCTCTTGTTCCATATTACAATTATCTTTTATCTATTTGAAGATATCACATAATTAATGTAAAATTAGCGGTATTTTAATTTCGCCGGGATGAAGACTTTTAACATGGCCATAAACGCTGAAAGCCCAGATACCTAATTCCTAGTCCTAATCATTCGTCAACATCAGAGCTAGCTTTTCCCGTCAAACTGAAGAAATTATTTCATAGTTAAGGTCAAGTGGTTCCTGCCCCTGAATTTTGTCCTAATCAATACTTTAAACAAAAAATGCAAAATAATTCTTTTTGATCAATTAATAAACCATTAAATCTTCAAAATAACAGAACAAACTTCATTAATATTCTATACAAGACCTTGGATTTGTTCTGTACGACAGAAGATTGGTTGTGTTAAGTTGCAAACATTTCTTTGTAATGCAACATCTTATCTTTTTTTTTCTTCGTAATAATCTTACACGACTTAAAAGAAGATGGTTTTATTGGTGCCCTCTTCCCTTTGTGAAAGCATTTTTATTATAATCCATATATATACACACACATACACATGCCTACAGTCTTGATTGTTTTATTCCGAGATACGAGCCTCGCTCTTAACTCAGTACTACGGTACTGACTTCCTTCAAGACAACGAAATATGGCTGCAAATATGTACACACGTATACACACCTAAGCAGAAAACAATAGTGGAAGAAAGAAATAATAAAAAAAAATCTTCTGCCGTAGTTTGTTTGCATACCAAACTTTAAAAAAAAAAGTGCTTGAGGTCATATTCCCTCCATCTCTCTCTGCGACCAGAACAGTTCAGCACCAAAAGAACTCGACGCCATTCCTGGCGATAAACGGAATTGCCATGTTGAGATAACTTACACGAAGGTCAACTCAACGGCTGTTGTTTAACTTTTGTACAAGCAAACAACAAGTCAATTCCCAGTTAACGTTTGACGCTAGTAACATAGCCTTCCATTATTTTAAACAGTCAAACGAACGGAAAGTGCAATGCTAGTGAAGTTTGGGTTCCTTCGTCACAAAGGAATAATAATAGTCACTTATACGATTCCTTTCTTTTCTGGACATAACGTATCATTTTCAAATTTTTGCTTACATCCTTTTTTGGGTAATTCATCTAACTGTATTTGTCGTTGCAGCATAAGCAAAAACATTCTAATGCCTGCAGTCTTTATATGTAGTTGGTTGTCACTTGCTTGATCAGTTGTAGTTCTAACTACGATCACAGTAATTTGTACTTACTTTCTCAGATAGCTACAAGACAGCTATCATGCGATAGACATAGTATATACTTAACAGAATTACCTGGGTGCCGTTGAAATCTCATTTAGAATAACACTTAAGTTTATATGATAGTCATGTTTCAACTCACACCTTTTATTCATTTATTTTTGTGTTTAAGTATGGGAAATGAGTGAGTAACAATATATTTGACCTGATCCTCGTTTAGCCTAACCAGATATTTCGTACAGTTATGACAAATAATTGATAAAATTTATGTCCGCCAGTAATCTTCGTTTCTTCCAAAATCGACATCACTATCATCATCATAGGTATTTTGCCATTATTGGCAGGTCACTTTGCAAAACTGAGAAGCTTCCATGCTCCGCAGTCCTCCGCTAATCTCTTCATCTTTACGTATGATTTTTCTGCTTTGATATCGTCCATCAATTGTAGCCTGCTTCTCCCCCTCCCTATCTTTCCTGCCATTATACCCTCTAGCATATTTTTCATGATACAGTTCCTTCTTAGCCAATGTTCCAACCAGGTTCTCTTCGTCTTCTCAATTAGATCTAAAACCATTCTTTTGTGCCCCACCATTTCTAATACCTTCTAATTTCTAATACTAATTTTCTCCATTCTTCCCCACACTCACGTTTCGAAAGCTTCAAGTCGTTTTTCATCATTTTTTGCGTAATGTTCATGTTTCTGCCCTATATAGTACAATACTCCACACGAAGCCTTTTATGAGTCTTTTTCAAACTTTTTTATTCAAGGACCCAGAAAACAGATTTCTTTCTTCCAAAGTGGTGAACATTAAAAGAGAAAAATGTGGAAATCGGGGGAAATTACACTATTCTAGAACTTACAATTTCGTAGATTTTCAAGAAGTCAATCAGAACTGAGCAACTTCCAATTTTATTGACTGAATCAAGTATCCTCAAAATGAAAAAAAAAAAAAAAAAATGGACCCGGAAAAGTCAATATATCAATAAAATATATTAGGAATAACTGGGTGTCCGCTATTGAAAGTAACGACGATTAGTTAAAATAAGGATCTTTACTTCATCTAAAATGGCAAACACAATCGTATAATGTATAGGTCATAACTGTCTAGGCAGAATGTGACACGAGAAGAAACTGTAATATTTTCTCCCAAAAACCACGGGATCCCAGGCCCGAACAAAAGAGAAAATGTAAGGAGCTAGGACCCCTTAAATTTTCATTTCCCTTATATATTGAGCATGATAATAGTCCAAGATATACGGTATACCACTTCAAAGTTCATTCTCAATCCATCTTCCTCATACATACTTGTATTTGCCATTATCTGCGAATCTGTTGGAATCCCATTTATTTGCTACCGTCCTGAAATACCAAGATTTATAGTCTAAAGGAGTTTGGAATTGCATTTTTTAAAATTTGTAATCTAACGTCTCACGTTTATTCCCTTCAGGCTAAAGGAGACAGATGGTTAATGAAATACAGTAAATGATAATGAAAAAATGTTGAAATGAAAATGTGGAAGAAAACGGGACAATCCCGAGAAAACTCACCCATACAATATTATTTACCGCAAACTCAGGCCTGGGATCAAAACAGGGACCCTTTTCACTAGAGGTGAGAGAGCTTTACCATTCAACAATCACATTTCCTTATATTAATTGAAAGGATAAAACCTAACTTTGTTGATTTTAATAGTCGAGAAGATTTAAATCATTGCTAGAATTTGTTCTTCTGTAGTTCGCCAGGAATAGTTAAAAAGGACATTCCGTTAAACATTGTTTATTGCTCTCTTAGGAGGAATGATTATTTCAATTGATGTTTGCTTTAAGTTGCTACAATGAAATCATTCATTTATTTAATGAATCTTTAACCTTTAATGGACGATAACAAAACAGAATAATCGTACGTGAAGACGAAGAAGTTAGCGGAATACTGTCGAACATGGAAGCGTCTTAGTTACGGCAAGTAACCTGCTAATAATGGCAGAATACCTATAATAATGATGATAACATTGTGTAGAACTGTTACTAAATAGCTTAACACCTAGCTATGTAAACCACGTAACCAGACATGTATATACGCTGGAATTTGTTTCGGGGGATCCAAAGCTTTTCGGGGGAGAGCCCAAACCCAATATGAAGATAAATTATATTAAAATTTGTAAAATCACTCCTAAAATTAGAATAAAATTTACAGAAAAGTTGGAATCCCATGGGTGGTTCGGGGAGTCCGAATTCCCATGACTCAACCCTGCGCACATCCCTGCATCTTACCAATATGAAAGCTGGGTTCTAAAAGAATTTTGAAATTAACTAAACTAGAATATATTTGTTCCACTGAAGCAAGAAAATAATATGATAAAAGCTATATCTAATTCAATACCGTTCCGTTTTATTTAACAGTAATTTTGTCAAAGACATTTCCAACGAAAATAAAAAAAAGAGTTCGTTAGAGGGAGAAAAAAAGGTACTTTTCGCTTCATTTAACACACTTTGTTGAAAATCTTTTTCTTGCTTGTCCAAGGTCACTGTTTTTTAAACTTTTATATCTTTGTATAGTATCTTTTGTGGGCTTCTGGATGTTTCTTGTGTTTTTGTATACGTATCTTTAGAATATATGCTATAAGGCAGTATATT
Organism: Thermobia domestica; assembly: GCF_964235325.1. NCBI lineage: Eukaryota > Metazoa > Arthropoda > Insecta > Zygentoma > Lepismatidae > Thermobia > Thermobia domestica. Next base: position 311,628,243 of record NC_137454.1, on the reverse strand, counting down.
TCTATAGAAAAAAAAAAAATAAATACTTACGGTTTTATTGGGAATCTGTGGATTTTATTACGATATGGGATTTTTTTTTTTTTTTGCTGAGTCAATTGTTATTTATTTTAAAAACATTGGATAATAAATCACTAAAAAATCATTAATAATTCTTACTAGTAATAGATTTAGGGATTTAGGAATTAGATTTCGGGGGTTTCGGCATCTATGGCCATGTTAGCTCGTCATGTAGGAGGGATGACGTCCCTCGGCGATCACACTATCCGAAGAAATGGAAGGAAGAAAGGATTGGGGAAGGAACTAAGCAGCCTAGAACATATACGTTAGGTATTATTCCGATATTTGCCTGGTGTGAATGAGGAAGGCTCAGGAAAACTTCATTCAGATTTTGTGGTGGTCTGAAAAAGCTTTTACAGTTTTTCGACCGAGTGTTCCCATCGGGAATCGAACCCAAGACTTTACTACTAATAGAAAAGTAGCAGTAATAGTAGTTGTTAATTAGAGAGTTTTGTGATATTCGTGAAAAAAAAGCACATATTCTCCCACCGAAAACGTGTGCGCTAAACCATAATAACTACGAGGAAACTCATAGGGGATATGCTAACCATATAGTATCCGCTTGAACGTACCTGGTCCTAACTCTCCGTAGGCTATTCTGCCAGGAATCTAGTTTAATTTAGTTCCGAATGAAAAAAACATAAGCCTAGTTAATAATTCTAAATAAAATAGTTCGTGGCCACTATATTGCTGGAAACCTTGAATGTTATACAATTATGTATATCCACTTACCCTTCCAAGAAGTGAGACAAATGCGGTTATGTGTAAACAAAATAACATGATCTCCGCAGAAATTAAAGGCGGAGCCTCTGACACCAATGGGTATGCAATGGAGTATTATACAGTATGTATAACTTATGACACATAATAAGCTATGAAAATTAGCTTGAGAAAACATTTTTATTACCAGAACTGAAACATATATTCACAATACGACAAGTAAAGAAAGAAAGAAGGAAAAAGTGAAATCTAAATACACGTTTTACAATTATTGTAAAATGCATATTGCCCATTTTCTATTAATTTATTGGAAAAGAAAAACCCACATACCAGAAACATTAGTGAATAACAGTATTCAAGCATTGTAGCCACAAAAACAAACACAACATTTGAATTATAAATATAAACACCATAATGTGAAAGCAGCAAATTAAAAACGAGGTAAAGGAAAAAAAAAGTAATGTTCCCATTTGTTCCACATGATGCTGTAACACTTGTTGTGAATAAATAGAGCGCGAGGTGCTTTTATACTTTGCCACCTGTTTGCACCGGTTAACGACTTGCCTTGAGTCGCATTGATGCTGACAGACTTGCTCGTGTGAGAAGTTCATATATACTTACGTATGTGGGTACTAGTGCTACATGCATGTAATATGTGTTTATATACATGTGCGTGTAAAAGCGTGTGTTTCAGTTAAAACTTTGCTTGAGACTGTTCACGCTCTACTATGACTTGATGGCTAACACCTAAGCTAGTTTTTTTGAAAACGTTGCACGCAACCTAAGCATATGGATTCAGAGAGAGAAAAAATTCTGACTTTGAAACAGTAAGCTGCGTTTTGGTAATGTGTCCAGTGCTATAATTTGTAAGGGGCAGAGGAGTAGCAGGCTCCTCCCAATTTAAACTTTCCTCGTTTGAGGGGGAGATACTTAAAATAAAAGTTTCTTATTCCTATGACACGATACGGACATGAATGTATAAATGAAGCACAGAAGCAGGGACGTACGCAGGGGGTGGGTCCTGGGGGTCCGGACTCCCCCGAAATCCAGACTTTTTGTAAATTTAGTCTAATTTTAGGGGCAATTTTACAATTTTTAATATAATTTAGCCTGAAATTGTGTTTGGACTCCCCCGAAAAGCTTTGGACCCCTCCCGAAATAAATTCCTGCGTACGTTCCTGCATAGAAGAACCCCTCCCCCAAGAAAATTCTTAAATGAATCAAAATTCTCGATCCATTTCAGAAAAATGAGTCCCCATATATTTCTTAGGATTTTAAGTTGTGTCAAAATATTTTTCCCTCAGTTTAATTTGTGAAGCCACCATACCACTTCCTAAAAAAATGAAAATTTAAGGCGATGCTGCTGCCCCATCACAGAATTTACTCCTAAGCAACTAATTTTATTCAACTCGACGTGAGCTAGAGAATCATATAGGCCTAGGTCTCACCTTTGCATAGCGTTATAGCTGAAGTAAGTTGAAATATTTGAAAAATACTTTTTTTTTTTTTTTAGAGTTAATTATAATTTTGAGGTGTATCTTATTAACTTACTGTATGCCCTGATGTCTTGTTAATGATACAATGAAAAGCTTCAATATTAATATCATCTTGATAGGTGGCGTGCTTAGCGTTTAGCATCCATTTTTAGGTTTACAACACAAGTTCTTATTGATTATCTCAAAAACTAAGAATTGATGCTCAATCATATCATTTTTTTGTTTACCTCAAATAGATTGATTTTTATGTCTTCATTAAACATTTATAATACAGTAAAATAAACTAACTTAACTTGCTTTGTTTAGTTTGTTAGACTAGCCTAAGACAGGTTAAAGACGCCATTTAAAGCAACAATTATTGATAATGAAGTTGTTTTAACGGCATCTTTGTGTAACAATATAAACACAAAACACATTGCAAATATAGCAAGACATAACTAATGTACACGATACAGCAAAATATGATATATTGTAGCAATAAATGGTAGCTAAATTAAAGGGTGTAATTTGTATGCACTCAAAATCCTGATATTTGTCTTTTGGGAACTACACTTCCATATGACATTGCGAGTCAACACCCATCGTTAATTGGGACGTTTTGTGGTATGTGTGACAAAAATAGCAGATTTTGGTTTTCTTCACTAGACTCGTTAGTCCTGTATCGTAGGCATCTCTTGCGTTAATTATAAAAGATAACTTAAAAAAAAAAAAAAATCTTAACAAGAATATTCTACACACAGTACTCGTTATTTTTTACTGTTTTATTTTTTGGCCTATTAGAGGCGTTTCAGTAACACCTAATGCTCTAATTGACCATCGTATCTTTATCTTCGGTTTCTGTCATAAATTTCGTCTTTTGGTTGTGACAACAAGTTTCTTTACATGAATGGTTAGAGTGTGTGGTTATCGCTGAAGTTGGCAGAAGAAACTATCGTATGCTGCATAAAGAAGTGTGTAATGGTTCTTTTGTGTCACGTACAAGTTTTTATTGTCATTATCCGTAATGACTTTTATAGTGGTCATTGCCTGGGAGGACGATGTGTGTATGTGTCTGCCTGTATGTGTAAATGAACTCTTATACATAGTGGTTGGCTGGGTGATCGAATAGCGTATTGAAAACTCCGTAGGTACCTGTATCTTACTACGTGAATCGTGTATGGTAAGAAGTAAAAATATTCATTTACAGGCAGAATACACTACTGAAAGCAAAATATTCACTTATTTTATGTAAACTCTACAATATTATTCGTTGAGTTCAGTTGATTTTTGAATTTAACGTCCCTTTCAGCAGCGAGGCTATATGAAACGGGACATACTGGTTAACGTGGAATCCGAACCACATGAGCTGCCACCGGGAATCGAACCCGGGTCTCCCAAGCCAAAGGCGCGTATTCTAACCGCTTAGCCACGAAGGAGCTCACAATATTATTCGTATTTAACAAGATGAAACATATTCCAATCAGTAGATTTCCTACAGAGCACGGTGACTCAGTGGTAGAACGTTTATCTCTGATTCGTAGGATTGTTGTTTCGTTCCCCAGCCAAATAAGTTTGTGATGGACAACATCGTAAAAATTGAAATGATTTTTTTCAGTTTTACTACTTACGGTTGTGCTGGCTAGGCTAAAGGTGAGAAATGAGTGCAATGGTGGAATGAATAAAGTGGGAGGAAACGGGAGAATCCCAAGAAAACCAACGCACACGGTGTTTGTCTTGAGAAAAAGTCCACTTGGCGCGAGCTTTGGTCGAACCAAGGACCCTACGCGCCAGAGGTGAATGCACTACCACTGAGTCACCGTGGCCTCGTGGACAACATTATGTCCGTGGGTTTTCTCGGGGTACTCCGATATCCTTCCACAATCTCATTCCACCGATTCATCTATCATGATCCTAAGGACATAATCATGGGACGTTAAACTAAAAAAAAAAAAAAAAAAAAAAAAGAATCATTTCAATAGATCTTGAGCTGAGCAAAATTTTATATGGGTTAGTGTAAATTCTTATGCTTAATCTTTGAGAAAATTGAGAAAGAAACTATTTTTTTTTTTTTTCAAAAACGTAATAATTGAAGTTGCATTGCAACGATGCTACCAATTATGGTGAAACTGATACTGTTTTATACCCCCATCAAGATTTTCACTACCACACTAACAACACAATAGTACACCATATAGTCAATGGGATACAACCCAACATTATGATTAACTCTTAACAGTTTACTTTTGTTTACATATGGTTAATAAGATATAGCCCAAAATTATGATGAACTCTTAACGTTTAATTTTTGTTTAACTATAATATTTTCTAAAGATGAGACATACATTAGTTGATAGAACTCTTTGAACTGAATAAAATTAAATCCATTCTCCTGCATACATAGTTTTCGAGAAAATCGAGAGAGAAAAACATTTTTTTATGTTAAACTAAAATTAATCTTTAACGAGATTTTCCGTTCTCATTTTTTAGGTGGAATAAGGGGAGGGTTACAACTTTCTTATAAATAATTCTGAGTTATAAACCGTTTCAAATAAAGAATAATTAATGTATGATTTTGCAACCTTGACTCTCTTGTGGGTGCATCGAGTTCATTCGGAAATCGCTCCCCTCCCTCTACACTCTCTTCTGTGTAGGATCTCTCTCCCTCACAGACACACACACACACACACATAAACACATTTCAGAATGTGTATATATATGTTATGTGTGCGACAGGTGCATGTACGCCAACTTCCCTTACTGCCTTTTTTGCTCTCACACATTCATCTTTTTTGCGAGTGTGTGTGTGTGTGTGTGTGTCTCATCCTTTAGTTCCCTACACATGTTAAAAACTTGTTGCTTTTTGATTTAAACAGATCTCCATTTTTTGAAGAGTTTTCTTAAGCAAATGTCGAAACATGCTGGTAGAGTTTACGATTGGACGAGTACATTTTAGAATATTTTTTGACAGTAAAATTACAGCTTATTATTGGCAAAAACAACACAAATTGTTAAATTACAATAAAATGTAACAGGAGGAATAATAATCTCAAAAGAAAGATGTATTGTTGTTACCGTATTAATAGTGTCAGAATTTTTCCTAACTGTGTGCCTTGATTAGCTCTAAGCTTGGCTTAGAGTCACCGTAAAACTTTTACTCAAGTGGTACTTAGCGTGTGTTGTTTCTATGCTCGATCATACTCCTACTGATCTCATGTTTGTTTTCTCAAAATATACCTACTAATTTAAAAAAATGTTCGAAAAATGAAAATTGACATTTCGTTTTTCTCACAAAAAAAGTTCCTTTTTTAAATCCCAAACAGGTTCCTTTTTTTGAAAAACATGAAATTATTATTCAAAACAAGTTACGTTTTTCTTTTCCTTTCATGAAGCCGATTTCGTTTCTTTTTGAAAGCCAGATCGGTTTTTCATCGAAATCGTTTTAGGTTTTCTCGAAAAGAGTTTTTTCGGTTTTTACGGAAACCAATGTGATTTTTGCTGTATCTCGTACCTATTCTTATCTTATTGTATTCCAGATACCAGATACGGCGAAGAAAATAAGATTTTCATAGAAAAAGGAACCGGCTTTGAAAACCGATAACCATTTTCGAAAATCGAAAACCAGTTTTCTGCTCATGATTAAATTAAGGTTTCTAACAAATTCTGGATAGTTTCACCAACTTTGTTGACTATGCAAATTACTATACGTTTAGTTTAATGAATGAAAAATCTTCAACGAGATATACCCTATTTAGGGCATAGTTTGTAACAATGTCTCTCTGCAATTAGATTATTTTTTGGTTTCTTTCACGGGCTTCTCTGGCGGGGGGACGAGGGGGACGCGTCCCCCAATATTTTGAAGTACAAAATATTCAATATTTTATTCTAATTTAATTTATTTACTAACGACAGTATAACATATAAATAATAATTATTATATTTATTTGCAACATAATATTCAGGCTGTGAAACGATTGTAATCGAGTTCTTGATATACCTTAGGGGGTCCGTGAAGGTAAACAGAAAGGTAACAAATAGAAGCGATGTTAATAAACAGGTTGGGCTAGGTAGTACCATTTAAATCATTTTCTTTGATGTCCCCTCCAAATTTTACATGCCAGAGACGCTAGTCGTTTCTTTAACATTCCGTTAAATATCTACTACTGAATGTCTCGTCAGAGAACTTAGCATCTTCACTGATGTCTATTGTCCCTGAATATAATGGAATTATTCGTTACATAAAAGTGTTAGTTGAACAATCATTAAACCACGTATTTAATGAATGTTACTGAGATCGACTTTAAAACAAATGGTGATGTTAATAATCAAGAAAGTTAGATAATACAAAGTTTCTATATCTATTATTCTTTCTATTATTAGGCACAGAAAGTTTCTGTTATATGTTTGTGGGTACTATTCTAATACTATTCCACTTTGTTTGGCAATACAGTTACTTAATTTTGTCAGAATAATTTTAAGTACAGTAAATCCATGATTTAAAGGACTAATTGGGGCGAAATCTTTGAAATAAAATGTCCCAGGATTATGCCCGTTAGGCTAAGGGAGATGGATGACTAAGGCAAGTAAATGATTATGGAAGAATTAGTGGAATGAGAACGTAAGAGGAAACACTAGAAATTTAGTTGGCCAAGGATCGAACCAGGGACCCTACACACCAGAGGTAAACGCTCTATCACTGACCGACCGTACCCCCTACTCTACTAATTGGGTCGAGAAGATGGCCGTAAAGTTGGAAGTTCGTTAAATGAGTTATGAGCAATATTTATTTAAAATAGTTAGGCCATTACTCTTAAATTTGTGCTTTATAATGTAAAATTTTAAAATGATTTAATGTAATATCATAGGTATTAGTAACAAAACCAAATCTTCTTACAACTGGATTTAGAAGAGTAAAAAAAAAATGTTTCTTTTTCCGAATTACATTTGCTACATTAGTCAAATTCTAACCGTTAAATCGCAGTTTGTTGATTTGAGGGACTTACATACTGTATACCAAAAATTTAAACATACATACTGGTATACAAGGGCGCCCATGTTGTGGTTTTCAAGGGGGGGGGCAAGCGTAAGAAACGTTTCAAATATAGTTTCAAGTTTTGTTGTAACTAATGTAAAAATTCTATTAGGTTTTCAATTTTCCCAAGTACAATTCCTCTTAGGGGGGCGAGCGCCCCACCTTGCTTCCCCTGATGGGCGCCCTTGCTGGTATATATATAAAGGGTTAATGTATTATTATTATCATTATATTGAAATTGAAAATTGGCCTTGTACTACAAACGTCGGAAGCTTGAAGTAAAATCTATACCCACAAAAAGTATGTGAGGTTAAGCATACATGTTAAAGAAAACGAAACACTTGCTCTTGAAGAATAATGCTCTAGTACTTGATTCCATTGAACTTATCTTTAATCTTCGTTTGTCATACAATATAATAAGAAGAAAGACGTCAAAAGATCTTTCGAAAGAAACTGTAAGTGACAGCGATTTTTTTTTCTTCAAAGCCTCAATTCCATTTAATACTCGTTATGAGTGGTTGTGCGTGTGTGCTCCAAACTAGTCTTGTTCCATCCATAGTTAGTCCACGCGACAGGTTTACAAGTGTGTAGGACGAGCTGGTGCTTCCGCTAAAACTAGTTCTTGATTGGTTCATTTTTTGTTGTTGTTATTATTATTAGTATTGTTTTTGTATCTCCTTAGGTGTCTTCTTTCTTTAATTTATTTTTCTATATACAGTAAAGAAAAGGTCCAGTTATGCCTACACTTAACAAGATGAACCCTGTAGGCCCACTTAATGATGCTTAAAGGACGACTCGCCCTAACATATTCTTCTGTCTTTCGCTTTCGTTAATTCGGCTTGTTATATTTTGTTTTGTTACAACGTATTGCAATGACAAGGTGGCCCAAGTTTTAGACAATGTTATAACGTCTGCCAATCGAGATTCTGTACTACCAATTTACTTCTTTTTTCCTTTTCCTTTTTCTTTTTCTTTTCTCTTTTCTTTTCTTTATTTTGTCTAAATTTATGTGAATCTTTTAGTCGCTTAATTGTGTCTTTTAATTTCTACAATATTATTAGGATATGACAAGAAAAATGTCCAAAGATATGCCAATCGATAAATCTCATGTAGCTGAACACAATTGTGTGTGTGTGTGTGTAGAGGTGTGTGTGTGTGGTGTAAAATCTCAACGTATCTTTTCAGAAAATCGAGAAAAACTATTTATGTTTAAACCTAAAAATTGTTGTAGGATAACCACATCAAGCCCGTATCCACGGGGGCTAGGGGGCAAGACCCCCCTAAACTTTAGCTGCCCCCCCTTAAAGTTTCATGGCAGGCTTGCAAATGAACTATAATATGGTGATGAAGTATAATATGATTGGTTCGGCCCCCCCTAACTTTTACCGGCCCCCCTAAATTTTTGGGCTGGCTACGGGCCTGAACTACATCATCAATTAGGGTCAAATTGATACTGAAATATACAATCAGCAAATTCTTCATTATAATACTAGCAAGATGATATTATTGTTATTATTAACTTCAACAAGAAAAGTAAAATTTAAAGTATTCGGAAACTAAGGGTACTTATGCCATCCATGATATTTTTACCAAATTCAATGTGTAGACCAAAGATCATATTATTCCTAACTGATTTCATACAGCAGCGTTATAGTTCATGATGGTTTAATCAAGGTAATGTAAGCGTATGGTAAAGAACATAGTGTCCACTTGGAACATCTCCTGTTTCCCATCTCTTACTACGTTCATTCCACCAATTCTACTCTTGTAAATTTATATGCATTTGTCAACCATTTTTTTTTTTTTTTTTTTGAGCATTTTCGTTGAACTTTTCATTTTATATGGTATCTGAGACTTTTCGGTGGACTATTAGCTTCAAGCAGCTATATTATTCTCACTAACACTTAACGAATTAAATGATCTTGTATGAAATGCGAGTATTTACAGTATGGCAATACACTTGGATTTGCATTGTGTGGTTAATTGAACCTAAGCCACAATGCGAGTCATTATTTTCTAAATATTTTTATAGCTTGGATCCAAAATGTGTATAGTAATCAAAACTTATGTGCAATTAAAAAGTAAAATCATACGTGATGTATATATAAATGAAGAATGAAATAAAGTAAACTATTCTAGTGTAACGTCCAACGATTAGGTCCATTAGCCTACGGGTGCCAATGGTTAAGGCAAGTTAATCATGATGGAAGAGAATGATAATGTGGAAGGAAACGAGAGGACCGCGAGAAAACCCACGCACACGATGTTGTTCATCACAAACTTACTTGGCCGGTGGTCGAGCCAGGGACTCCACGTATCAGAGGTAAACGCTCAGCCACTGAGCCTCCCATATATAAATGATATGAAGCTTAGAATAGTAGCTATAAATTTTTAAGTATGACATAAGCTTTCTTGGAATACAGTTACTGCATTTAAAGGCAAGAACTTATTTTTAAAATCCCTTTCAGCAAAGAAACACTAATCCAGTGCTAAATATTGTACAAGAGAAAAGTTTCCACGAAAAGTTACACAAAAAAGAAGTTAACACTGACAGTTACAGAACAAAGAACGATTTTCCACTGAAAATTGCACAAGAACAGAACCAATAGAAAGAACCATTATCTCTTACAAGAACAAAAATTCCACAAGAATTATGTGTGAAGAGTGATTTTTTAAAATGGAGTTAACACAAACACTAGATACAAGAACTTCAATCTGCAAAATTATAACATTCAAAGCAGTGGAACTCTTGAGGGGAAATCACATCACTACAACTTAAAACTTTTATCGTTTCAAATTAATGGAGGAAACGTTATGTAATGTACTAATTTTTGTATGCAGAAACTGGAACATTAGGTAGAGTTTACTTTCATTAGTTTGAAGACGTAAAAGTTTAATTTTTATTGGTGTGATTTCCCTAAAGAGCCGCCGTTGGTACAAAGATTTGAAAACTAAAGTTGACTGTCTTCTGTAAGACAATATTATCCTATTACTATGTTTTGAAGTTTATGCATACAAATAGCTGTTATTTTTATGAAAAATTCCTACGAAAAAATTACTATATACTACTTTTCTATATAAAAAAAAAGGTGGCATAATGGTATAGCGCTTACTTCTGGTGTGTGGTGTTCCCGGTTCCATCCCGGACCAAGTAAGTTTGTGGTAGACATCATGTTCGTGGGTTTTTTCGAGGTACTTCCGTCTTCTTCCACATTCTCATTCCATCAATTATTCCATCTTTATTCACTTGCCTTAATCATCCGTCTCCCTTACCCTAACGGACATAACTTTTTTTTTTTTTTCAGAAAATTTCAATCCAAACACCACAGGGTCTATATTTAATTTCTAGAAGGATGCTTAATCTTCGATTTGTCCGTTTTCGTAGAAATAGAAAATGAAATCTTTTAAGTTTTACGTCCCACGATTAGAATATGCGGCTAGGCTAAAGAAGACGATGATGATGAGAAATGAACGAAATGATGGAATGAAGAAAGTGGGAGGAAACGGGAGAAAAAGCCGAGAAAACCCACGCAAAGGCTGTTTGTCCACCACAAAATTCACTTGGGGCTAACTGGGATCGAACCAAGGATCACAGGTGAACCCTGTATCACTCAGCCACCGCGGCCCCCTTGTAGAAATAGAGATTTTTTTTGTATATGAGAAATAGTTTCAATTGTTTACTAAATTTTCTAACGGGAAAATAATTATAATTTGTATTAGTCTATAGGTTGTATGTACAGTAGCTACCACATATGGTAACTGAAAAATGGGTAATCAAGTTTAATACAATCCTCAAATAACTCTTCACGTCATTCAACACAAAACAAGGCATTGAGCCAAAAAAAAGACAGTATGACGGAGACATAGAGAGTACTTTACGCATGTATGACAACTACACTGGGTGGCACTAGCTGATAGAAAAGTCGACAAGAGGTTCCGTGCTAGAGAACACAAGTATTTTTTCTTCTTTTTTATGGCAAAAGGCATATCAGTTTCGTAAGACCGCATGTTGGACCAAGACATCCGTGCTATATCGCTACTGGAATACGACAGTGCCACACAAGATTTACGTTATCCAAGCTTTCATCTGATGCTTTTTAAGTCCACCCGATATGGGGAAGGGGACGAGGTGACACTTCGTATAAGAAGGAGCACGTGTGATTTAACACGATGGGGAGTCCCCTGGTTTGTCATCACAGCAGGGGTTGAGAGGTTATGACGTAGTACTACTGTCATATTTCAGGCCTCTTCACACATATTTTCTGTCCGAAGAACAACTTTTGCATCTTGTTTAACAATTTATTTTAACTTTTTATTCTCCTTTCTTTCTTTCTTTACCTGTCTGGTCTTCTTTTGTATTGTTATTTCTTGTATTTGTTGTATTTCAAAAAGAATCCCTGGCGAAATGGCGGCTATTCACCAAAAGAAAAAGGATATGGTCTTTCTATTCTTTACCTTTCAGATGCACCTTGTTGAAGAAACCCTTTATTTCTTTCATAAATTCCTCAACCTAAGCTAGGTAGAGACACACGCTGCTGCACACAAGAGTTAGGTCTAAACTCCCCTGAATAATGTAATTTCTACTGAATCTTCCAATTAATTCTGTACTTAAGATCATTATTATCATCATAGGTATTCTGTCATTCTACAAACCAAAAAGCTTCTATTCAACCACAGTTTTCAGTTAATGTTTTCGACCTGCATATTCATAATTTAAGAATTTATAATTTTAATACTGTCTTTCAACTGTTGTCTCTTTCGTTTCCTTCTTTTCCTGTGCACCATAGCTTCTAGCACATAATTCCTTTCCAGACAATGTCTCAACTAGTTTCTCTTCCTCTCTTCAATTGCATCTAAAATTGTTCTTTTCCCCTCTTTTATTTGTAATCTTCTTCATTCGTTTTCCGTTCGATCCAGCTAAATTTCTCCATTCTTCTCCACTTTCACGTTTCGGAAGCCTCCAATCTTTTTTTTTTTTTTTAACATCGCTTTTGTGCAATGTCTATATTTCTGCCCCATAGTGTACGATAGAGTACGATACCCCACACGAAGCATTTTGGAGTCTTTTTCTTATCACTGGAGAAGGTGATGATTGTGTCCTGAACCCAGGAGCGGATTAAGGGCGAAACCAATGGAGTCCAGGCTCCAGGGCCCCCACAGGCTCAGGAAGCCCCTCTCTTTAATACTCAAATATAGCAATTAACTTATTATATTATGGGCTTCAGATCCATGCTAATTTCTTTTCGCGCTCGCGGTATCGCTAGAGTTAAATCTTCCACTAGCGTCTTCACGATACGTATTTTGTGAGGGAGTAAGCTATTTTGGGCCTCTATTACAAACCAAATTATTAGCTTGTGACAATTCCTTTGAAATATCTCTGTCATTACTTAGAGCAAATCTAGGAGGTTTTCCAAATCTCCTTTATTAGTGTTTGTACAGGGACTGTTGAGCATTTGGCTTGTATTTGGCATTTATGTGTTACTCTGCAGTACATGAGCACTTAACTGTTAATAATGAACGTAATTAAACTATTTATTGTAAACTTGGAGCACATTAAAATATTACAGCATAGTTCTCAGTGTTTCGATAAGCCTATGAGGCTGTGGAAGGCAGCAAAGAAAATTTATGTGCTGGAATTATTCGTAGCATAGGGCCCCCTTGAAATAGTGGGCTCCAGGCGTCCAAAACCTTAATCCGCCCCTGCCTGAACCCATAATGCACGTTTGTGACGGATTGTACTAATACTCCCCGGGTTAATTGTTGTTATGAAATGTATCGATGCTTAATTTCGTTGTTCAAGTTTCAGTACTAGATTCGTAGTCAAATCACCCATTCTTTGTTGAAAATTGTATTCAACAGTGATTAAGTTGGTTATTTCAAAAGGCGGTTGCAGTAACTTAGTTGCTTATTATGGAACACCGAACTTTAGGGAACCTCACCCAGCAAATCTGGATGATGTGATAACAGTGATATTCTGGAAACTTTATAATAATTAAGTCTAATAGCGGTCTCAAGTCCTAGGTGCTTGGCTTCTGTTTCTGATGGACGGCCTTAGGTGGCGCTACTATAGCAAAATGTCATTTCAATTGCAATAACCTATTATTATTATTATTATTATTATTATTATTATTATTATTATTATTATTATTATTATTATTATTATTATTATTATTATTATTATTATTATTATTATTATTATTATTATTATTATTATTATTAGCACTGTATTGACTTGTGTTTAGTCTTAATTGTATTAGTTTATTTGCTCTACGTTTAGACAGTTGATTAGGCCCAGTTGGCCATCGCAATCACAGATGAGTTGTTAATATAATACAAAAAAAAAAAAAAAAATCGGTAACGTTTGCCAGTTCTTAACCTAACATTTGATACCATCTACGGTTATTAGATATCTTCAATACTTCTTTTTGTAAAGCAATATGCAACAATATATATATATATATGTATGTACGTGTACATTGAACGGAAGTGTAACTCAGACAGGTTTTTAAGAATTAATCTTTTTCCACCCCGTTCGAAGTGGATTGGATCGAAAATATAGAAGTTGAAAAGAAGAAGACGAAGAAAAAAGTATATTGTCGAACATTTGCTTCAAAATCAGAACTGTAGACAAAAAAAAGGAAAAAAATCTCTACATCTTATTTATTTAAGCCATCAAAGCCGCGTTACGCTATTATTTAACTTCTTTTTGTATTTTGTTTTTAAAGAATTACTTGTTCATGTTATGGTTATTTATGATTTAAAGAAAAATGTTCTTTTATTATTCTCAAAATAAAATCTGGAATGTTGTCGCCAGAGAAAAATATTTTTTTGCCTATTCTTTACCGTGAAACACGTTCAATGCTCTTTTTCACAATCGCTTATTTTTTTTTCTTTCTTTCATTTTCATTCCATGGCGCAATGAGAAAGAGCTTCCTCCCGTGCCTGAGGGCTGCCTGGAGCACGCGCTCTTCAAGAATCTTTTATAATTGTTGCCAGTGATTGGCTCAATCGGTCCCAGTTATACACCACAGAGGCTGGTTTCTTCTAGTCTGCTTCGAGAGAAGTGTGACCTGTCTTCTCCGTTGAAGTATACCATGGCCAAGAGTATTACATATATACATATATATATATATACACCACAGTGTACGAAAAAGCCAATGCCCTCATCTTGTATGTCATTATGAGGCAACCAAATTAAAAGTTGATCCTGAACGGTTCATGCGTGACAAAAGAATCGATTTCTCCCTTGTGTCTAGATTGTACTTTTGCTTTTCTTTTGCTTACGACTAGAAATTTATTAAACGTTTTTGTGTATTTGTAGAGAAAACGACAGAGAAACATGCTTTGCTACCATATTTCCAGATTGGATTAAAAAAAAAAAACTTCTCTAATTACAACAACTGTTGTTTGTTTGTTGTTTAACGTACAGCCCTGATCTGTCCCCGTCCGGTTTTTGATGTTTGGAGAGAGGAAAATAATTTTGATGGTGATCCAAATTCGTCCAAGAAAGTGCAGTAGAAGATTCAATGTCGTTCTTCTGCTCACACAAACCCCAAGAATTTCTTAACAGCGACATCCAGTCCGTTATCTGGCAGATGAATAGTTGAAGAGGAGGGGGGTCCTTGGATATCAAAATCGATATAAAAATTAGATCGATTTTTGAGTCGAAATTGAATCGATATCTGGAAACATCGAAAATTTCGAAAAAACAAAAACATCGAAACATTAAGAAATATCGAAAACCGATATATCGACTATTTCGATTTTTGATATCAATTGATCAATGTTTACATTGAAATATACAGTTCTGATGGAGTTTACTAAACACCGTGGTTATGAGGGACGAAACCTAGTATTAGCATGGCCTCCAAACTTCTACCGGAGCTCCAATCCGATGCAGTTGATGGGTGCTCAGACCATCATGCAAAATAGAAGGTTCCTCACCATACTACCTTGCCTTCAAGTTGTCTGGGTTATAGACTACAACAACTCTGTTGGAGAATAGTGACATGTTAATATACTGTTATTGCTTTTTCTTTACTGGCTTCCGCCGAGTTTTATGTTACTGACGTCAGAGACATATGCAGGGAATGGGTCTGGACTCCTGAAATCCCGTCTTTTCTGTAAATTTAGCCTAAGTTTAGAGACAGTTTTACCAATTTTAATATAATTTATCCTTACATTAAATTTGGACTCCCTGAAAAGCTTTGCACCCCCATCCCTAAATAAATTCCTGCATACGTCCCTGACTGATTGTCTTTTAAATAGTAAATCATAAAAGTAAACGTCAAATTTCTCAGTCTGTACGTCACGCTAAGTCCTAATAATAATTAGTCACTCTAATAGATAATGCTACCCGCTATGAGGCGTTAAGCTCACTCTAACAGATGACGTTACCTACGCAATGGGGTGTTAAACTCACTCAACATATGATGCTGCTTACGCTATGGAGTGTTAAGCTCACTCTAAGAGATGACGCTACCTAAGCTATGGGTGTTAAGCTTATTCTAAAGATATAACGCTACCTACGCTATGGGATGTTAAGGTCACTGTATGATATGACGCTACCTATGCTACACGGCACTACCTACGCTTTGGAGTGTTAAGTTCACTCAAAGAGACAACGCTACCTATGCTATGGGGTGTTAAGCTCACTCTAACAGATGACGCTAACTACACAAGGGGTTTTAAGCTGCGTAGGCATTTGCTGTAGCCAATTAGAGCTTTTAATTAAGAACGATTTAGCCTATAGCGTACAGCGGGCCAAAGGCTTGGGTGAAACAACTAGTAATCTTGATAAGATGGAGTTCGTACTGTCTGTAGCCCTACCAAATAGTTTTAAATGAGGTAAATCACTTAGTTGGATCTCGTCGTCCAAGTATAAATCAGGAAGAAAAGCAGCGCGCCGTGTCTAAAAGACCTTCTTATATGGTATTCCACAGAGACAGGGTTGCTGTAGTCGTCGTTGGTGAAAATTTCTTCGCATCCTTTGAGCTTCCACGCTCTGTTTCTGTACAATTGAATCTTGATGCAAGGAAAGAGTTCCTCCACATCATCTTTTTTAAAAAAAGAAACTTCAGTTCAGAGAGAAAGGATGAAAAAAGATTTTCACTTTCATTTCATCTGTCAAGTACTCTCTGACACGTATCTCGAAACATCACGGTTTATCACGAGATCAGCATCGAAGCTTCTCTCTCAGCTGAGGACAAAAGAATGTTTTCCTGAGAAAGCCCAGGAAAACATTCTGCAGATGTTAAATATAGTAGTAACATATGTGAGTATGCTACGTGTGTGAAAGGCAAAAGTTAACGTGCTTCAGAAGAAAAGAAGGACGTACACACTTTAGTAAACCAAACTGAAGTCAAAGTATTTATCAAAACTCACATCTTATAATAATGACAAAGAAAATGAGGTGACGATGGTAAAGGGAAAAAACATATAATCGAAAGTTGTTAATCATTTTGATATGCATCTTTCTCTTCAAATGAATTCACAGTCTAGTTTCATAATTTGTAACAAGGTAAAAAGAGAATGCATGATTGAAAATAGGAAAGTATTCTCTCTCTCTCTCTCTCTCTCTCTCTCATTAGTATTATATATTTTTAAAAAAACTCTTGTTTATGTTCTGATTCCAAATCAACGAGTTAAGTTCCCGAAATAACCACTGAAACAATCACATTTTGTTTGATATGATAAATTACCACTTTTGAAAAGAATGAACACTGTTCTTGTGCGGATTGTAATGAAATATAGAACCCGAGTTCAACTAGAGAAATAAGAATGGAATGAAATAATATCTTTAAAACATCCTACAGTTATGACCTGCAGGCTAAAGAATATGAAAATGAAATCTTTCGTTTTTATGTCCCACGATTATGCCCTTTTGGCTAAGAGAGGAGATGGTTAAAGCAACTGAATGATGATGGAAGAATTGGTGGAATGAGAAAATGGGAGGAAACGAGACTACCCATAAAATCTACGGACACAATGTTGTCCACCACAAATTTAATTGGCCGGGGCTCGAACCAGAAACTCTACGCACAGGAGGTAAGCAATCTACCACTGAGCCACTGTGCCCTCTTAAAAATACGTATATGGTTATGGAAGGAATTGATGGTATGACAATGTGCAAGAATCCCCGATAGAATCCATTAACATGGTGTTTTTCACCACAAACTTACATAGGCTGAAATCGAGTCAGGGATTCCTTGCACCAGAGGTGAGCACTCTTATCACTGACAAAATGTTCCCCTGGCTTCATTATTGATTTCACAGAAAATAGTTTAACACGTAAAGTGGCCAAGCTACAGAGAGGTAATGAGCAAATAAAATAAAATTCCTAGTTTTATGTCTTTACGATTATGACCTTTAGGCTAAAGGAAACAGATAATTAATGGAAGTGAATGGTTATAAGATAATGGTGAAATGAGAATATAGGAGGAAACGGGAAGAAACCCCGAGAAAACCCATGGATTCTAGGTTCTCCGTCACAAACTCGCATCAGAATCGAAACAGCGACCCTTCGCATTAGAGCTGAACGATCTATCATTGAATTATCGTGTTCTTCTGAAGTAATAATGTATTCATCTTAAGTTAGAATTCTCGTCAGATTTTAGTTTTAGATCCAAAACTAGAATGAACAACATTTAGAGAGGAGACTTTATTTACGGAGGAGGCAGAATTCTATTACGGAGTATAAATAGCATGTCACGTTTTTCATTAGAATATTATTGACTAGAATGTCATTCATTGCAAGCTCAGAGGGGTGCAAATGACACCATGCTCCCTGAATAAAGCCCATGGATTGTGGGGACAAATATGTAGGTTTGTTCCATTTTATCTGAATATACTATTTTACCAATTATTTCATTTGTATTTGACCTCGAAAATTTAACTAGAAATCTAATACATCATGTAATATATAGTATATTCTCTAAATTACAAAATCTCTAAATTACAAGAATGTCTTTATCGGTTACAAAAGCCAAACAGAAACGTTGTAAAAGACCTCTGGACTTTTCTCTAATAAATATTCAATGCAACACGTGATTTTAAAAAATCAATCTTTTTCTAAAGAAAATTGTTTTTCACAGAATATGATTTACTTAGACTAAAGAAAATTTAGCTTATCAAGACACAATGAGAAACCACTAACCAACGTAAGTTCTCATGCTGTGGCTATCATGCTTCAGCAACCTACTACATAAATAACAAAAAAAAAAAAAAAGTATGGAAAAATGTTTGTCATTGCAGAAAAATTTTTAATTTTAACAAGTCTCTTGGTTTGTGTTGTAGTTGCTCACAGGAAGAGCCTCATCACAAAGCCCCAAAGAGTTATAAATCTTTCGAACAATGCTACTATGTACCATTCATACATATTCTCTCTCTCTGTACTTTATGGCCGACATCTCTACAATAATAACAAAGAAATTATTATAGTGGCTGAAAATATATTCTTTTTCGTCGTAAATTAAATATCTTTTTTTTATCTTTCTTTCTTCATTATTTTAATTCCGTATATATCTTTCTTTCCTTCTGGGCTTTCATTTCTTCAAGTACATTTTCTTCTTTCTTGTTTCCGTGAGGCGTCGAAAGGCGAAAAAGATAGGGGACGCCTCGCAAAAATATTCTTGTGTACCAAGTTCATAAATGTCTGATGTCGCTACGAGTACACATTCATATATATATAAAACTAGTCTGCTAGTAGAAAACTGAGGTTCTCCTCCTATGTGATAAGAAAGGCCGCCTTTATTTTTCTTTCTTTCTTTTCTTGTTACCTTTATGGGTAAGATTCCGGACATTCTCAAAATCAAGAGCTGAAGGCCATTATCACACAAAACGAAGAGCACCTCCAAAAACTTGATGACAATACAATTGAACTCATCTTCCTGTCGACCTTGTGCCCTCCTTTCTCTGCTGGAGGCGAGAGAATACGCTCAAGTAAGAAAAAAAAAGTCATGTTTGTCCTCCAGTGCAGTTAAAAAAAATAGTACAACTTCAGATCACTGCGCAATTTTGGCAAACATCTTTTAAGGCATGATTGAAACTTGAAGGTCTGCAAATTGAGAAAATAACAGAATGGTCTGTAGGCAGATACTCAAGATATACGACAGTCTCCGCATAGCTTTAAATCACAATAACAGTTCTTCAAAATTCATCTAAACGATTCATTCGATTGTCAGAATTAAATCTGGCTGGTTTGTGCGTCTTTAGTGTACGGTGTCCCGGGCTAGATTCCCGATCGGAAACCATTGAATGGATTAAGGTGGGATTCCATCTTAAATAGTAAGTCCCCATTGCTAAAAAGGGAATGCTGTCTTTCAATAAAGAAACTAAGAAATCCAGGATTTAGCCTATTGAGCAGTGTTGTCCGCGAGATAAGGCGAGACAAAATTTTCATGATGACAGTTGAGACGGGACATAGCTCTACCAATAAAACACAGATGAGACAGCACTTCCATGGCATGTTTTCGAGACACAAAAGCCCCAAATCCCGTCTCGTGAGCAATACTACTATTGAGTGAATTCGGGAGCTAATGTGAAAATTTTCTGGCTTCAAAAGCAGTATTTTAAGTAAATTTCGGTATAAGGAAGTTTTGATGTTGTAAATCTCGGTGTAAAGATGATTTACCTCTAGTTCTTCAATGTATGTATTATTTATAACAAAATTTGTAAAAAAAAAAAAAAAAAAAAAAAAAAAAAAAAAAAGAGCAAATACAAAGAGTATGTCTCAAATACATATCATTTGGAGCATGATATTAGAAATTGGGAATAAACTGCAAATAATTATATATAAGGACAAATTATAAAATTGCTGGTAGAATATATGTATTATATTTTAAGCAAAAAAAAAAAAAATCAGCATTACTTTATAACGTCCTATTCCTAATTTAATTTAATTTAATTTAATTATATTTATAATGATAAAGAGATATATTTATAATAGAAAACTGAAAGTGAAGTAGCCGAAATACATGTTATTCTGTTAGCATAATAGTTGAAAACATCGGATTTCATGACATAATAAGAACAAATGTACATTCAAATATTTTTAAAAAGTAATTTACAGTATTTCCATTGGACAGGATATCATACTTTAAACAATGTGATTTTTCCAATGTTAAAAAAATAACTTGATATGAATAAAGATAAGCACTAAACCAGATGTACAGTCATGTCCAAAATGATTGTCGCATATCTATAAATATGTTATTCTAGGATTATAATTTGATAACGAATTCGCCCGGTATTTCTTATAATGTTAGTATGTGTATAATCGGCAAAAACATGTATGTGGCAAATTTCATGTCAAAAGAGCAGTAAATAAGAACAATACAACGAAAAGAAAACCTTTCTTGTCCATTTTGCAACATTTTGTTTTGCTCATTCTAATTTTGGTATTTATAACTCTTTTCCTATGAAATTTACCACAAATATACATTTCCCGATTTTACACATAGTAACAGTATTAGAAGTACCCTGCAAAATCACTATCAAATTATATTTCCACAACAAGACAGTTATAGATATGCGACAGTCATTTTGGACATGAGTGTACCTCACCTCCTGATTTGATATTAAACCTCCGTATTCTGTATTTTCTTTCTTCTGCTAACGTTATGGATGCGTAATGCAATGAATATTAGCGGGGTATTATGTAACAGAAAGTTATGCATGAAGAGTACGAAGAAGATACATAAAATGAGTGAATAAATAAAATTTTCCTCCAGAAACTATCGCGCATTTTCCTCTAGGTGATGCGCAACTCTTGAATCTATAGGTTTTATTATTATTCACCACAGCCCATGCGCTAATTTAGATTACATGGATTATTATGGCCACTGAATTCATACTTTAATGGACACTACTGAGTATCTAATGTAACGCATCCTTGAGAGATTTACAGCGGAAAGTACTTGGATCTTTATTATAGAGCTGAACTATTGTTCAGGCGATGATATTCAATCCGGAAACAATTACCACAAACTCAGAGGAAATTAGAGCAATACTTTACATCATGTCTATGATAACTAAATTAGGCAATTTAATCACGATCTTTTTTTTTTTTCAAGTGGTGGTTTAATTCAGTACGTAAATTACCTTATTATAAGCAGATGGTGGTACTTTTATTTATTAACTCTTGTACGTACAAATCCTGAGAGAATCGAAACCCAAACTTCGATCTTGAACATAGATGAATGTTATACACACTGAGAAAAATCCGTTCTCCGGACAGCGCAGCGGTATATTGTATAAATATACGGAGTCCTCTTGCTTACTACAGAAATCAGTACGGAGCATACGTTATCCGTATGCTACATAGCCACTGCCCTTAGATGTTACATCATGCCGTTGCAGGATGTCTGACATCTAACAGTTTTCCGTATATCACATGCATATACTTATGTTACCTTCGTCAGCTATATGTTATATACGTCCATTTGTATGTGAGATCCTGACCACCTATATTGTTCCATACTGAAAGTACGTATAGATGGATGCGTTTTCAGTTATACGTCTGCTGTACGTTAAGTCCAAAAATTAGAGGAACTTAAGTACGTTAAGACCACCTTTTTAAGTACGCCACCTACATTTTTTTTCAGCGCAGTATACCATTAAGTCAACATTATCCAGTTTATGCTGCATTCCCGTGTAGCTGCACATTTGCGCAGCCGAATTGAAATTCGCATGCTACATATGCTCTTTAAACGACATTCGCGTATTAGACAGTTTTTTCATTGCGGTGTTACTTTTTTTTTTTTTTTTTTAATTTAAGGCTGTCTGTTTTTGTGTGTTTACCAAATGTTAACTCCACTTGAGAATCAAACTTCAACCACACAGGAAAAAAAAATCGCTTGTCTCTCAGATGGATCAACTGTATTTAAGTGGCAAATTGAAAATATTGTATACCAAGCGAGTAGATTTCCGTATATGGTAATATGATAATATCCATTAAATCATCTTCTTTTAATTAATTTAAAACTTATGTGTACTGTTTTTCAGCATTTGTGCATTCATTTGAATCCTGCAGGGCACTTCAGTTGAATATACTGCAATAATATTGAGCAAATGGTTTTGAAGTTACGTTTAAATGTTTTCGTACAGTATAATTTTATTAGCAAAACACATGTTTATCATTTACGAAGATAGTTATAGCAGTGTCGTCATTGGAGATTTCTTTTCTCCATCATTAATATTAACATTAAATCTTGTCCGCGACTTTTTTTTTCATTTTATATTTTTGTTTCTACATACCACAGAGAAAGAATGCGTATCATAATTTGGAGCTGTTCCTCTTTATCGTAACAGAACATCTTATAAGCTTCGTCACGGCGATTTTCTGTTATTTCCATTTTAGATGTTATCATATTTCGATGGCTCATATAGAAGTTATGTGCCTAGCCTTTAAAGTTAATAAATGCTTTTATGGACAACAGTCATACACGCGCATATATACTAACTACATGCATATCTGTGATATGGAAATCCAATTTACAAAACTTGTTCCGCGACGACTTCGTTGACAGAGAACGAACGATATGGCGAAAGGCCATTCTTTCTTTCTTTCTTTCTTTCTTTCTTTCTTTCTGTGCATCATTTTCATTCCTTATCCCTTATTCAAATCCGTTTTTTTTTTTCTAAGACTGCCCATCTCCAAAGGGATTAGAATATTTTCCACTTTTACCTGTATCTTTCGAACAAAGTTGGTGTCTCCGTATCTGATCCTTCATGGAAGAACAGAGCCACCTGCCGGTGGGTATGAGAAACGAGGTATGGAGTTAAAACGACATGTAGACAATAGACTGTCCGCTGTACGTTTAACATGCATCATCAAACGTTCTACAAAATTCGTTGCAGTTCTTCCACCGCCTGCATATCGTTCTTTTTTTTCAAAAACTTTAACTGGTGCGTTATCTAGAACTTGAAATGTCACGGTACATTAACTTGAAGCCCGCAACAAACTTCTGAAGAGTCTTGTATCTGTCTGTATGCTATAAATTATCAATGGCCTCGTTGTGGCGAACGCTGTTTCGATTAGTACGTGAACCTCACTATATGTTCTGTATGTATTCTATTATAACAAAAAAAAAAAAAAAAAGTATCTAATTGTAAATAAATTGTTTGTTTGTCGGAGAAGGAATTAAAAAAAATACATCAGTATTTAAAAAGAAGAAAAGCTGTAGACCAGACGTGCACCCAGAAATTTTTCTTGAGAAAGATCCAATGTGTGTGTGTGTGTGTTTTTTTTTTTAAAGGGTCCAATACTATAGAACTGTGTTATTCTGCACCCGAAACGACTGTTAAGTACTGCTATAGGCCTACGTATTCTACGAAAAAAAAAAAAAAAAATGATAGCCCTAGATTGTTTTTATTTATGTATATATAGAAAAGAATTAGTACAGATGAAGTGTAAGATCAAATCTTTAGGTTACACCAAACTTTTTCTTCATAAACAAATATAATTTTATTAATAAAGTGAACAAATGTCTATGGAATTATTAGGGTTTTTTATGGGGGGTGTCCGGTGCGCCCCTGATACAGACCGTGAGAGTGGACTAGCCACCGAAACAAATAGACAGCTCATGTGATCCAGAGCCAGATTAAGGGGGCTTAGGGGGTTGTAACCCCGGGCCTCCAGGTGGATGGTGGCTTCTACTCTAATCAAAATTTCAACTAGCTGTCTAAAAAGAATCATACAAAATTCGATCATCATCAGATCAAATATGACTAAAAATATGGAACATTTCACATAATTTTCCTACTGTACATCCACAGAAATGTATTACGCGAAATGGGAGGGGCTTTTTTTTTTTAAGCCCCGCGTTTCCAGATGGGCTAATCCAGTTCTGATGTGACCTAGTAAATATGGACCAATTAAAGGTCTGCACTGACTCATTTGAAATATTGTTCGATCTTGTAATGTGTGGCTTAGTACACATGTCCGGGATCGATTCAGAGGGTATGAACTTTTCAGTATTGATCTGGCAACTGGAGGTAATGGAAGAGTTACAGAGATAATGAACCGTGGTCTATAAAGCCAGCGATAGGTGTGTATGTAATGACCATATATCATTGAACTGAAAGAATCTTGGTCTGCCTTTGGCGGTGTTAGCGTGGAAGTTTATTATTATTAATAATATTGTTTCACATCTTATCAGTGATTATACCACGCGAACGCCAGAATAGAGGAGCTAGCAAACTTCTCCCTGATCCTTTTTACAAATCAGGAATGAAGTGTTAAAAGTCATTGTTTGTCAGGACAAACAAGCTGAAATCGGATACTTGTGTGAAGATATAAATAAAAGAATAAGATTGTTTTAAAGTTCGATTAATATATTATTACACAGTTTATGAAAATATTAAGCGCTTAGAGAAATTCAGTTATTCGAATTGGATTTTCCTGAAGAAAGATACAAGGCTCCTATCACTATATATTTTTCTGTCTCTAGATGGAGTCAAATATTTTGTTTTTTTAAAGTGGAAAAAATGTTTCTAGCTATCTCACGTAGTCACTGAGAAATGAAGACAAGTTTGTCCTGAAGGTCAACTCAGAAATATACATAAACAACAATTTGTTTTGGTGGATGTGGTGTATCCGTTTTAGGGGCTTTTACCTGGTGAAAATTTTCTAGAGGTTCTTATGAAAGAGAAATTCCATTCTAACACGGTCCAAGGAGACGACGTCACCTGACTGACTCCATTTCCCCCCACTCCACCTCACCTGCCATTAAGGCGACTCTCAAGTTCTTTAGGTAACTGTCGCCAACACTAGTTCTTCCTTCGTTCAAGAGTCATTATTGTCACCGTGGAAGCCACTTTACTTTACTTCTTCCATTCCTTCCTATTTTCAAAGTAGCTCAGAACTGTTCTTCTATCGATGAACGATGCCTATCTGTCAATGTCCAACCTCGACGCCCGTAAACCCCACTATCTTTAAAAGCAAAAGTAATGGCCACTTTATGTCTGTATAGTGAAGGATAACCTGAAAAACAACGTTCTTTTATCCAGGAACTGAAAACTGTTTCAAAATCCTTCCAAACTGACATGGTATTCCTTCAAAACAAAATCTGATAATATGATAAGTGGGGAGAAAGTAGTATATGTATTTATTGAAATGTTATAACTGTTTGTGGCCTTGTACGTTCTATTTGGGACATATTTTCTGTTTTTATCTTTTTATAAATTCCATTTTTAAAATACTTTTACAGAGAAGTTGTTATAAACATGAAGGTGGTCGGCACTGAAATACAGCATAATCAATAAATACAAAATATTGATTGAATCTAAAATACTGTTTTTGTTTGTTTATTAGGAAACACACTGATTTTTCACGTTATGAAAGATTCTATTGTCGTTTCTTATATCAAATAACATTCATATCGTATTTTAATGTATGTGGAATACAAGTGTTACATTCTTGGTGATATATGAACTATTGTTTTTTTTTTTTTTTTTCAATTTTGAGCCCTCAATTTAGAGCATGTCTCTTCGTAAAACAATCGTAGAACGTTTTAGCAGAAGTCTTAAACAAAACATGTGGAAAAAGTTTAATGCTCAAGGAAATTATAAATGGATAGATATATTACAAGAATTGTTTAATAAAGTACATAGAACAATTGGTATAAAGCCTGTAGAAGCTAATAAGAAAAAATAATTCTTTTTCAGTTCGCTCTGGATGAATTTTGTCTTTCAATAATGCTATGGAGTACGAGTATAATTGCATTTATTTATTTATTTGTCAAAGTTCCAGATTCAGCAAGGCAGCCATTTTACACTGAAACTATATAACATAGAATATAAAATTAACAATAACAAGTGTAAACAAAAAGCTATATAAAGGTCCATAAGTGTAGCATTAACAAATTGAAATAAAACTAAGATTCTGTAAGTATAGCAATAATTTCCTGTCGGAATACATTCTCAGATTTAAAAATATCCACGTCAGAAGCAATGGAGTTAAATTCAAAAGCCAGTCTATGAAACAAAGAACGCTGAATAATTGATAATCGAGGCGTGTTGCAATGAAGTAGTTCACTATTTCTAGTTCTTCTTGTAGGTACCCGAATATTAAATTTAAAGATTAGTTCTTCAGTTCTAAGTTTCATATCAAGTTCTAACATCATCAAGTAGCATGCATCATATCATCATATCATCGTAGCATCATATCAAGTACCATGCGACGAGATGAAGGTGTACGGATGCCAAGAACAGTCAACAATTCAGGTTTACTTAAACAGCGTACAGAAGGTATTCTTTTCCTGATAATGGCAAGAAAGAAATTTAGAACTGAGTCAATGCGAGAGAGATTTGATACATCTCAATGCATTTTTTTTTTTAAAAAAAATGTACAATATTGTGGAGAGAACTCAATGTATACGTAATGGCACAGATACGTAGAGACTTATAAATCGTTGAAACACACACATGTCTTTTGCTTTCTTTTCTCGGCGCAACTCTCAAGTTCTTCTCTTGAAGCGCATTGAATCGTTCTTTTGTTAGTTGCCTGTGGCACCACACCCGAAACCTGGCCCAAGTAACGGGAGAGAGACCGAGCTAGAAGACTATAATGACACCCACGTAAGCGAATGACTTTATATAGTTCCTTCTTATGGATGAAGTTCATTCACCTGATGTATGGTTTTTTAACATAAGGAACGATAAGACAGAGGGGGAATATGTTTTATGCACCCATTGATCGACTCCCAATTCGTACGACATACTCATGTCGTTTTTATAACATCCATTGCTAATTCCTGTTATTTCTTTCAGCGATGTTTTATTATTGCTATTGAAATATTGTCATCAATTAACGGGTGGAGTCACAATGTATACGCACCGCGTCCACATGATCAATAACAACAAAAAGTCAGCGGATGAACGTCAAAAAGACGAGAGACCTTTTGCACTTGACTTTCTGTATGAATGGAGAAAACCAGTTATAACTTTGCTTTTAGAGAATGCATGTTTACCATATGTGAACAGTACGAGACGAACTTAGAAATGTAAATTAAGTATAGAATGAAACTTGAAGACACCCTTTTTGCTGTTCGCGATTACGTATTTCACTTAGTATAGCTTCTTTTATGGTAAAGAGCTTTTTACTTCAACCTTATGCTGTACGCATGGAGGATGTTTTAAAGAAGTAGAGTCCGTACAATGTAAATAGACATTCATATAAAGCAATATTTGTCAATGAATATGTAATATTGGCAGTAGATATGGCGGAACGAAGTTCCGAGAAGGGAAAGAGGATCAAAGGTCACGAACTTGTATTGTGAACCGTCTGATTTTATATATTACGTACTTCATCTTGTCTTGTTAAAAAAGAAAAAAATGAAAGACTGAAGAGGGTAGGTAACAGTGGCGTATTTAGGGGCGGCTATCGGGCTCAAGAATCCCCCGAAATTATATGCACAACCTCATTAAAATTTGTCGGCACCCAAAAGGAAAAATATAAGTGCTTGTTCACGTGTTGTGCATATCCCCCCGAAACAAAATCCTAAATACGCCACTGATAGGTAATATCCGTGTTTTCCCACTTTAGGCGGTGACATGCTGGTTCAGATACGAAATATTCTTCCCTGAAGTTACGGTTCATGTGTTTGTACTAACGTGAGCTAAGATTTTTGCTTGTACAGTGGACTTTCGAAAACTCGGCATAATATGGACTGAGAGGTGGGCGAATTTGTGAAAATGCCGGGTTATCGGGAAAGAGGTTAGAAAAAGAATTTGAGTGTTTCCTCAGAAAATACAGTACTGTACTTATATGTATTGATTGTTTGAGAATACAACAGAGAATAAATTGCCCACTTACCCTTAAACAAAGGAAAAATACGTACTTTATGAACGCATAGAGCCTATAAGACAGACTTGAGAAAAATACCCGACAATGACCTTGAACGGGTCTGCGCACGGGTTTTTTCGCCTTGCCAGGGTGTGGTCGAGGTATCCGGACTGCCGGCCTATCGGGTGCCAAGTTTTAGGGTCTCTACTGTGTATCGCATTTTGTTTAAATTGCAAATAACAGAAGTTAGGTATAATATTGTGAATATCATCTATACACATTATTAAATAAAATCATTGTTACTCATTTACATCTTTTTGTTACCATCAATAACGATTAATAACTTTGACATTTTAAATATTAATTGATTTCTCCTTTTCTTTTTAGGTAAGTGTTAAACTGATAATCGTAGATTACAACTTCTATGCAGTGACTTGTAAGTAGCTATATTATCGTTTATGTAATATAATTATAGACATATATATTACTGTATAACATGCTAGTATAGTTACGTGCTATATAAGGGTAAAATTATCGATGTGAGTAGTATTAACCACGAGACGAGAAATGTCTCGTCTCATCTCGTAAACGAGACGAGAAATACATTTTCATATTCGTAACGAGACGAGAAAAATTGTCTGAGAATCGAGACGAGACTATAAAGAATACTTCGACAATCGAGACGAGACGAAATTTATCCAAGATTTAGGAGATGAGAAATAAGGTTTACTTGTCTCGTCTCGTCTCCTAGGCGACATTAGTTTTCAGCATAAGAGTCCCCTATCTCCCAGTTGTCCATGAAATTCCCAGTTCTCCTTTATGCCAATGCCACTTTTTTTTCTGCCACCTAAGCATTACTGAACACCAGTAATCTCCCAGGAAACCCTAGATCATTGCTAGACGTATGCATTGTGCATGTATATAGGAAGGGGGTGGGGAAATATTTAAAAATGATGCAAAATGACCGATTTTAGTATCGAATCTATAGTTTTCGAGGTCTCTAACATGAACAGTGGCACTTTCAATACAGTTTAAATCCAAATCCAACCCCACAACTTGAGGTAGGGGCGACTTCAGTTGATTTTGAGTTTAACGTCCCGTTCAGGAGCGAGGCTATGAGACGTGGACCTACTGATTAACGTGAACCACATGAGCTCCCGCCGGGAATCGAACCCCGGTCTCTAACCGCTTAGCCACGGAGGAGCTCTGGAGGAGGGGGAGAGAAAGGAAGGAGATGTATATAAATAATCGAAAATGACCAATATCAAGAAGCGCTTTAGTAATGGTAAAAAGTGACTGACTAATGGAAGTTATTACTATTTTTTTTTCTTATTTTAACCCTGAGAAGCGGATAATTAACGCTAGGTCTAAATTAGGTTCAAAAGTAATTATAAACAAATTTTGAAGGAAGTTCATTTCTGTTTGGTTTCATGATGTAGTCAATACCAAAAATTGTGCCTCCACTCTCCGAGATGATAGGAGCTACACGAGCCAGAAACCAACGCTAAACCTTTTGATTACACGTACGAATAATTACTTATAGTTCAGTTTTAAGACGTCTTTCCACGGAGTTAAAAAATAATAATTTCTGATTCAAATTACCTAATTTGTAATTAGCACATAATAGGCCTATAACATTGTTTTCACTTTTCAGTTTTTATTATTGAGCGAATTCTCGAAGTGCGAATGTCACTCTTCTTTTTTTTTTTTTCATCTTCTATTGTAACAAAAGACGATTGTTTTCATAATGCAGTCTTTTCCGTCAACAATCAAGATGACTTTTTTTTCTTCTTCCTTAATTTCTGTTACGTCAATTGCGGAATTTTTCTTTTCCTTCTGCATTTCCTTCCGAAAGGCTATATTCATGTAGCCCCAAGAGATGAACAATTTCTCTCTTACTTTCGCCCCATTCCAACAATAGTTTCTTTAAAAAAAAAAAAAAAAAAAAAAAAAAAAAAAAAAAAAGACAAGAAAAGAATGTATGAATGAAAACTTTTACTCTGAAATATTCGTACCTGGCCACATTGCTTCCGCTATGTTTCAAACCTCGTCCGGAAGAAGGAATTCTTTCCAACTTTCACGCGGTCAACCAACACTATAGGTGTATTTCACACAGGAAGGAAGAAAACCGAATCTGAAAGTTCCTACAAATTATATTACATTCCAGAAAAATATTATTATAAGTGTAACAACGTATCTACAACTTTAGGCTACATGTCTGTTGAAATGAAGTAAGCGCAGGTCTGGACACAATTCCTCCGGAACCTCCTGAAATTTTGGAGTTCTTGTATCTGTAGTAAGACTTTCAAATTATTTCAGAACTTATTTTTCAGTAAATAATACCTAACAACATTTTAGATACGGTGTTTTTCTTTTTAAAAAAATCCTTTGTCGAACTAACATTATGAATATCGTAAGAAACTTTGGAAATTCATCGCCGTAGAAACAATTTTTTAGTCATTGATTCTCTCCGGTGATCAGCCAAGAGGTTTTATTTAAGGACAGAAGAGTGGGGTAACTGCATCCTTGAGATTGAGATATACTGTATATTTTTTGAACCTAATCCTTTTTTATACAAAGGACTACCAAAAAATCTACAATAGGTCTATATGCTGGGGTATATTTTCACATTTTTCTATGAAACTACACTAAAAATCAAATTTGACACAGACCTTCCTTAGTCTTCTTCACTGGAAAAGTCCATAGAATCTGCGAACGCTGAAGGCTAAAGCAGTAGGTGAGGAAAGGGGTAAAGTTAGAGCTTAGAGTAATAGAAATTCGCAATTTTGTCCAGTAAAGGAAAAGCTCACATTATATCGGGAGGGGAAGACAACTCCATATATTTTGGGGCATGAAATAGCGGCAAAAACCTCGTCTTGGGTTATTCAGAAATATACAGACTATATTTTAACCAATAACCATTAATTAACCTTCAAATGCCTGAGAACTAAAAGACCCGAGAATCATGCCCCTCCGAAGCAAAAATAATAAATCTCTTCTTTTTCTTCGTCTGTTTGCAGAATTTTGCTCCCATATTTCCAGTGACGAGTTTTGAAGTATCCACGTCGGTTAAAAGTTAAACCAAGGAAAGATAGCAATCAAGTTTAATTTTTTTTAAAGGCGTGACTTCTCTCAAGAGCCGCCGCTGCACATTTCCCTCAATTTACAGGTATTGGAATTACCTTTGTCTTCTGCTTAAGGGGAAGCCATAGAAAAACTACTTCATAATGACAATTATTTTGCGCGTACTCCCTGTATAATACTCTATTTTGAAAATGCAGTACCACCTTGTGAAAATTTAAATTCAGAGACTACTTATGAAATTTGTATTATTTTCTATGTGAGAAAAGATCACATAGCCTAAAGCCAGTAAGCTTAGAATTCCAAATAATTAACGCATGTGAAATGTACACGCTACAAAGTATTACTTGTGCAATACATGCCAGATTATAGAACTTACGCTTTTAAAAAGAGTAAATAAGTTTTTCCCGATAAATTTACTTTTCACTCCACGATTAACAGCATTCTTTCGTTCTATTGATTTTTGAAATGTCTTATTTTTGCACATACAGTATATATACATAACCATACAAATACGTTCATGCACACGACTATTACAAAAGAAAATAAACATTTATCGTTGTCAGAAACCTTGACATAATTATATTGTGGTACCTGGCTACACTGTATGTAAAATAAAATGTAGGCACGACACTTCAGTCTCTATTTCATTACACGCAACAAAAATTACAAAGCCTTTTTTTTTTTAATATATTATTTCATAATCTTGAAATATGAACAAATATTTCCTTTCAAACACTTAGAAAGAAGTCAAATCAACCGTCATTTGTTTTATTCTTTCAATTTCCTTTTTATCAGTAACTCGTTTGTTTTTGTATACTGTAATGTTGGCAAAAATGTTTCAGGTTTGCTCGACACAGAAAGAACAATATTCTAGTATTTAATTTAACACATAATTAACACTCGTATTCATTTGTTTCTTAAAGGCAAAAAAAAAAAAAAAAAGTCGTAATTAAAGGAGAAAACTTAAAAGAAGTAGAAATGAAAAAAATATATATATTTCGTGCTAAAGTTCTTCACTACATAGCATTGTTTTCACGCTCCTCTAATTCTGTGAACGGTTCTCGTTTTCTTGTTCTTAAAGCATTTGACATACAACAGTATTACATGGCACGAGCTACCATCTGTCGGCATTCACAAACAACATTAATGTTGATAATCATATTGTACCTCACATTGGTTCCCGTAAAAAATTATTGCCTGATATAGAGGAAAATTAAAGAAAGTTCTCGTTCCTCGATATGTTTTCCCAAAAATAAATAAATAAACAAGAATTTGAGGAATGATCCAAAAAATGGATGAAAAGATGGCGATCTTGGCCAATAATCAGTTTTTGGGTCAGGGTCCACAAAATTTTTCGCCGAACCCCCCCCCCTTTCTTTTAACGGAATAAGTACATCATACTGAGTTAACTGATACTTTGGATTTGACTACACTATATGTAGTTCTATAGATATAAGGCCTACAAGAAAATTTTTGACTGAAATATAATGGATATTTTGATCCAATCAATAAAAATAATATCAGTGCAAGAGCCATAATTTCTCCTACTGTTATATCAAGAATTTAATTTAATCGGTTGGCATAGTCGAGGGGGTTAAGGTATTAAGTAACCGTTCGAATCGCACTCAAAACATGGATGTTGTGTATAGTATCGTTCAGAAATAATTTTAGCCGAAGCTGATTCTTGCTTTAAAAGCTCCTGTTCTGGCAACCGCAAGTAGGAAATTCTAATATTTTTGCTGTAAATATAGATCTCTACTGATCAAAGAAAATCCACATTTGTTTGATTTAATTCCAACTGTGAGTTACAGAACACGGCTTTTCAACGACAAAAGAGGTCGTCAGATTTTATTTTTTTAAAACAAGACTATGTATATTACGTTTTCATCCTTCATTTCATTATCATCAATAATTTCTCATTTTCTTCTGTAGTTTACGATAGGGAAACTTGGGACGTAAAACTCAAACGTAAATAAAATAATTTAATTAACATTACAGTGACGTGTTTCTCGTACCATACCATAGAACGTTTTGTTACCATTTAAATTATTTTGAAATGTCCTATATAACAACGGAATCAAGTTTCTTTTAATAGTGGTTATTAGGCGACATCGAAGGTATTTGGAGACCTTCTGATTAGATGTGCCGCCAGAGCGTCATTTAAGGGGGGGCACGGATGTAATTGCCCCATAAGTTTTAGATATACAGGGTAGCCCAAAAGTAGGTATACAGTCCCGTACCGATCAGCTCAATGTATTTTGTTATGAAAGAGGTAGACCTAGTTTGTTTATTATAATTTGTTCTTAACATTTTTTACTTATAACTTAAACACGAAACAGTCGTAGCAAATAAATCCATAAACAAAAATGTTATATTTAATCAATGCAGGGGTGTATACCTACTTTTGGACCACCCTGTATACTGTATATATTTAATCAATAGTATAGTAATATGCTAATGAAAAACTTGAAATTCAACTTATATTGGTACATAATCTTACAGATTCCTCTTCCTCTCTCCACTTTAACCAAAACGTGAAATTTTGTTCCTTGGTGCTGCAGGAAGGCTCAAAGGGTTTCAGTTGACCATCAGGTTGTTTGAAGTTGGCTTCGAGTTTGGTTTTGAATCCTTATAGAACCCAAAGTTGTGAAAGACGGGACCCACTGTTAATGTGGTCTCCGTACAACGACCGGAATTTGAATCTGATACAGCTGGCCGGTGCACAGACCGTCATGGAAGATTAATCTTCCCAGAATATGCCATTCCCTACCACAGTATATTCCCTTCAAGTATATTCGGAACTGGATTGCAGGACCACATCTTTGACTCCGGAAAATTGAAGTCGGGAAACGCATGATCATCGCATCGTGATTCCCATCATTCCAGAACATTTGAATGCTTCCTCTACCATACTTTTTTTTTTTTTTTAAATTTAAAAGTATCAAAGAATTTATGTTTACCGAATAAATTGAATCCCAAGAATGGTAGGTTGGTTGGATTGGATGATGATGATATTAGAGTTTAGCTTCACTCTCAGCAACGAGGCTATGTGAGACGTGGAATAACAGGTTAACGTGGGATTCAAATCACATGAGCTCCCATAGGGAGTCGAACCAGATCTCCTGTGCTAAAGGTGAGTACACTAACCATATCTCCACGAGGGAACTCTTATTTGGTTTGGAGTTTGCACCTTTTTCAGCAACGAGGCTATATGAGACGAGAACCTACAGTTTAACGTAGGATCCGAATCACATGAGGTCACACTGGTAATCGAATCCGGGTTTCCCACGCTAAACATGCCTATCCTAACCATATATTTAACCACTAGGAAGCTTTCCCGTCCCACGATTATGCCGGCTAGGCTAAAGAAGACGGTGATGATCAGAAATAGCTAAATGAAATCGTGAATTGAAGAAAATGCAAGGAAATGGGAGAACCAAGAGAAAAAAAAACACGTACACGATGTTTGTTCACCACAAAGTTCACTTGGCGCGAGCTGAGATCGAACCAAGGACCTCATGCACCTGAGGTGAACGCTCTACCACAGAGCCACCGCGGCCCCTGTTATTGTGTACTTAAACTACTTTATCACTGGGTGGAAGTGGGTCATTATATCCCGACTGCCCCTGTAATATGCAATGGCTTATTTATTTCAGTTTCGTACTGTCACGTAGAGTAGATGCAGAAATTTAAATATGAAGAAGCAATATTACCCATTTATTTTGCCTGTAGCCAGTGATTACCAATTTTATCTCTTGTTTGCAGTGCACAGGAGAAGACCTGTTATATACTTTATCTTTGGTCTTGCAATTTAAAATCTATGCCTATATTTTCACTGTAGGAGGATGGTTTCTGGCCGTTATCGCGTAACGCTTCGACGCATTCAATTAAAGATCACAACGTAGTTTTTTTCTTCTCTCTCTTCTCGAACCAGTAAACAGTAATAAGGCCCGGTTAGTACACGTATAATAGAATTTAAAAAACTTAGCTTAATCAACATACTACAAGAATAATCTTACATCTTATTGTAACTTAGTCATGTTCCATACCTTTCTTTTTAAAGAGTAATAACATACTCTGCTATAAGATGCGTTTTGGCGTGACGAGTTAATACAAAATGTTAAAAGGAGCAGATAATGATGAAGATCTGAACAATTTGAACATGTATTAGTATCATAGATTTACCTGTGGACCTAGACTATACAGGCTAAAGAAATAGCGGAACTAATGAGTGGACGAAATTTAAAAATTAATTGTGGAACATTGATACAATTAATTTCGTAGAAAATTCTCTACATTGTGTATGTGGAAAGTAAACACATTTTTGAACGATTATGCTGTCAAGATAATGGAGGCATGGTGACCACGGCCGTAACTTGTGGGGGGGGGGGCAGGAAGGCAACTGCCCCCCTTCCCAGGGAAACTCCCCGCCGTTCGAGGGGGCTCACTTTAAGACAAAATTTTCTTACTCCATGTACGATACGAACATAAAATTATAAATGAAGCATCAAACAGGTTCACTACATTACATAAACAAAACAGCACACAAAAGGTAAATAAAACAAAAATGAATCGTGGGCCCATTTCAGTAAAAAAATGTCTAGTATTAGGAGCTTTAGAATTAATAATATTGTTCTCTTACATTTATGGAACGGGCCCAGGGACCTAAGTAACGGCCCCGCAGACCATAGGCGGCGCCAGGATATTGATAATGTGGGTGCAGGCTAGGATGGGACAACACATCCTACATTGTTGCCAAAACTCTTTGCACTATTGAGCCTTATGATCTCAAAAATAATCCCTAAGTTTTACTATTAAAAAAAAGAAGAAGAAAGAAAAATACAGTATGATAGCAAGTAACTTATGAGAGACTTAAGAAGTCACTCAAATATATCCAAACATAGGAAACAATTAATATAAGGATTATGGTAGGAAATCTAAAAATCGAAGTTAATGTGGGTGCAGCTGCAGCCACTATGGCGCCACCTATGCCACAGACCTTGCCGTGCTGAAGGACCCACAGGCTCTGGGGAGGGGGGCACAAAGAATAAGACAAAGATGGAAAGAAGGGGCCTATTTTCGAATTTTGCAGGAGGACATATGCGATTTTAGTTTTAGGGGCCCAAATATTAATAACCTTTTCTAGGGGGCCCAAATATTAATGTTTGACCCCCCCAGAGTAATAACATCTAAGTTACGACGCTGATGGTGACTCAATTGTAGAGCTCACCTCTGGTACTAGGGGCTCTTAATTGGATCCCAACCAATAAAGTTACATACTATTGAATAGGGGTGTTCGGAATTCGATTTCGTATTCCGGAATTCGGAATTCATCTAGTTCCGGAATTCCGGAATTTCGGTATTCCGGAACGTTTCGAAATTCCGGAACGTTTCGAAATTCCGGAATGTTCCGAAATTCCGGAACGTTTCGAAATTCCAGAATGTTCCGAAATTCCGGAACGTTTCGAAGTTCCGGAATGTTCCGCAAATTCCGTAACATTCCAAAAGTTTGGAATTGTGGAATGCTCAAAAGTATGAATTTCGGAATTGTTTTCAAGACTGAAATTTTGAAGCTCACTGTTGATTCTGGAATCATAATATTAATATTAGTTCGAAGTTTGAATATAAAAGTTCGAAACAGTCCTGAGGCAATGGTTCTCAAACATTATTACAAGGCTTTAATCCCACAAATTTTCTCGCAAATACTTTCTCGTTTTCACTATGGTATCTATGGAATATAGTAGCAACATGTCTTAAACAGTTATGCATTCTCGTATTTACAATTATTGGAATAAAGTACAGCATTTTATCTTTATCTTTTACATTTTTTTCAATCATTGCCATTTTGTATTTTGAAGTACCAACAAGGAAACAATTTACATGTTTGGCATTTTAATTCCAAAATATTTGTTTTACTATTAAGCAAACAATACAAGAGCACACGAAACATTTGTAGTCATGTCATTTGGAATTATATTAATGAACTTTTAATCTAAAGTACAAGGAGTACACATGAGTAATACATAATTGTGAAAATTTTGACAACTGAAACCCTGAAATGGTATAACTGATGCTACCTGAGACGTCATCAAATAATGCAACAAAAATGTAAATGTAAATTACTATTGAAAGAAAAAGCAAAATTTCTGTGCTACAAAATAATACTGTTAGAGAACAATGATGCTGATAAAATATTATAAGGGCATGTATTAAATGTCAATTTTCATATAAATGCCCAGATGATTTTTTTAAAAAATTAGGGGAAAGTAGACTTTAGACGATATTAGACAAGGCAATTATGTATGCAAAATTAGAAGACACGCATTCAAATTATTTCCTGTAATAAAAATTAGAATTCAACTTTCCATGGTAGATTGCACATGTTCTATCTCCGAACAAGGTGAAATACGTGCAATTTACTATGGAAAGTTGAATGTTAATTATTATTACACGAAATAATTTGAACGCATGACTCTTAGCATGCAAGATTGCATAGAAAATTGCATCGCATAAAATGGGCTTTATGGACTTTTAGCTTAACAAACTTCTTTTATCTCATTGATCTTTTTTATCTGATTTATTTGAGAAATCAGGAGAAAGAAAGTTTTCGCCAACTTTTCTACTCAAGGAAAGTAAGACATCAATTTTTGTAAAGATCAATTTACGCGAAGTACGAATAGTTTTTGATATAAATTAATTATTTGGTAAGAGCGAAATATGAACATTAGGCTAATACTTTTAATGTGAATATTAACATTTACGAAATGATTTCTTTCATTTTTAACTTTTACCATCGCTACTCACAATTTCGGGTATACTAATTGAACATTTACCTTTCTTGTTGTTAGTTAGTCATCGGTGCAGACCCTTTCATCTGAATGCATAACTACCCTTCATATTGCAGCTTTGTATGAAAATGTACATATTCTGTTGGCTTGTATCGATGTAATTGTTTAAAGAAAGTAACATGCTTTTACATCAGAATTTCACAACATTGATAATATATTGGTGATTAATACAATTTCTCAACAAAACAATTTTAAATGTTTTTCACTCACACAATTCATTTATCACCTTGCATAAAATTTTGATTAGTAGAGTTAGAACTAATCTTCATACGTAGGTTCCAATGCTTAGTATTTAACTGATAGACACCTTTATTTAGTTAGTTATTCAAATAAGTGTCGCAGGACAAGAAACGAGTAGCGCGTACATGTGAATAATTATAAGATATTATGTAAAGTTTGCACCTCTATTCGATTTACTCTCATTGTACATTTTGACAAGTTATGCAAATAATGCTTGATAAAGCTTTCATTTAAAAAAAACAGCAGTAGCATCATGATTATAGAAGTTACAAAAAACATTAAACAGTAATCCCTTGTTCTAAGAAATTTTTTGCTGTTTGCAGCATGCAGTATACTAAATACAATACAAGCGATGCATTAATAATTTTAGCTTTGCGTGATTTGAACCTGAAAATATGAAATACTGATTCTAGTTTCCAAAAAGTTCATGTAACATCAATAATGCATATTTTTACATAATACGGACAGCAGCATAATAATTGTACATTTTTATTTCAGACTATCCTATCCCTTTAATTACTGAAAATCGTATTTTCTTTTAAATTATTCTCTGCCCCTCCTTCAGGTACAATGGCCATACATCAAAAGATATGCAGTTCAATTTCTTGTTAGGGTTGCCTCGTATAAATGGAAAAGATACAGTCGGTATTCATTTAAAAAAGAATATACAAAGTGGTTTATAAAAAAGGTGTTTCTCGGAAGATAAACCAAACTAAAGGGAAGAACTAGCTCGAATTTCTATGTTCCGATTTCTGCAACAAAATCACAGAATTTACACTGAATCACTTATGATTGAGACTTTATGGATAACCAGACAAAGTTCCAAATCTTATGCGCAATCGTTCACAGTGAACGGATCTAGAGAATGAAACAAACCAGTTGCCGTGGACCAAAACTCTTTCCTTCAGCACAGCGGAATCAATATCCAGTTTCAAAGCTAAGCTTTGCGCACACCTCTCAGTTCGGGGTAACAGCAAAAATTATATTTTCAATAAGAAGTTCCGGAATGTTTCGAAATTCCGGAATGTTCCGAAATTCCGGAATTCCGGAACGTCTTGAAACTGTGTTCCGATTCCGGAATTGGAATTTCCGTTCCGAAAAATTCCGGAATTCCGGAATTAGGAACAGCCCTACTATTGAATAATTGTGCTTCGTTATTTGAGTAAGTTACTTGCTGAGAGTGCGGAAGTATTATAAAGTAAACAGGAAGGCACAACAAAACACTATAATATACGACACAATATACATTTAAGTACAGCATAAGCAAATGCAGAAAAATAGTGCAAATGAATTAAACTTACAAATGAAAACAGTAAATATTGTAGCATGCATTGTTGTTTTTGATGTGGCAGCACTGACTATTTCCTAACGAACGAGAAGACAAAAATCGAATAGAACCGAAGAGGCTCGGAAATGAACGAAGAGTTCTTTCCGAGAGAAGGAATATAACAAAACGTGCGGCGTGGGAAAAACATTTTCCGACACGCGAAAAAAGCTTTGAGGGTGGGTTAAAACATTTGGGACCCTAGGGTGAGTAAATTGAAGGTTTGAAAGAGTTTAAATTAGGAGTCGTCAAGATAAGGCCAAAGTCAAGAAGATATTTACTCATTCCTTCATCGTTGTACTTAACAAATGGTGTTCTTTTCTCTCTCTCTCTCTCTCTTTTTTTTTTTAATCTTTCCTCCTTCCTCTTTTAGGCAAAACTAATAAACACTTGTTAGTGGGAAAATTTTAATGTTCGTGCTATCTTGGAATGTGCTGAAACTTGTTTTTTATGTTATTTTATAGAAATGTATACAGTAAGAAGCATTTTCTCTTTTTATTTGTTTTCCAATAGAATTCTATAAGAAAAATCATAAGTTTAGAAATTATTTCGTCTGTTTTTGAAGAGACTAATTGCTCGCCTTTAGTTCAAGCGATGGGGATACTCGGTCGAAAAGGTGTAATAGCTTTTTCAGGCCAGCAATCCTGAATGAGCTTTTTCCTGCGTTTTCCTCATTCACATAAGGCTGCCGGGATGGTACCTAAAGATGGGTTGCCACGTTAGAAGAACTTATAGCTGTCATAAAAAAAAATAAAATCTTGAAACTCTACCATATTTCACCGTGTACACATAGTCTTGAAAGGGTCATAAAACATTTTTTCCATCTTGCAAGGAGTCGAACAGTGTCCAACTTTTTGGGACGTCTTGCTTGCTACCTGTTATCGCCCTCCCGCTGACATAAAGGAAAAAAACAGTTTTGCCGCTTCCGAAACAACGGATTCTTTTGGACAAGGAGGGAGAGTGCGCCAAAGTACACGTTTTTAATGAGGAGGTTAATTGTTTGTCCACTAGACTGCAGTGCTGCATGGGTGGTGATACCTTTCTTGCTTACAAGAAGTTGTAAAATCTAAACAGTAGATAGAAAGATCGGGTAGCAAGGTCTTTTTTTATGACCTACAAGATTCATGTAAAGTGGAAACGTGGCTTAACATTGAGGATGCAGACAGTTTCCTTCAACTTCCGAGAACTGGTTGATTTTCGCAGTGTCAAATTGTTCATTAGCCACAACAATTCGTCTGTGCACATCTAACATTAAACATTTGAGATGTCAGATTTTCCCTGGGAGGCTTTCAATACACAAGGATATAAAGAAATAATATTCGGGGATACCCCCTGGACACCCCCCAGAAACTATCACTGTCATAGGTGCTGACTACAGGGGTGTTCCGGGAATCAAATCACTCATTGGAGATTCTAAAGAGTGCTCAGCACCCATTTGAGTTTTTTTCTCTTCCTTTGGCCAATATTGCTAAACGCATTTGCAATAGGAAAACAAAAATTTCAATGTTAGAATTTTGTTGAATACAAACGCATTTGCAAGAAAGTTTAGGTGATCATGGTAATAATAATAATAATAATAATAATAATAATAATAATAATAATAAATACGTAAATTAAAATAAAATGAAAATCCTTACGCCTTTCATTTCATTACAGTAGCCTGTGCTCCCCTGATGGTTGTTCATGCCTATCAGAAACCACCCTCTCCCCTTAATTTGAAAACCACTTGTCTATTGGAACTGTTAAAAAACAATTTTAGGAATCATAAAAAAAATGATCAAAAGATTGCGATCTTGACCAATAATTAGTTTTTGAATCAGGGGCCAAAAAATTTTTTGAAGGGCCCCTAAATTAATTTTTCGTATTTTTTACGGAATAAGCACACCATACTGAATTAAATGATAGTTTGGGTTTGCCTACACTATATGGAGTTTTCCGGATGTGAGGTGTACAAGAAACTTTTTGATTGAAATAGGCCTATATTGAATCTTTCGATCCAAAATAATATGCCAGGCTCGAGATGTGATTTATATTAGAAGTACCGAAGCAAAGGCACTTTTGAAAATAATAATAATAATAGGGGCCTATTATTATTATTATTATTATTATTATTATTATTATTATTATTATTATTATTATTATTATTATTATTATTATTATTATTATTATTATTATTATAAAAGTCAGCGCCTATGGCTTTTATAAATAAGTAATGTATAATACCAATATATTTTCAAATAAAACGTAAAGTTTGGTATTTTAACATATTAATATCTTCATCACATATTAGTAGGCAGCTGTTTT
This sequence comes from Thermobia domestica, assembly GCF_964235325.1. Lineage (NCBI taxonomy): Eukaryota > Metazoa > Arthropoda > Insecta > Zygentoma > Lepismatidae > Thermobia > Thermobia domestica. Next base: position 311,586,377 of record NC_137454.1, on the reverse strand, counting down.
CATTTGGAAGGGCATTTATAATTATTGTTCGAAAGTGAAACTAAGTAAAAAAAAAAAAAAAAAACTTTTTTATGAGAAAATAAACAATGGTGACATAATCAATGCGCTCTGTTCCTATTCTTATCTCTTTCCTTTTCTTTTCGAAAGAGTCTGAGAAAGATAGCCAACATTGTTGATCTTACCTTTACGCATTTTTCCCATGATCCTCTTCGGTTCAGACTGGGCGGGCAGTACTTTGACCTTTTCCGAAAGGTCATATCGCACCACGCGGCAAAAGCGACTCATGCTGTCTGCGGCATATCTTGAGTCTCAACATTTCAAACGAGGGGCTCTCTCTCACACACACAAATACAAAATAGATCATGCCATTAATACCACGATACCTGTATCTTGTTTTCGAAAGAAGGCGCTTCGGTCGTGCTCTCTCCGGAGAAAAATAGAAGCCCATAATGGTGAGAAGCTAATGTGTATTGCTACTGTTCATAAGCAGAAAGAATGGGCTTTGTAAAGTGGGATAATATTTGGCTATTTCAGGTGATTGATGTATTTTGGCGTTTCGAAATCCAATGGTTTTGAGGTTGTTCTGTTCATTGATAGTAAAATGTTCAGTTACATCTATATGGGGTTGAATAATCAATATTCTTTATGGCTAATTGTATCTCTTATATTCAATATATTGGTTAATTGGAGTTCAGCGTCTCTTTTCAGCACTGAGAGGGCTGGTGCGTGGGGTGTCTGGTTCGATCCCCGGCCCCGTGTTCCCCAAGTTTCTGGTGGACAACATCGTGTCCGTTCGTTTTCTCGGGGTACCCCCGTTTCCTTCCACATTCTCATTCCACTAATTCTTCCATCATCATTCGCATTCTTTAATGATCGTCTCCCTTAGCCACACTCGCATAATCGTGGCACGTTAAATTGAAAGATTTCGTTTTCATTTTTTCAGCAGCGAAGTTGTAAGATGTGGACCTACAGTTTAACGTAGAATCTGAACCAGTAATCCTTTCAAATTTCAAGCCTCTCCTACCTGGATTCGAACCCGGGACCTCATGCACAAACGGCTCACGTGCTTGGGGAAGGACTTATTATTCGGTATATTGTTCAGTAGTCAACCTAAACAGAGCTGTAGTGGCCTAAACAGTAAAGCGCTTATGTACCAACTGGGCGGTCATGGGTTCGATTCCCAGTGGGGTGCGAAATTTAACTCATTCTACCGAATCACATAAACGCCCACCGTCAATTCAACCCAAATCTCCAGTCTCGCATACTACCCATGTAGCCTAAGGTGAACTTGTGAAAACGGGACACATATAAAGTTAGGAGTGATCGTAAACCTCTGATTCTCAGATTGCATTTTGAGCGCCAACTATGTTTCCAAATAACAAAATACACAATGTGTCCAAAATCGTTACCAACTGGCCGATGTATTACCGGCTGGTCGGTCGATAATTTTGTCAGGCTTAACTATCTGTGTATTTCAATGTTTAAAATACAATTATTTTTATCTGTTTTGAAAATTATGAGCTGGGTGCCGGCAATTTTGTTTTGCTAGAATTGGCAACCCTACATTCCCCCACCGAAGCAAAATTTGAAATGATGCTGTTGGATCAAACATCTAACACATACTATATTACTGTGAAAACAATGTGATTCCAAAAATCTTCGTTTCGTTAGGTTACAGTAGGGCCACGTTAAGGTAATTAGTCTTTAACATATATCGTTAAGTAATAGAATTTCCATCTTTCATTAATATAAGCTATGGCAGTGATCACGATTGTTGCCGACAATATTAAATACAGAAACATTTACAATAGAAATTGGCAACATATGGATAAATGCTCCGAATATAAACTTTTCTTTCTTTCAACATGTCGGATCTTCGTGGTTACTTTGTACCTGTGGGAGGTCTGCGGAAAATAAAGCAAATTTATTTTGAAGACAATATTTGAAGTAGATTGTGAAATTTAAATAGACCTTTGTTTTCCAAGCTCATTTTTATTTTCTGTTGACCACCAAGAACGGAAAATACGTCAGCGCATGAAAATGAAGAACAGAGATGAATGACTTCATGATGGCGCCATATTGTAGGGTCACGCAACGGGAAAAAACAAAACAGAATGATAAATATATTTCATCAAACAAAATGTATGGGAAAGATAGGTAAATATTTTATAGTTGGACTGAAGGCAGTCATCAGGGTGACAGTAATTCAATGAGAAACATGGCTTAATATTACATAGCCATTTTTGGACTGAATGAATACTCATTGTGATAAACTGATTTTTATTTTAAATAGTTTATATTGAAAAGTTATATTCAGTATCTAAGCCTGTCATAACTTTTTAGTTTTACTTAATTGAAGATACGTGCTCCTCAGATTTTTAATAATATTTCTAAAATAAAATTTGTTATAGTTTGTAGGAATGTAGTCAAGGGGTAGGATGGGGTCCACATCCCCGAAAATCAAGGAGAAACTGACAAAGTAGGGACTTCACGAAAAATAGGACATTTAACTTCTAAAAATGGCAAAAGCTGAACACCTCCCCCACCTCCGAATGAAATTTCAGACCATAGATCTGACAATGTGAAATAATTATTGATTATTCGTCTAAACTTTTAACATATAAATACAAAACAAAATTCAAATACTTACTTCGCCTGGTTCAATTCAGTTGAGGAGCGTTTTTTTTTTCAAAACTCGTAGAGCACAAAATCTTCGAGTTCTGACACAACGTTCATGATTTGATATTCTATACACATGGCACGTTTCAAGATTTGTGAATTCTAATTTCACAGTTCGATTGGTAGCATAAAAAGCATACCAGAAAACAGCATACCTCCCTTGCTCAAAATTTGCTCTGTCGAATTAAAAAAAAAAAACGGTCCTTAATTGAATGTGCAGTGACTGAGAAAGGACTATATAAATATAAGCAAGTATATCAAATACCAATTGGGTAGAGCACAATTGGGAAGATTTGGTATCATTTTTCAGCACGATTGCCTACATATCGATTAAAAAACTCTTTATAGTCTGCGTATGGAAAGACCTATTCTAAAAATTAATTGCTAGATAGTTTTACTTCAAAGCTAATACACATGCGATGAAATAATTTTGAATGCTTTCGATTAGTATTATTCTTAGTATATCATCAATAGAGAAAGCAATACAATATACAATAATCTTTCAAGGTTAGTCGAAAGTTTTTTCCACATTCCATTGAAATTATGACTGGACTAAAGAAAGAAAGAAACCAGATACAATCTTCATGCAATATGTTAATGTAAATCTTTTGAAAGACTTGCACACTTCGATCACGCATTTTCGCATGGTTAGCGAAAGTCAATTCTTTCGCTTTCGTAACTCCTCCCATTTTCTCTTTTTTAAAGTACCAAATAATTAAGAAAAACATCTCTACTGTCATCACGTGTTCATTTGTATTGATGTATTTTGAAACAAACGAAGGAAAGTTACTTCATAAAAAGTCCAGTGCTGCCGTACTGAGCTAGTCTTTTTTTTTTCACTCATATATCATCAAATAAGCACGTACAAGTCTGTTAAATATCTCATTAAGCTTTTCGATAATGTGTAGTTTTTACGATATAAATATATTAATTTTGATTGTAGGAAACGAGCTGCTTCTATTTCGTGTCCATTAATAAGTAAACAAATGCATGTTTTTCGTCTCCGGTGGTCTTTGCGATTTTTTAAGCATGATAAAACGTTTCTCCCCATCTATTCTATTGTAATGACAACGATTATTCAGTGGTAGAGCACTCCCTACCCTAGTAGCAAGATCGGTTGGTCCAACGTTGGGAAAATGGTGGCGACGTGACGTACCAACGTTGGCCTAACGTCAGGTTTGGCCACTTTTGGCAACCATTTCCTACCCAAAAGAGCGGTTCCCCGACGTTTAGCCAAAACTAAACTAACACATTTCTTGGTTGGGAAAACAGTCAACTTTAGTATCGTTGCGTGAAGGTCGGGAGAATAGTTGATCGGCCAACCATACATTTAGCCAACGTTGGGCAACGTAAGTTTTTCCTCTATAGGCTCGCAACGACCATTATGAAATGAAATGAAATGAAATGAAATGAAATGAAAATGTCTTTATTGAAGCGGGCGAGGTTCAGCCATGGCTGCTTTACCACCTAACCATTACCCATCGTTTTGACCAAATCCCACTCAATCTCCACGGTGGGCCAATCAACCTTGCTACTAGGGTATGGTTCGATTCCTGTCCATGCGAGTTTGTGGACAACATATTGTCCATGAGTTTTCTTCTCGTTTCCTCCTACATTCGCACTCCACCGATTATTTCATTATAATTAATTATTCATTATTATCAATCACATGTCTCATTTGGTCTATAGGGCATATTAGTGGAACATAAAACTACAAATTTCATTATCGTATGGTAGTTTGGATTGAATACCATGTTAAGGTAGTAGTATATTCATTTATACTGGCCTAACCTAAATTATATCTTCAAGATTGTTGAGAAAGTTTTAAGAAAAGATTTTACGTTAGAGGCTATTAAAAGAAAAAAATGAAAGCTCTATTGTAATTTAGATTACACATGAATAATTTTAGAAACATATTGAATGTTTATACAAATTACATGAAAGGAAAAAACATCGATATGTATCTATCATTATCCACTTTGCTGACTAACATTTGATACAGTATTTTCATTTCTTCTTCTTCTTCTTTTATAAAAGTTAATTTCGATTTGTATGACTAGGTTGGTCTAAGTAAATGAAGTGAAATATGAGACTTTATGCTATGCGAAAAGCCAATTATCCTCTGCAGGCTCGGACAACAAATGCAAAGTGAATTATGACAATTTGATTTTGATTTTTTGGAGTTTAGCACCCCATTGAACAGCGAGGCTATATGAGACGTGGACCTACAGTTTAACGTGAGATCCGAACCACATGAACTTCCACCGGGAATCGAACCCAGGTCTTCCATGCCGTGAATAATGGCGAAAAATTAACCCTCGCACTACCAACGGAGACGGGATGCTTTATGCCCATCACGTTATGTTTTTTTTAAAAATTGTCAATAAAATATATTATTGCTCAACATGTTTAGCTAAAGCGTATACCTTACGGTGGTTCAAATTGAACGTTAGTGTCTCTCATAAATTTGGTATTCTAAGTTGGTGGACACAAAGTACTCCCTTCCCTTTTGTAGAAAATGGGACTGACAGTTTGAAGTGTCACTCCTACATGGCAGTATAATGAATAACTCTATCCCGATAACTCTATCCCGCCTCTTCTGAATTTGGCGGTTAGTTTTATCCCGTGTACTGTTCACTTCAGTCACTGTAGATTTTCTTTGGTGAGAGTTTCACGTCAGTGTGTCTCGTAAATTTGCTATTTTAAATAAGTTGGCATAAATTACCCCTTTTCCTCATTGGTAGGTGATGTGACTGACTTTTACAAGTGTCACTCCTAGATGGCAGCATAATAAATAGCTGTTAGTCTTTTCCGATGTGCTGTTCACTTCAGTCACTGTTGATTTTTGTAAAACTTTCTAATTTGTTTATTTTGCTAGATATATTTCATCTTAAAAGATGGGGCCCCCCTTCATAGTCTGTGTTACGAAAAAGAAAAAAAAACTAGGTAGTGTGAGAATTAATGCAAGGAAGATCAAGGAAACAGGAAAATTGCGATAAAAACCCATTAGAACTTATCATCTACTACAAGTTTATACATGATTTGGGACTGAACCAGGAACACTTCACACTAGAGGTGAATTATGGATAAAGTCAAGAAATAACACATTGAATACGTTAATAGAGATGTTTATTGTAATTACATACTCGGTACAAATCTGTTGTAAATTGCTACTTGGTACAATTTTCGTTATTCATGTTTGCCGTGCCGTTCATAAACGCAAATAATTGAGACTTTGCTGCTATTTTCTTTTCTTCATTATGTTGCCAGATTGTGTGAGAAAAAAAAAAAAACGAAAGCCACAAGCAAATTTCATGAAGATTCAGGAAATAATCCAATATTTACTTCCACTGTATGGGTATTCTCAAAACATGAAATGTCGTGGAAACCGATCCAAATACATGCTTTGTTATTATTCTTTCTACTATTATATTACTATACTTAACATACCACTGAAATTCACATGTGGAAGGCGTTGTTTGCAATTCGGTAAGGAACAATAAGAGTACAAACAAAACTAAAAGATAAAAATTTCTCATCATATCCTCCTATATACATGCAGCACTTACCGTGATGGGACTGTTACCGCGTTATTCTCTCAATATGGATTCTGTGAGAAAATTCATGTTCAAAATTCCGCAAAGAAAGAAAGGAGAAGGACTCGATTTCTGTTTTTTTTCTCCCATCAAAACTAATTTCAATCCACGTGAGAAAGTTAAGAAATATCGAGCCGAACAAAATAGCCTTTTGGCATCCCTCAATACCTTTTCGAGATGAACCTATCACGTGATTGTTCGTGCGTGTCTTTTGGCGACAGCTGCCGTGACTATTGGTCGATAAAAATATTTTTACCTTTTCTTTGGAAAAAAAATGTTTGTGTACTTTTTTCTCTAGAGTCTTTGCTACAGTGTACAGAGCGTATTGTTTTCATGTTTGTAGCAATAGAGATATTTTAACAAGTTCGTTAACCTTTAGATCATCCGAATATCTGAAAGCAAGTATTGGACGTATTTGTTAATATTGCTTTTCCTTTAGAGAGTCAGATTTATGTGTTCCCATACATGCTTCACAGAAAGTGTAGACCACCTAGTGCTGTACACTTTGTTCCAGAGGGTCACTAACACCTTGCAAAATTCAATCAAATGGATAGACTATATGAACCAGAGGCATATCATGTAAATTCATTATGAATTTGCATTTCTACGCTACCAGTCACTAAATATGACAGCTATGTTTACTTAGAACGATCCAATGCCTTAATCGAAACGTGCAATTCTAGACTGCATTGGCGCATGAGCAATAAATTTATGTTGTTGATACACAATCTTATATCCACTCGTTTTAAAAATATTTCAATTTAGGAGGTCTAATATCTTCATTTAATTACATGTATCTTCTTTCAGTCTGCAACAGAGATGTTCACCCTCGCAAGGGTGGCCCTCTCGAGGGCATCCTCACCCTCAAGTTCCCTCGCCCACAGTGACGCGAGGGCGAGGGAGCGCGAGGGCGAGGACAAGATTTGGCCGCGAGGGCGAGGGTGCGCGAGGGCGAGGACAAGCTTCGATGGCGAGGGTGAGTGTGCGCGAGTACGAGGACAAGTTTTGGCCGCGAGGGCGAGGGTGCGCGAGGGCGAGAACAAGCTTCGATGGCGAGGGTGAGGGTGCGCAAGGGCGAGGAAAAGCTTCGACGAAGAGGGTGAGGGTGCGCGAGGGCGAGGACAAGTTTCGGCAGCGAGGGCGAGGGTGCGCGAGGGCGAGGACAAGATTCGATGGCGAAAGTGAGGGTGCGCGAGGGCGAGGAAAAGCTTCGACGAAGAGGGCGAGGATGCGCGAGGGCGAGGACAAGCTTCGATCGCGAGGGTGAGGATGCGCGAGGGCGAGGAAAAGCTTCGACGAAGAGGGCGAGGGTGCGCGAGGGCGAGGACAAGTTTCGGCAGCGAGGGTGAGAATCCGCGAGGGCGAGGACAAGCTTCGATGGCGGGGGTGAGGGTGCGCGAGGGCGAGGAAAAGCGAAGGCGCGAGGGCGAAGAATTCAGTAACGAACTTTTTAAATGAATTAAATGTAGACACCGTAAATTGATAACACTTAGTGTAATCCACTTCATCGAAGTCAATTATTAGTTGATCAATAATTTTAATTGATCTTAAATTAGGATTATCTTATAAATCACTACTGTTAATGGTTTAATTGAATTGTCAATTTTGTAAATAAAATCTCATTCTAAGATAATTACGTTAAGTGTAAATCGCAACTATCTAGACCAGCCCACAAACTGTTT